>NC_139989.1:13974701-14574701 GCF_964263955.1 Coregonus lavaretus
GTGTACACACACAGATACACACATGCATACAGCACACACAAACTGAATCAGTAACATTCGCACACGTCACAGGCTGCTCATTCATATAAAGATATCAATCATTGTTTATGTTGCAATTTTGATTGGGATGCTGCACAGTGTGACTGCTACCCTTAGTTACAAGTAACATTCCACTACTCTACCACAAAGGTTGTTTAGGCTGAAGGTGGGATCGACAGTGGACAAGGCAAAATCTCTGCTTCCTCATTGAACTGGCATGACATCAATTCTGTGCTGCAGTGGAAATGCAACTCCTTCACTGACTGCATCGGCCTTATATTTTGTTTTCATGCTTTTTGTAGTACATTACCAACATCACTATTTCATGTATTTAGTACAGAACATATTTCATGACCTGGGAGTGATCTGTTTGTCTTGTTCTTGATAGTGATCCAAGTTATGATTCAGAGGATAGTTATGGTCAGGGGTTGGAACTGTTTCATTTTTCAAGGAAAACAAACGGAACCAGGAACGAAAGTGATCCATGCTGTCCCGGAACAGAACCGTTATTTTAAAGCATAGGAACCGGTTAATAACGTTAATTTATGTTCCAGGCATTTTATTTTCTTGTCCCACCAAAAAATGCAACAAAGCGCCTATGCAAAGCCCTCACTCTGTCACTCAGAAACGTATTCCAGTGTCTGCCTGCAAGCTGCACATCTTTGCCAGTGTGTGTGCGTATTTAGGCTACCTGCCTAAGTAGCCTAGCTAGGACTGTAGCATGTGTCTGTAAACTTTCCCTCCGCTGCGCGCTGTAACGGGACACAAGAAAGCAGTGCAACTGAAGTTGAATTCACAGATGCGAGCGCATCAGGCTGTAATTTCATAAAGTAAATGACTCAACTGTTGACTTGCTAGTTTGATTGTATTGACATTCCCAGCCTTAGTTACAGTCACCCATTTTTGTTCAAAATATTGAGTAATTGAAACTTAAACAGTGCATCCCCACTGGGTGGAGGCAGCCAACAATGGGTTCATTTTGAAATTTCCTCCAGTGTGTCAGAGTGCGCTCTGGGTGGTTTGTAAATTCAGAGCGTTGTCAGATTCTGTTAATAAATTCAGTGTTTTGCTCTTGGTGCGTTCAGAGCGCACACTGACACAAATGAGAGAACACCTCACTCTGACCATTTTACTCGCCCTAGGAGAGCTGGTTAGGCTGTTTTCATGTTATCTAGAGCGTTAGTGACTAACTGTGCTGCTGCCAACAATTGAAACACTTTTACTGACACCGGTCATATTCAGCGGGTGTTGCGCATTCGTAAATTCATCAGTTATTCTGCGCTCTTGCACACTCAGACGAGTGCTCTGAAATCGAAGTAGATAGCCAGAGTGAATTTTCGAACGCACACAATGTACCAGGCCAGCTGTGATTTACAACCTTATAGCAATATTTTTGGGACTACCAAGAAATGTATTGGTGAATTATATTAATCATGCATTGAACTGCATTGATCTATTCTGCCAACAATGCCTTACTGTACGTCATAGAATTTTGAGTCAAATATAACCTATTTTTAAAACCTCTTATGAAGTTGGTTTTGAAGCACATACTGGGAATTTGATATTTTTGACTTATGATTGTCTGTTTGTTTCATATCTTATGATTGTCTGTTTGTTTCATATCTGCAGTTAAAACGCTGTCAGTTCCACTTTAAGCCTCAACCCTCACTCTCTACCCACCCGCAAAATGTAAGTTGAATCTTGCGCCATAGGTGAAGTAATTTAATGTAAACAACTAGCTTGCCTGCTCTATCCGCACTGATTGGTGAAGTAATTTAATGAGCTAAATGTAAAAAACGGTTGATTTCTCAGGTTTAAAAAGGAACAGAAAGGAATGATATAAACCGGTACTTGCTGGTCGGAACAGTGGAATGAAACGCAACAAATTGTGTTTCTGTTCAGAACGAAACGATTGGAAAATAATTTCCAACCCCTGGTTATGGTATGACTGGACAAGTGAAGTGATGAGCAGAGTAGAGAGGGAGGGAACAGTCCGCTCATGAGGAGACAGATTCTGGTGTTACAAAAGGGAAATTGAGAATCGGCGAGAATTCCTGTAAGCATCTTGTTGGCCATCTCCGTGTCGCATTCCGCAGGCTCGGCACGGGGCCCGAAACATAAAACAACACACACAGAGCCCCCACTGTGACATCAGGAAGTCCTTAGGGGTATTGTGTGAGTTTGTGTGTGTGAGTTTGTGTGTGTGAGCGAGTTTGTGTTTCTATGCGTGTGCGCCCACATATGCATATACCATTCATCACTCCGCAATAGAAGATGAATAACGTTCCCTCCTGCCTGGAGAGCCCCTAATGCCCCCTTGGCCCAGATCCTGTAAATCCTCCTATGTTTCATACCACGCTCGTAAATGGAGCCACGTTGAGTCCTGCTCTGTAACAGTTCGATTTTCCCTGCAAGATTCACAAGTGTTTAATGTTACTTCATGTAAGACTCGGTTTCGCAAGACTCTCCCTCTCAGCTTTCCTCCCACACGCTTTCTCTAACATCGACTGGACCTCAGTATGAAGTGGTGATATTCTTGTTTGGTTTCATCGTAGGTACTTCAATATGATATATTTCACCTCCGACGACCTACTGGTAGGGTCCCACTATATTGCTCTTTCAGATCAGTAGCTAAGTGTATTAGATTGGACACAGGCAGGAAAGACACTTTAAGGTATTGAGATCCACCCACAGTTTTTACTCTTTCAGCCCTAGACAGCCCTTTTAGCCTGTGTCATGCGGTCCCATATTCCCTCCGGAGCAGCAGTGGAGTTTATTTGCTTGACTCTGGGCCAATGTGTGATGAGGCTGTTGCTGTTTGGATAGAGGGGGCCTGCTCCCCTCGCCTCACCCCATGTTGACTATCTGGGTGTTGCCGCTGGAACCCCTTCAAACCCCAGGAACGCGCGCGCACACACACACACACACACAGCCTGCCTGGGATGGAGGAATCTCGACACAATCTAAACATGCAGACGGGGAATGATGAATGCCTGTGTGTGTGCATGTTCACGTTTGTGTGTGTTTGTGGAATTGTGTTTAGAAGTGTTGATCTCAGTTTATTGCTTTTCACAATGATTGTATACATATCGAATGGCTGTTATTTCAAATAGTCTTCTAACTCGTTTCCTCCCCCTCTCTCTCGCGCTCATTTTTTTTTCTGTTGGGTCTTTCTCTCTTTGGCTGTGTATTTTCCTTAGCTGTTGAAGAGGATATATACACATGAGATGTATTGTATTATGCTTGTGAAGCTGTGATACTTCGGGGACAAAAAAGTGCTCCAGAAACATAAAAATCTACATCTGTTAAAATATTTGTTTTTGTTCTGTGTGGAGGTCTTCACAGGAGATGTCTGATTTTTATTTCATTTCTGGCAGATTTTGGTTGGCCTCCATAAAGATTGCAGAGGGAGCAATAGCACAAGCAAATATAATTCTCCAATATTCTCTGGTGGGCTTTAAATCCCCTAACTCTTCCCTTAAAGCAGTGGTCACCAGCCTTTTCTGATTCGAGGTCATTTTCGGAGTCAAAAAGCAAGCCCGAGGTCTACTGCTCAGATTTTTTTTTTTACATAATTAATTTAGGTGTTTTTGCCGAGGAGGTCTTAGTCGTGCAATTTTACATCTAAATAAGATGTTTGGTGCAGTATTTCTCAAGTGAAAAATTTGCATGAAAACTAGTTGTTTTGTCGTTGAATGACAACAACTACTTAATTGAAGGATCCCTAGTGTTGACCAATCATTGACAAAGAGGCGAAGACTTCGACTAGCCTCAAGGTTTTTTTTTTTTTTTTTTTACTGCCGAACACTGCCAAACACCAAAACGACAAAAATTTCACAAAGTAGTCAAAATATGGGCAAACTGTTTTGACTGGGAAGCATATGGTAAGCTTTAGGCATCATTATGAAAGGAAGTTAGATGCAGCGTTTAGTCAATTAAGGAAGAACACTTTCTTGCTTTGATCTCCGCAACGGTAGTAGGCACAAGAGCATTGACGAGCAAGGAAACGTGCAGTGTTGAGGTAGTTCAGTGCATGTCGATGGAAACAGACATGACAGAGAGAGCTGTCCTTAACAGAAAGTTATGTTAGGCCTACTAATCTTTAACAGTATCTTAATTAATCAGTTCTTGATCTGGCCTCTTGATTTAGCTGTATGTCAACAGTAGGCTGCTAATGATGTGATAATAGTCAGTTCACTAATGACCACAAGGCATGTTGGAATGAATGGTAGCCTAGTAGTCAGACCTAAATTGATGGATTAGGTCAGGGATAGAGATCTGAAACAAGCTCACATATGCCTAGTTCAATTGTTTCAAATTCCATAGCCTTGAGTAAGCTAGACTACTACATTTCATCCAGTAATTTAATTATTCAGAATTTTCTCCTCAAACAAAATTAAGAAGCCAGTTTACATTTTCACTAGACTATCCACATCAAGGCACCTATTAATTAAAATAATAATTACCCCTAAATTAAACCTAGTTAATTTAATTTAGTATCAAGTACAATACTTCTGTGTTGGCTACATTGGTTGATATAATTTAAGACTCTAGGTTTCAGGAAATGGCAGTTACAGGAAGAAAAAAAAAAGCTAAATGCTCCAACTTCCTGAGGGAGAAGTTGACTGACCCCCCGGACCTCCCCCTACCCAACCTTTAGGCCTACATCAGCACCACCGTGTCAGAAAATCGTAGGGAGAGCCCTGATTGTACATTTAAATGTATTTCTAGTTAGGTACTGAAGAGTAGCCAATTACCAAGTACCCATAACAATATATAGCCTACCATTCCTACTGAGGCAGTCTTCTACCAACATCATTATTAGTCTAGAAAAGCATTTGCCTATGATTTGAGCTGTGTGGGTGTCGCACACACGCCGTCATAGGGGCCGGTGGTGCTGCCGCCACACTGAAGTGGTACTCATAAAAAATTATTCAAGGTTGACAGGTCTGATGCTGGTATGTTTCGCATGGGTCATGAGTGTAACAGTCATAGACATTACTTGTTTAGGAATGACCCAGTGATCAACGTAAGCTCAGTGGAATGTTGTGCCATGGGCTTTTACACACACACACACACACACACACACACACACACACACACACACACACACACACACACACACACACACACACACACACACACACACACACACACACACACACACTGATACTGTATCTGAATGACTGACAAGACCTTCAGGGGGTTAAGGCAGGTGAACACTCCAGCCTGAGTTGATTGACAGTTAGGAGTACATTCAGGGCCATGTACAGACCTTTTGGGGGGCATGTTCTCAAACTTAAAAAAAGGGCACCCCAAAAATGACCAACACAATTCCAGTCAAAATAGAAGATTGTGTAAGAATACTGTAGCCTACCATTACTATATCCAACCCAACCCAGATAGGTTACAGAAATAAACAGTGTTTTACAACTGCATTTGGAGCTGAAAGTCATTGTTACCAGCCAATAGCAACTAAGGATATATCATGTAACTTCTCTGGAGTCCAGAGAGAGCAAATCATACGGCCTACTTCTAGCAGAGGTTGTCTGCACCGCGCCATCGCTTTGGAGGGCAGCCTGCCTGCAGAGTGCTCGTTGCCAGCCGGGTAGCCCTGTTCTTCCTCACAAATATCGTAATACATTTGCCAGAATATGTTACATCTTCATCCCATAATATTGAAGGCAGTGCAATGTTACAGCTGCTTATCTTTAGACATAGGCTATAGCCAGTAGCCACCCAAACTAGGCCTATATAAAACAATATCAATCAAATCGCCAGGTAGCCTATTGTTCTGTCAATGATGAGTCAGTAGGAGATTGCTAAACTATGGATAATATAAACATAGACCTACTCTGTTTTTGCCAGGCGAAACTGGAGGAAATGACGCCCGCCTTTGCGTGTCAATGCTGATGACTGGTCATTGGTCAACAATCAAGAAGCACAACTTTTTGGTTCTGAAGCATAGATGAGAATTGAATGACGACTTGCGGGCAGTGGGTTCAGAACAACAACAACAAAAAAATAACATTTTTTGAGAAATTATACCACCACTGAAAAGGGCACTTTGGAGACTGGAAGGGCAAAGGGGCGTGTGCTCTGGTAGAGCCCCATCTGTGCACTTGTTTTGAGTACATGGTTTGGGAGGTTCTAGTGATTTAGTGGATGAAACCTACAGCGCCTTCAGAAAGTATTCATACCCCTTGACTTATTCCACATTTTTTTGTTACATCCTGAATTCAAAATTGATTGAATAAAACATGTCTCAACCATCTACACACAATACCCCATAATGACAAAGTGAAAACATGTTTTTATACATTTTTTGCAAATGTATTGAAAATGAAATACAGAAATCTAATTTACATAAGTGTTCACACCCCTTTGCTATGACACACCAAATTGAGCCCAGGTGCATTACATTTCCTTTGATCATCTTTGAGATGTCACTACAACTTGATTGGAGTCCACCTGTGGCAAATTCAATTTTTTGGACATGATTTAGAAAGAAAAACACATGTCTATATAAGGTCCCACAGTTGACCGTACATGTCAGAGCAGAAACTATACCATGAAGTCCAAGGAACTGTCTCCGAGATATATCTGGGGAAGGGTATAAAACAATTTCTAGATTGAAAGTTTCCAAGAGCACAGTGGTCTCCATCATTGGGAAATTGAAAAAATATGGAACTGCCTAAAGCTGGCCGTCCTACCAAAGGCAAAGGATTCTGTGGTCTGAGGAGACAAAAATTGGCCTGACTGCAAAGCGCTAAGTCTGAGAACCAGGCACAGCTCATCACCCATCTAACACCATCCCTACCGTGAAGCATGGTGGTGGCAGCATCATGTAATGGGGATGCTTTTCAACGGCAGGGACTGGGAGACTGGTAAGGGAACAATGAATGGCACCAAATACAGGCAAATCCTTGATGAGAACCTGCTTCAGTGCAAACAACCTTAGACTGGGGGTGAATATTTATGTTCCAACAGGACAATGGCCAAAGCAATGCTGGAATAGCTTCAGAACAATAATGTGAAAGCCCTTGAGTGGCCCGGCCAAAGCCCATACTTGAATCTCATTGAAATTCTGTGGAAAGACTTGAAGATTGCTGTTCACCACTGCTCCCCACCTATTAAAAGTTGATGCACCGTGACTGAAAGCGGTTTGCTAGATTATTATTGGTTTATGATCTCTGCCTATTTCCCAGACTTTCCCACACCATGGGCTGGGGCAGAATCACTCTTAGTGTTTATATAGAAACTAGAGATCATGCACCTCCTATTTTCATAATTTATGTTCTACCAGAGAGTCACAGATTACCATCTCCACACACAGTCCTCTCTGTTGGTTGTTTTTTAAGTGTTGGCAAGCAGAGGCCTGTCCCTCTCTGCAAGCGAAAGGGACAGAGAGAGGGAACAAGGGGGGCGTGTGAGATGAAGAGAAGGCATGAGTGTGTGTACATCCACATGTGCCTATGTGATTGTTTGTGTGCATTGTGCCCTATGTAACTGTGCAAGAGAAAGAGGGAGAGAAAATTATTATAGAAGGCCCTGTTGCATTCTGTCTGGGCTAATGCAGGCGAGTGAGCGGGCGACGGGCGCTGGTCCCAGCCCCTCTGTAGAATAACATTATCTAACCCAAAACAACGGGAGAGTGATGGAGCCAGCCCACACAACCAGGCCCAGCTGCGCATGCAGGGAGCGCAGCCAAACCAGCTAACGCAGCGCTGAAGCCCAGCCAAACCAACGGGGCTTTACACTGTAGACCAGCCCTGCCTGGAAAACAGTACTCTAGAGAGAGCGAGAGAGAGCTCCACCAGGTTAGGATGTTAGCACATACTCCTAAGGCCTTATGCAAGGTTATCCTTTTTATTATGTTAAAAATAACATGTTATGATGGGTTTTTCGATTTGAAGCAGTTTGTGGCCTGTGTGGTCCAGCGGTTAGAGCCACGCTGACCCCGGAAAAAATATATTATGCCAGAGTCAGCATGCGTTCGAATCCAGCCCACTGCCCTTTGACTCAACCTCTCCTACCTCTCTCTACTGTCCTAACTGTTCAATAAAAGTACAAAAGGAGTGGAACTTCTTCCACAAAAGAAACATTTAAGATTTTCAGCAGGTTATTGGCAGTTGGAAACAAGACCACTGCCTGGAGCCGTGTTCATTACAGTACAATGTCCTCTAGTAGAATGCTTCAACAACTGTATTAGTTTTCAAGTAGTAGTTTGGAGGGAAAGCCACCTACTGTAAGTGCTGCTGTAACACTACAGCTAAAAGCCTATTGGTCTGCTTGATTAAACAAATCTGATTCTAATATTTACATCTGGCTGTAGCAATATTTATCTAAGTAAAAAAATTACATTTTATTTCATGATTATCCTTATCCAGCCAACAGCTGTCTGCGAATTAAAAAGGTCAAATATGTAACATTGTCCTATTTCATCATCAATCTCAACTGTCATTCTACTTTAGTAGGATAGGGACATAAAAAATATCCAAAGCTGTTGATTCCCTGATTTAATCTCGCTCATCCAGCTGCAGGGCTGGAAACTTCCAGAATCAAATTTGTACAGTAGTCAGAGTGTTGTCGGATTGATGTTGGATTGGGATGTGGAGAGGTTTCTCTTGATGTAGCAGGGAGGAGCAGGCTTTTGGATTTCTCTCTCTGCAAGAGAGGCGTTTTTGTCCTCTGTAACTATCTCTTTCTTTTTTAAGCAGTATTGTCAGTCAGTTTATTTAACCTTAGGGCACATTAGATACCCTTTTTGGACATTATATTACAACCATTTTACATTCAAATGGAAGTAGCCGTGTAGCCTTCTCCTTTTGAACTTGGATTCCATGGCATCCTTCAGACAAATTATGATGACACACTTGTCATCCGTTTTGAAAGTGTTGAATAGTGAAATAGCATGAAGGTGAAGCGTAATGCAGTTTTACCCTTAGGATTATTACAGTTCTCATCATGTAAGTAACATTGTAAGCAATGGCATTGTTCCTGATTGTATGCCGTCTAGTGCCATCTACTGGAATAAAGGTGTCGCTCTGTTATGGTGGAATTCAAGTTGTAGTTAAAACAGGATAACGTGCACAAATTGTCACATTGCAGGTTAGGTTTAGTCTGTTATGTGCTCACCTTGGTCATTTCTGCCATTTTACTGTAGCTACAGTAGGCCTATACTGCAGATATGCTATAGGCCTGCCCTAAATACACCAGAATAGTGTTAATTTGTTGTAGGCAAAGGCTTTGGCAAAATAAATAAATAAATAGACAATTCGACACCAATAGAGTAGATCTATAAGACCAGTGTTGGCCGATACAGTATTCAGAGCATTTCTTCACTCATCGGAAGCATTGATCCTCTGGAATAGCACTTTCCACCACAAGAGGGAGTTTAGGTCAGCAAAATGCACATATTTCCTAAAGTGGCACATGATTATGCAAGAGCGATACACTTTGATGTTTGTATTTGCATGTCTCGCCACGTGGGTCTTACAGAATTCTGTTTTTCTCTCTGTCCGTAATGATAGTGAAAATGACAGTTGTTCAGGGTTATGTTAAGGTCAGAAGCTGACTGTTTGTTGTGCTTGCCTTCTCCTTTGGTTCTGACACTCTACTCGTAATAAAGGGCTTTAAAGAGGACAAAGCTTCCTAGTCTCTACTGCCTGTCCAGAGTACTGTGTTTAAACTGACAGGGTGGCACACAGCCCAGGGACTCACGCACCCACCCACCGGTTATGAAATGTGTCGCCGGACATTTGACCGGCAGCATTTCAATTTACCGGACATTTGAGAAAATCTCCCTCAATCTCTTGTCTCACCCGCTCAGACAAACAAATAGACACATAGGAATACATTACCACACCCACACACTTCCCTACTCTCATCTCTTCCTATAGCTTTCACTTTGACTTTCTATCTCACACGCAATGATGACACCCTACCCTTTTCACACACACAAACACACAGTGGTGCTTGTACAGTGCCTTCAGAAAGTATTCATACCCCTTAATTTATTCCACATTTTGATGTTACAGGCTGAATTTAAAATGTATGTTTTTTCTCACCCATCTACACAATACCCCATAATGACAAAATGAAAACATGTTTTTAGAAATGTTTGTAAATTTAATGAAAATGAAATATCTCATTTACATAAGTGTTCACACCCCTGAGTTAATAAATGTTAGAATCACCATTGGCAGCGATTACAGCTATGAATCTTTTTGGGTAAGTCTCTAAGAGCTTGGCACACCTGGATTGTACAATATTTGCACATTTATTATTTTTACAATTGTTTAAACTCTGTCAAGTTGGTTGTTGATCATTGCTAGACAGCCATTTTCATTTCTTGCCATAGATTTTCAAGCTGATTTAAGTAAAAACTGTAACTAGGTCACTCAGGAACATTCAATGTCGTCTTGGTAAGCAAGTGTCAAAGCCTATAGCGCTCTACACACCCGCGCATCTAGGGATTAGCTGTTTGAGCATCAAAGGACAGTTGGAAAGAGGAGATATAGAAAGTTTAATAGACAGACTAAGTTAGTAAAACAATTGCTTATAATCATTAGAAAATAGTCCCGCTATTAGGGAAAGTTTATCTACATGAAAATAAAGTTAATAAAAAAAATAAAAAAAATATCCTAAAATTTATGTAGGCCTATTTAAATGTTCATTTAAGAAATCTGTATTCCCACGCATAATAGAGAGACACGTGATCGTATACAAATGTAAGCAAGGTTTGAAATTATTATGTTTTAGTCAAACATTATATCTGTTTGGGCTTCTTGCTGTTCATTTGCAGTCTACAAATTATTTGTAATTATGTTCCAGCCCCCCGACCATCCGCTCAAGAAAGAATTGGCCCGCGACTGAATCTAGTTGATGATCCCTGCTATAGGTAGAGGGATGAATCCTAACCTCGAGGCATTTACGTAACATTTTTACTTAGTCATGCATTGATGTAATGGGAGACTATTTTAAGTTCAAATAAGCATTAAGCGCAATTCAGGGTTCACCCCATATTCGGGACACTGACCACTAAAAGTAGGGGTCTGTGTGGAGAAGCCTATGTTAATGTGTAATGATGCAATCTTTTTTACATATTGAGGCGTGCAATTTAGTGGTTCCACCTGAGTAACCCTGCTGTGTTAATCTGAAAAGAGGGCTCTCCCTCTTCTTTAAATGATAACACTATTTCTCCCTCCCTAGACCATGTTTTCATATGTTAGATGTGTACCTATGCTAACATTTTAAAGTGCCAGCAAGCTGTAATGCTAGTGATGTAGCTAGCGCTAATCCTAGTAGTGATATTCCCTTGACTCTGCCAAGCATGGGATATGACCCCCTGTGTGCTTCTGCCGTTTCCAGGGAGACAGAGGAACAGGCTGGAACCAATGGACACCATCTTCGTCAAACAAGTGAAGGAGGGAGGCCCCGCCCACGGAGCTGGACTCTGTACAGGTAACAACCGCATGACTCATGTTTTGTACCACTGATTTGGGAAAGGGAAGGGGGATACCTAGTCAGTTGCACAACTGAATGCATTCAACCGAAATGTGTTTTCCACATGTAACCCAACCCCTCTGAATCCGAGAGGTGCGAGGGGCTGCCTTAATCGACATCCACGTCATTGGCGCCCGGGGAGCAGTTATTATTGGGGGTTAACTGCCTTGCTCAAGGACAGCAGATTTTTCCACCTTGCCGACCTTTCGGTTACTGGCCCAGTGCTCTTAACCGCTAGGCTACCCTCTGCCCCTGATTTGACCACACAATATAGATACATTTCCCTGACGCTTGTGGATTCTCAAGACTACATTCACTTCTATGTCAATTGCTTGTTGTCAAAACAAAGGTTTGTCATGTCATCTAATTTTAATTAAAACCAAATCAGAGAATGTGGTCACTATATACGCATGCAATGCCACTGTACTCTCAGCGCTGTTGGTTGGCTACATGGCAGGAACTGCTACGTGGCACAGGATGGGGTTGAATATTTCCCAGGTATTTTACAAATGTTCCATCCAAGAATAAATCACTTTTCTCCCTGGTAACCTGGTATTTACCGCCAAAACTGGAAGTGTCATTCTAAAGCATATAAATATATCTGGATTTGATTAGAGCTTTGATCGACATGAAAATTCAAGCCTGATGCTACCAGAGCCTGATGATACAGTAACAACATTTTATGATCCCAAGCCGTTATCCAATACATAGCCTGTGATATAGGCTACCGCACATTACGCACGACAGAAAAAGCCCATAGATGTCGCTGTGCTCTCTTGGGTAATAAATGAAACAAGCTCCAGTAGTCTAATCTTTTTGAGTGTGGACTGTATTACTGTACTGTATTGTATTATAATGTATTATATGGATTGGAAATACGGACCTCATTCAAACCATGAAGGTGGGAGAGAACATGCGATGCTGGTGCAGGACGTGGCCTACAAAGTTTAAATTATAGGCTAGTGAATTTGATTTAATTTTGAAATACACTGCTCAAAAAAATAAAGGGAACACTTAAACAACACAATGTAACTCCAAGTCAATCACACTTCTGTGAAATCAAACTGTCCACTTAGGAAGCAACACTGATTGACAATAAATTTCACATGCTGTTGTGCAAATCGAATAGACAACAGGTGGAAATTATAGGCAATTAGCAAGACACCCCCAATAAAGGACTGGTTTTGCAGGTGGTGACCACAGACCACTTCTCAGTTCCTATGCTTCCTGGCTGATGTTTTGGTCACTTTTGAATGCTGGCGGTGCTTTCACTCTAGTGGTAGCATGAGACGGTGTCTACAACCCACACAAGTGGCTCAGGTAGTGCAGCTTATCCAGGATGGCACATCAATGCGAGCTGTGGCAAGAAGGTTTGCTGTGTCTGTCAGCGTAGTGTCCAGAGCATGGAGGCGCTACCAGGAGACAGGCCAGTACATCAGGAGATGTGGAGGAGGCCGTAGGAGGGCAACAACCCAGCAGCAGGACTGCTACCTCCGCCTTTGTGCAAGGAGGAGCAGGAGGAGCACTGCCAGAGCCCTGCAAAATGACCTCCAGCAGGCCACAAATGTGCATGTGTCTGCTCAAACGGTCAGAAACAGACTCCATGAGGGTGGTATGAGGGCCTGACGTCCACAGGTGGGGGTTGTGCTTACAGCCCAACACCGTGCAGGACGTTTGGCATTTGCCAGAGAACACCAAGATTGGCAAATTCGCCACTGGCGCCCTGTGCTCTTCACAGATGAAAGCAGGTTCACACTGAGCACGTGACAGAGTCTGGAGACGCCGTGGAGAACGTTCTGCTGCCTGCAACATCCTCCAGCATGACCGGTTTGGCGGTGGGTCAGTCATGGTGTGGGGTGGCTTTTCTTTGGGGGGCCGCACAGCCCTCCATGTGCTCGCCAGAGGTAGCCTGACTGCCATTAGGTACCGAGATGAGATCCTCAGACCCCTTGTGAGACCATATGCTGGTGCGGTTGGCCCTGGGTTCCTCCTAATGCGAGACAATGCTAGACCTCATGTGGCTGGAGTGTGTCAGCAGTTCCTGCAAGAGGAAGGCATTGATGCTATGGACTAGCCCGCCCGTTCCCCAGACCTGAATCCAATTGAGCACATCTGGGACATCATGTCTCGCTCCATCCACCAACGCCACGTTGCACCACAGACTGTCCAGGAGTTGGCGGATGCTTTAGTCCAGGTCTGGGAGGAGATCCCTCAGGAGACCATCCGCCACCTCATCAGGAGCATGCCCAGGCGTTGTAGGGAGGTCATACAGGCACGTGGAGGCCACACACACTACTGAGCCTCATTTTGACTTGTTTTAAGGACATTACATCAAAGTTGGATCAGCCTGTAGTGTGGTTTTCCACTTTAATTTTGAGGGTGACTCCAAATCCAGACCTCCATGGGTTGATACATTTGATTTCCATTGATAATTTTTGTGTGATTTTGTTGTCAGCACATTCAACTATGTAAAGAAAGATTATTTCATTCATTCAGATCTAGGATGTGTTATTTTAGTGTTCCCTTTATTTTTTTGAGCAGTGTATAATAGGGTCTATTTTGCATTTGTATAATTAGTAGGCTGACGCATATATACCTTTCATAATATTTCCCCTAATGTTGTGCAATGTGCGTATTAGCCTACCTCCTCTTCCTCTATTGTTTCTTCATTCCTTCCTCGCGTTCAACAGGTAAATGAAAAACGTTTTGTTGTCTTTATCTTCATCATTGTAATGACATGCTTGAATAATATAGGACTAGAATAAGATGCAGAAGGCTATTACTTCTTTTCACGAAGATTGACTGGTTATGTGTGTTTCACCAATCATAATGGGACCCATGTCATCCAAAAATGTGTATACTTTTGACTCATCTGTCCATAGAACATTCTTCCAAGAGTCTTGATGATCATCCAGGTGCTTCCAGGTGCATTTTGGCAAACTTGAGTCAACTTTTTGGACGAGATGGGTCCCATTATGTCTGGCGAAAACCTAACACTGTATTCGACAGTAAGAACCTCATACCAACGGTCAAGCATGGTGGTGGTAGTTTGATGGTTAGGGGATGCTCAGGACCTGGACGACTTGCCTTAATAGAAGGAACCATGAATTCTGCTCTGTATCAGAGAATTATACAGGAGAATGTCAGGTCATCTGTCTGTGAGCTGAAGCTGAAGCGCAGCTGGGTCGTGCAGCAAGACAATGATCCAAAACACACAATCAAGTCTACATGAACATGTTTAAAAAGGCACAATGGTGACGTTTTGGAATGGCCTAGTCAAAGTCCAGACCTAATCCCAATTGAGATGTTGTGGAAGGACTTGAAACAAGCAGTTCATGCTTGAAAACCCACAAATGTCGCTGAGTTATAGCAGTTCTGCATGCAAGAGTGGGCCAAAGTTCCTCCACAGCGATGTGAGAGACTGATCAACAACTACAGGAATCATTTGGTTGCATTCATTGCAGCTAAAGGTGGCACAACCAGTTATTGAGTGTAAGGGGGCAATTACTTTTTCACACAGGGGAATTAGGTGTTGCATAACTTTAATTAAATAACAAAAAAATATATATACTTATTTTATTTATTTGCAAACTCTGATGTTGGGCGATTAGGCCTGGCTCGCAGTCGGCGTTCCAATTCATCTCAAAGGTGTTCGATGGGGTTGAGGTCAGGGCTCTGTGCAGGCCAGTCAAGTTCTTCCACACCAATCTCGACAAACCATTTCTGTATGGACCTCGCATTGTGCACAGGGGCATGCTGAAACAGGAAAGGACCTTCCCCAAACTGTTGCCACAAAGTTGGAAGCACAGAGTCTTCTAGAATGTCATTGTATGCTGTAACGTTAAGATTTCCCTTAACTGGAACCTAGCCCGAACGATGAAAAACAGCCCCAGACCTTTATTCCTCCTCCACCAAACTTTACAGTTGGCACTATGCATTTGGGCAGGTAGCGTTCTCCTGGCATCCGCCAAACCCAGATTCGTCCGTCGGACTGCCAGATGGTGAAGCGTGATTTATCACTCCAGAGAACGAGTCCAGTCCAATGGCGGCGAGCTTTACACACTCCAGCCGATGCTTGGCATTGCACATAGTGATCTTAGGCTTGTGTGCGGCTGCTCGGCCATGAAACCCATTTCATTAAGCTCCCGACTAACAGTTATTGTGCTGAAGTTGCTTCCAAAGGCAGTTTGAAACTCGGTAGTGAGTGTTGCAACCGTGTGCTACGCGCTTCAGCACTTGGCAGTCCCGTTCTGTGAGTTTGTGTGGCCTACCACTTCGCAGCTGAGCCGTTGTTGTTCCTAGACATTTCCACTTCACAATAACAGCACTTACAGGTGACCGGGGCAGCTCTAGCGGGGCAGAAATGTGATGAACTGACTTGTTGGAAAGGTGGCATCCTATGACGGTACCACGTTGAAAGTCACTGAGCTCTTCAGTATGGTCCATTCTACTGCCAGTGTTTGTCTGTGGAGATTGCATGGTTGTGTGCTCTATTTTGTACACCTGTCAGCAACGGGTGTGGCTGAAATAGCCGAATCCAGTAATTTGAAGGGGTGTCCACATACTTTTGTGTAGTGTACACTCATTGTGAACTGCCCTCCATACTGAGATGCGCTGTCCGTCCCCACCCTGAGCATTGATGATTGATCATGCAGATAGCAGAGGATAGGCCGTGGCCTGTAGAGAAGCCAGATTTAGACATCGCATGTAATTTAACAGTTCTATTTCACGTCATGCTGTTCATAGGAATTATTTATTATAATTTACTGGTTTCTCACAGTTATTTATACTGGGAAAAGGGAGTGGGTTTGGGCGGTTAATCTAGGTACCCCGGTTCCCACTATTCAACCCTGGACAGACGGAGCCTAGCGTTCTCTTTTTTTCACTGAATAACTCCTTTCCTGGGAAAGGGGAATGCACTGGTTTTCCCACAATTATCTCCACTTTGTCCATAACTCCCTCTAACCAGCTTCCTGTAGATCTCCTCTTCAGAAAACTTGAATGAAAAAGCCTGAGTCCTCAATGGCACCCTATTCCCTATAAAGTGCACTACTTTTGACCAGAACCCTATGGGGGTGCACTATATAGAGTATAGGGTGCCATTTGATTTGGGACGTAGCCAAAGAGCCCAACGTACAGTAGGGTTGACTGTAGTAAACACATTTATGCAGTGTCGCTATTCCCCTTTGATCCCAACAGTCTTATCTGTCTGAGGGGAAATGCTATGGTACTGGGAGCTACATCCTTACCCAAGATGAGGGAACATGGGGCACACTGAGCAACACATTTTTAAATTGTCATGTGGCGTTGCAACCATGCACTGTCAATGATTGTGTTTTTCTTTCATATGCTACATATCCATTGGAGACATATTCAATGTGTTTTAAATGTGAATTCTCTTCCCTTCAGGGGACCGGATTGTAAAGGTGAACAGAGAAAGTATCATTGGAAAGACGTACTCCCAAGTGATCGCCTTGATACAGAACAGGTAAGGGACTGCCTGCTTCTCTTATACATCTCACTCTCATGGAGTTTTACATGAAGAAGGGGGGTTATTTTTAAACAATGCTAATAGTTTGCAGGAAACCTTACCAGGAAGTGCCTTATTAAAGTATTTAAGGCTGTGCACATTTCGAAAACCTTGTCTCGTTTTGGTGCTATCGATAGTAGATTAAGTGAAAATGAACGGCCTTTGTTATTCCAATCATTCAAACAAAATATTTCAAATGAAACGTAAACCATTTCCTTCTCTGGAAATTCAAAGGGAGCTATGTGGTGTCACTAAAATAAGATTTTTCCAGCCACTTCAGCATTCCTTGGAAATTGGCAAGCAGACATTGTTGAGCAATCCATGTGCCCATGGCGTATATAACTCTATTCCCAATGTTACTGAACAGTTACCCTCCTAATCATGAACATAACTTAACGCGAACCTTAAAGCCAAGCCTAAACTATACAAAAAAAGGTTTAGTTTTTACATTAACTATGTTGATTGTGCACACTACTGCTCCAACTCATAAGTGGAATCTCTACTACTTTTGTCCTTCTCACAGCGACACCTCGTTGGAACTATGTGTGATGCCAAAAGATGAGGACATTTTGCAGTTGGTAAGTACAATTAATTTAAGACCGTCCTCCTAACTTTGTGCTTGAATATCTTCCTTGATTATTGTTGACTAGAGAACTGAACGCCCTTGTGAAGGTTTATGGTAATCTTTATTTGATCTTTGTATGTGCATAAAGTGGGATGGGTAGTTACTTTTTACTCTTTCTCACAAGGTAGTTGTTTTTTACTCTTTCCCATATCCTAGTGCTAGACAATGAACAGAGTAGGGATTGTTAACCAGTTAAATGTAATCAAAAATGTAATCCACATAATCCCCAAAAGTAATAATTTATCATGAGAGGGCCATAAACAATAATTAGTAATACTGCATACTCCAAGAAAAGTTCAAATCTCACCTTTCTGGTAAAAATAGTTATAAATTGCTAAGGTGTAGTCACCTGTGAGGACACAAGCTCAAGTACACAGTACAAATATGTTGTATGACGTATTTCATATTCAACAAAACTATATGAATAAGGCTTGAAATGACTTACAGTGAGGGAAAAAAGTATTTGATCCCCTGCTGATTTTGTAAGTTTGCCCACTGACAAAAGAAATGATCAGTCTAATTTTAATGGTAGGTTTATTTGAACAGTGAGAGACAGAATAACAACAAAAAAATCCAGAAAAACGCATGTCAAAAATGTTATAAATTGATTTGCATTTTAATGAGGGAAATAAGTATTTGACCCCCCTCTCAATCAGAAAGATTTCTGGCTCCCAGGTGTCTTTTATACAGGTAACAAACTGAGATTAGGAGCACACTCTTAAAGGGAGTGCTCCTAATCTCAGCTTGTTACCTGTATAAAAGACACCTGTCCACAGAAGCAATCAATCAATCAGATTCCAAACTCTCCACCATGGCCAAGACCAAAGAGCTCTCCAAGGATGTCAGGGACAAGATTGTAGACCTACTCAAGGCTGGAATGGGCTACAAGACCATCGCCAAGCAGCTTGGTGAGAAGGTGACAACAGTTGGTGCGATTATTCGCAAATGGAAGAAACACAAAAGAACTGTCAATCTCCCTCGGCCTGGGGCTCCATGCAAGATCTCACCTCGTGGAGTTGCAATGATCATGAGAACGGTGAGGAATCAGCCCAGAACTACACGGGAGGATCTTGTCAATGATCTCAAGGCAGCTGGGACCATAGTCACCATGAAAACAATTGGTAACACACTACGCCGTGAAGGACTGAAATCCTGCAGCGCCCGCAAGGTCCCCCTGCTCAAGAAAGCACATATACATGCCCATCTGAAGTTTGCCAATGAACATCTGAATGATTCAGAGGAGAACTGGGTGAAAGTGTTGTGGTCAGATGAGACCAAAATGGAACTCTTTGGCATCAACTCAACTTGCTGTGTTTGGAGGAGGAGGAATGCTGCCTATGACCCCAAGAACACCATCCCCACCGTCAAACATGGAGGTGGAAACATTATGCTTTGGGGGAGTTTTTCTGCTAAGGGGACAGGACAACTTCACCGCATCAAAGCGACGATGGACCATCAAATATTGGGTGAGATCCTCCTTCCCTCAGCCAGGGCATTGAAAATGGGTCGTGGATGAGTATTCCAGCATGACAATGACCCAAAACACACGGCCAAGGCAACAAAGGAGTGGCTCAAGAAGAAGCACATGAAGGTCCTGGAGTGGCCTAGCCAGTCTCCAGACCTTAATCCCATAGAAAATCTGTGGAGGGAGCTGAAGGTTCGAGTTGCCAAACGTCAGCCTCAACCTTAATGACTTGGAGAAGATCTGCAAAGAGGAGTGGGACAAAATCCCTCCTGAGATGTGTGCAAACCTGGTGGCCAACTACTTGAAACGTCTGACCTCTGTGATTGCCAACAAGGGTTTTGCCACCAAGTACTAAGTCATGTTTTGCAGAGGGGTCAAATACTTACTTCCCTCATTAAAATGCAAATCAATTTATAACATTTTTGACATGCGTTTTTCTGGATTTCTTTGTTGTTATTTTGTCTCTCACTGTTCAAATAAACCTACCATTAAAATTATAGACTGATCATGTCTTTGTCAGTGGGCAAACATACAAAATCAGCAGGGGATCAAATACTTTTTTCCCTCACTGTATATGCTTTCTAAATATAGTATAATCAAATTATAAACAACTAACTATAAGATTTCACCTTCCTTATAACTGTAAAATACATATTTGTATGTTTAGTGTTAGAGAAAATGTGCATATTTTTTTTTAAAGGTCTCTCGATCAAAACGTCTGCCTCCATCGCTGTGAACATCTCACAGAGCTCTAGCTTGGCTTCCTGAACTCGTTAGGAACTCACCTTTAATCTCATATTAATGTTTTTTGTTTTAATGTTTTGTTTTTATTTTTGATTAATGGCTACAGTTGAAGTCGGAAGTTTACATACACCTTAGCCAAATACATTTAAACTCAGTTTTTCACAATTCCTGACATTTAATCCTAGTAAGAATTCCCTGTCTTAGTTCAGTTAGGATCACCACTTTATTTTAAGAATGTGAAATGTCAGAATGATAGTAGAGAGAGATTTATTTCAGCTTTTATTTATTTCATCACATTCCCAGTGGGTCAGAAGTTTACATACACTCAATTAGTATTTGGTAGCATTGCCTTTAAATTGTTTAACTTGGGTCAAACGTTTCGGGTAGCCTTCCACAAGCTTCCCACAATAAGTTGGGTGAATCTTGGCCCATTCCTTCTGACAGAGCTGGTGTAAATGAGTCAGGTTTGTAGGCCTCCTTGCTCGCACACGCTTTTTCAGTTCTGCCCACACATTTTCTATAGGATTGAGTTCAGTGATTTGTGATGGCCACTCCAATACCTTGACTTTGTTGTCCTTAAGTCATTTTGCCACAACTTTGGAAATATGCTTGGGGTTGTTGTGCATTTGGAAGACCCATTTGCGACCAAGCTTTAACTTCCTGACTGATGTCTTGAGATGTTGCTTCAATATATCCACATCATTTTCCTTCCTCATGATGCCATCTATTTTGTGAAGTGCACCAGTCCCTCCTGCAGCGAAGCACCCCCACAGCATGATGCTGCCACCCCCATGCTTCACGGTTGGGATGGTGTTCTTCGGCTTGCAAGGCACCCCCTTTTTCCTCCAAACATAACGATGGTCATTATGGCCAAACAGTTCTATTTTTGTTTCATCAGACCAGAGGACATTTCTCCAAAAAGTACAATCTTTGTCCCCACGTGCAGTTGCAAACCGTAGTCTGGCTTTTTTATGGCGGTTTTGGAGCATTGGCTTCTTCCTTGCTGAGCGGCCTTTCAGGTTATGTCGATATAGGACTCGTTTTACTGTGGATATATATACTTTTGTTGCTGTTTCCTCCAGCATCTTCACAAGGTCCTTTGCTGTTGTTCTGTGATTGATTTGCACTTTTCGCACCAAAGTACGTTCATCTCTAGGAGACCGAATGCGTCTCCTTCCTGAGCGGTATGACGGCTGCGTGGTCCCATGGTGTTTATACTTGCGTACTATTGTTTGTACAGATGAACGTGGTACCTTCAGGCGTTTGGAAATTGCTCCCAAGGATGAACCAGACTTGTGGAGGTCTACAATGTTTTTTCTGAGGTCTTGGCTGATTTCTTTGGATTTTTCCCATGATGTCAAGCAAAGAGGCACTGAGTTTGAATGTAGGCCTTGAAATACATCCACAGGTGCACCTCCAATTGAATCAAATGATGTCAATTAGCCTATCAGAAGCTTCTAAAGCCATGACATCATTTTCTGGAATTTTCCAAGGTGTTTAAAGGCACAGTCAACTTAGTGTATGTAAACTTCTGACCCACTGGAATTGTGATACAGGGAATTATACAGTGAGGGAAAAAAGTATTTAATCCCCTGCTGATTTTTTACGTTTGCCCACTGACAAAGACATGATCAGTCTATAATTTTAATGGTAGGTTTATTTGAACAGTGAGAGACAGAATAACAACAAAAAAATCCATAAAAACGCATGTCGAAAATGTTATAAATTGATTTGCATTTTAATGAGGGAAATAAGTATTTGACCCCTCTGCAAAACATGACTTAGTACTTGGTGGCAAAACCCTTGTTGGCAATCACAGAGGTCAGACCATTCTTGTAGTTGACCACCAGGTTTGCACACATCTCTGGAGGGATTTTGTCCCACTCCTCTTTGCAGATCTTCTCCAAGTCATTAGGGTTTCGAGCCTGACGTTTGGCAACTCGAACCTTCAGCTCCCTCCACAGATTTTCTATGGGATTAAGGTCTGGAGACTGGCTAGGCCACTCCAGGACCTTAATGTGCTTCTACTTGAGCCACTCCTTTGTTGCCTTGGCCGTGTGTTTTGGGTCATTGTCATGCTGGAATACCCATCCACGACCCATTTTCAATGCCCTGGCTGAGGGAAGGAGGTTCTCACCCAAGATTTGACGGTACATGGCCCCGTCCATCATCCCTTTGATGCGGTGAAGTTGTCCTGTCCCCTTAGCAGAAAAACACCCCCAAAGCATAATGTTTCCACCTCCATGTTTGACGGTGGGGATGGTGTTCTTGGGGTCATAGGCAGCATTCCTCCTCCTCCAAACACAGCGAGTTGAGTTGATGCCAAAGAGCTCCATTTTGGTCTCATCTGACCACAACACTTTCATCCAGTTCTCCTCTGAATCATTCAGATGTTCATTGGCAAACTTCAGATGGGCCTGTATATGTGCTTTCTTGAGCAGGGGGACCTTGCGGGCGCTGCAGGATTTCAGTCCTTCACGGCATAGTGTGTTACCAATTGTTTTCTTGGTGACTATGGTCCCAGCTGCCTTGAGATCATTGACAAGATCCTCCCGTGTAGTTCTGGGCTGATTCCTCACCGTTTTCATGATCATTGCAACTCCACGAGGTGAGATCCTGCATGGAGCCCCAGGCCGAGGGAGTTTGACAGTTCTTTAGTGTTTCTTCCATTTGCGAATAATCGCACCAACTGTTGTCACCTTCTCACCAAGCTGCTTGGCGATGGTCTTGTAGCCCATTCCAGCCTTGTGTAGGTCTACAATCTTGTCCCTGACATCCTTGGAGAGCTCTTTGGTCTTGGCCATGGTGGAGAGTTTGGAATCTGATTGATTGATTGCTTCTGTGGACAGGTGTCTATTATACAGGTAACAAACTGAGATTAGGAGCACTCCCTTTAAGAGTGTGCTCCTAATCTCAGCTCGTTACCTGTATAAAAGACACCTGGGAGCCAGAAATATTTCTGATTGAGAGGGGGTCAAATACTTATTTCCCTCAATAAAATGCAAATCAATTTATAACATTTTTGACATGCGTTTTTCTGGATTTTGTTGTTGTTATTCTGTCTCTCGCTGTTCAAATAAACCTACCATTAAAATTATAGATTGATCATTTCTTTGTCAGTGGGCAAACGTACAAAATCAGCAGGGGATCAAATACTTTTTTCCCTCACTGTAAGTGAAATAATCTGTCTGTAAACAATTGTTGGAAAAATGACTTGTGTCATGCACAAAGTAGATGTCCTAACCAACTTTCCAAAACTGTAGTTTGTTAACAAGAAATTTGTGGAGTGGTTGAAAAACTACTTTTAATGACTCCAACCTAAGTGTATGTAAGCTTCCGACTTCAACTGTATAAATCAATCTCTGAATGTGCTACAGTGATGTATGATGTAAGGATTGCAGGCTTGTGCATGTCAGTGGCTGTGACGTAGGGTTCAGCCAGAAGTTGATGGCCAGTCGGAAGGGAAATTAAATGATCGAAGGGACATCCCAGCTTCAAGTGGTTTCAGATTTCACATTTTACGTCACACAGGCTCAGAAAACATACTACTGTGTCCGTGGGGACCAGGGCTATCGCCCGATCTACAGTGTCCACATATCGATTTATAAGCAAAAATGACGGTCGGAACCGGTACCAGAACCATGCAGCTCCCCTAAACAGGGGACTTTAGATCTAAGAGGAATGTAGCATCACATAATATCCACTCTCATAATACTACTGTCCCCCTTAGGTTAAAGGCACTCAGCATTTCCTCCCCACAAATAGACACAATGCACTGGGCTCTCTGTGCAGGGCTTAGCATCCAGCAGACTCCCTGCCATGAACAGAGGGAAGAGTAGCCACCATTTTAGGCTGGATTTCTGTATAAGCACTTTGTGACATCTGCTGATGGAAAAGGGGCTTTATAAATACATTTGATTGATTGATTTGATAATTCACTCAGCATTGTTTTGAACATTAAGGTTTTCATGCACTGTCCCTTAGGTTAGCTAAAACTCCAGTCCATTTCTCATGGATTACCGACCAGCGGTTGACTGTTGACAGCAGGTGAAGAGTATTGGCTGTGGGCTTGAAAGTGTGTTAGCGTGTGTGTGTGTGCAGGAAGAGGACTGAGTAGTATTGGCCGAGATGGAAAGAAACACAGAGTAAAAGTGAAGGATGAGCCCAGTAGCATGGAAAGAAAGAGAGAGTGATGAGAAAGAGAACAGAGCGCTTTAAGGACCAGAGGACGAGAGCCTCTGTGGTGCCACGGGGTGCCAGCTTGCCAGGGCCCCTCGCTTCACCTACCCATATTCCTGCCCGGCTCAGTGATCTGCACAGCAAACCAACGCCACCCGTCAGGGTCCAGAGCCCAGCAGTCGATAACGCTATGCCAGACCACACCAGCCCACAACCCCAGTCACATCCTGTTATTCACTTCCACATGTTCTCTCATCTGGAGTAAGGAACTGAACCGACTCCAGCCCCTAGTGTCATGCTAAATTCCACACATAGCTAGATGGATAGGTCATAGCTTGCCAAAGCCACACAAACATATTTTGCCATTTAGGAATGTGTCGGAGCACTGTTGAAGCCTGAGGGCATTCTTTGTAAATTAGGCAGTACACAGCAATAAGTGTTAGCAATTGAAACAAAATTCACCTAACAATCCCAGCAAAATCTGCCCACAAATATTTTTGCTCAACAAATTACACATTTAAGACACCATGAGATTTACTACCAGTTTGTAGTTTTTGAGGGAAGTACAAATTATACACAGCCCATTAAACTGGTGCAAATCGCTCATAAATCTGGTCCCAAATTATTTCTCTAAAATGGAGAGTATATGTAGTTCATTCAGAATTGAAGATAAAGACGTATCCTGTAAATGTAAAGAATCCATTTTGGACTGATACTCTGTCACTGCTCTCCATATCTATAGTTAGAGGAGCAGTGCCAATGAGCTCCTCATCCCACTCAACATAGTCAGTGTCACACATCAGTGTGCATTTTCTGTAGCAGTGATGCGTGAAGGAAATGGAAAGGATTCAATGTAAGTGTAGGCAAAGAGGCTATGTGGAACGTGGGTCTGCTGTGTGTGTGTCCACTTAGAGTGCCTACTTCTGAATCAGTACATAGCAGGGGCGTGTGCACACAATCAGCAGCTGCAGTCAGCTGACTGCCCTCAGCTTCACGTTCATATTGCTTCGCTGCAGAAGGCGGGCTGACAAAGGGTAAGAGATGGTGAGGGGGAGAGAGAGTTGGAGGGTGGGATGAGGCAAAGGAAGAGTACTCTACCGCCAGAACTGAATGTATAAGCAAGCAGCTGCTCTCGTCATATGAATGGCTACAGAGAGCGAGGAGAGTATAGGGAGATGCTGAGTGGGTAAGAAAGGGATACCGAGGCAGCTAGTGAACAGCAGCAGCGGTAGTCGGTCAGTAGTCACAAGCTCAGGGTAATCTATCAGGCAGTGTTGTCCACCGGGGTGAGAGGAGGTCATTATGGGGACGACGGTCAGAGGCAGCCTGGTTTCTAGGTCCCCAGGTGGAAGAGGTACAAGCAGGTGGCAGCGCAAACATGACTGTGACTTTCCTCCTATCTGTTCCTGCTCCTGTCTTCTTTTTTCGCTGCACTTCTCTTGCCCTCTGCCTTTGTGGTGCATCCCTACAGCATTCACACAGCGACCGTAGCCATGACCAATCCAGCCTCAACAGTTCCAGCCTCTTTTTCTCTATTGCACATCTTTACTCCTCTTTCTCCCCTCTCCTTCTTCTCTTCTCCTGCCTGCCTCTTACCTGTCGGCTGGCAGTTTTCCAGGGATATCACTGCTCTGGTAAGAAGGGAAACTTACTAACTCCTTTGTCATTTCTTCCTGTGTGAATGTGGCTTCAGACCTTTTTTAAAGCTGGTATCAACAGTGTAATGTTTTTGTACCTTCCCTTAGCTAGAATCGTGTCATCTCTACTGGATTTTGTATTGTCTCCTTAGCACCTTGTGCCTTTAATTGTTATAATGTATTTGTGTGTTTTAGAGCAGGGGTTCTCAAAGTGGGGTCCGAGGTACTGCAGGGGGTCCGCGGCCAGATCTCAAAATATAAAAACAATATTTAATTTGTATTAATGAATATTACTAACAACAGATTAAACACATTTTGGCCAAGGGATCCGTGGAATAAGTTTAGAGGGTGTAATACAATGTAATATTATTAATCTACAATTTATGTTCTTAACCCTGGCAACATGGGCCTGGGAGGCTCACAGGGATATTGCTATCCACAGTACTCCACCAATTATAATTTTTTCAACTCAATACTTTTTGTATTCCCCCCTGTTTTTAGAGAGAGAACTGCAAAGTTCTCTCTCTGCCTCATGGAAAAATATTTTGAATTGCAGGATATTAGCTTTAAAGCTGCAAATACAACAAAAAATAATCTTCCACATGACAAAATCTGTAGAATTGCTGCCAATTAGCTTAAACTGCAACATTTGTTGCCAGGGCCCGAGACTTGGTTCATCCGGCCATGCACTGCCTAAGTAATAGTACAATTATTTCACTCGAGTTGTGTTCTGATTATGAGGGGGTCCCTGATTAACTTTCTATTACGAAAGGGGTCCCCGGACCCAAAGAGTTTGTGAACCCCTGTTTTAGAGCATGCTAAATATTGACAGGAAAGGTATTGTAGTTTCCCCATTCAAATATCTGTGTCTCCCGCTCTCTGCTCACATTAGGGAAAGAAGCTTTTAAGTTAGTAGTAATATAATAATATAATATGTGCCATTTTTAGCAGAAGCTTTTGTCCAAAGCAACTTAGTCATGCGTGCATACAT
Organism: Coregonus lavaretus; assembly: GCF_964263955.1. Classification (NCBI taxonomy): domain Eukaryota; kingdom Metazoa; phylum Chordata; class Actinopteri; order Salmoniformes; family Salmonidae; genus Coregonus; species Coregonus lavaretus. Next base: position 14,001,420 of record NC_139989.1, read on the forward strand.
TTTAAGTATGGGTGGTCCCGGGAATCGAACCCACTATCCTGGCATAGCAAGTGCCAATGCGCCATGATCTACCTACTGAGCTACAGAGGACCAGTACATTTGTTTTTACAACATCACTTGACTTATGCAAATCTAGAGTTAGGGGCATGCTGGAGTCACTGTACAAACGTAACCCGACACCACAGATAGAGCGCTCATCGATTTAAAGTCCAACTCTTGCTTTCCCTTCAGTGAGTTCTCGCACTGCAAGGATGGGGAGATATACATCAAATACCTGACTCAATACACATCTCTGAACTGAAGACATTTTAATTTAGTAGATTGAAATCCAGCTCTTACCAGGCTTTATTCTGGGCCCTGGCGTTTTTCCTCTCACTCTCCCCTTTTTTACTCTCTCCTGGATTCATCTGTTGCTTTTTCCAGCGCTTTCCGTTGGAAGAGGTCATCTGACCCAAACTCACACTCCCAGTGTCGCTTCAGGATTCAGGCTCCGCCGGGGTGGGGAAGGGCTGGTTGTTGACTTTGACTAAGAGAGCAATACTGTGTCATCTTTTAGTGAAATGTCTTTGTTGACAGTTTTTATAACATGTACAAACATGTGTGTTCAATTGTTCGTCTGTCATTTACTGTGTACTGAAATTCATCGTCCTTGCAAAATAATTTTGAGGAGTATATGGGTCATCTTTTTCTTTATCATTCATCATATGCTTTTTTCTGGTAATTGTGCTGTAGCGTAGCTGTTTCTTTATGGGCATGGCGGAAAACTTAAGCAGTACCCAGAAGATCGCTTCAGTTTGGCGCAATGGCACACTACAGAGGTTTTATGTGACCTATTTTTGTCCAATGCAGTTGAAGAGACATAATGTCCCATAATCTCTTGCAGGCCTATTCCCAAGATGCATACCTCAAAGGAAACGAAGCATACAGCGGAAACGCCCTGCACATCCCGGAGCCTCCTCCCATATGCTACCCGAGGATAGAGCCTAAAGCCCCAGGGATGGCCCAGGCCCTGGACCCATCCCCCTCCACAGAGGCCTCCCGGAGCGGCAGGCCGGCCCAGGCAGGGACAGGGAGACAGGGCACCTCCACGCCAGGCCACACAGACATGGGCTACCGGTTGGAGATCCCTGTCCCCCCTTCTCCTCCACCCCCGCAGGTCCCTAAAACCCAGACGGTGGTTTGTGTGTGCAACGAGAGTGTGAGGACATTGGTGGTGCCGCCTGACCCAGTAGCGGATCGGGGACCCCGTTGTGTGGCTCGGGCTGGCCCCAGCCACAGGACTGACGAGAACCGGTTCGGAAGTCCCCTGGGCCTCTCAACCAAACCTAGAATCCTCGTGACCCCTGGCCCCCCTGGAGGGTCACAGCTACAATATACCCCCATCCCCACCTGGCCCACAGAGTCCTCAGTCTTCTCCCCTTCTGGCTCTAGGCCTTCCCCAATCTACCCTGACACACACCACCTCACCCCCTCCCCTCGAACCACGGCCGGCGACACCTTACCCTCCCCCACCACGCCCAACCACTACACCCCCTCACCCTCCTCCCCTGCCACTTCCACCTCCCCTCACCAGAACATCGACTGGCGCAACTACACCACCTACAAGGACTACATCGACGCCAAGCGGCTGCACACCTATGGCTGCCGCACCATCCAGGAGCGTCTGGACAGCCTGCGGGCGGCGGCCAACCCCAACGCCGCTTACGCACTGCAGCCTGGCCCTCCCAGTGCCAGCGCCAGCGCCTCCTCCCAACGAGGCCTGGGGGGGTCCCAGATTAGACGCAGGAGCACGTCCCACGACCGGGGATCCTACCAGGGGGCCACTGTGGCTCCACTGCGCAGTGCCTCCCAGGAGAGGCTAGGCGGGGGAGGGCCCGAGAGGACAGCCATGCCCAGGGACTGGCCCCGAAGTGCCTCCCAGGATGCCCTACCCTCCTCAGCCCTCATGGGAGTGGCCAAGCCCCGGGCACGCTCCTGCGACTACCTGGGCCGGCAAGGCGACCCAGCGGCGGTGGTATCTACAGAGAGGGGAGTGGGAGGGTACAGCAGGGCAGAGCTGGAGGACAGGCTGCTACTGTACAGGGGCGAGGAGGCCAGATCCAGCAGACACGGGGCAGCGCTGAAACAACTACCCCAACATCACAGTACCAGCCTTACAGGCATGCCCATCATTGCCCCTATGTTCACTAAAGGTACGACGGAGCCGTTGCTCCCCTCTAGGACAGACAGCCTTGCACAGACAGCCCTCAGTAGGCCCTCGCGGTTGCCTGTTAAAAACTCCACCTCGGACCCATCGCCTCTCTCCTTACCTTCCACCCAGGGCCCCGGTAACAGTGCTATGGACCTGCTCAAAGACCAAAGAGCCGTGATGGTGGGTAACCACCTGGGCTACTCCTCCTCACCCCTGCAGCAACTACAGCTCCGGGGGCGGGCCGACAGCCTGAGGGAGGAGAGCGGGAGGGAGGTGGGGCTGGGTGCCAGGTCCTCGTCCTGCTCCGGCCCCTCCAAAGTCCCCGTTCAGAGACAGCAGGCCATCTCCTCCTCCTCTACCTCCACTTCCTCCTCCACTGTTAACGGTACTGTGACCCTCAGGTCAAAGGTCCCCACCCTGGTGCAGACTAACGGGAGACCGGTGGAGGGCGTAGAGGGGCCGGACGCCACAGTGGTGGTCCTGAGAAGGGATAAAAACTCGGGACCCCAGCCTATCCGCCACCCCTCCTACATCCTGGCTGTAAACGACACCGACGTGGAGTCTCCAACGGAGGTGGGGACTCTAGCAGCCAAGAGGGGATCGGGGTGCTGGCTATCCAACGACGTCCAGCGAGAGGTGACCATGAGAAGGCTGGGAGTGCAGCACAAGGCCTCGTGCACCAGCAACCTGGACGACTCGCTCGACTCCATCCCCTTCATCGGTAAGAAACACGTTTCTGTTCTCACTCTCTCATCTCCTTTGTTACCATAGCAACTCCTTACAGAGATGGAAAATCCTGGGAAGGGGTGTGTGTGTGTCAAGCATCAACTTTAATTAGGTAACACATTTATAACACACTGTAACCCTTAGTATCAGGAGTTCCTGTTGCTCCAGTTTCGGCTTGCTTGAGGAGTGTGAGAGAGAATGTGTTTTGTGTGGGCGTGTGTAGATCGATTCGCTTAATGTGCCTGGTAGAGCATGTAATATCTCTTGGGTGGGGAGGTAATGTAAGGGTTTTGATGTTATCAGTTCCTGCTCTCAAGTCTTAGCAGGTGGAAATTGGAATGATGTAAAAGTCCTGATGCTCAGACTAGCTGCTGTCAGAAATGTCCTCAACATCACTCAAGCAGGTTAATGTTTATTGTCTTGAATCTTGCCCTGGAGGCAGAACTGAGCGATTTCCTCTAGATAGGCCAGCTGCAAAGTCACAATTGGCTATATAGTAAAAATGTATGAAAACAACAATGAGCTTTTTGGTCATACTTTAAGGTTAGGTTTAGGCATTAGGGTTAGCAGTGTGGTTAAGGTTAGCATTAAGTTTAAAATCATGTATGACTTTGTGGCTGTGCCAGTTAGTGACTACTCTGCAGAACTGCCTCCATGACAATAAATGCCAACCTGTATCTCTCAATGTCAACATAGCTAATATGGTGAGTTGTCAGTTATCGCTCTAGTGCAACTTCTTTACACTGTAGAAATGGTTTCCTTGGTGCTATACAGTGAAATAATCTGGATAGAGTATATCACCAATGTACATATTGATAGAGGGATTTGGGCTATAACAGTTTTTTTGGCAGGGGTTATTGGCTGTTTGAACAGAGCTAGATTTGTTGTTGAGGTATGTCGTAATGCAGGGTCAGGGCAGGACAAGTCTCTGAAATGGGGAAATTGTATAACATTCCATTTTATTCTGATATTATTACTGTTGATACATTGCCATTTCATTTAGCAGATATGTTGAAAGTGTCAGTCAGCTAGGTATATCCCCGTATTAAGTTCTATGCCTAAACAAAACATCTAACAAGAGAAGAGAGTACATTCATTGTTGCCAGTATGCTTAAATGCACCAATACCAACAAATACCCTGTCTTCATTTAGACATTACACAGTTCAACAATTACCATTCAATCCAACTGTCCAACAACTGTTGTGCATTGTGTCTGGCAGACAGTCATTTTGTACTGAGAACAAGACAGAACATACGATATGGTTCAGTACATGCAAATGTCCCATTCCTGCTTGTGTTTTCCTAGAGCAAATATGCTTGAAATGCATTGTAGGAGTATCTTAAGCGTTCACAATTAGCACTGCACTTTTCAGCTGTCAGATCGGAATGGAACTGTTTTTTGGTAGACTTAATATCATGTATTTAGTATTTGAGGGTGTTGTTTTTTTTAAGCTAGTCTGAGGTGGATTTGATCTGCTCTGGGTTTGAATAGTTTGAATAGTTTCATTGACGAGACCGAAGGATCTTGAACTTGACCTGGCCCCACATGACATGAGCCATCATCCACCAATCAGGGCACCTTTTACTCAGACAGACACCAGTAGCCTAGAGCCCACATGGGTTAATCATATCCTCTTACACTCACACCACACACACACACACACACCTTTACATGCTCTCTCTCACAAGCACCTACTCACTCAATCAAACACTCACAGTGGCTCATAAGCTTCAGTCTGCCTCATGCATAAATCAGCAGCCTACCTGTGTAGTGGTCGCATGCTATACTTAAGCAATAAGACCCGAGGGGGTGTGGTATATGGCCAATATACCACGGCTAAGGGCTGTTCTTATGCATTACATTTTACATTTTAGTCATTTAGCAGACACTCTTATCCAGAGCGACTTACAGTTAGTGAGTGCATACATAATTTTTTTATTTCTCATACTGGCCCCCCTGTGGGAATCGAACCCACAACCCTGGCGTTGCAAACGCCATGCTCTACCAACTGAGCTACATCCCTCCCCTACCCTGGACGATGCTGGGCCAATTGTGCGCCGCCCCATGGGTCTCCCGGTCGCGGCCAGCTACGACAGAGCCTGGATTATGCATGACGCAACGCGGAGTGCCTGGATACAGCCTTTAGCCGTTGTATATTGGCCATATACCACAAACCCCCGAGGTGCCTTATTGCTATTATAAACTGGTTACCAACGTAATTAGAAAGAAAATGTTTTGTCATACCCGTGGTATACGGTCTGATATACCACGGCTTTCAGCCAATCAGCCTTCAGGGCTCGAACCACCCAGTTTATGATGTATACTATTAGCTGAGCAACAATGTTTGTACTATCACTCACTGATTCAATCCCCAGCCATATTGCTCTGTTTTGGGTAGTCTTACATTTTGGCAGCTGTTCCATTTTAAACTTGATGGCTTGAACTGACAACGCGAGGCGTTTCAAGTACATGTGTCGAACAACACTGTTTGTTGCTGTTTTCACAAACACATGAAATAGGGAACATCTGTCTCGATTTGGCAGCCGTATCATGGAAACGATCTGTGAGGTTATGTTGGGGAATTTCACTGTAACAATCTCTGCAGCCGAAGAAACAGGTCAGATGTTTCATGTTAATGTGCACTATTAAATGGGAAATGTTTTGCTTAGGCACACATATGAATGTAAGCTTTCGGATTGCTCAGGTCTATGTTTTATTTTCCTTCTAATAAAATATTTGGCTGACATATTGGCTGATTGTACTCTGGTTTGGGTTGAACCAGTTCACAGAGAGAGTAATACAATGGTATTATATGGATGATACAGATACATCTGTGAAACACTTTGTTTTTGACGGCAGGTAGCCTGGGCCAGTAACTGAAAGGGCTGGTTCGAATCCCCGAACCAACTAAGTGAAAAAATCTGTCTGTGCCCTTGAGCAAGGCTCTTAACCCTAAATCTGCCGTAAGTCGCTCTGGATAAGAGTGTCTGCTAAAGGACAAAAATGTCAATGTAAAAATGCATTATAATTAAATGCTTTTGGTAGTGATACATTTCTGTGTGCCCTGTTAGTATTCATGGCACTCTCCTTATTATTGCCAGTCACTTCCATCCTGTACCTTGTGTCACCAGCTGCCTGGGACAGAATGGCAAAGGCAGGATTACTCACAGTACTCGGTAACATTATGACTTGCCTGGGTGTAGCCTGCACCTTGGTTATGTCTGCTTACCTGATCAGACTGAGAACGGTGATGAAACATCAGCTCACTTTCCCTTCCTGTGTGTTTGTTGATTGTGGCAGGTGTGGACTGGGTTATCTCTAGTGGCCATGCCGGCTCCATGAATATGCCTGGCTGTCTCTGAATAAGTGTCATGTACTCTCATAACCAGACTGTGTGTTTAGCTGTGTATGCCTATATTTCGCCATCATGGCATTTATGGTTTATTGCAGTCTGTAAATTGGTCTCAAACGGAGATAACATAGACTGCTTCAGTATGAGTTTCACTCAGTCCTGAGCGCTGATGCGTGACTGTGTCTTTATGCCACAGTAGACTTCATTAGTGATGTTAAGTATGAGACAGCCTACTTTTACCGGGATTTACAATTAATCTATTTTTATTCAATGTTTTGTTTGGAGTAGAACAGGAATCGTCTCTACTCTTGTTTCACTTTGGTTCTCCTCACTTCATTTCCAGATGAGCCATCCAGTCCAAGTATCGATCAGGACACCAGTCACATTCCCGCTTCAGCTGTAATATCTGTTACTCCAATTGTCACCACCATCCCACCCAGCCCCACCTCTCCATCTCCTCTCATTCGACGACAGCGGTCACATGACCACGGTAAGGTTACCCCCTTTTTAGAAAAAACAAGCTGTGCAGGTACTGACAGCAACAATATGCATGCTTTAAAAATTGTGTATTAGTATTAGTTGATGGCTGAATTTGAATACTTGATCCACAAACAAGCTTGGGACACTTACAGCCTTGAGCTAGGAAATTCCTATTCAAAGTTTGTTCTTTGGCTTATTTCTTGTTTGATAATCATTTGGCTTTTATTTTTAAAGATTATTTTCGGCTCACAACTATTGAGTCGGATTCTGGTACCAAAACGGAGCGGTCCAAATCCTACGATGAGGGTCTGGATAACTACAGGGAAGGGTGAGTATCATTTGGCCTAAAATGGTGGACCAGTGCAGTCTACGCCCCCTTTTTTCTTCACATTTTATTTGTTACAAAGTGGGATTAAAATTGATTTAATTGTCATTTTTTGTCAACGATCTACACAAAATACTCTGTCAGCGCAAGAAGAATTCTAACATTTTGTAACGATTTAATGAAAAATAAAACACTAATATACCTGTTAGAAACACGTTTGGCAGCGAATACAGCAGTGAGTCTTCTTGGGTAAGTCTCATAAGAGCTTTGCACACCTGTATTGTGCAATATTTGTGCATTATTCTTTTCAAAATTCTTCAAGCTCTGTCAAGGTGTTGGGGATCATGACTTGCCATAGAATTTCAAGCAGATTTAAGTCAAAACTGTAACTTGGCCACTCAGGAACATTCACTGTCTTCTTGGTAAGCAACTCCAGTGTAGATGTGGCCTTGTGTTGTAGGTTATTGTCGTGCTGAAAGATGAATTCCTCTCGCAGTGTCTGGTGTAAAACAGACTGAAGCAGGTTTTCCTCTAGGATTTTGCCTGTGGCTAGCTCCATCCCATTTCTTTTCATCCTGAAAACTCCCCATTCTTTGCCGATGTCAAGCATACCCATACCATGATGCAGCCACCACCATGCTTGAAAATAAGGAGGCATGTGTTGTGTTGGAATTGCATCAAACATAGGGCTTTGCATTTAGGCCAAAAAGTGTATTCCTTTGCCGAGTCACTACAATGTTGATGATCCATCTTCAGTTTTCTCCTATCACAGCCTTTGAACACTGTAGCTGTTTTAAAAGTTTTAAAATCACCAATAGCCTCATGGTAACATCCCTAAGCAGTTTCCTGTCCTGCAGCTCAGTTCAGAAGGACAACTGCATCTTTGATGTGTCTGGGAGGTTTATTACATAATCCACAGCATAATTATTAACTTGACCATGCTCAAAGATCTATTGTTTGTTATTGTTACCCATCTACCAATCACTGCCCTTCTTTATGATGCTAAGCTACAGGACTGTTTTGCTAGCACAGACTGGAATATGTTCCGGGATTGTTCCGATGACATTGAGGAGTAAACCACATCAGTCACTGGCTTCATCAATAAGTGCATCGATGACGTCGTCCCCACAGTGACCGTACGTACATACCCCAACCAGAAGCCATGGATTACAGCCAACATCCGCACTGAGCTAAAGGGTAGAGCTGCCTCTTTCAAAGAGCTGGACTCTAACCCGGACGCTAATAAGAAATCCCGCTATGCCCTCTGACGAACCATCAAACAGGCAAAGCGTCTACAGGACTAAGATTGAATAGTACTACACCGGCTCCGACGCTCGTCGGATGTGGCAGGTCTTGCAAACTATTACAGACTACAAAGGGAAGCACAGCCGCGAGCTGCCCAGTGACACGAGCCTACCAGACGAGCTAAATCACTTCTATGCTCGCTTCGAGGCAAGCAACACTGAAGCATGCATGAGAGCATCAGCTGTTCCGGACGACTGTGTGATCACGCTCTCCGTAGCCTGGACAAAAGGAACACCTACGTGAGAATGCTATTCATTGACTACAGCTCAGCGTTCAACAGCATAGTGCCCTCAAAGCTCATCACTAAGCTAAGCACCCTGGGACCAAACACCTCCCTCTGCAACTGGATCCTGGCCTTCCTGATGGGCCGCCCCCAGGTGGTAAGGGTAGGTAACAACACATCCGCCACACTGATCCTCAACACGGGGGCCCCTCAGGGGTGTGTCCTCAGTCCCCTCCTGTACTCCCTGTTCACCCATGACTGCATGGCCAGACACGACTCCAACACCATCATTAAGTTTGCCGACGACACAACAGCCTGATCACCGACAACGATAAGACAGCCTATAGGGAGGAGGTCAGAGACCTGGCCGTGTGGTGCCAGAATAACAACCTCTCCCTCAACGTGATCAAGACAAAGGAGATGATTGTGGACTACAGCAAAAAGAAGAGGACCGAGCACGCCCCCATTCCCATCGACAGGGATGTAGTGGAGCAGGTTGAGAGCTTCAAGTTCCCTGGTGTCCACATCACCAACAAACTATCATGGTCCAAACACACCAAGACAGTCGTGAAGAGGGCACGACAAAGCCTATTCCCTCTCAGGAGACTGAAAAGATTTGGAATGGGTCCTCAGATCCTCAAAATATTCTACAGCTGCACCATCGAGAGCATCCTGACTGGTTGCATCACTGCCTGGTATGGCAACTGCACTGCCTCCGACCGCAAGGCACTACAGAGGGTAGTGCGTACGGCCTAGTACATCACTGGGCCGAAGCTTCCTGCCATCCAGGACATCTATACCAGGCGGTGTCAGAGGAAGGCCCTAAAAATTATCTCTGCTACCGCACGGCAAGCGTGTTACCGGAGCGCCAAGTCTAGGTCCAAAAGGCTTCTTAACAGCTTCTACCCCCAAGCCACAAGACTCCTGAACAGCTTCTACCCCCCACCCCCCCCCCCCCCACCCCCTCTTTTACGCTGCTGCTACTCTGTTTATTATCTATGCATAGTCAATTTAACTCTACCTACATGTACATATTACCTCAATTACCTCGACTAACCTGTGCCCCCACACATTGACTCTGTATCGGTACCCCTTTTATATAGCCTCACTAATGTGATTTTACTGCTGCTCTTTAATTATTTGTTATTTATATTTTTTACTTATCTATTTTTTACTTAACACTTATTTTTCTTAAAAACTGCATTGTTGGTTAAGGGTTTGTAAGTAAGCATTTCACTGTAAGGTCTACACCTGTTGTATTCGGCGCATGTGACAAATACAATTTGATTTGATTTCAAAAAGCTCCCTGGTCTTTGTAGTTGAATCTGTGCTTGAAGTAGTACTTGACTGAGGGACCTTACATATGTTGTATATATGAGGGACAGAGGAAGGGGTAGTCATTCAAAAATCATGTCAACCCCTATTATTACACACAGTGTATCCATATAAACTGAACATAAATATAAACGCAACATGTAAAGTGTTGGTCCCATGTTTAATGAGCTGAAATAAAAGATCCCAGAAATGTTCCATATGCACAAAAAGCTTTTCTCTGAAATTATGGGCACAGATTTGTTTAAACTTGTTTCACAAACATGGCGTAAATACATAAACAACACAATGCCACAGATGTCTCAAGTTTTGAGGGAGCGTGCAATTGGCATGCTGACTGCAGGAATTTCCACCAGAGCTGTTGCCAGAAAATTGAATGTTCATTTCTCTACCATAAGCCACCTCCAACTTCCATTTTAGAGAATTTGGCAGTACATCCAACCGGCCTCACAACCACAGACCACGTGTATGGCGTCGTGTGGGCGAGTGGTTTGCTTATGTCAACGTTGTGAACAGAGTGCCCCATGGTGGCGGTGGGGTTATGGTATGGGAAGGCATAAGCTACGGACAACGAACCCAATTGCATTTTATTGATGGCAATTTGAATGTGCAGAGAAACCATGACGAGATCCTGAGGCCTTTGTCGTGCCATTCATACACCGCCTCATCTCATGTTTCAGCATGATAATGCACGGCCCCATGTCGCAAGGATCTGTACACAATTCCTGGAAGCTGAAAATGTACCAGTTCTTCCATGGCCTGCATACTCACCAGATATGTCACCCATTGAGCATGTTTGGGATGCTCTGGATTGATGTGTACGACAGCGTGGTCCAGTTCCCGCCAATATCCAGCAACTTCTCACAGTCATTGAATAGGAGTTGGACAACATTCCACAGGCCACAATCAACAGCCTGATCAACACTCTGGGAAGGAGATGTGTCGCGCTGCATGAAGCAAATGGTGGTCACACCAGATACTGAATGGTTTTCTGATCCATGCCCCTACTTTTTTTTTTAAGGTATCTGTGACCAACATTCATATCTGTATTTCCAGTCATGTGAAATCTAAATGACTAAAATGTCAAATGTAAATCCATAGATTAGGGCCTGATGAATTTATTTCAATTAACTGATTTCCTTATGAACTGTAACTCAATTAAATATATTTCAATCCCACTTTGTAATGCAACAAAATGTGAAGGGGTGTGTAATTTCTATATGCACTGTACATTTTAGTCATTTTCATTTAAGACTAACTTGTGATTAATCTTTCTATTTTCGTATTTCTATGTTCCTTGTAGGAGAGACATACCTGGTCTAAAGGGCCGTAGAAAGGTGAGTCCAACCTCAACACAGTAATATCATTATCAGGTTACATTTGGATAGTCCAGATTTTCCATCTGTAGATGCTCTACAGATGGTCATACTATCAACCAACTGTATGTTGATAAGCAACTACTTACTAAGGTTAGGGTTAGGTTAAGAATAAGGGTAAGGGCTAGGGTAAGGGTTAAGATAAGGGTTAGGGTTAGAGCTAGGGTTTGTAGATAGTTTAAATGTTACTGTCTGTAGAGCATCTCCAGATGGACTAACCAAATAAAGTGTTACCTAACATCAGCCCACGTAACAACAAACTGTAATAGTATGAACAGTATGAAAATGTATGCACTAACTGTAAGTCGCTCTGGATAAGAGCGTCTGCTAAATGACTAAAATGTAAATGTAATAGGGAGTATGGACGAACCCTCTGGTCACTTTCCACAGAAATGTTGATGTGCCTACTGGCTATCAGACTCGACTGCATCATTATAATTTGTTTTACCTGCATATGCTGCCCAGAGGTTCACAGCATAAAGATAAGAGTCACTCCTCTGAACGGCTAGCATTGATGTTAGTCAATAGTGGTTGTAAAATGGATAATGAGTGAGACTATAAAACCAAATGAGCTCTAAAGACCCAGCTTTGCTATTTCTGTCTGTCTGCTCACTGGAATGGGCCATAATGTCAGATACTGGGCCATATAATAGAAGTCAGGCAAGGGTCATCCAATCAGCGAACTGTCCACTGGAGGGACTCCACATGACCCGTCCTCATTATCCAGCCTGCTGAATGGCCCCAGAGGCAGACTGAATGGAAGTTATGACCTGATTAGCAGCTTACAAAGCCAAGTACACCATTTTGCAGTATTGTGTATGTATGAGACTGTAGTGAGGTAACTCATGTGTTTGTTGTGTTAAAGGCGACGGTGGACAGGTCTTCAGAAGATTCCGGATCCAGGAGAGATTCCTCATCAGATGTCTTCAGTGATGCTACCAAGGAGGGCATGCTCCACTTCCGACAGATCAACACGGACAAGAGCAAGGTGTGTGTACAGTGTTACCCACACACATCCACACGCCACACACATAGGGGGTCAAGGCGGTCCATTTTATCACCTGTGACATGGTTTAGAAAGAGTGGTGCATAATCCTCTTCCTCTTTTAGATATTTAGTAACAGTAATGTGTCGGTTTTTGTGTGCATTGCACTTGTCAGACCAGCTTGGCTTTGACCTAAATGTGTTTGAGATTCCTGACTCTGTCATGTTTGCCTTGAGGAAATGACTCCCCCTCTAGTGGGTTACACTGGACATGATGGCAGCTCATACTTTCTTGGCAAACCATTTTAGATGAGATGCATCAAGGATGTGGAGATATTTCATGTGCAATGCCGGTGTCAAATTACAAGAGAGGACCATGTCTTTATTAGTGCCTGTCTACCTCACTGCCGTGTTATGTGTCTGACATACTTCTCATATTTCTCATACTTGTCATTAAGTAATATCATTGTTTGTGCCTCTCCTCTCTCTCTGCAGCGTGTTGGAGGGGGAATGCGCCCCTGGAAACAGATGTACGCAGTGCTGCGAGGCCACTTCCTCTGCCTATATAAGGACAAAAAGGAGGGACAGGCTCATGCCAACTCCCAGGTGGAGGATGAGCCCCAGCCAATCAGCATCAAGGCCTGTCTGATTGACATCTCCTACAGCGACACGAAACGCAAGAATGTCCTGCGGCTGACCACGTCGGACTGTGAGTACCTGTTCCAGGCAGAGGACAGAGAAGACATGCTGGCCTGGATCAGAGTCATACAGGACAACAGCAACCTGGACGAGGAGGTGAGGGGGACACACACACACACACACACCATACAGGAGATGAAATCCTATCAAGTTCTCCAGGATTTACAGAAATGTGTGGCAAAGTGAAATCAAACCCTTTCTGTGATGGTAGAAAACACAAGATCAACCTCATGGAAAGCCAATACTTCATTAATTACACAAATGTAGATAAAGTATACTTTGTCACTAACCCTCCCTTGATAAGGATCAGCTAACAGTGATTGGCTGCGGGTCATAGGTCACATAATACACACACAAATGACCCGTCCCTGGTCTACTGTACCTTAAAATAGGCTAACGTTACCACAGGTTCTCCCCTCTATTAGAAACCGAAGCTCTTCTTTCCCCTCCATTAGGACCTTAACCACTATGGTACTATGGTATATTTATTTGGCTTTACCTATGCCATCTGATAGCAGTGGGTTATGTAGAACCTCTAGTTTATGGGGTCTTCTAGGGGGAGGGGAGTCATATTGCATCTGATGAGTTAACATCGTCTGCTATCCTTTTCTTCCCTTTCCCCCTTCCGCCTTTTTTCTTGTTTTAGAACGCAGCCTTTACCAGTCGGGACCTCATCAGCCGAAAGATCAAGGAGTACAACACCTTGATGAGGTAAGCAGGGCGGGGCCACAGAGAAAGAAAGTCTCTGCAGTACAGAGGGAGATTGAGACCTGTGTGGATGGCTCCTATTGGACGTACGACATCAAAACGTATTGTGTGTGTGACCCAGCCCGACAGGCAGTAAGACTGAACCGTCACCCAAACCGTCACGCCAGTCGCTGAGCATCAGACAGACGTTACTGGGAGGGAAGGGGGAGACCAAATCTCTAAGTCCACACTTACCCAAAGCAGAGCAGGAGAGGAAAAACATGCACAAAGGTGAGAGCCAGGGGATAAAACATTTCACTTAGCTCTCAACAATTCATTTACTTGAGTATTGTGAATGTCTGATTGATCTTTGAGCAAGGCTTTGAATATTCCATTGCTTTTTGCTCCATATATACAGTATGTGTGTGTTGATTCTCGTGTGAGACTATCCTCATGTTTCGTGTGTTAACCCTTCAGATGACACCAGTCCACCCAAAGACAAGGGGATGTGGAGGAAAGGTATCCCAGGGCTGATGAGGAAGCCCTTTGAGAGGAAGCCTTCTCCAGGCATCACTTTCGGGGTGAGGCTGGACGACTGCCCCCCAGCTGTCACCAACAGGGTAAGATTAAACTCACACCTACAGTACAGTCGTGGTCAAAAGTTTTGAGAATGACACAAATACTAATTTTCACAAAGTCTGCTGCCTCAGTTTTGATGATGGCAATTTGCATACACTCCAGAATGTCATGAAGAGTGATCAGATGAATTGCAATTAATTGCAAAGTCCCTCTTTGCCATGAAAATGAACTTAATCCCCAAAAAACATTTCCACTGCATTTCAGCCCTGCCACAAAAGGACCAGCTGCCATCATGTCAGTGATTCTTTCGTTAATACAGGTGAGAGTGTTGACGAGGACAAGGCTGGAGATCACTCTGTCATGCTGATTGAGTCAGAATAACAGACTGGAAGCTTTAAAAGGAGGGTGGTGCTTGAAATCATTGTTCTTCCTCTGTTAACCATGGTTACCTGCAAGGAAACACGTGCCGTCATCATTGCTTTGCACAAAAAGGGCTTCACAGGCAAGGATATTGCTGCTAGTAAGATTGCACCTAAATCAACCATTTTTCGGATCATCAAGAACTTCAAGGAGAGAGGTTAAATTGTTGTGAAGAAGGCGTCAGGGCGCCCAAGAAAGTCTAGCAAGCACCAGGACCGTCTCCTAACGTTGATTCAGCTGCGGGATCGGGGAACCACCAGTGCAGCGCTTGCTCAGGAATGGCAGCAGGCAGGTGTGAGTGCATCTGCACGCACAGTGAGGCGAAGACTTTTGGAGGATGGCCTGGTGTCAAGAAGGGCAGCAAAGAAGCCACTTCTCTCCAGGAAAAACATCAGGGACAGACTGATATTCTGCAAAAGGTACAGGGATTGGACTGCTGAGGACTGGGGTAAAGTCATTTTCTCTGATGAATCCCCTTTCTGGTTGTTTGGGGCATCTGGAAAACACCTTGTCCGGAGAAGACAAGGTAAGCGCTACCATCAGTCCTGTGTCATGCCAACAGTAAAGCATCCTGAGACCATTCATGTGTGGGGTTGCTTCTCAGCGAAGGGAGTGGGCTCACTCACAATTCTGCCTAAGAACACAGCCATGAATAAAGAATGGTATCAACACATCCTACGAGAGAAACTTCTCCCAACCATCCAAGAACAGTTTGGTGACGACCAATGCCTTTTCCAGCATGATGGAGCACCTTGCCATAAGGCAAAAGTGATAACTAAGTGGCTCGGGGAACAAAACATCGAAATGTTGGGTCCATGGCCAGGAAACTCCCCAGACCTAAATCCCATTGAGAACTGTGGTCGATCCTCAAGAGGCGGGTGGACAAACAATAACCCACAAATTCTGACAGACTCCAAGCATTGATTATGCAAGAATGGGCTGCCATCAGTCAGGATGTGGCCCAGAAGTTAATTGACAGCATGCCAGGGTGGATTGCAGAGGTCTTGAAAAAGAAGGGTCAACACTGCAAATATTGACTCTTTGCATAAACTTAATGTAATTGTCAATAAAAGCCTTTGACACTTATGGAATGCTTGTAATTATACTTCAGTATACCATAGTAACATCTGACAAAAATATCTCATAACACCAATACTTGTCATTCTCAAAACTTTTGACCACGACTGTACATACTCTCTCAATCTCCTCATTCATGTTTATTGGAATGGTTTATCAGAAAGTGCCTTCTCAACACATTGTCACACACCTTTCTGAGGGTGCTGCCAAGGTGCAATGGCAATTGATGAGTCCACATTGTGTGTGGTGTTGTAGTTTGTTCCCCTCATCGTGGAGGTGTGCTGTAACCTGGTGGAGGAGAGAGGGCTGGAGTACACAGGGATCTACAGAGTCCCAGGGAACAACGCAGCCATCTCCAACATGCAGGAGGAGCTCAACAACAAAGGCATGAACGACATCGACATCCAGGATGACGTGAGTGACTCAACACAACACATTATGCCACTTTCTCTCCCTCTCTCCAATTGTCTTTGGCTCATCCTCTTTCTTTATGTTGGTTCTATCCTTTTTTTCACTCCTCTCTTCACTCACCTTTTCCATGGTCTTTTCTTTCCTCTAGTCTAAAATCACTTTTTTACCTGCCTTTGACAGAAATGGAGGGATCTGAATGTGATCAGCAGTTTACTTAAATCCTTCTTCCGTAAACTTCCAGAGCCTCTGTTCACTAATGGTAAGAATATTCAAGGATTCCCACCAATAGCCTATACATTAAGGCAATGTTTCCCAAACTCGGTCCTGGGGACCCCAAGGGGTGCACGTTTTGTTTTTTGCCCTAGCATTACACAGCTGAGTCAAATAATGAACTCATCATCAAACTTTGATTATTTTAATCAGCTGTGTAGTGCTAGGGCAAAAATCTAAACGTGCACCCCTTGGGGTCCCCATGACCGAGTTTGGGAAAATGCTGGATTAAGGGGTCACTATGCCACCTAGTGGTTGAGTGTGAAACCAACACTTAATTACATATTATGTTTAGTGTTCACTTTCATAACACCAAGACCCTTTGTCTTCTTCTGTAAAACCAATGTCAGTTTCCTTTGTGCCCTGTAGAGAAGTATGCAGACTTCATAGAGGCCAACAGGACAGTGGATCCAGTGGAAAGACTGAAATTGTTGAAGAGGATGGTGGGTTCATGTGACATTCATTGTGAACTTAACTGACATTATTGCATGGTACCTTATACTTATCCTACTTCTCACTGCAGCTTCACGAGTTGCCAGATCATCACTATGAGACCCTCAAGTTCCTCTCGGCTCATCTGAAAACAGTGGCTGACAACTCTGATAAAAATAAGGTCTTGTAATTTCCATCTTGAATAGTGGCTGGCAGCCCTCACTTTCAACTTAGAGAACCTGTGATTGTAGTGAGGGTATGTATGTGTAAAGCATGTGTATGTTCCTAACAATCCTATGTGTTAGATGGAACCTAGGAACCTGGCCATTGTGTTTGGTCCCACTCTGGTGCGCACTTCAGAGGACAACATGACCCACATGGTCACCCACATGCCCGACCAGTATAAGATCGTAGAGACTCTCATTCAGCATGTGAGTCCCACTTACCATCTTAATTGCAGACTGTTTGTGCATAATCTGCAAATCAAACCATTTCTACTTGAACTAATTTGAGAAATGTATCAAAAAAGTGATGTGAATCCCCTAAAGATAAAGCTCCCTTTCCTTTGCTCCCTTCTAGTACGACTGGTTTTTCACAGAGGAAGGCAATGGGGAGCCAGTGGTGGGTACAAGCACGTTGCTGCCCTATTTGCTATTTTTTGAGAAACTTGTAGAGTGTTCATCCTGTTGCCTGACTGTGTTCCTTTCAGACAATGGCCCGATATGAGAACGCGGTGGAGTCTCAGCCTGTGCCCAACATCGACCACCTGCTCAATAACATCGGCCGCACGGCCTCCACACAGGGGGAAGTCTCAGGTAACGTGTTCCCTGGACCAGACCGACTCTGTGGTGGTGGGTCAACCTTTTACTACTTTTCCCTGCTAACCACTGTGTCTATCGCTGGTGAGACCAATGTCTTTTAGTCTAGGAGCGTGTGAGGTTCAGTGTAATTAAGTCTGGAGAGTGTTGATGGATAGTGCTGCTTTCTTCCTAAGAGATCCTTCTTTGCTTCATTTGCTGTACCATAAGATAGAAATGTCCATGCCTAGTCATGACTCCAGAAGCCTGTGTGGGTTTGCGAGGGCAAATTATTCTTGCCTCTTCTCCATGACACAAAGGAGAAAGGACAAAATAATTTGTCTGATCTATACATTTTCCTTTCTTTTAAATTTTTCCTTCCTTGGTTTCCAATTTTCAGCTAAATTTCTTTGCCTCAAAATGATGAGGTTCTTTAACTTTTTTTTGACCATCCCTCCATCTTTAGTGTCTTTATTCAAACTCCACTGGGCTGTCGGTTTTTCCTCTCCTCCTGTTATTAATCCTGCCTACTGTTGCACTAACACGGCATGTTCTCTCCCAAAGTTAACACGAGAAAAAAAAGCAACAGGTGAACTCTGATCCCTCTGTCTCTAGTGCCACTCTGTCGGGTGTCCTAAAGGATTTCCCAGCATTCACACATACTGATCTTGACACAGGCCAAGTGGGAGGTGTCTATCACACCATGATGTCACTGATGGCCTCTATAATATCCGTGATGGACAGCTGGAACTGTAGGAAGAAGGAGGATTGTTGCCCCCAGTGTAGCTGTCTAGTCTGCAGAAACCCTCGTTTCTTGTAAGCTCGAGAAAACCGTCATAAGAGAAACGTGATGAAACCGTTTGACAAAGAAAATGTGAAAGGGAAGCAGAGCAGCGGCCACATGGTACTGGACATCCGGTGGTGTCCGTTTTGTATCTGAGTATACCTAACACAGACAGGTGCTACTGTCTGAAAGGCTCTCCACTGTCTCTCCTCACTGTCTCGCAAGCTTCTCGCAACAGGAGAGATAGCATGGTATGGTCCCCAGGTTTCTACCTCACCAGTCAATGTGCACTCGCATACTGTGCCACCATCTGTCTTCAAGGGGTGTGTAGGGGGGCTTGGCTATGTAAAAAAGTATAGTCAGTCAAAGATCAATACAAGATCAACTAGGCAGCAGTGGATAAATATTTTCCTTGCTGGCATTCTTTCTCATGTAGTGTCCTCTCTGTTCATAGCTAGCCCCTCTGTGACCCCCCTCTCATGTCTTAGCCTCATGGTTCATTTCATGGTCGTCGTCACTGTTGTCATGGCAATATATTCCCCCGTACTTTTCATTCAGTCCATCCCCTCCTCGGCTCAACTAGACTGAATATACTCTCTCTTTTTGTTAGCCTCTAACTGAAGCCATAAGACTTCACACATTTATAGACTACTCTTTCTTAGAACCATAATCCTATGTGTTCGTTGAGTCAATAGTTAAGGTAATACTAGAGTAATTACATGTTAACAAAGTCTCCTCAATGAAGTAACATTCATCACTAGTCAGATGTGCTAGGTTTGTAATTTGACTATCATTTCAGGCAAAAACAAGAGATTGTGCTAGAGCTCTTTTGATCAGTAATTGGAGGCTTTGGTTTGCTGTATAGCATAGACCACACAGAGGGAATCCATTGACTTCCTGCATGGCATATTTTCATTGTTGTCTCATTGGCCTGCTGTTGTGAAATGCACCTTGGATATATTTCCCATTACCACAGTTTCACTCAGTATCCTGATATATTTGGGTATTATTGTTTTAGACAAGTTGGAAGGACTTACCTGGCCCTAGCATCTTCTGTGCTCAGTCCTACTTATCTTTTATCCAGAATGACTTTCAGTTTTGCATGTACTGAGGTTTCTATGTTTCCATGAAAGAACACCCCACCCGGGTGGATGTGGATCTGAGTGTAACATAGTGCTCACTGCATGGCTTGCCTCCTCTTCGTGTTTCTGTCATCCTTCTGTCCACTTATATGCCAGGCTCTTTACATCAAGCACAGTGTCTCATCTGTGGGTACTATCCTCGTCATGGTTCTCTCTGTTACTGGCTTTTTCATATTGCACTATTGTGGATGTTGTCTGGTTGTCCCACATGTTGTTTTGAATAATTGGTGGATAATCTAACATGTTCCTCTCTCCTCTCCCTTTTTCTTACAGATTCACCCACTAGTGACTCTGCTAAATCGAAGGTGAGTGTGTGCCCAGTGTCTGCTCTCTCCAGCTGAATGTAGTGTGGGGAGGAAAAAATTGGTAGGTGAGCAGAACAAAGGTCAGGTCACAAGGCAAGATCAAAGCACTGATTCCCCCATGTGTGACAGTAGGCCAGGTGGAGTTTAGTCTGTGAATACTGAACACTAACAAAACAAACAAGCAACAGTATAAACACAGCCTTTCATGTCAAACATTAAACTGTGTTGGGTCCAAACTTCACAAGTCTGTCCAATCTTTACTGGGACATTTTACTTCAACAAAAGGAACACTCACACCATAGACAGTGCAGGAACTGGTGCTTACCATTACTGCACTGCTGTCATCTGGCTGCCTCTCTCAGCTTTGGCTCAGAACACATGAATTCATGCAGAACATCAAGCTTCCCGTGCTGGGCTGCTTAAGTGTGCTGCTGTTGCTGCTTCTGCTGTTGCTGCAAGGCTGGCATGGTTCAGTTGTAGTTGTCGTCCTGTCACTAATGTTCCTACTCTCTGTCCACCCTTTTGGTTTGTGGCATTTTCAGAGGAACAGGTGGAGTACTGGTTGGCCAAGAACTCAGGCAGCGGTTAGAGGGTTTTTCTGTGCGTTGTTCTCCCAAGGGGGGTTTCTGTGGTACAGGTTCTGACTTGTTTCTCTCCCTCTCTATAGGGTTCCTGGGGGTCCGGGAAGGACCAGTGCAGCCGCGAGCACCTGGTCTCCTCGATCTTTGCTGCAGCCAACCGCAAAAGAAAGAAGCCCAAGGACAAGCCGCAGCTTAGCAGCTCTGATGATGACCTAGACTCAGTGTTCCCTAAGAAGGAGCTCCCTGGCCAGAAGCAGAATCACAGCCTCGAGGTGGAGCAAGGGATCAGTGTCAGCCCTGAAGCAAAAGAGCAAGCAAGAACAGGAGAGAAGAAGGAGAATGGGAGAGGTATCGAGCTCACACCCCAAAACAAAAAGGAGCACAGGAACTCTTTCTTTATAAGGGAGAAGCCCTCGTCAAGGCAGCCCTCACCTGCCCCCTCACCCAAAAACTCAGTCTCCCCCAGACTCAGTTACCGCACAGCCCCGCTTGGAAAGCCCTCCTTATCGGACCCCCTGTCCCAGCTGGATGAGCCTACTTCTGATCTGGGCACCATGAGCTCTGGGGCTT
Organism: Coregonus lavaretus; assembly: GCF_964263955.1. NCBI lineage: Eukaryota > Metazoa > Chordata > Actinopteri > Salmoniformes > Salmonidae > Coregonus > Coregonus lavaretus. The sequence continues at coordinate 14,022,470 of NC_139989.1, forward strand.
CCATGCCCAGGGCACGACCTAAGAAGTGGGTGTCAGGAGCTGCTGCTCCTGATCTATCAGCGGCTGGACCTGGGGCATCAGCTGGGGCAGAGGTGAGTTCCATCACCTCTGACTATTCCACCACCTCGTCCATCACCTTCCTGACTGCAGCAGACTCTAGCGCACTCAGTCCAGAGGTTCTTGGTGGTGACGAGGCAGATGACGAGCGCAGCGAGCTTATCAGTGAAGGCCGGCCCATGGAGACTGACAGCGAGAGCGACTTCCCTGTGTTCGCCACAGGGGGTGGAAATGTCCAAACCATGCCTGCCTTAGTGCAGAACCAGACTGGGCATGGACCAGAAAAGCCTGATCCTGCAGCAGCTGACGGGAGCACGACTCCCAAACTGGAACCCCGTCGCCTCTTTCCGTCCCACAGACTGATTGAGTGTGACACACTCTCCAGGAGGCGGTCCCTGCGACAGAAGACGGATAGCGAGTCATCAATAGAGGGTGGGACTGGCAGCGGGGAACGCGTCGAGGGTAGGTCGGAGTCAACACGACTGTCTCGTGTCTTAGAGGTGATGAAGAAGGGGCGGTCTACCGGCAGCCTCAACTCTTCCTTCCGCAGTGAGTCAGAGCGCCCTCCCGAGCCCGCCTTGCACCTCAATATCACAGAAAGGCTCAAGTTCCGTCTGCGCACATCTGCTGATGACATGTTTGGCGTGGGTGCCCAAAAGAGCCAGTCTTCCCCGGAGACCCGCAGCAAGAAGAAAAACATCCGGCGTAGGCACACCATGGGGGGCCAGCGGGACTTTGCAGAACTGGCCGTCATCAACGACTGGAGGGAGCAAGGAGGGGTGGACCAGGCGGCTGAGCTGTCAGCCATGGACCGCCTCAAGCCAAAGTGCTCCTCTCAGGACTTCTCCATTCGGGACTGGATCGCCCGCGAGCGCTGTCGGGCCGGAGTGTCAGAGTTCAGCATGGACACCCCACCCAAAGTTGTCCCAGAGGGGAACAGGGCACAAGCACAGGGCACCACCCCAGAGAGGCCCTCTGGCTCCCCAGGCCTACAGCCTATGGTGGGGGAGCAAGTGAACGGAGGTGGGCCGCAAGGCAAAAACAAAGCCAGCCTCAACCTGGCGGCTGACGACGCGCACCCACACAAACTGTCAGGAGCACAAGTCGTCCGCTCACGATTCTATCAGTATCTATGAAACAGCAAGGGTGTGTTGAGTGTACAAGAGTGAGTGCATGAGATAAGACAGAACGGGTTTACGTATGTATTAAGATACCTTACCAAGGGTTACTGCACTTCTTTTTTTTTTTTTACAAAATATATATATTTTGTATATATATATATATATATCTACTGTACATATGTGTATAGGCTCATAAGAAATGTAACTGGAGTCAAGTTAAACAGGTTTGTTTGTGTGTCATCGCTTTAGTTGACTTGGTGACTTTGTACTGGAACAGACATAAAAAATTCACTTCCATCCTTGTGCTCAAATCCCAGTAATACAAGAACATTCATAGGTGGTTTTGTGTGATCGACAGCACACACATCAATGGGACGTGAAAGCCTGGACTGTGATGCATTAACTTGAGTATTACTAAAGAATACATAACTAATTCTACAAGAGGTAGACATTTAAGGAAATTACGTTTTCAATGTATATTCTTAATTATGTTGACTAACACAGTTGCTTGTTAGAATTACATTTTTAAAAAATCAGTACTTGAAGTATGCTCATTTCTGAGGGCTGCTTTCTGAGCTGTGTACTGTGGGGAGTTATTTTTTACAGTGCATCATAACAGACATATTTGCTTGAGGGACAGAATTATGGTTGTTTTGATCAAATAAAAAAAATGTAGTGTAATGTATGATAGATGCTTGGTACGCTTGGTATTCGGAACCCTCTGTACAATTCAAGTCCACATTTTTTAAAAACTTTAGTAATCATGTTTGATTCTTTATTAAAGAAAAAGTGCCTCTTGAATTGATTTATGGGAATAGATAGGGTGCCATGTTTTTTCCCACACTTGTAAACACAATATTTTGTTTAATTACTTAATTGTATCAAGGAAACACAATTATTTTACTGTTTTAAAAAAGTAACATCATGCAAAAATCCAAGCTTCCAATTCTAAGGCATTCCGGTCTTGTTGTTTTTTGGGTCCTATTAAGTTCATATTTCAATGTATATATATTTTTTTTCTCTTTGTATTTTTCAAGTGCAGTAAAAAAGCATGGTTACTTATGACCTGGGAGAAATGTTCATCTCTGAAAACTGTATGAAACAATGCTTCCTGGACAGTGAACAGCTTGCCTGTGTACAGCAAAACAAGGGTGCAACACCCTCCCTCAAGAAACACTGGAAATAAATAATCTTTATTTGATTCTGTTTGTCCTGTCCAGGTTGTTTTACTTTAGACTTAGTTTTCCCGATTTGCAAAGGAAAGCCAATGGAGCACTATACCATGTGCAACCTTTATATAATGTTTAGTTTGGTTGATTTGGGCTCATTTAATCTAAAAATACATTTAGGGTTTCATTCAATCCGTGGCACTGAAGACCTGCGCCACAGTGCAATATAAATGTTTGTGGCAACTGCATTCGCTGTAAGCGCTGTATACTGTATGTTGGCTCAATCGGAAATAACCTTTAAATTGCACTACAGCACAGATCTTAATAATATAATAATAATATGCCATTTAGCAGACGCTTTTATCCAAAGCGACTTACAGTCATGCGTGCATAAATTTTTGTGTATGGGTGGTCCCGGGGATCGAACCCACTACCTTGGCGTTACAAGCGCCGTGCTCTACCAGCTGAGCTACAGAGGACCATCTTCAGTGCTACAGATTGAATCGAGCCCTTAAATAGTTAATGGTCCACTGATATAGATGGTGAAAAGTGAATTGCTGGCTAAAATGATTAGTTTGGGGGAGGTTCCCTGACAATTCTAACACCACAAGTGATGAAAGGTAATATGAGCCTTGAGCTTGCTACTCAAGGAGTAATACAAAGTGGTAATAGTATGGCATTTGTAAGTCATGGATGGGATTACCAGCTGCTGTGTGTCATCGGAATTGCAGTCCAACCTCAACCACCAGAAAGCAGCTGACCAAAGCAGGTATGTGCACAGATAGGGTTCTACCAGAGCACATGCCCGTTTGCCCTATCAGTCTCCAAAGTGCCCTTTTTGGTGGCGGTATTATTTCCCAAAAAAGGTTTTATTTTATTTATTTACAGTGCCTTCAGAAAGTATTCACACCCCTGAACATTTAAATGGTGATTTATTTGTCACTGGCAAAGTGGAATTATGTTTTTTGAAATTTCTACAAATTAATTACAAATGAAAAGCTGAAATGTCTTGAGTCAATAAGTATTCAACCCATTTTATGGCAAGCATAAATAAGTTCAGGAGTAAAAATTTGCTTAACAAGCCACATAAGTTGCATGGAATCACTGTGTGCAATAATAGTATTTAACATGATTTTTGAATTACTGACTCATCTCTGTACCCCATTTTAGTCATTTAGCGGACGCTCTTATCCAGAGTGACTTACAGTTAGTGAGTGCATACATTTTTTCATACTGGCCCCCGTGGGAAACGAACCCACAACCCTGGCGTTGCAAGCGCCATGCTCTACCAACTGAGCTACACGGGGCCCCACAGTTCTGTAAGGTCCCTCAGTTGGGCAGTGAATTTCAAACACAGATTCAACCACAAAGACCAGGGAGGTTTTCCAATGCCTCGCAAAGAAGGGCACCTACTGGTAGATGGGTCAAAATAAAATAAAAAGCTGACACTGAATATCCCTTTGAGCAAGATGTAGTTATTAATTACACTTTGAATGGTGTATCAATACACCCAGTCACTACAGATACAGGTGTTCTTCCTAACTCAGTTGCTGGATAGGAATGAAACCGCTCTGGGATTTCACTATGAAGCCAATCGTGACTTTAAAACAGCGTTTAATGGCTGTGATAGGAAAAAAAACTGAGGATGGATCAACAACATTGTATTTACGCCATAATACTAACCTAATTGACAGTGAAAAGAAGCCTGTACATAAAAAATATTCCAAAACATGCATCCTGTTTGCAACAAGGCTCTAAAGCAATACTGAAATAAATGTGGCAAAGCAATTAACTTTTTGTCCTGAATGCAAAGTGTCATGTTTGGGGCAAATCCAATACAACATCACTGAGTACCACTCTCCATATTTTCAAGCATAATGGTGGCTGCTTCATGTTTTGTTTACCACTTTTTCTCCCCAATTTCGTGATATCCAATTGGTAGTCAGTCTTGTCCCATCGCTGCAACTCCCGCACGGACTCGGGAGAGGCGAAGGTCGAGAGCCAAGCCGCACGGCTTCTTGACACGCCGCTCGCTTAACCCGGAAGCCAGCCGCACCAATGTGTCGGAGGAAACACTGTACAGCTGGCGACCGAAGTCAGCGTGCAATGCGCCCGGCCGCCACAAGGAGTCGCTAGAGCGCGATGGGACAAGGCCAAACCCTCCCCTAATCCGGACGACACTGGGCCAATTATGGGTCTCCCGGTCGGGCCAGGCTGCGACACAGCCCGGGATCATGGCTGCATCGTGTTATGCGCATGCTCATAATTGTTAAGGACTGTGGAATTTCAGGATAAAAAAGAAACAGAATGGACCTAAGCACAGGCAAAATCCTAGAGGAAAACCTGGTTCAGTTTGCTTTCCACCCGACACTGGGAGATGAATTTACCTTTCAGCAGGAGAATAACCTAAAACACATGGGCAAATCTACAATGGAGTTGCTTACCAAGAACACAGAGAACGATCCTGAGTGGCTGAGTTACAGTTTTGACTTAAATCTACTTGAAAATCTATGGCAAGACCTGACAATGGTTGTCTAACAATGAACAACCAATTTGACAGAGTTTGAAGAATTTTGAAAATAATACTGGGAAAATGTTGCACAATCCAGGCGAGGAATGCTCTTAGCGAGACTTAACTAGAAAGAATCAAAGGTGCTTCTACAAACTATTAACTCAGGGGTGTGAATACTTGCGTAAATGAGACATTTCTGTATTTCATTTAATACATTTGCAAAAATTTCTAAAAACATGTTTTCACTTTGTCATTATGATGTATTGGTTGTAGATGGGTGAAAAAAAATATTTAATAAATTTTGAATTCAGGATGTGTAACAAGTCAAGGGGTGTGAATACTTTCGGAAGGCACTGTATATGGTAACTTGGGGGTAAACGTCCCCCTCCTGTAATTCTCACAGAAACCACTGTCCCCTATTGTATTTTTACACTTTCCCTGGATGCCACTAGTCTTGCTCAACTAAATTAAAAAATCTCAACTGTCACTCCAACAAAATGATTGAGGTACTTTGATCTAATATGTCATTTAGAAAAGTTATAATCTAATGAAGTTAGATCTAAAAACGTTTTATATACACCATTAGGAGAACCTAAATAATCCACTTGGTTAGAGAGAAACATTTTAATCAGTTAATAAAATAGTCAAACTTAAAGTGAGTATGTTTGGGGCAAAACACACCCCAACCAGTCAGGCAAAATGCCCCCAGGGCAATCCAATGCAAGTCAATGGCACCTATATTAGCATTTTCCTAATCATGTCCAAATTATCGATAAGTAACTTCATTTAGTTACACAATACATTTTGAGATACTTTAAGATGATTTGGATAGAAAGTGCAAAACTAACAGTGAGGATATTTAGTGAGATGTGCAGTTTCATTTGGTTTCACTTTTGATTTAAAATAAGAAACCTAGACTTCAGCTTTTAAGAATCAATTTCTCATAAATGCCTAAATAAAATGTATAAAATGGATTTTACCACACTAATCTCCGGGGGGCATTTTGTCCTGCTAGTGGGGCAAAATGCCCCCATTCTAAAGTTTGTTTTTATTGAATAACAAAACAATTCTGCCCGCTTATTTCCCTTCAAAATGTATTTGCCTAAAGACAGCCAGTATGCACTATGCTTCAGACCAAAAAGTTGCAAGTCTTGATTGTTGACCAATGACCAGTCATCAGCAATATCGTGCAAAGATCCAGATTAGTGACCTAAAATAACTTTTTTTTTTTCCTCCAGATTTGCCTGGCAAAAACAGGTCTACGTTTATCATCCATGTCAAATCTATTACCAACTAATCTTTGCCAGAATAGGCTACCTGGCGATTTGAGTGATCATTTTCATATAGGCCTTTGAGTGGCTACACCAAAACGTGCACCTGGGGGGAGGGAGGCAGGACAGTTCTGTAGCCCATCTTGCGTTTTGAAAATGCATCACCATTTATGGCTTTAATAATATAAATAATGTTGTAGGCTGTGGGTCGCTGATCAAAAACCACTGGGATACATGATAGTGGCAACAAATGGAGTTGAATATAGTAATGGTAGGCTGCAGTATTTATTAGAATCTTCAATAGAGTACCACAGTATGAGTCATAATACCCATAAAACCTAGTGATCAAACAGGGAAATTGTTTCAACATGGGTGGTTTTAGAAACACTTAAAATAAGGGCTGTTTCGTGTAGGCTTACCCTGGCGTGACGTTTTCATAACCATGTCTCTAGGACAAGGTGACTTACGAGTTGTGCATAATACTTCACTCAGATTGTGCTGCTTTCCCCCTTGTAATTGCTCAACAAGTATGACTGCAGTAAAAAAAAAAAAGTTTGCCCTTTAAGTTTGAGCACATGCCCCCCAAAAGGTCTGTGCAAGGCCCTGGAGCAAAGGTACTGGAGGAAGAGAACTTGTGACTAAATACCATTTGTATGACACCTGAATGTCAAAGAGATGTCCAGCTTTCTCCACTTTGACGAACCAACTTTAAACATAGCAAAAGAGCTGCAAAATGTACTTAGTATTGTTAGGCATTCCATGAGAAATTAAAACTACACTTGAAAGCCGTATAAATGGTCATATTCTTTCAGATATGGTCTTCCAATGAAATGCATCAGAAATATTCAATATACATTTTATTTAAGAGTTAGAAAAACAGAGAACTAAGAGCGCTTTTCAATCCGCATCGCTGAAGTTCAGCGTTAGTGTGATGGAAATGTTCCCGAGTTGCAGAGACCGCATTCATGTCGGATCAATTGGAAATTACCTTTATATTTCTATCACGCAATCTGTAACGCTTCAGCGATACAGATTGTATAGTGCCCTAAAACATTTAAAACGTGGGGAAGACTGTAGTTAGTGGAAGGGCTTTTTCAGCAAGGGTGTGGTCCTGACAGATTTCCTCAGTGTCCTGGCAATGGTGCTTGTTCGTGGCGACGTCACAGATTGCCTAATGTTGGCCATGAAACCACGCTTGGGCTTGGACTGGACAGGGGACTTCTGGGATAGCTTGGCCAGCTCTTCTTTTAACGCCGCCAGTTCTTTGTCCTTCTCCAGATTGCCCTTACCTATACTCTCCAGATCCTGTGCCTGAGAAACAGAGATATGACGCTGTGCACATCAGGTTTTCCTAAGTGACCACTGACAAACTAGGCTTAATTTGTACATGCACACAGGTTCATAGTCTTTACCTGGTCAGCTAGCTTCTTATGTAAAGTCTCTATTTCTGCCGTTTTTTCAAAGAAGCAGTCTCCGGCCTCACGTAGTGCATCATTCAGAACTGTTATCCTTTTTTCCAAAGACACAATCAGCTGGAAATAAGCAAGAGACATGCCAGGTTTGAGTTCCAACACCTGGGTTTCAAAATGTATTACACCGTTTTCCCTTATAAAAACACTGACTATAAGTTATGCCTTCAGGTTTCCTTACCGCTTGTTTCTGCTCACAGAGTTTCTCCACTGCACTTTTTTCTTTCAAAAGGAGTTTGCATCTCTCTGCATCTTTGGAAACAGCTGTGATGACATCACCTGCTGAGACTTCTGAAATCAATAGGTAGATATTAATATCCAGCCTTTCCTGTCATTTAAATTGATATAGGCTTATTGTGCGCACAGTGATTTGCAGTTTAAGTTTATGGTATAGAATATAGGCTCACTTTACACAATCAGATTGACAGTTTATGTTAATGAAATAATAGTTACAATACTGAGGCAAGGGAGATGGTGTACTGACCCGTTAACCCTTCCTCCATAGCCACAGGTGGTGGTGGTGAGATGCTCTCTGTCTGGCTCGAGTTATCTTTGGTTGGAACCATAAATGAACCCACTGTGGAACCTGACAGCTTCCGTTCCATCTCAGACAGCTTCTGTTCTAGTGCCTAAAGGGATTATGAGTTCATGGGCCAGATTTACCAACCCTTTGCACCTAGTACTAGTTTTTTACTTCCCAGAGGAAATAAACCATATAAAACTTATTATAAAACGGGTGCAAACACTTGGAAGATCTGGCCCTAAATGATACGAAACAGAACACATTGGTCTAAATTGACAGAATTAATATCTGACCATTTGAGCAGGTGGTTGTAGCAGGACCTTGTCAGTCACCTAAAGTCAGTGTCTAATACCTCTACTTTCTCCTGCTCAGCGATGAACTCATCAAGGGGTACGTAATCATCCTCTACGCGCTCCAGCGCCCGCTGGTAGGCATGGTCCTTTAGGGCATCCTTATACATCTCAAATGTGTTCTCCAGCTTCTCCTGGTAGCTCTCCTTCAGCTCAGCCACCTGACGACTAGAGAAACATTTACACTGTCCTTTCATAATGTCATTTGGAAGACAGCTTATGGGTGTGGGCAAATGCACAAACAGTGAATTATAATTGAAGTGAAAACTACATGAATGGTATTCATTAGATCTTAAATTAATTGTAAACTATAGTGCAACAATGCACCCCATCCACCACCAATGTGTAGCACTGACATGGGTGTTGCATGGCAGCCATTTTGCATGAGAACACTAACATAGTGGAAAGGGGGAAGGTGTGATTGTGCCCAATGTGAAGCTCGGGGAACACTCACTTCCTGAGTTCCTCGCTCTCCATGAGTTGCTGCAGCATAGCGTCTCCCATCTCCTTGCGGATGTCAATCTCCTGGACCAAGTTCTTCCGTCGCTCAGCCAGGAGCTTGGTCCTGAGATTCTCGATCACATTCAGGAGATCCTAGAAAATGGGAGTAGTTCAAAGTAGTCAGACACCAGTGATTCTGGAAATTAACATATTAAATGTAATTGCACTATTTTAATTGCATCCGTCCCTATAAAATAAATCAGAAATAGCAGAACACTGGCAAAATATTTTAGACTTTGGATGGCAAATACCTCCTGGGGTAAAATGGACATGTCTGCTTCATCTTCATCCAGCAGCTCTTCTTCAGACAGGTAGTGCTCTAGAGCCTGGTCGTCGATGACCCCGTTCTTCAGCAGAGGCTTCCCATCGCGCCCCACCAGCCGCGGGGTTAGAGACTCTAGAGACTTTGTTGGGATCAGTTGGACCACCTGGGACAACAAAGGAGATTAGTACCCATAGGGCTCTGGCCAAAAATAGTGCACTATATAGGGAATAGGGTGCCATTTAGAAAACACTTATAGTACTTCTTAGTGAAGGGTGTCACACTTGTTTACTCCCCCTACCATATTTCTCACACTAATCCTCAATGAGGGCGAGTGAACAAGTGCACTTTTGCTAGACATTTTGACAAATGGAATTGTTGACCGTGACACCTATAGGGTGATGAAGGGCATTGCAACTGACCACTACATTTTTCAACCATAGAGACAAGTGCGAAAATCATAGACTCAACTCTAAACCTAGATGGAGGGGCATGTTGACATGGTGGGCGAGAGAGACCAACCTGCTTGGCGATGGCAGAGAACTTCATGACGTGGAGAGTTTCGTCATATGTGGATGCACACTGATTGATGTTCACAATCATGGAGGCTCGGCCCTTCCCACAGAAGATGGACTGGAAGAGACGGGTCAGTTTGCTCTCCCTGAAGGGAATATAGCCGTTCTTCATCCTAATAGAGAAGAGGAAAGGACGACAACCTGTGAGTTTCTCAAATATCAGCTTTCCAATCAGTTTTATTCATGGTTTGGAAACATGTATTTTTATTTGTCTTGTAGATACAATACATTTACCTGACAAATCAGGTTTGTGTGCAACATTTCATCAAATTTGTCAAGGTGGTTTTTTAGCAGTGGTGTTTATACGGTCATTCTGGTAATCAATGGCAGTGGTGTTTATACGGTCATTCTGGTAATCAATGGCAGTGGTGTTTATACGGTCATTCTGGTAATCAATGGCAGTGGTACTTCTTCTGTACCCATCACTCTGGTTGCTGCGCAGGGCAGCGATGCATTTCCCCAGGATGAGCAGAGAGTTGTTGATGTTCCCTGCTTCCTTCAGCCTCTCCCCAAATGTCTTAGTTTTGCCGCATCTTTCCGAGCCAGCCAGGTCACACAGAGAGAGTCTGGGGTGGAAAAAGACAAAATAATCCCATTCGGAGTATGAAATCTCACAAGGATGGGTTGGTGTCACATGGCTCTATGGTCTTGCAGCTTATTCAGACTTGGACAAAGCGTGGAGTCTTGACAAGTTGCAGCACAGCATTGTAGTTCATCCTAAAACTGCATTATGAATTTACTCAAACACTGAAGCTGACAAATTAAGGATAATGGAGGATTAGATTTCTGCTAACTGCAGTTAGATGAGTGAACCATTGGCTGGATTTTATGTATAAAGCACTTATGGTGACAACCATTGTTTGCCAGTGTTGATTCTAGCTTGAAATATACTTATTCATGTCACCATATTAGAACTTATTGATTACTTGTATAATGAATGTATATGTTGGGGTCAATGGAGGGTGGATAAGACTAAGTGTATGGAAAGTTAATCAGTGGATCCTATGGCGGGAGGCAAAGGGCAACAGTCTGCTTTTAGTCACTGATAAGGTAGGACAGCTGTGGATTAGGGATGAGTAAGGAATTTGGCCCGAGGTCAGGTCAGATGAAGTGAGGAACAGTCCTGTTACACACATGCTTACATGCCCACGAAGGTTCTAATAGGAGGCGGGGCCATAACTACACCAGTGTGTGGAACCAATTAAGGTCCTGACTAGCAACAGAGATGTGTTGGCTATCTAGATGTGCAAGGAGGTGACTCCTAGTAGGAGGGTATAAATATATGTGCTTATGGAAACATGTCTTTGTTTTTGCAGCTGTTTGACCCAGTGGGTGAATAAACTTGGTTTGAGCTTTTCCTAGTCATCCATTTGAGTTTCTCTGTTTAGAACCTAACACCAGGTACAATATGGATGAAAGTCAATACTCACTCTGACATACTCTGAACCGCAGTTCCATCAATTCTCAGTAATTTGATGGTAAATATGCTGTGGCTGTGATAGGAGAAAAATTAAAAGATTACTACAATTATTTTATGCATCTCAGCAATCCACAGAGTATAAAATAAACATGAGTGAACATGCCTTCTGCTTGATGAATGGTTCATCTTAGTGGAAGCAGCACTTCGGTTTTTATTTCCAACTCTGAGAATTTTGCATGCCTCCTCTAAGTTGTGAACATTGATCCACTTTAGATCTGAAAGGGGAAAAATATTACCATCCATTTCAGGACTACATGAGCTATGGTCTGCATCAAAGCAACCATTGAATAAAACTGAAGGGAACTTGTGGGTACTTCGTTTTAATGGGCATGACATCCCACTGCCTACACACACCTCTGACATATGAGTTGCCCGCACTGTCCTCACACACACGGAGGGCTGTGCGTCTCTTTGTCTTGAAGGTAGGCGACGCCTGCAGCAGGTCATACACACTCTCGTTGTAGATCTCGTAGAACGACACCCACAGGGCGAACAGGCTCCGGTCCCGCTCACCAGACGACGCATCCACAAACTCAACTAGGATGCAGAGAACCACATAGGATCCAGTTTAGGCATTTTTATCATTAGCCATTCCAGAATACAGATGTCTGACTTCAACAGAGATGGGCTTACAGATGTGATGTACCTGTGTTATCAGTGTTATCATAGGAGACTGAGAAGGAGAGGCTTCCCGTAGAGGACGAGTAGGATGAAACTCCACTGACTCGTGGGGGTTCATTTTCCTATGTGGGGGTGAATAATGAAGATAAGGGGGTTAAGAGATTAGGGTAAAACAAACAGACAGTAAGATGACATCTTCTTTACATGACCCATCAACTAATTAGGCTACTCCATATTATGCGTCCATGTTCACCTCTTTGAGTAGAGCAAATACAGATGCTTTGGTGTTTCTTTCCTGTTTGACCTGGTCAGGCCCTAGGTACTGAGCGTCGCTACTGAGGTACGGCTTCAGATCCATGTTCTCATACTGTCTCCCTTTGATGCGTCTGAAGATGACATCCAACGCCTGGGGGAGAATACCAGGGTCTTTCTGGGATCCTGCAACATACCAAAAAAACAGAAGATTGTCTGTCCCTTGCGACCAGTCCTTCATTGACTACTATCAGTCACAGCCAGGTGCATAGATTTCAACCGATGTGTATAAACCCTGGATGACTGAGAGGGGGCGCTGTATTGAAGCTACTGCACAGCCATTGTGGTACTCCTCCATTGTAAAAAATATTTAGGAAGCTATATAAATTAATGTATTAATGTTTACAGTCATTTGACAAGTATGTTCTATTACAGACACCTTAATGCATATTTTGAAATCATATGTGAACTGAACACAAAATAAAAACATTCCTGAACTTTTTTGGGGGAGTACCAATGCTATGGTCCCCACTACAAAGAAAGTCAAATAGACGCAATTTTCTCTTATTGAAATACTGTAGAATTCCATTAATTCCTATGGAGAACTGCTTCTTCTGAGTACCACCAGTATTGTGTCGGGTGGCTTCAAAGCCTCTAATTGGCCAACACATAGCATTAACATCATTGGTTTCAACAGGTCAACTCAGAAGGATAGAGAAGTACACAGGATATGGGGCAAAAATCCTATGTTTTTCAAGTGTGAGGTTCTCTCGCTCTTACTTGTCCTCCAATACACAAAATGCAAGAACCTAACACAAACAACCCCAACACAGCTAATCCTATCCAAACAGAAGTTGGGAGGAATAATTAGCTTTGATAAGCAGGAAGATTACTATGAGCAGGGAGGTTACTTACTAGTGGACTTACCTTGAATTGTGTGGGTCTTGCCTGCATTGGTCACACCATAGCTGAAGACCAGAGCATTCTTCCCCTCCAGATAATCGTTTACTTGGCTTTTGATGGTGCCGTCGAAGAGATCTGCCTGCTTCGTCTCAGGCCCAAAGATCTGAGTGAAATTAAAACATGACACCAATAACATTACATTTGAGTCATTTAAGAGGCACTCTTATCCAGAGCGACATACAGTCAGGATCAGGAACTGCCCAATCCTTCCTAAACAAACAAGGCATTAAATCACATTACATGTTAGCCAAACCTGAGAGAATGAGAATTGATGCGTCGCCTGGCCAATGCCCTTCTCACTGCTTTTCATGGTAGCAGAGCCTTTGGGCGCATGTAGCATTACCGTGCTGGCATTCTCAAGAACCACACAACCCTGCAGAGAGACGAGGAGAACGTGGGAGAGGTGTGGATCAGGAAAGATAGTTTATAGGACATTAGGAAATGGCACCTTCAAATAGTTTGTAGACCTGGGGTCAAGACAATTACGTATATGGTACATTTGAAACCTGACCGTATACACTGAAATATGACTGTTTAGATTAGGATTGGCATTTAAAAATGGCCACATATATACCTGGTCCTCATTGTTGGAGATCTCATCCTTGGAAAAGGGCCTCACCCTTAGGTAGACCCTCAACTGCTGGTGTTTCTGCTGCCGCTCTGCAGTGTCCAACACCTCACTCTGGCCAGGAGACAAAGATCCATTATGAGTCAATACAATCATGGGTTGCATCCTAAATGGAACCCTATTCTCTCTGTAGTGGTCAAAAGTAGTGCACTATACAGGGAATAGGGTACCATTTGGGACAACTATACTATTCATTACTCAAACTGTCAATCAATAGGCCATTGTAACATTTAACATAGGGAGTACCTGCATGGAAGCAATAGAGGAGAGTTCTGAGAGCACGTCTCGATGGGGATTACACGCATGGAGATCATTGCACGTAGACTCCATTGCATCAAGTACTGTGCCATCATGGGTCAAATCAATGATCGTTGTCATGTCTAAGCAAGAAACAGACGTTAGGGACTCAAATGTATGTGAGAACCAATAATTTTGCTGTATTAGGATTTCACGTTTACTTACGACCGGAGGAAGCCATAGTACTGAATGAAATAGATTGATGGTTTACGAGTCAGGAAAAATACACTCCAACAAAAAAATTGATAAAACTAAAAGTATTGTTTATGAACCTCAACACAAGATAACATGCAGTCAGCGTTTCCAATATCAGTAAGCCAAAATACTCTACTGAGGACCAAACAACTTCAAGTTAAAATCACTACTTAATTGAGAACAGGTGGAATCCTGGGTTAACCAATCACTTTTCAGAAGGTTTGCACAACCTCTAATTGGCCCCTAGGCCCTACCTACTACCTAGGGATGTAGATGGTTTTTTAAATATAAATATCAAATAATTTTTTTGTAACAATTAAGTACTTTACTGTAATAGTTGTCCATTAAAATAGACAAAAATAGCTTCTTTAGTAACAAAAAATTCTCAACCAAGAATTTTGCTAGGACTGTCTGTGAGTGGTCTGAGGGGAAAACTGAAAACTGTTATTTGCAGAGGTTTGGAACTCTTTGTTATTGGTCAATTCACCAATTGGTGATGTCACCAGGCAAGCCGAAATTCCCGCCCATTCAAACCAGCTGATTAGAAGGTTGTCTAGATTGTATTTTTCACACTTTTACAGTGTTCGTTTAATCCGATGTTGTACAATATGATACACAACACAGGAAAAATAGGATTTTGACTGCACTTGCCTTTAAAGGATTGTCCTGGCTTAAGCTAACCTAATGTAGTTGGTGTAAAAGTAAACGACTGAGCGGAGTTCCCACACCCGGTTATCAGCAGAAAAGGAAGCTAGATTGAATTAGCTGTATCCCTGAAAACCAGATACATCAGTTGTCGAACTCCGTTATAGAGTTAGTATGGTAATAGTTCCACCTTACCCTCTGATAGGCTATGTAGAATGTCAGCCATATTGTATTCACGCCTTTCAGACATCTTCACGTGTCTAGGGTAGGGGCTTGAAGTCCATTTCATAGGCACTATATTGATTTACAAGGAATGCATTAAGTCTCTAACATGTGAGACTTAATCCAGCCAGTAGGTGGCACCCGGGTTAAATAAGCCAATTCAAAATTAATGAAACGTTCTGGTTAGATATAAGAAATTGACAGGAAAGAATCTGTTGGTATTCCATTTTCATATCGACTAGACCGCTTAACTATTGAGATGTACGCAGAATGAATTGCATTTCTTTGTTTTAGGTGAGGGAGGATGCGAGAGGAAGCAAACGCCACAGAATGGTCAGTTCAACTTAGTTCTAAACATTTTGCAACAAGGTCTATTACAGGTATGAAAAGGGGGCTGCCATCAAAGACTATGATAACCAACCCAATAAGGCTTCCCCTTTCCTCAGTGGTAGCATTGGAGGGCTTACTGGTTTCCCATTATCAACAAATTTGAGTTCACATCATAACCATCAAGTGTTACTCTTATTAAAATGTAAATCCACCAATGACTAAACATCCTGTACTGCAACCCCACTTATGTTATGAGGACCAGGCTCAGTCAAGTTAGGAGAAAAGCCATTGTTGATGAAATAGTCCTACATTGATTGTGCCAATTCCATAGAATAACACTCCATTTTCCAATAAAAGCATCCATCTCCTCATGAGTAGTACAAGTAACCACTGCAACATTTAAAATCCCTCGACATTGAATAATAAGCCAAGACATCCACGCAATTCTGTTTCCAGGTTTTATTGCATGGGGTACAAAACAGCTTATGCGTCAGCGATGGTGACCTCAACCTCTACACCAGGCTCAATGCTGATGGAGGTGATCTGCTTGACAATCTCAGAGGGACTGTGCAGGTCGATCAGACGCTTGTGGATCCGCATCTGGAAACGATCCCAGGTCTTGGAACCCTCTCCACAGGGGGTCTTCCTGGTGGTGATGCGCAGAGTCTGAAATGAGATTAGAAAATAAAACAGGATGCCACCCATCAAATGGTGAGAGGAAGAGTCATTAAATATTTTGACTAAGTTAACACCAGCACAACTTCTTAACACCTTTCCCTGGAGCTTAATGCCATCTGGTGGAAAACAAACTACCATTTCCCCTCATTCCAGTTTAGTCCTAGTGACCGTTTTGTTTTCTTAACAAATTGTCATGTCGTCCCCTATTCAATCCGAGCCGCCACTGGGGGAACGGGCAGAAAGCGAAGGGTCATTGATTTGGCATCACCTCTATAGAGACCCGGGGTAGACCACAGATGGGAGTCCCAGGCTGTCAAGGATGCGGAAAAGTCTAGTCCATTGTACATACCTTGGTGGGCATACGGACGGGTCCCTTCACCTTGAGGTTCTTCTCCTTAGCTCCACGGATAAGGTCTGCGCATACTAAGGACACAAAGTAAAATGGCTGCATGTCAAAAGAGGGCGACATTGTGCGCGTCAACGTGCTATCAATGGGCCCACATTGCTCAGAATAGCGTATTATGAATCAGAATTTGTCATAGCTTAAGCTATGTCATATCAAGTGTTTATCCTCATAGCCAAAGATGTTGACAAAGTTAATATAGTATTTAAAATGAGCTTACCCTTTTCCAGAGACTTGACGTTGCGGCTGGTGAGTGTGATACGGATGCGATGGATGGCAACCTCCGACTCAACAGGGGCTTTACCGGTGTCCTTGAACGCCTACAGGTGCAAGGAAAGAATGATGCATGTAAAAAGAGGGCAACTAAGTTGAATGTGTGCTTCAATGTGTAGTCCTGCTCAGAATAGCGTATTATGAATCAGAATTTGTCATAGCACGTTTGTATCCTCAGCCATAAGTGTTGAAGCAATGAATGTATGCATGCAAGGTAGCCAATTCTGACGGTTCTAAATCCAAGCTCCAGAAATAAAGTGAGGGATGAATGATTATTTCAGTAACTGCACCATCTGGGATACATCCTACTGTTTCAATGGCCACTTTAAATGTAAAGAGAATCAATAGTTAACTACCTAACTAGTGCTAACTGAAATATTAAAATGTACAATGCCATGGTTTGGTGACAAGATGTATAAACAATCTACACTTAAGGATTCAAAGTCCGTTAGCAAAGCCTTCATGTCAAAAAAAGTTATTTAGCATATGGGGGAAGCAATACTGAAAAGGGAGGGAAATGTCCTGTTGGCTAACAAGCTAACGTTAGTTCGTTAGCCAACTAGGCAAAGCCAAAAATCAGGCAGATTGGGTCATACTTCAGTTCCTTGTCTCATTTAGAAGCTACCCAACTATACCTCCTCACATCAAGACAACTCAGAACTACTTCAACATGATCTGATTACACCCATTAATTGGCAGAAAGCCATCCCCCAAAATGAATCGCTACCTAGCCATCTTCGCTAGCTACTACACGTGCAACTGCCCGGATTCAGAGCGACCAACGCTACCGGACTGTTCGTCCATCTACAGTCTCCGCATTGTGAGCTAGTTATATGATGATTTTTGCGTATAGTTCAAGAAAAATAAATTTACCATTTTTCTTTATATTCCTGACCGACTTATTCGTAAGTTCCAAGCGAACAGCGGTGAGTCAGGAACCTGTCCTCACTATCAGTTCTTCGCGAAAGGGCATAAGAGAGGCCTGCTTCCGTTTATATACACACTACATCATGGCACCACGTGACCTTTGTGCCAATAGAATAGCCTGAACACCAAGGAGGCGTATCTGAACCAAATCACCCCTAAAGGCCCCGTTCGAATTATTTGAAAGGGCACCTATCCTCCTGTACTCCCTACTTTGAACACTTGAATAGAATAAAATATAATAGAGACTTTATTATCCATGTTTTCTATTGAGTAATGTAATGTATGTTTCTATGTAATGTATTGCACTGGACCACAATGGAAATAAATCATTGACTTTGTGTTATCCCTGTAAAGTTTTAAAAATGTACTGTGTGTATTTTTTGGGGGTCAAATAAAATCAGTTCTTCCAAGGGACCTAACTTTCCACCTTCCACCTGAATAAGCCTGTATTGTCTCTGTTGTGTGGAGTATGGTGCTGTGGCCAACATCAACTTTTCTGCCTTGTCTGATATGTGATTTTTGCCTGCTATGTAGGCCTGTTATTTCTTTTTATGTGCTGCTGTTTAAACCACCTACATCTAGCTGAAGATCAGCCATTTCATAGCCTAAACCAGGCACATTTGCAGCTATGATTATATTTTTTCCCCCCTTATGAAAATAAAATTTGTTTCATTTTCTTCTGAGACATGACACACCCGTTGTATACATTGTTGTAGGTTAGACCATAGATCAGTCAACTTAAGTTTTAATTTGTAAGTGTAAGCCTAAACACACAATTACCAAACAAATCATTTCAACATGAGCAACACAGGTTAAGCTGTTTTTCTGTTGATACTGTAGAAGTCATCCCACTAATTCAGTTGCAATACTAGAAACACCATTCCAGTACAAATCAAGGATGTTTAATGAAAACTCATCAAATATCTAGAACTTTACATACATTTCAGATGTGTTGCACGCACAGACTGCTGCCGACATTAAAATTTATTTGACATTTAAACATTTTTAAATCCTTATAAATCAAGTAAACAAGTAAAACAATTTAGTCCACAGTGCAAAACCAACTTCAGTATCAGACATTTAAATCGTTCGACGTTCTGCGTTTAAAAAATGAGTAGATTAGGTGGCATGTGTTATAATACACTTAAGCAGTATTGGCAGAAGAATGACAGCATCAAACTAATCTGTGGTGTTCGATTGGGGCTTGCCATTCACAATTCACTTAAATTCAGTAAAACATGGGAGTCTAACTGGCTGTGCGTAAAAGCTGTGCGTAAATTTAAAATGTGTAAAAATGTATGGACACAACTGACGGATCACACCATGAATAGGCTGGCTTGATAATGACAAATAAAAAGATTAAGGTTCGGACCGGATCTTGTCCAGATCTGTGATTACATCTTGAGCGCTTGGTCTCCAGCTTGGCTCGCCGCTCCAGCACTTGGACACAATGGATCGGCAAAGGTCCCCTTGGTGTGAGTTGAAGAAGGACTCAGTGACCGAGGGGCGTAAATCGTATGCAACCACTGCATATAAAACATGCTGCCTGTCGCCTGTATAGGGCTGCTCTCTGGTGATCATTTGCCAAAGAGTGATGCCAAGGGAGTAGATGTCTGATTTTGGAGACACGTCTTCCCCCTTCAACAGCTCAGGCGCTCGGTGGGTGTAGGTGCCCCCGCCATGACTCATTTGGGGCGTGAGGCTGGACAGATCCCCCCCGAGCTCCAATTTCAGTGAACAGCCAAAGTCAACAATCTTACACACATCCTCCCTCGAGACCAATACATTGGCCGGTTTGATATCCAAATGGACAATACCATGGGAATGCAGGAACCGAAGACCATGCGCAATGTTTTTGGAAAACTTAATCCACCTGTCCACTTCGAGCGTCTCGGCGCAACCGTAGATGACCTGGTGGAGATTTCGTTCACCAGCGTATTCCATCACTATTGTGCCAATGTTGTCCCCGTTTTCTAAATTCGCCGGTATGCACGTGGTAGCTGCTATAATGCGCACAATGTTCTCATGGCGTAAATGAGCTGCATTTAGCTCAGCCCAAAAACTTTGCCTGGATGCGAGCTTATTCTTGACGCACTTCTTCACTTTTTTGACAGCGACAGTCTCTCCAAAGTACACACCTCTGTAAACGGACCCAAACCCCCCAGATCCGATGGGCTGCATGGATTGTAGTTCCTTCCAATCAATGGTGGACGACCATAGCCTGGTTGCAACCTTGCCATGGAACCGTTGAGTTGGGACTCGTAGGGTGGAATCGTTGGAATACTTTGCCAGTGGACTGCTGCAAGCTCCAAAATCGAGAGATGGATAAAGGTCTTTAGGCAACAAGCGTGTCGGGGGAATTGGGGATGGCATGTTCGGACCACCTTGTGCGCTTGCTGTAAAACGAGAGCTTGCGCGTGTTGGCTGTCTATTCACACAGCTGTCATTAGATCAGTTGATTGCTGGACCAAGAGGAAGCCCTAATGAGGAATAGCCTCTCATATTTAAAGTCACAGTCTGTCAATTTTCCAGTCATTTCAATAATGAAATATACGTCTACCCTTTGATTTTTTGAATAATACAACTTTTGAAGATCTATAGGCTACTCCATCGTTTTTTTAATGGGAGAGACTTCAATCATGTTTGAAAAGGTAAATGTTGCTCTCATTGAATGCCATTCCTTGAGCACTGTATATAATATAAATCAAGTGCTGCATGTAAAAATGTCATTGGATGAATAGATTTTCTGTCAGTAACCTTCTTTGTTGATCTGCACATCTAACAGAACCAGTGGCTAAAAGTACAAATTGGTTCAATATGCATAGGCTTATCTTTCCTTAAAATGTATTAATTATACATTCTTTTAGCTTGTAGAACTTGAAAATTACCGAGAAAGTCAATTAAAATATAACATAAAAATAAATAAAACTCCAGGACAATTCTCATGCACTTGTTTCACTATAAACATAATTTGTTTCAGTACTCATTTTACACACATACTGACACACACTTAAAAATGGACAAACAATTGTGGACTTTTGCATGAATCCTTCTTTTATGTTTATTGAGCTTTCATTACACTGTGTAATAACACTGGAGTTGAAGACTGCAGCTCTTCTCTCTCATAGCAGCAAGGTATTATGAAAACAAATCAGGTTACTCAGCCAGACAATAAATATTCTGTCTCTTTGGGCGATGTCAATGTTAGAAAATTTATAAAAAGCTGCAGCGTTAATTTCTATTTTACACAACTTATACACAAATATATGAATTATTTTGCCTATATTTATACAAGTACAACAGTAGTTTGTAAAATAGATTTTAAGTAAAATATACATGATTAGCAACATGAGTCCATTCTCACAGGATGGCATTGCAATGAACAACAAAACCAACATGGCTGGAATGCAGTTTGCCTCTGAACAAATCCCTCGGTATAAGTACTACTAGTCCTTTCAAAAAATGTGTCCCCTATCGTGGAGTCAAGATCTTCTTTATCTTCATCAAGGTAATCTCAGCCTGATTTTATACTGAGGCAACAAGTGAACACTCTCCCAAGCCCTTTCATGTCAATCACCAGGATGACAAAGGTTCCCCCATCACACCACCATACAAAGTGAAGGAGAGAAGCATGTGACATTACAGGCAAGTCCATACAAGACCACAAAAAGTCACAGTACAAAAAATAAATGTATATGAAAACAACCAGACACACATGCCGACCATTCAGCTCAATTTTATATTTTTGTAAAAACAAAACAAAGAACTAGAAAAGAGGTCTGTAGCACCTTAAGGAGCTTTAGAAGTATCAGTTAGCAGCTTGATCCAATACCAAAATATTGCAATATTGCAGTGTTTCTTACATACACATTCAACATGGTTCACTGGCACCACTGAAGCTTATAATGAAGGTTGACATGAATTGCTAAAGGTCTGTGTCTCTCACTGAAGAAACCCCTCCAACCAGATCCTCGGTCATCCATCAGGGAACAATAAAAGTGTAAAATATTGGGGATAAAAAAGTATATGAAAATATCAGTGTCCCAAGCACTTGAGCCTTATAAGTTACTCCAATACATTTAGTCCAACCTGTCAATTAAAAAAATAATGGTTAAGTCAACTAAGTGTGTTTAAGTGTAAATACTGGGATAGCTATATACACTAGCTCTCTGAATACTTTATCAAGGGTTAAAAGTCAAACAAATTGCCAGCGTAGATATAGATGGTAAGAAATTTGGCATATTTGAAATGGCAGCAATGATATCTTTACTATCCGACAGATAGATCCCTCAATGAGACACACAGAACATTTGTGCAAGTAAAGCAAAAATGACACTTAATGATAGTAAAACACAGTAAAAACTGTACCTGTAAAAAATAAAACATTTAATATTGTATTTACACATTAACTTTTTCTAAAGAGCTAAATATGACATCTATACTTTATGTAATAAAGGTATTTTAAACAAGAAAAAAAAGTACTGGAGGAAACAAAGGCATAACATTTTCCCAAAGTGCTACGATTATAGAAGAACCTGCCCTATATAGAGGCTTACCAAACATTTTATGTAAAACCACAAACCTTCAAGATACATTGATAGCACACACCCCCATAACACTTGAAAACATTATACAGGCATTCAGCTTCCCCTTTCAATGACATCCCGTGGCCCTTACTAAAGTGATATTGTTTTCATTCAAGAAATGTTTGAAGGAACATGGAGGATTCAAAGCAGTTTTCTGCCTTAATGATTATTTTTAACAGAGTAAAACAATGTGAGTTTGCAAATGTTTTGCTCCAAGGGAAAACACTGCTGGACAGTCTGTGTTATGTTAAATACATTCACACCATTTGAAAGGTTGTGATATACAGTACAAACTGAGCATAGTCTTTTTTGAAACATACAAGTTGGAGATAAAGCTGAAGTTGCAACCTAAAGTGGACCTCACTGTAAATGAACAGCCCAGCTACTGTACTTTTTCAGTCATTATGATCAATCAAATCAATATCCACTCCCATTGGTTACATGAACTTACAGAGTTGGTCTACATGAGAATTGAGTGTTTAAGATTTAGTATAAATATATCCAAATAGTTCATCCCCTAAGACAAATGTTTTTAATATAATATATACCTATTTCAATTGGATCTATGTATAAAACTGATTATGGTTTACATGAGAGAATGAAATAGTAAAACTTGATTAATTCAACTGGATATGCAGTTTGTTGCAGCTATTGATCAAAACGCTATAGGCTTGCTTGTAATCAGCCCTGCTATACTGAAATGAACGAGGTTGAAAGGTGTCTGTGAGGTCCTCATTTTCAGAACATCTCCCTTTGAGTGAGGCAAAGACACTTATAAATGGCACTTCTCTAACGAGGGTAAAAAATACTGTAATATATATCCATTAAGGCCAAAGGTTGACTTTTATCTGAAACCAAACCTCTATCATCATAGCATTACATCCCAGGGGTATCAATATAATTCCTTCAATGATGGGATAGAATTGATCTGGCAACTAAGATCTCAGTTGTAACTGAAAATATCTTCCATACACTATCACTGAATAAAGCAGAAACATAGGCGTTTAGATTTACAGATGCACACGCATGCATACATGCACACACACAGTGCCAAGTACACAAGTTCCTAAAGACTGACATTATTCTGGCAGTGACCTACGCTGTTTCGTCTGACATAGTTGTTCAGGAACTGTTTGACGGCAGCAGGGTCACTGTCTCTCAGCACAGTGTCACAGCATCTCGCTCAGAGACAATTCTGGGAATGTCACTTCTTGACCAGACCAGACCAGTCATCCATAATCATTGCTGGGATTTTCCTCTAGTTTCTATATCATACAGCACTATATAACACATCGTACAAAATTGACAAGATCCTTTTGAGACACTAAAAACCAAATCCTTCATGAACACTCTTCAACCGTGGCAGCCTAGTACGGACTCCAGCCGGGTTTGTATCATGCAGAGGTGTAGAATACAGTACTTTATCTAAACTTTACCTACAATGTCAAAACAACTGCTATCTAAATTGGCGCTAAGGAGCTACTTCAGGGACTGGTAAGCTAAAGTAGCTATGTTTCTGTTTCAGCATTTGTGGAGAAGCATTTTCTGTACTGAGCTGATATGCTGGTTGCCGTTGGTTGGTATACTTCTATTTGAGAGGGTTCCTTCTTTGTGAATAATATAACAAGAGGAATCTGGCAGGCTGTAATATTGTATTTACATTCTCTACCTGTTAATAAAAAATGTGCTCTGTCTTCACCTGTCAAACTGAAGACTTTTGTAGTTAAACCTCTAAAGATAACTTATGTCATAAGTATACGAGCTTATGTCATTTTCACAAAATAAAAAATAAAATATTGTAATTGTATTATTATGGGCCTTGAAGATAATCTTGGATTACTGGATCCTGACTTGAAATGTAAAGTTGGGACATCCCTTTGCTCTGAGTGAATGAACAATTTGTCACATATGACATTAAAAGTGCTTTTGCATTCACTACTCTGAATGTCTGCATGTGTGAGGCAAACATCTACGTGGTCCTCTGTAGCTCAATTGGTAGAGCATGGCGCTTGTAACGCCAGGGTAGTGGGTTCGATCCCCGGGACCACCCATACGTAAAAATGTATGCACACATGACTGTAAGTCGCTTTGGATAAAAGTGTCTGCTAAATGGCATATTATATATATTATTATCTACCATTCAGACATGACTAATCCATCACACCACCTAGATGAGTTGTAACAGGCAGTTCTGTTCTGACCCCTCTACACAGCCTCCCAGATTTTCTATGTGAGGGTCCTCTCCTCTGCAATCACATACTAGCCCTTGACTGGAAACACAAACACGTGATGTAGGCTCACACAAACCTGTGCATACAAAGTGTCCAGATATCTGTTTAAAGATACCCATCTAGCTCATCAAACTGCACACTGGACATAGTTTTCTTTGCAACTGGTGTCTCTACTTCACTGTTTCCTGCGGTTTAAATATTGCTAACATTATCCTTGATTTTATGCATGTTTGGGTTTGCCTGATGACTCAAACTGAATTCTTCCACTGCTCTATGTTCGCTACGTACTTTAGTCTGAGACTGCCATCGTTGAAGTCGTTTGTGGTGACGTCAGAATGAGGGCTGTTGTACAAAACAGTCATCAGCGATTGGATAATCTCTAACCAATCAGAAGATCAAAGTCAATGACACATTTTCTAAACGCCGCTTTACCCACGTGTGTTCTGGCTCTGGCCCAACTCGGTTTCTGGGACCAATCAGAACGGTTAGAGTGCGTTTGCGTTCTAGAAATCGTCGGGGAGGTACTCAGACCCAGACTCATTGCGGAGAAGAAACTAATGTCCGTTGGCATGGCGTAGCGTTTGGCCGGAGAAAGGAGTTTCTAACCTCATATCCGGTACTAAAACCGGTAGAATGTGGAAAGACAAATTGCCCCTAGTTACGTGGCAGTGCTTTAATGTTGTTTCTACTGTCTGGTTCCATTTCGGTCCTTCAGCAATTTTGCTTTCAAATCCAGTCCATAAGACCAAGGGGTAGGTGGCAGCAAAGGGCTAGGGGCCAAAATGGGATCAGGCCTATGTTTACATTCTTGCCATAAAAGTAAAAATTATATTGTCCCTTTTATATGAGATAAAATTACTTGAAGAAGAACAACTTAGTCTATCTATAGCGGAGGTATTCCATGGGCCTATAGGGGAACTACTAGGCAGCAGCAACATTTACAACCATCAGCGATACCATGACACTATTCTGCCTGGCAACTCAGTCGATATTTGGTTGACTTTGGTTTTGATGGGGAAAATGGATGGTTCTCACACTACATTCCACAAGGGGCTTTTCAGTACCTTATGTCTAAAAATGTATGATTGCATTGCTTGAAATCTTAAAACAAAACAAAGAGATAAAGACATTTTTAAAATGGTTAGCGGTGAGGACATTCAACATCACACAAAAGTACAAAGTTCTATATGAAAATATGGTTAAATCGACATACTAGGTTCAATCTATTCCAAGGCAAAGGGGGTTAAGAATATAGATAGGTAGAAATACATCACTGCAATCACATTCCTAGATAAATTCCTCTATGTAAAACTCCAAAACCCTAGTCATGTTTAATTGTTGTTGGTACTAAAATGGACTGTGTTGGTCATCAGCATTATAGTGGTGAATTTGCAAGGGCGGTGAAGATATAGCATCGTTGACACTAACCACATGAAATGTCAACCATTATCCCATGGCTTGAGCTATGTGGTTGAGCTAAACCACTTGTGTATGTGATATATGTCAGTGCTGATACACACCCATACATCTACTACACTGTATCAGTATCTGTATGTGTAGAATCCCATAACTGTTGAACAGAAGTGCTATTACGTCGTAGTTTTGTGCAGACATCAAAAAATGTGTTACTGGCATAAAAATAATAATTTGCAGAATATCAATTTTTATCAGCCTGTGTGTGTGTACTGTACGTGTGTAATTGTGTGCATGCGTGTGTGTGTTGTCGTGTCACTGGAAGGCCTGGTGAAAGCGGGGCAGCGTGGTGGTTGTGCTCAGGTTAGAGGTGTAGGAGGAAGAGAGGCTGTGGAGGGGGCTTACATCCTCCCCGCTCCCTGTCGCCTCGTGGGAATCCGGGGACTGGGGCGGCAGCTGGACGAGTGACAGCGCCTCCTCTGGCGGGAAGGGGACTCCGCCTAGACCCCCGCCGGCTGTCACCTGGTGCCCATAAGGAGGGCTGTTCAAGGGCAGGAAGTTGAAGAGCTGTGAGAAGTCGAGCAACGAGGAGGAGGCCAGCGACTCGCCCACTGCCGCCGCTGCCGAGATTTTGGACAGAGACGCCTCGTCGGGCGAGGTCTCGTCCAATGAGCCCACCTGGGAGTCCAACTCCAGTTTGGAGGCGGAGGATAGCTGAGCCCCCTCGGCCGAGGAGGAGGGCATGCCGCTCTGCAGTTCCATCAGATACGTCTCCAGTTCTCCCTTTAGATGCTGCTCCCTCTCCAGAGTGGAGACGGAGTATGAGGTAAGGTTAGAACCCAGCTGGTACTTTAGGGAGAAGGGGTTTGGGGGGTTGGGCTCTGTGTCCAGGGGAGGCATGGTGGGGCAGTGGTGCTGGGGCAGGAGAGGGCTGCCGTACAGGTTGAGCTGGAGCTGCCTGTGCGGCGCTGATATGGTGGCCAGCTCGCCCTTGACGCCTCCGGCTAGCCCGCAGGAGAAGGGCAAATCCAGCAAATCGGCCGGCTCCGTCTTGACCCTCAGCAGCTCGCGGGCGTGGCTCTTCTTCATGTGGCGCGTAAGGTGGTCCTTCCTGCCAAAGCGCTGGGCGCAGTACTGGCACAGGAAGTCCTTGCGGCCCGTGTGCACCACCATGTGGCGGCGCACATCCTTGCGCGTGTAGAAGCGGCGCTCACAATGCTCGCACCGGTGTTTCTTCTCTTTGGTGCCGCCCGAGGACTTGCCGGCATGGGTCTTAAGGTGCTCCAGGAGCAGGCCGGTGCTGGCAAATGGCTGCAGGCACACCTGGCAGGTGAGGTCTCCGCTGTTGGCCGCGTGAAGGGCCAGGTGACGCTTGAAGCCCAGCTTAGTGTTGTAGCTCTTGCCGCACTCCTGGCAGGCGAAGGCCTCCTTGTTGGGGTCGTGAGTGTGCAGGTGGTTCTTCAAATGATCCTTGCGGTGGAACATTTTCTCACAGTAAGTACACTTGTGGGTTTTCTCCGACGAGTGTGTCGCCATATGCCTTTGAACACAGATGACATTCCATCAACACATTATATTTCAGCAATAACTCTTTCAGCTTATGTAGGCATGCTAGTCAGGAGGACACGTGTGATTTTAATAATAATAATAATAATAAATTTTAACACTTCAATAACACATTAATGTATAAAATGATAGACTACTAAAGATAACAACTACATATTACAGTAAGTGTTGTACATATGAATACAGTATGGCCTACTAGAAGATAACAGGTGTTTGTTCTGTTACCGTTGCAGCTTGTATTTGGAGACAAAGGCCTTGGTGCAGTCCTGATGGGAGCACCGGTACGGTCTCTCTCCTGTGTGTGAGTAGGAGTGCACCTTTAGCTTCTCCACACTGTTGAAAGCCTTCTCGCACAGCTGACAGGGGAAGTTCTTCCTGGGCTTGCCCCCCTCCACTCTCTTGCGCCTCCCTGTGGCCGCCGCGAGCCTGGCTTTATCCGGAACGTGGTCTAGGTGCCCCTGGGTTCCCGTGGCCATGGCACCCTAGGGCAGCACGGCTGGTTGGACAGGGACGCGGTGCCCACCTATTGTCAACGACGCTTGTTCTCTATCCAGTTTTATGTGCTCAACACCGCCAGGACTCAGGCGCCTGAAGATGTGTGTGAGAGAGAGAAGGGGAAGGAAAAAGGTTAATGTTCACATTCAAAAGTGTAAGAAGAGTTCTACTGCAATTCCATACCATTCTACAAGTAGGGGAATACGCTTATAATTTGTATTACAGACCAGTACTGATGAGAAACCCTGTATGGGCCATTCATAGATTAGACGTATGAATGGCCCAGAAAAGGTTCTAAAAAAAGTAATCAAGCCATTGCGTTTAAATATGGAATTCAATCCATCTTGATCCTGTATTTCTCCACTATCGGGACATGATTCAGAAGGCTTCCAGTGTAACATTCCCGCAGCAACAGGAATGCAGCTTCTGCCAAACCCGCATGGCTAACTACCCATGTCCTCTCAAGTTGGATCATCCCGGACCTGGAGCAACTAGTCACGACTCCAGATGCAAGCCGGGAAGGGAAGTGTGCAGGAAACAGGGAGCAAAGGAAGTACACAGGAGCTCTCATTAAAGAATATGGGGAGAGCATACATGTTTTGTAATGTACAAAATTATTGGAGACGGTTATTAATACCAAGCTCAGGTGTGTTAAGACAGGCATCCATAGCTTGATAGTTATGTCTTTAGATAGAGCTAAAGCATTTGTCATTTTTCCTTGCTCTACGCTATTCAATACATAGGTCATGTTGTGTAAAGGTTTTTTTTCTCAAGCTATATGTATGGTAAAAGCTTTGTAAGGTCACTTCTCTGATGCCTTGCTTAAAAACTCTGAGGCTGCACATTAAACCATCTTTGTAAGGAAAACAGTCAAAGCAGCCTTATACAATTAATGATAAGGTGAGAAAATCATACTGAAAAGTGATAGTTGAATTAATTATCCAAAAACAATATTAAATGGTTGTGATACATTTAGTCACATAAACATGTATTATAATGCTATAAAAATTTTTTTTGAGGTTTTCTGGCCGTTAACCTTCATCTTTAAAATGTTATGAAATAAAAAAATAACACTTTCTGATCTAATTATTATCAAAATCCTTTCTGGTGATCTGTATTCACAATGCACAATTCTATAAACTGACTAATTAAAGCAGTTCAAATCAGGTAATTAGAATTTCAACAGGGTTTACACATTGATGTTTGGATTGATTAGAACTGTCTTTGATAACTGATA
Source organism: Coregonus lavaretus (assembly GCF_964263955.1). Classification (NCBI taxonomy): domain Eukaryota; kingdom Metazoa; phylum Chordata; class Actinopteri; order Salmoniformes; family Salmonidae; genus Coregonus; species Coregonus lavaretus. The sequence continues at coordinate 14,051,722 of NC_139989.1, forward strand.
ATGAGGTTTGCAAATCATCTCAAAATGACCATGCTTCTCGTTAAGACAAAACCTCTTTCTTAATGCAACATTAAAACAAACGTTTGTCTCTTTCTCAACCCTCTCACTATCTGTTTAAGAACATTACTTTATAGACATATATTAGATCATTTCTGTTAGATAAGGGTAATTCCACAGTAACAGAGTGACACTTTAAAATGTAATCGAACAAAAACCAATGATTGCTAATTTAAATAAACCATACAACTCTATGCACAAGGACTTCTTTTAACAATTTCCACTGAATATTTTGCAAAAACACAGTTACTTGAAGAACAGTGCAGATGCAAAGTTTGGTAACAGAATGACTGTAACTCTGACACTATTCTCTTGATATTCATACACAGAAAAAACATGAAAAAACATAATCTCAGAGAGACAAGTTGGTAAGCGTATACAATTGTATTTGATACATCTTACAATCGGTGAGCATTTGAGCTCTAGCCTCATTGGAGTACTCCAAATTCAAACATTAACCAATGATTAAACTATAAAATATGACATTATACATAAAACCTAGACAATACCAGAGGCCATCTGCCTTGAGTATTCCAAAAGAGACTGGATCACTGGAATAGGTCAATTAAAATGTGAATTTTTAGGTCAATAGCATGTCTTCTGATGTGAACAGATGAAAAAGACACTACATCAATAATGTAAAGATATTAAGTATATCAAATACTATATCAATATCAAAACTTTAGAGCCAATTGAAGAGTTTATTTCCAAAACGCTATATCCACCTATTTTTCACATTTGTGTTTTTTCATCAGAAATGATTGCTTATGGGTACCTTCATGTGTGTGTAAAATATTACTGATCTCAGATTTTGTATCATTAGATTTGAGATGTTTATGAAAATGTTTAGTTTTTTTTGCAAAATGCTATATATCCATTGTTGAGCTGGAATGGGATGTTCATATCCTGTATATTTGACTGTGATATGTGGTTGTCTCACCTAGCTATCTTAAGATGAATGCACTTACTGTACGTCACTCTGCATAAGAGCATCTGCTAAATGACTAAAATGTCAAATGTAAAATGTTTTACATACAGATCTCTTATTACTGTAATTAATTATTATATATATATATTTTATATTGATATCACAAAAGTATAATTTGTTCTTTATTAAAACTGTAGTTATTTGTTACATTTGACTGTGTAAAACCTAGCAGTAGGCTACTACTTATTTCTCTGAGAGTGAGGCGGATATATAGCATTTTGCAAAAAAACATTATTTGTCTCTCTAAAATGAAACCATCAAGTGATAGATTTGAGAAAAATCTGTCATTGAACAACCCCATGCCATGATTAGATCATGAAAAAACACACCAATCTCTTCAATCATTTATTTAAACAATAAAAGCTAATTTACCAACATTTCTGAAAATTGATATGTAGCATTTTGGAATGAAACTCTTCAATTGTTGACTCCATTCTACCTTATACCAACAAGAAAATGTAACCTAATTTGTTCAATGTAACTGTACAGTTTTTAAAGATCTTCTCAAAAACTGGTATTATCCCACCATCTAAGACATAAAAGTTGCATGAAAACAAGTGTTTCAATGCAACAGATTCATTGTATTTAGATCAATTTCACATTATAAATGTCATAGTAACAAAGTTACTTTTTTCCTCATCATCTTCTGGTGCAAAGGCTTCTAGAATAAAAACTAATAAAATATATAAAATAAACAAAAAGTTTATCTGTAATACAATATAATGCACCCCAAAAATTAATGCATATAGTCAAGTTATTACAATATGAATAGAAAAATATGTGGACCACAGTTAGCCTAACTCAGATTATAAGAATGCAATGACTTGCACACACTTCTGTGACATTACGTAACAATATATAATTAGCATTTCATTTAAAGTTTTTTTTACAGCTGCATCTGACATGTTTACAGTCATGTAAATGCCAATCGAACCCGTTCATAAAACGATAAAACGAAAGGCAAGGGAAAGCCTGTCTCTTTAAGATGCAAAACTTGTCCCCATGTGAAAACCAATTTAGGAGAGCAAAGCACCCACTTCAAAAGCAAGGTTTACCCATCTTGCCATTCACCATATAAGCCAAATAGTTATTACATAGGAGACAACATCCACATATTGGCTGAACATGCACAATTGGATATCCATAGCGCAATTGTGCCATTCAAGAGAAACCTCCCCAAAACGACCAATAGCCTACATGACTGTAAAACCCAAGCCAAACAGCAGTGTGAACCCATCTCGAGTTCCCTTGTAGAGGTTCTGCCATGTTGCTATAGGCTCCTCGTGCGTCCTATAGCCATGAGCAGCAGCAGTCAGATAGCAGGGGCTCAATGCTATGGCTAACAATAACCTGGGAATAGCTTTATACACGACACATAAAAAACAGATAGCCTACTATATCAGTGCATCATCCATGCAATGCTACTGATCATCATGTCCAATCTGAATATGATAATATACGCAACATGCAAATATAAACATTTTAATTAATCGCATCAATGGGACGTGATTTTGATATAACATAGCAGCAGCAGCTTGTAACAGCATCCAGTGCATGTTGTTAAACTTAGTATAACTCTCTGTACAAAATAGACGGACATGAACACATGCATAATCAAATGTTTAGCATCGCCTAATTAGTTTGCCCGCAGTTCTCCCTCCATTTTGGTTGTTTATGGTATTGACAAGCAACTTCTTCTCTTCGATACTTGTCTATTTAAACTAACTCAAAGTTGCACTGTCATCTCTGATTTTAGTCAAAGACGTGTTCTGTCTATATGGCCTACATTCTGGATGAAAACATAACATAATACAGAGATAGTAAAATCACAATTCACATATTAAATGTCGTGTTTTCAAGTTTCGGCAAAATGCTTCTATCGATAAGGGTATGTTTACAGTGGTTTCTGGTGTAGCCTACATGTGAGTAAAAATAAAAACGGTATGCGCACAGCATGCATTTTAAAATAATTTTGATATATCTAAGTGCGCGTGTGTTCCTGTCGGCTGTCCTCGCATCACTGTTGTTATTATATTCAGGAAAAACTTAAACGAAACAAAATTGCTAAACTTTTCTTAACTTTTCTCAATTCAACTGTTTCCCATGGTTGTTGACATTCACTATCACGCAACGTGCCATGACTAGCGCTAATGACACCATTTATTTAAATGTTCTTAATATTTCTGTCTTCTTTTGGTTTCCTCTGAGGTCCCAAACTGGGTGCTGATTAACACAAACTTTTTTCTCTAGCTCACCCCTCTCTCATAATTTGAATAACCCCGATATTTTAATTGAAGAACTCCGTAACAATTTACTTAAATTACGTCAAACTCACCCCAGGAGCCTTAACATCCTTTCTACGTAGTTTTTCTTGACTTTCAACTATTTTCCGAATTTTTTATAATTTTTTTCTCATATTTTTTGCTAGACGCGGCGGGCCTGAAAATTGTTTGCTTTCCCCTCTTTCCAGCAGCCATTGTGTATGCGCTGCGATGCAACCAAACATACATTTTAGCCACGCCTACTCAATATCCCGCCCACCTCTTATTTTTGATTTGTGTAACGTCTTGTCACTTTTATATTTCAGTGTCATTGTTTGTCCCTTTTAATAAAGCTCAATTTTCGGACTCGCTAGTGATACTGTCAATCGTATTGACTTCGTTTTGGTTTTATTCTTAACAGTAGGTGGACTAAGGATTACATTAGAACCGTCCTATTGGCTTATCGACCTGTCCGTTTATTGAAAAGTACACAGTCGTCGTTTCTGTATTTTGTCCTGTTGGTCAGTTTTGCTGTCAGTTTGTTGCAGACGTCATGAACGTCGTAGTGCGATGTTATTAAATGACGTTCGAACTGACATGAGGGAATAGATGCACACGAATTCAACCAAGATTTCACCATAACATCAAGAAAAGTAAGTGCGGCGCGCGGTGGGCAGTCATTTAGATTTGACCAAACACAAAGCGCACAGTGATTTGCGAAAGGTTCGATGTCGCGTATTGGAAAACATCATTACCAAACGATTCGACTTCCTTACTAGCTAGCTATGCTAGCAACGGCACTATCAGACAACTTGGAAAGTCATACAACACTTTTGTGGTAACCTTTTGCCTTTGCAGTGTCGCTTTTTGTCACATCAGTTAGCAGAAAGCCTCGTTACCCTCTTGCGGGCTTATTTTTTTTACTAGCTAGCTGCTATAGTTGCAGTAGCTAGCTAGTCCACTCATTCGAAGGTCAATGACAAAGATCGATTATATTGACAAGATAGTCGAGTGACGGCTATAACAATGGAAATATGTCCTCAAAGATGGAAGGTAGACGAGATCAGGTGGGACCATTCTAGCCAATGAGAGAGCAGATATGCGTGTGAACGGGCTCAACTCAGATTTAAAGTTGTTTTTTCCAAAGTTGCCTAAATGCCACGTGCGTCCACTGTCAGTTCATTCGTAACAACCTAACCATTACGAAACTTCTATTAGATCAAATAAGCCTCACGAAGGAAATTAACGATTACATTTTCTGTTTGACAAATTCAACACCGACTTCCATACAAAAAAAATCACGTCGTGGTCTTATTTTCGTGGACACATTTTGGGCGGCCTAAACACTCGCTTCGCCTCGTCTTCTCTTCTCTGACGTTCAATTTTGTAGCTCGAGCTGTTGCAACGACGTAAGGTGCAATTATGAGTTTGCTGTTCCTGAAATTATGAAATGGAAGTTTTTTTGTATCAGATGTTTATCCAGTCATTGATGTTGCCGCACTTGAGAATGCATAGGTCAATGGGTCCATCCCTGACCTTATGTTTTATTGTAGCCAACCGTGATCATTACATTTACATTTTAGTCATTTAGCAGACGCTCTTATCATATCTCGATTAATTGTTTAATTGCACGAGACAATGTATCGACTTAAATGTATTGCACTTTTTTTTTCAGAGACGCAACAAGAAATGGACAAAAACGTGCGGAAGCTTCGAAGTAAAGATATAAACCCATGCATTGAAGTATGTGTTAGTATGCAGGCTACATGTTTGAATGAGATTATGCCTGCTACATTTGAGATCTATACTGGTTTGAATGTTGATGTCATTTCTGTCGAATTCAACCACATATGACATTGCTCTTTTCCAGGAAAGCGATGGCTCTCAGAAATGTTTGGATGCCAATAACTATGATAAGAACATGTGTTCTGCATATTTTCTGAGATACAAAAACTGCAGAAAATACTGGGTGAGTATGCGTTGGAGCAATCCATGAGTACCAATCTAATGTAGCCTAATGCATTGCGAGATCTAAAATAGATATTAAGTATTGCATGTAGGCCAACATGAGGCAAAGATTAAGAATTCAAACTTAGGGATGGTCCAAAGGGAATGTTTAATGCTAAAAATAAAACACAATATACTCAAATCACATCAAACTGAAATTGGAAGGACCAGCAGCATGCCTCCCTGCATTCAAAGCTCGTTCCCTGTAGAGTTATTCTGTGCCAGTCTTTAAATTATGGAATCAGCTTAATTGATTAGCACCTGCTGAAGAGAGGCCACCACTTTATTGTTTTTGTATATATATTTTTGTATGTTACCCCCCTTTTCTCCCCAATTTCGATCTTGTCTCATCGCTGCAACTCCCCAACGGGCTCGGGAGGCGAAGGTCGAGTCATGCGTCCTCCGAAACATGACCCGCCAAACCGCGCTTCTTAACACCCGCCCGCTTAACCCGGAAGCCAGCGGCACCAATGTGTCGGAGGAAACACTGTTCAACTGACGACCGAGGTCAGCCTGCAGGTGCCTAGCCCGCCACAAGGAGTCACTAGAGCGCGATGAGCAAAGTATGGATTTAACACTGGAGTCATGTTGCTTTTTCTGTAATTTTTTTCAGCACAACATCATGGTGAATCGGAGACAAGACGGCGTGAAGCCTGACATGCCCACTGCTGAGGAGCGCCAGGAGATACTAGCTGCCATTGGAGGCAAGCCCTACTGAGGCAGTGGCAAGACCAGCAGAAGGAAACACTGGAGCGGGGTGTAGACCATACTTTCCAGTAAAGCTCTGGAACAGACACTTTCTTTATGAAGGTCTGAGAGTTCCTCCACACACCTCACCATTATGAAGCTGACCGTGCCCCAAGAGGTGCCTCTGCCACACTGTGTGCTGCTTGCCACTGAAGGCTGATGGGGGCGCTGAAACCTGTGTCAAATACCGATATCAATGATCAAATCACTACAGTATGCCTAATGCTGCAATCTGGCAATGAATGTGCATAGCTGGTTAGTATGAGTGGAGCTATATGGAGAAGCACTGCAAGTTGCCTTGACAAATCAAGTATTTTAATAGTCTTTAAAGAAAGAACTGGAAAGACTGGACTTACTCACCTTTATTTGCAAGCCTTGCCAGCATCTCTGAAAATAAACAATGTGTATTTGTAAAAAGTTACTTATTTAGGGCACTTTTTTTCTCAATCGCATAAAAGCATTTTTTGGAACAATGTTGTCGGTTTAAAAAAAAAATAACTCTGGCCTTTTGCAAAACAGTAAATGTGTTTTCAAAATGTAATTGCCTTCTTAAAACACATACGTTCATCAAAACTATTATACAGTCAAAATTGCAATTACAAAAATAAAAGGATTGCCTGCATAAACATTAACGCAACCATATTTATCTCTGGAGTCCAAGCAGACAAAACAGAAAGTTAGTATTTATTTGCAGTCACTAAATCATTATCAAAATTGGAGGTAGCCAACAACCATTCAAAGGTTCAGAATTATGGGCGATTACTCTCCTTTTATGCATATTTCACCAAACGATTTCATACACATAAAATATTATTCCTGATAAAAATAAAAATAAACATTTTTAAAATAAGCACATTGTGTGCAGGATTCATTCATCGCTATCATCAATCTAATTCCTTGTATTCAATACATAGGCTGGTTTGCTCATAGTTTTGTAGACTTTCCTTTGTTGCACAGAATAGGAAATAAGGAAAGGTGAATGTATAGCCTCAATCCACACCAGAGCAAAGCTCTATAATGGAAGTTCACCATGTTGGAGATGATGATTTAGGAGTAACCCAAATGTACTTACAGTGGGGAGAACATGTATTTGATACACTGCCGATTTTTGCAGGTTTTCCTACTTAAAGCATGTAGAGGTCTGTAATTTTTATCATAGGTACACTTCAACTGTGAGAGACGGAATCTAAAACAAAAATCCAGAAAATCACATTGTATGATTTTTAAGTAATTAATTTGCATTTTATTGCATGACATAAGTATTTGATACATCAGAAAAGCAGAACTTAATATTTGGTACAGAAACCTTTGTTTGCAATTACAGAGATCATACGTTTCCTGTAGGTCTTGACCAGGTTTGCACACACTGCAGCAGGGATTTTGGCCCACTCCTCCATACAGACCTTCTCCAGATCCTTCAGGTTTTGGGGCTGTCGCTGAGCAATACAGACTTTCAGCTCCCTCCAAAGATTTTCTATTGGGTTCAGGTCTGGAGACTGGCTAGGCCACTCCAGGACCTTGAGATGCTTCTTACAGAGCCACTCTTTAGTTGCCCTGGCTGTGTGTTTCGGGTCGTTGTCATGCTGGAAGACCCAGCCACGACCCATCTTCAATGCTCTTACTGAGGGAAGGAGGTTGTTGGCCAAGATCTAGCAAATGCATGGCCCAATCCATCCTCCCCTCAATACGGTGCAGTCGTCCTGTCCCCTTTGCAGAAAAGCATCCCCAAAGAATGATGTTTCCACCTCCATGCTTCACGGTTGGGATGGTGTTCTTGGGGTTGTACTCATCCTTCTTCTTGCTCCAAACATGGCGAGTGGAGTTTAGACCAAAAAGCTCTATTTTTGTCTCATCAGACCACATGACCTTCTCCCATTCCTCCTCTGGATCATCCAGATGGTCATTGGCAAACTTCAGACGGGCCTGGACATGCGCTGGCTTGAGCAGGGGGACCTTGCGTGCGCTGCAGGATTTTAATCCATGACGGCGTAGTGTGTTACTAATGGTTTTCTTTGAGACTGTGGTCCCAGCTCTCTTCAGGTCATTGACCAGGTCCTGCCGTGTAGTTCTGGGCTGATCCCTCACCTTCCTCATGATCATTGATGCCCCACGAGGTGAGATCTTGCATGGAGCCCCAGACCGAGGGTGATTGACCGTCATCTTGAACTTCTTCCATTTTCTAATAATTGCGCTAACAGTTGTTGCCTTCTCACCAAGCTGCTTGCCTATTGTCCTGTAGGCCATCCCAGCCTTGTGCTGGTCTACAATTTTATCCCTGATGTCCTTACACAGCTCTCTGGTCTTGGCCATTGTGGAGAGGTTGGAGTCTGTTTGATTGAGTGTGTGGACAGGTGTCTTTTATACAGGTAACGAGTTCAAACAGGTGCAGTTAATACAGGTAATGAGTGGAGAACAGGAGGGCTTCTTAAAGAAAAACTAACAGGTCTGTGAGAGCTGGAATTCTTACTGGTTGGTAGGTGATCAAATACTTATGTCATGCAATAAAATGCAAATTAATTACTTAAAAATCATACAATGTGATATTCTGGATTTTAGTTTTAGATTCCGTCTCTCACAGTTGAAGTGTACCTATGATAAAAATGTCAGACCTCTACATGCTTTGTAAGTAGGAAAACCTGCAAAATCGGCAGTGTATCAAATACTTGTTCTCCCCACTGTAGAAGTAACCCAACTTCATTCTCTGCATGTCTACAATATTGTACAGAATCATACAAATTAGTCCCTATTGCTTAGATCTTTCCCGATATTGTACATGGTATTACACTGATGGGGTTGAATTAGAATTCAGTGCAGTAGTATTTACTGGTTGCAGGAAACAGTGAACGCAATTGCACACATTTCCCTTCTGATGAAAACAATGTATTCATATTCTGTGAATAAAACACTACGGTGAATTTTGTATTTACTGATGACATTTGTATTTAAAGTTTTGCAAAAGGTGGTCTATGATATGCAAGTCAGGCACAAAGACAAGAAAATGATCATAACTTCAGTACATTTATTTGAGCATTTGATCACTGCTGAGAAAAACCATAACATATTGGCACAAAGCCTGATCCCAGATCTGTATGTGCTTTGGCCAACATCTGATTCGTTGTTATGCTAAACAGTCTTGCAATGTAAACGTCTACTCTGTTGGGCAATTTTAAATAAATGAGCGCAAGGAGTAGAGTGGGCCATATTCTGATTCAATAATCCATGCTGCCGCGGTGTTTACACCAGCACATACAGTATATGCAGTTAGCTAGCCAAATCCATTGGAATTTCACTTGGCTAGTATTTTGAATCACATACTCTGAGAGCACATGCACATCTGGGACCAGGCTAATTTGGACCCCAAAGGGAAAATATTTAACTTTGTACGGATTGTTTCAAGTGCATGCATTATGTAAGGTAATAGCCTATGACTTGATACAATAAAACACATCTGAAAAGCTTCAGTTCTATAGTATTCCGACACATTTTTATAATGTAATGTAGTGTAGGTTGTATGCCAGCAGAGAGCGCTATTGCTTTGCATTAGTGTTTCAGAGCCATTTACACTAGGTGGTGGTGTTGCTTTACTGACGGAGCCACCCACACATTACCCTGCTTTCTCAAATCTGGCTATAGAGGTCTGCAGCAATGTTGGTTTTCAGTGTTCCCCTCTAATCGGCGAATGATAAGTAGGGTTGTTAAATGTTTTAATGGTGACTGACCACTGTCAGATTGTGAGGATACACCCACTCTGCTGATGACTAGAGTGTGTTTTTCCATGGCAAATGTTGAGATGATGCCAACAGCAGATGTGCACTACAACATTGTGGCTCTCAGAACACAGATTAAGAGTTGCAATCAGTATCAAACAAGCAATCAAGCAAATAATGTCTCTTACTCAGTGTCAATCTATTACTTTGAACAGATGTCCTACTTTTTTTCAATGGCATAAAGAAGATAAACCATGTGGTATGTTCATTTGAGATCATGTATTTATTATGCGATCAGACAGTTGTAAGGCTTTCCAAACATTTAACTTTCCAGCAAGCAAAGATTAATATGAGGCATACATGGTAAATCATTAAGAAATGATGTACGATTGGGATTATATAAAAAGATAACCATGGCTGCACCTGTAAATGAATAATGATGATATGTGCCATTATTTCACACTATCACATAACAAGTTGAAACAACAGCAACCTTCAAAGTGTACTTTGGCATATTAAATTAAATTATTAAAGTTTCTTAACAGCTTTATTGCCATGGCAATATTTCCCAACTACATTTTTGATGTGGATACTGACAAACAAGCTACATAAGACAATAACATAATTAAGGCTAACAATACATATACTTCAAATAAAATGCATAAAAGCAAGAAATCATTCAACAATTGCTTTAAGGCAGTAGCTTTTGTAAAAAATGAATACATTTCAAGTGACTCTGGAGAGAAATCTCATTGGACATAAAATAGCAGACATTTACTTCATACTGTATCCCCACACAATAGTAAAACAAAAGAGTTAACAACATATATGGTAGAATTAGTAACCATAGTTTCATACGAGTGCATCATCTCTGTATACTGTTTCATCTCTGTATACTGTTAATGGCTCTTTAAAACATCCTTCATAGTCAATAATTATTTGTGCACTAACAATTAAATTCTACAATGTATTTCATATTTTTATATAGGTAGTTAGGCACCGGTATGTAGGATATACATATTACTTTCATTATAAAAGCCAGAAAAGCTTTTTAAAATGTAGTCTAGATTCACAAAGGGTTGTTAACTGCAGCACTTCATGCGGGAAATGGATTGAGCCCCCCCTCCTGAGCACTTATTGGATGCTTCAGTCCTTCTTCCCATGGCCTTTGAATGCATCCATGAAATTGAATGCCCCCAGGTAGTCTCCCAATAGGAGCCCGATCTTAGTGGGCAAAATGCTGTGAGAAGAGAACACACTTGATAAAAAGAGACAGGGGTTATTTATTCAACTTCACAGCAGCTGTAAATTATTGACCTATTTTTTCCCCAATGCACAAAACCCAATAAATACTGAACAAAATAATTGAATAATCATGTACATATACTGTACGTCATGTATATGTGCAGTAAAGCCATTATGTGAAGAACTGCTGCACTTCAAACATCAATAATCAAACATAAATTGTCTTTATGACTGACATAAATGCTAGGGACTCCATATGATCATGCACCACATTAACTTTTACAGTGAGGGAAAAAAGTATTTGATCCCCTGCTGATTTTGTATGTTTGCCCACTGACAAAGAAATGATCTGTCTAAAATTTTAATGGTAGGTTTATTTGAACAGTGAGAGACAGAATAACAACAAAAAAATCCAGAAAAACGCATGTCAAAAATGTTATAAATTGATTTGCATTTTAATGAGGGAAATAAGTATTTGACCCCCCTCTCAATCAGAAAGATTTCTGGCTCCCAGGTGTCTTTTATACAGGTAACGAGCTGAGATTAGGAGCACACTCTTAAAGGGAGTGCTCATAATCTCAGCTTGTTACCTGTATAAAAGACACCTGTCCACAGAAGCAATCAATCAATCAGATTCCAAACTCTCCACCATGGCCAAGACCAAAGAGCTCTCCAAGGATGTCAGGGACAAGATTGTAGACCTACTCAAGGCTGGAATGGGCTACAAGACCATCGCCAAGCAGCTTGGTGAGAAGGTGACAACAGTTGGTGCGATTATTCGCAAATGGAAGAAACACAAAATAACTGTCAATCTCCCTCGGCCTGGGGCTCCATGCAAGATCTCACCTCGTGGAGTTGCAATGATCATGAGAACGGTGAGGAATCAGCCCAGAACTGAGTGGCGCAGTGGTCTAAGGCACTGCATCGCAGTGCTAACTGTGCCACTAGAGATCCTGGTTCGAATCCAGGCTCTGTCGCAGCCGGCCGCGACCGGGAGACTCATGGGCGGCGCACAATTGGCCCAGCGTCGTCCAGGGTAGGGGAGGGAATGGCCGGCAGGGATGTAGCTCAGTTGATAGAGCATGGCGTTTGCAACGCCAGGGTTGTGGGTTCGATTCCCACGGGGGGCCAGTATAAAAAAAAAATGTATTCACTAACTGTAAGTCGCTCTGGATAAGAGCGTCTGCTAAATGAATAAAATGTAAAATGTACACGGGAGGATCTTGTCAATGATCTCAAGGCAGCTGGGACCATAGTCACCAAGAAAACAATTGGTAACACACTACGCCGTCAAGGACTGAAATCCTGCAGTGCCCGCAAGGTCCCCCTGCTCAAGAAAGCACATATACAGGCCCGTCTGAAGTTTGCCAATGAACATCTGAATGATTCAGAGAAGAACTGGGTGAAATTGTTGTGGTCAGATGAGACCAAATGGAGCTCTTTGGCATCAACTCAACTCGCCGTGTTTGGAGGAGGAGGAATGCTGCCTATGACCCCAAGAACACCATCCCCACTGTCAAACATGGAGGTGGAAACATTATGCTTTGGGGGTGTTTTTCTGCTAAGGGGACAGGACAACTTCACCGCATCAAAGGGACGATGGACGGGGCCATGTACCGTCAAATCTTGGTTGAGAACCTCCTTCCCTCAGCCAGGGCATTGATAATGGGTCGTGGATGGGTATTCCAGCATGACAATGACCCAAAACACACGGCCAAGGCAACAAAGGAGTGACTCAAGAAGAGGCACATTAAGGTCCTGGAGTGGCCTAGCCAGTCTCCAGACCTTAATCCCATAGAAAATCTGTGGGGGGAGCTGAAGGTTCGAGTTGCCAAACGTCAGCCTCGAAACCTTAATGACTTGGAGAAGATCTGCAAAGAGGAGTGGGACAAAATCCCTCCTGAGATGTGTGCAAACCTGGTGGCCAACTACAAGAAACGTCTGACCTCTGTGATTGCCAACAAGGGTTTTGCCACCAAGTACTAAGTCATGTTTTGCAGAGGGGTCAAATACTTATTTCCCTCATTAAAATGCAAATCAATTTCTAACATTTTTGACATGCGTTTTTCTGGATTTTTGTTGTTGTTATTCTGTCTCTCACTGTTCAAATAAACCTACCATTAAAATTATAGACTGATCATGTCTTTGTCAGTGGGCAAACGTACAAAATCAGCAGGGGATCAAATACTTTTTTCCCTCACTGTACAATCATTTTCGGTATAAAGTACACTACCGGTCAAAAGTTTTAGAACACCTACTCATTCAAGGGTTTTTCTTTCTTTTTACTATTTTTGTAGAATAACAGTGAAGACATCAAACTATGAAATAACACATATGGAATCATGTAGTAACCAAAAAAGTGTTAAACAAATCAAAATATATTTTATATTTGAGATTCTTCAAATAGCCACCCTTTGCCTTGATGACAGCTTTGCACACTCTTGCCATTCTCTCAACCAGCTTCACCTGGAATGCTTTTCCAACAGTCTTGAAGGAGTTCCCACATATGCTGAGCACTTGTTGGCTGCTTTTCCTTCACTCTGCGGTCCGACTCATCCCAAACCATCTCAATTGGGTTGAGGTCGGGGGATTGTGGAGGCCAGGTCATCTGATGCAGCACTCTATCACTCTCCTTCTTGGTAAAATAGCCCTTACACAGCCTGGAGGTATGTTGGGTCATTGTCCTGTTGAAAAACTAATGATAGTCCCACTAAGCCAAAACCAGATGGGATTGCGTATCATTGCAGAATGCTGTGGTAGCCATGCTGGTTAAGTGTGCCTTGAATTCTAAATAAATCACAGACAATGTAACCAGCAAAGCATCCCCACACCATTACACCTCCTCCTCCATGCTTTACGGTGGGAAATACACATGCAGCGATCTTCTGTTCACCCACACCACGTCTCACAAAGACACGGCGGTTGGAACCAAAAATCTCAAATTTGTACTCCAGACCAAAGGACACATTTTCACCAGTCTAATGTCCATTGTTTCTTGGCCCAAGCAAGTCTCTTATTATTATTGGTGTCCTTTAGTAGTGGTTTCTTTGCAGCAATTCGACCATGAAGGCCTGATTCACACAGTCTCCTCTGAACAGTTGATGTTGGGATGTGTCTGTTACTTGAACTCTGTGAAGCATTTATTTGGGCTGCAATTTCTGAGGCTGGTATCTCTAATGAACTTATCCTCTCTGGGTAACTCTGGGTCTTCCATTCCTGTGGCAGTCCTTATGAGAGCCAGTTTCATCATAGCGCTTAAAGGTTTTTGCGACTGCACTTGAAGAAACTTTAAAAGTTCTTGAAATTTTCCGTATTGACTGACCTTCATGTCTTAAAGTAATGATGGACTGTCATTTCTCTTTGCTTATTTGAGCAGTTCTTGCCATAATATGGACTTGGTCTTTTACCAAATAGGGCTATCTTCTGTATACCTTATTTCATAGTTTTGATGTCTTCACTATTATTAATAGTAAAAATAAAGAAGGTGGAGGAATAGGAGGTGAGTCATCTCTCTCTCTCTCTCTCTCTCTCTCTCTCTCTCTCTCTCTCTCTCTCTCTCTCTCTCTCTCTCTCTCTCTCTCTCTCTCTCTCTCTCTCTCTCTTTCTTTCATGGAGAGCTTTCCAGCTAAAGCCCAACTGACTAAATGTCCACCTTAGAATCCAGGTTCTCTTATGTGAGTTAATCATCTCTCCAATTTATGCATTTTTGGCACTTCAATCAAATTCAAGGAATACATTTTCATTAAATTAGTTGCAATTAGCAATAGGATTTATTTAAAAATGCAGCATTAAGAGTGGGAGTTTTAGGCCTGTATGAAGGGCTCAAATGCAGTTTAGAATTAATGTCAGTGAATCCTTAGATGAACCAGTGTGCTCAGATTAGCAAGTGTGGGTGTGGGTGTGTGTTGAAATATTAATCCCCTCTTGCAATGGGGTAATAGTCCTACTAAAAAGTTAAACTCTGTCCCAGTGTTACAGCAGAGAAGCAGAGTCTGTGGTAGAGAAAATATCTGTCTACATTCCCAGTTCCTGTCTAGGCTGTGTTGTAATCACTCACGTGTTATGAACTTCCCCTACCACCTCTGAAGGCAATGCCTGTGTGTTGATAGTGTTTGTGATATAAATTATTAACATGAACCACTATACAAAGCATTCGTGTAGCTCAGTTGGTAGAGCATGGCGCTTGGAACGCCAGGGTTGTGGGTTTGTTTCCCACGGGGGACCAGTATGAAAATGTATGCACTCACTAACTGTAAATCGCTCTGGATAAGAGCGTCTGCTAAATATGTAAAATGTAAATCCTTTAACACTAAATAAACATGACATAATGGCTAGAGGTACATAGACAGTTATTTTGACATTGAATCGTGTGGTGTGTGTCACCTTGTTTTTGTGAGCATGTTCATGTTTATTGTGTGAAATAAGTACACATGGGTGGGTGTATACGAGTTCAACTGTTCTGCCTGCGGTTACGAAACCCCTACCTGTCCCAGACCTGCTGTTTTCAACTCTTAATGATCGGCTATGAAAAGCCAACTGAGAGACCTGAGCCCTAGGACCATACGTCGGGACTACCGGCCGTGGTGACTCCTTGCTGTCCCCAGTCCGCCTGGCCTTGCTGCTATTCCAGTTTCAACTGTTCTGCCTGCGGTTATGGAACCCCTACCTGTCCCAGACCTGCTGTTTTCAACTCTTAATGATCGGCTATGAAAAGCCAACTGAGATTTATTCCTGATTATTATTTGACCATGCTTGTCACTTATGAACATTTTTGAACATCTTGGCATGGTTCTGTTATAATCTTCACCCGGCACAGCCAGAAGAGGACTGGCCACCCCTCATAGCCTGGTTCCTCTCTAGGTTTCTTCCTAGGTTTTCGCCTTTCTAGGGAGTTTTTCCTAGCCACCGTGCTTCTACACCTGCATTACTAGCTGTTTGGGGTTTTAGGCTGGGTTTCTGTACAGCACTTCGAGATATTAGCTGATGTAAGAAGGGCTATATAAAATAAAATTGATTGATTGATTGATGTACATGTCGGAAAGGTGTTTGTGTATGTGCGTGCGGTCGAGTGTACTGTAAGTATGTGTGCGATGCGTGTGCATTTATTTGTGTGTTTGCATGTGCGCTTGTGCCCGTGACCTGCCTTCGACTCTCTGTCCCTCGCGCAACCACCTCTCCACTCTTTGTTTACACATGCACCTCTCCACCTAGGCAGCTGTCAGGTCAAGTATCCTCTGTGGCAGGCCTGCATGAATCACTCAGAGCAATCTGTAGTGTTTAGACAAGCACCACCACAAACATGTTCTCTCTCTCTCTCTCTCTCTCTCTCTCTCTCTCTCTCTCTCTCTCTCTCTCTCTCTCTCTCTCTCTCTCTCTCTCTCTCTCTCTCTCTCTCTCTCTCTCTCTCTCTCTCTCTCTCTCTCTCTCTCTCTCTCTCTCTCTCTCTCTCTCTCTCTCTCTCTCTCTCTCTCTCTCTCTCTCTCACTCACTCACTCACTCACTCACTGTGATATAACTAATTGCACCTTTGCTTATAGCCCCCACACCATTTGACACAATGTAGTACCAGATCAATTTGGTTGGTGTCTGTCCAGTTTAGGGACAAACAACAATGTTTATGCATGTAGTGGCTTTATTTACACAACTCCCGCTTCTGCACACACATAGGTCCCTAAACCATTCTGCTGTTTTATTTAACCACTATGTTTATATTTTGCTGTGAAAATCCTGCAATGTGGATTTGGTTGAATTGAGCCCAGTGATTAAAGTAACACTCCCTATACTTTCAATGCATTTCTGCGCAAAAGTTGGGTATCCGCTTGCCAAAATAAAAAAGGTTTACCCTTCACTACACCACTGTTCTCAGTCCAGTGTCAACAGTTTTCTCTGTTTCGTCCTCTCCATACATTATTGCTGTGTCACCAATCTAGATCATTGCTGATTACAAAGGTTTGAAAGTCAGTGTTGGTTGGATCATAATAACGCCTTAATAAATACAAATAAATACACTTTTAAGACACATTTGACTAGGTATCCCCCTTTCCCTTTTCTTTCGGAGTCCTCAGTTAGTATATTTAACGTAGAATATAATGTATCCGTTTTACCCAGTAGTCAAACAAAAATGCAGAATGCTTTTGGGTACTAGAGGCAGGTAGAGCCCCTGTTGTGTAAACAAAGATGCTGCATATATATATGGAAAACCTGTTTGATTACATCTAAACCTAAGACACGACTTGGGCTGGGGAGGTAGCGGCTAGGGCCTGGGGGTTCATGTAAATCATGTATAGTGTTTGGTACAGGTCTTACTTCTTGAGGGCGAGGACGAGGTAGAGGATCCGAGGCATATACAGGTACACTTGGTCAGTTTGGATAGCACGGATGATCTTTTTGGCCACATAGTCAGGTTCCAGGATGGGCATGATAATTGGCCATCTGCAGGAAGCACCCAAAACAAAAACAAACATTTCTCTCACTGATCAGCAGTTCAAAGTAATGGTGTGAATCTACATCTAAAAACACACTGCATGCACTGACGCCTTCAAAAAGGATTGTCTAAGCCCCTTTTTCATT
This sequence comes from Coregonus lavaretus, assembly GCF_964263955.1. Classification (NCBI taxonomy): domain Eukaryota; kingdom Metazoa; phylum Chordata; class Actinopteri; order Salmoniformes; family Salmonidae; genus Coregonus; species Coregonus lavaretus. The sequence continues at coordinate 14,069,304 of NC_139989.1, forward strand.
TCACTTCATGGATCAAATCATTAAAATGTTATGCCACTATGAACATTGCACTTTGTAATCAGTTTCTGCCTTCAGTCTGTTCCTTAAAATACATAAAACCCATAAACTTTGGAGAACAAATATCTCTTTGGAAATCAAGGGCTGTTACTTTTTCAAAGGAACCCATCAATTTTTAAAAACCATCGTAGCAACGTGATAAAAACATAGGACTTTTGTGTGGGAACTTTCAACATCAGAGCATCACAATCTCATTCAAATCTTATTGTGATTAGGTCCTGATTTGCGTTCTGAAATTCTACAGAGTGTGTGTGTGTGTGTGTGTGTGTAACAGGATGTGGTAGGCATTGTTCTGCTCTGTGGCCAGTAAAGAATTGAACCAAGCAGCATGAATAATTAAGTGAATAAACGGAAGGGCCCAAATAGTTAAAGAGGAAGACTGAGCGATGCTAGCATTGTAACTCATTCTGACAACACACACACACACACACACACACACACACACACACACGCCACTCAAACGACCATGATCACTAGTGACGTCTAAGGACATGGCCCTAGGCAGTCCAGGTAGAGCTGGCTCAATGGCGTATATGATGGTGTCACAGAAGTAGTAGGGCGAGGTTGCCCCTAGACAATGATCGAAGGTCATCTACACACCATGGTATACTGCCATTAATTGTATTTCCACTCCCTGGTCTAAATCGTATTTAATCTACTGCTCAAGACAGACTGACAAAGTACAATTTCACTGCCTAGCAAAGTGAAGCAGAGATTGCATTTGATTGCCTAGCTACACATAGCACAGTGCAACATTGTACACATTTCCATATTGTGTCTACTGTGGCAGCACTTCCTCTAACAAAGCTTTTGGTAGCAAAACGTGTGTGGGTATGTGTGTGTGTACGTCAGAATGGTGGACCCACTTGGTGATTGCGCCGTCAAACATCCCCGTGTTAATGAAGAAGGGACACACAATGGTGGTCTTCACTCCATTTTTCTTTGTTGCTAGCAGCTCCAGCGCCACAGACTCAGCGAAGCCCACAGCTGCAAACTTACTGGCACAGTAATCTGAGCACAGACAGAGAGTAGAGGAATGGGAATGCATTACTCTGAGTGTTCACAGCAGAGAATCAATGAATTGCCTTCCCTTAATGGACATCGGGCAATGACATATTAACACTTTACATTAAGTTCCTCTTGTATCTATGTAGTAACACTAATTATTTTAATGACATGGTGTTATATAGTAATTGCATAGTTATGGGGTTTAGCGGTTTTTGTTATCACAAAATAACCAGTTTTTGTTATCACAAAATAACCTGTTTTTGTTATCACAAAATAACCAGTACATGGGTAAGTGATGTTGGGTAAAACATTTAAATCCCACTTTAGAGGGGCAGTGAGTGAGATGAGTATATCTAACCTGCCAAGCCGTTGACTCCCATCAGTCCAGCAGAGCTGGCGATGCTCACCAGGTGACCATGGTTACTGGCTACCATTGCAGGGAGAAACGCCTTGTAAGTCTGGGGGAAAACAGATGATCATTGTTGAGAATTACTTTGCTGGTGACATGCTATGCATATCATTTCATCACATTGGAAGTAAAAATACCCCATGGGCACTGATATTTGAACATGTTCTTCGTCTCTCCTTGTCTAAGTCTTTTATGTTTATCTTACACCTATATTGATACAAGCATGTTGTGTTATGTTTAGAGTTATTTCCATAGGCTGGTCTGGCACATCCTGCGGCCTTGAGCCATCTATCATTCCCTATGCTACTCTTTTACTCTTAGACTTGAAAAGATGGTGCTGCAGATCCTCAAAAAGTTATACAGCTGTACCACTGAGAGTATCTTGACTGGCTGCATCAATAATAATAAATAATAAATAGGTCATTTAGCAGACGCTCTTATCCAGAGCGACTTACAGGAGCAATTAGGGTTAAGTGCCTTGCTCAAGGGCACATCGACAGATTTTTCACCTAGTCGGCTCGGGGATTAGAACCAGCAACCTTTCGGTTACTGGCACAACGCTCTTAACCGCTAAGCTATCTGCCGCCCATCACCGCTTGGTATGGTAAATAATTGACATCCGAGTGCAAGGCGCTACAGAGGGTAGTGTGTACGGCCCAGTACATCACTGGGGCCGAGTTCCCTACCATCCAGGACCTCTATACCAGGCGGTGTCAGAGGAAGGCCCTAAAAACTGTGAAAGACTCCAGCCAACCAAGTCATTGACTGTTCTCTCTGCTATCGCACGGCAATCGGTACCGGAGTGTCAAGTCTGGGACCAAAAGGCTCCTGAACAGCTTCTACCCCCAAGCCATAAGACTACTGAACAGTTAATCAAATGGCTACCCAGACTATTTGACCTCTTTTTTTGTTGTTGCACTGACTCTCTTGCACCGACTCTATGCACACTCACTGGACTCTCTCTACCCACACACTCACACCTACTACACCGATAGTCCAATACATACACACACACACTCAAACACACAAAACACACACACATGCATATTGACGCCACACACACACTCTCACACATAGACACACTTTCACACTCTTTCACTCTTCACACACGATGCTGCTACTCTGTTTATTATCTGTTTATTATCTATCCTGATTGCCTAGTCGCTTTTACCCCTACCTACAGTACATGTACATATTACCTCAATCACCTCAACTACCTCGTACCCCAGCACAATGACTCGGTACCGGTACTCCTTGTATATAGCCTCGATATTGTTATTTTATTGTGTTACTATTTCCTTATTTTGTGTGCAAATGTTCTTACTTTTTAGGAATTTGGGGAAAGGGCTCGTAAGTAAGCATTTCACAATAAAGTCTACACCTGTTGTATTTGACGCATGTCACAAACAAAATGTACCTGGTACCCTGACGAGACTACGTTGGCGAGCAAATAGACCCCCATTGCCCTCTGTTCTATTGGTGAACGTGCAATCACTGGAGAACAAACTGGATGAGCTCCGTTCGAGACTATCCTATCATCAGGACCTGAAAAACTGTAATATCCTATGTTTCTCAGAGTCTTGGCTGACCGAGGTCATGAATATAAATCTCGCTGGTTTTTCTATGCATCGTCTAGACCGCACGGCAGACTCAGGTAAGATGAAGGGAGGAGGGGTGTGTCTCTTTGTTAACAAAAGCTGGTGTTTTTGCTCGCCTGAGTTAAAATACCTCATGATAAGCTGCAGACCATACTATTTACCAAATGAGTTTTCATTAATGCAGGGAAACTGGAATCCGTTTGACCTCATTTTTACCAGCACCTCTATGCAACTAGCGGTGACAAAACTCTAGATCACCTTTACTCCAAACACAGAAACGCATACAAGGCCCTCCCTTGCTCTTCCTTTGGCAAATCAGACCATAATTCTATCTTCCTGGTTCTTGCTTAAAAAACCAAAAGCTCAAACAGGAAGTACCAGTGATGCGCTCAATACCGAAGTGGTCAGATGAAGCAGATGCTAAGCTACCAGGACTGTTTCGCTAGCACAGATTGGAATATGTTCCGGCATTCATCCGATAACATTGAGGAGTTTACCACATCAGTCACTGGCTTCATTAATAAATGCATCGACAACATCATTCCCACAGTGACCATACGTACATACCCCAACCAGAAGCCATGGATTACAGTCAACATCCGCACTGGCCTAAAGGCTAGTGCTGCCACTTTCAAGGAGCGGGACACTAATCTGGAACCTTAAATTAAATCCCACTATGACCTCCGCCGAGCCATCAAACAGGCAAAGCGTCAATACAGGACTAAGATCAAATCCTACTACGCCAGCTCTGACGCTCGACGGATGTGGCAGAGCTTGCATACCATCACAGAATACAAAGGGTAACCCAGCCGCGAGCTGCCCAGCGACGTGAGCATGGACCTACTCCAATTCGCATACAGCCCCAACAGTTCCACAGAAGACGCAATCTCTATTGCACTCCACACTGCCCTCACCCACCTGGACAAAAGGAATACCTATGTAAGAAGGCTGTTCACTGACTGCAGCTCAGCATTCAACACCATAGTCCCCTCCAAGCTCATCACCAAGCTCAGGATCCTGGCACTGAACACCTCCCTCTGCAACTGGATACTGGACTTCCTGACGGGCCGCCCCCCCAGGCGGTGGAGGTAGGCAACATCACGCTAACCATCAACACGGGGGCCCCTCAGGGATGTGTGCTAAGTCCCCCTCTGTACTCCCTGTTCACCCACGACTGCGTGGCCGCGCACGACTCCAACATCATCGTCAAGTTTGCTGACGACACGACGTTGGTAGAGCTAACCATCGACGACAATGAGGCAGCCTATATGGAGGAGGTCAGAGACCTGGCAGTGTGGTGCCAGGACAACAACCTCTCCCTCAACATCAGCAAGACAAAGGAGCTGATCGTGGACTATAGGAAACGGAGGGGCGAGCACGCCCCCATCCACATCAATGGGGCTGTAGTGGAGCAGGTCGAGAGCTTCAAGTTCCTCTGTGTCCACATCACTAAGGAATTAACATGGTTGACACACACCCACACAGTTGTGAAGAGGGCACAACAGCACCTCTTCCCCCTCAGGAGGCTGAAACTTTTTGGCATGGGTCCTCAGATCCTCAAAAAGTTATACAGCTACACCATTGAGAGCATCTTGACTGGCTGCATCACCGTTTGGTACGGCAACTGCAAGACACCCATACCACAAGGCGCTACACAGGGTGGTGAGTACGGCACAGAACATCGCTGGGCCAAGCTCCCTGCCATCCAGGACCCCTATATCAGGCGGTGTCAGGCCCAAAACATTTTCAAAGATTCCAGCCACCCAAGCCATAGACTGTTCTCTCTGCTACTGCATGGCATGCGGTACTAGTGCACCAAGTCTGGAACCAACAGGACCCTGAACAGCTTCAACCCCCAAGCCATAAGGCCGCTAAATAGCTAACCAAATGGTTACCTGGACTACCTGCATTGACCCTTTTTTTTACTAACTCTCTTGCACTGACTCTATGCACTCACACTGGTCTATACCCACACACTCACACATACTTCCTCTTACACCCCAACACACACATACCCACACTATATATGCCCACACACACATTACATGCGCACACATGCATACTGACGCCACACACACACTCTCTCACACACACACACACACACACACACACTCACCACATACACTGCTGCTACTGGTCCACATACGCTGCTGCTACAGCTCAGTCTATTATCTATGTCACTTTACCCCTACCTATATGTACATAGCTACCTCAATTGCCTCGCACCCCTGCATATCGACTCGGTACTGGTACTCCCTGTATATAGCCATGTTATTGTTTTTTGTTATTCACTGTGTATTTATTCCTTGTGTCACTATTTATATTTTTTAGATTTATCTTTAACTCTGCATTGTTGGAAAAGGACCCTTAAGCATTTCACTGTTAGTCTCCACCTATTGTATACGAGGCATTTGACAAATAAAATTAGATTAGATTAGATTTTGATTTGACTTGTCGTGGAAAAAGCCAAAATGTTCATGATAAAATTCCAACTCACCCAGAAGTGAGCATTGGAGTTGACCTCCATAGACTTCTCAATCAGGCTGTCGGGAGCATCCATGAACTTCCTCCCTGTGACAATGCCTGCATTGTTTATAAGGATTGTCACGTCTCCCACTTCCCTTTTCACCTGTCAATCAACACATAATATAGCATGTTGTATAGAAGTAACAGGCTAAGAACAGAAATGGAACTGGGCCTAAATATACCATACAAGGAGCACAGAGGTCACACAGATTACAACTAATCTCTGCAGGCCCTCTACACTCTTAGAAAAAAAGGTGCTAAGTAGAACCATACAGGATTCTTCGGTTTGTCCCCATAGGGAACCCTCTATGAAGGGTTCTACCAAGAACCATTTTATCATCTAAAGGTTCTTCCTAGAATCCTCTATGAACGGTTCCACCAGCCTTACTAGACTTTAAAATGTAATTATTTATGACAATACATTACATATATCATAAGGCCTTTATTTGAGGGCCTAATTATACCCTAACACAGTGGTGTTAGGAATCTCCTGGTTTACAAGGAGCTGTAGTCATGAAGTGGACCTGAACAGAGCATACATGGAATGTGTGGGAGTCTTTCAGCATTTGCCCCAAAAGCATGGAGGCCCTTTGAGTTGTTGTACAGTATAATAGACATTGGGTTGATCATTCATTTATGTAAATATCTTCCCTCTCACATACATTTGCATGGTTTCAGGAAGGAGCTTTGCCGTATATTTGCAACAGCTCAAATTACAACTACAAAGATCAGTGTATGTTCGGAAAATACAGTACTGTAGGCTTAATACTACAGACCTTCAAACTATTACCTGCTGTAGGAAAGTGGTAGAACATGGTTGATAACATCCATACCTGGCCAGGTATATAGACCATATAAACTCACCTGGTCAGCCACTGAGTACACCTCTGCCTTGTTGCTGCAGTCACAGATGTATGAGTGCACCCTGGCAGCGCCCTTTTCCTTCACCAGTCGAACAGTTTCCTTGTTGCCATCCTGGCTAATGTCCCACAGCACCAGCGTGACGCCCATGGAGGCGAACTCAAGCGCAATCAGCCTGCCGATGCCGCTACCCGCCCCTGTGATGAGGATAGTTTCTCCCGCAACGCTCTTCTTCCGCGAAGGGATGAAGAGTTTTACAAGTGCCTCCAGGTTATAATATATAGACATGGCCAGCACCTGAAGCGTCTCCAGAGCGAAGTTCATATTGAATAGAAGTAGAGGACCTATCAAACCGCATGGATTAAAGTTGGGTTAAAATGAAAATGATACGTTATGCATAGGCTATAATCTATTCTGGTGGTATGGTTCAAGGCAACTGTCTCTCATTTCCCAAAATGATATAGCATTGTCAGGCCTGTTGTTAGGCTATTGGTTTCCATAGGTCTTATTCTGAATTAATAAAAGTAGAACCATTTCAATTGATTGTTTTCTTCCCCTCTATGTTGATTGTTTTCGTTCCCTCTGTCTTCACTGTCAGAATCGGTTTAGAATAAGAAAACTAATAAGGATTCAAACGTCAATAATAGCATGTCGACAAATACTACGTTTCCTAATTCAGTTTATCGCTTCAAATAAGGCTACACAGCGTTTAACTTACCCCTTTCCTTACGAGAACAAGTGTTAGAAACCGATAATGAGCATCAAAGTATAACAAATTATAGCGCTTATCCTATTATAGGATAATTTTTCCGACCTTTGCACAATGAGGTAGTAGTGACCGACACCGTGTTTACCTCTGGACAAAGTTCAATATTATATGGCAGGCTATGGCTTTAACCACACACAGGGCGCGTCTCCTATGCACCATTTGCTCTGCATTCTCTGTGTGATGAGTTGATGGAAGTAGCCTCTATTTAGAAACGGCCCGTTTAATCAGTTGTCATTCAGTTTAACGGAAAGATACACTTACCATAATCTATAGGCTAAATATTGGCTCCCTTTCTTGAAACACTGTCTGTGTTCTGCGCGCGAAACGCATCCAAATCGCCACAGCCAGTCGCGGCTACCTTTTAACTTTGACCTAGTAAGAGGCATTGTGGGGAGACGTCGATTTTCCTACACGCGACTCATTCGTGCGAATCATTGGTAAGATAAGCCATTGGTAAGATAAGCCATGATGATGCCCTGAGGATTTCCTAATGATTCATGCATTAGGAAATCAGTGTATAACTACGGTCAAAAGGAACCGCTGTCCAGTGTCCACTTCAAATCCGTGGTCCACTTACAAAATAACTGAATTATTAATTAAATAAATTAACATTCATAAATCAAGTGCTTTTATCTTCACTGCCCAGACAATTAAGATCTATTCGTATCCTAAAACCAAGACAATAATCATGACACAGGAAGCAATGTGATGTTTGTGATGATGATCTCATTTATGACTGCGGTATAAGGGAAACAATCTTTTCACGCCACTTCAAGTAGTAGGTTAGGATAATTTATGGAGCAGGTTAGGAGATGCAACATAACAGGTTAGGAGACTGAGGTTAATGTTAGGAAAAGGGTTAGGGAAAATATCGAAGTGGCGTGAAAAAAGTGTGTCTTTATGGTATAAAGCAGGAGCCTAGACCATGTTTGGGGACAATAAAGATTGACGGTTTGATTTTTATTATTTTAAATGTATTTCAATAATATTTACTAGTGTGTAGTTTGAGGTTTCTTTGTGAGAACATCTATTGATGTATTGATTGCATGTTGAGCCGGACTGGCCTCCCCGTACCTTGCTGTTGTATTGCCAAGTCCTAGATGTTTAGGCTACTCAACTGTGCTGGTAATATGCAAGGTCAGTGGGTGTTGGGAGATGTGGGGGACCTCGGTAACACTTTACATGAAGGTGTTTACAAGTAGTTGATAAACTGTTAACTAATACTGCATAGTTTATTCATCTATAACGTTTTAAAAATATTAAATAATTGTAGATGAGTGTTGGTTGACTATTTATTCCCACTACTGCAGAACTCTTGGAAGACAATGGAAGTTGGATGGAGGAAAAGGCTTCTTTAGTTCTCAACAATAAAGAAACATTTTCCTTTCAACTTCCATTGTTACAATTTTGACTAAATGAGTCGAACATGTCAAATCCCTCAAACAGCTAATTTGAGGAAGAAGCCATCTGTTCTGCCATCAAATGTTGACACAAGGTATTCATCTCCATTAGGGCTTTGTCTTTTAATCTTGCCATGGTGCACGCTTGTAACGTTTCAATCTGTGATGTTACTCGCTCTAAGATCTTGAAGTAGTTGTTTCCCTTGCTCTGCAAGAGCCGTGGCTTTTGTGGAGCGATACACTGTAAAAAAAAAAAAAAAAAAAAAAAAAAAGCCTGTCATTATTTCAGTAAATGACTGGCAGCACAATACCCAGTAGTTTACTGTACATTTACAGTAAAACTGGCAGTACAGAAGCCAGCATATTACTGTAGATTTACAGGACCTTTACTGTAACACAAATTTACAGCATATTGCTGGATCACCTAACTACAGCAACATGCTGTATTTCTAGAATTTACAGTGCATTACTGGAAGTACAGTGGTTTGTCACAGGCTGATGTGGATGCGGTGTTGGAGTCAGGCGCAGGACACAGAAGCTTAGTCGAACCGACTTTAATTGTCACAAAGACAAATACAAAATAACGGGCCTCAAAACACAGGAGGGCGAGCGATTACGCAAACGGTGCGTAAAACACTAAACACTAGAAAACAATAAACATACACCAACGGACAGGCGTTCAACAACACACAACTGCAAACAAAACCAAAGGAAACTTATAGGTGACCTAATCAATACATAATACGAAACAGGTGCACCAACAAGACAAAACCAAACAAACATAGAGAACATCAAGCGGTAGCAGCTAGTACTCCGGGGACGACGAACGCCGAAGCCTGCCCGAACAAGGAGGAGGAGCAGTCTCTGCGGAATTCGTGACAGTACCCCACCCTTGACGCGCGGCTCCAGCCGTGCGCCGACCCCGGCCTCGGGGACGGCCAGGAGGACGTGGAGCAGGGCGCGTAGGATGACTCCGGTGGAACTCAGTCAGGAGGGATGGATCTAAAATGTCCCTCCTAGGCACCCAGCACCGTTCCTCCGGACCGTACCCCTCCCACTCCACGAGATATTGTAGACCCCCCATCCGACGTCTCGAATCCACGATGGACCGGACTGAGTACGCCGGAGCCCCCTCGATGTCCAGTGGGGGCGGAGGGGTCTCTCTTATCTCACTCTCCTGGAGTGGACCAGCTACCACCGGCCTGAGGAGAGACACATGGAACGAGGGGTTAATGTGATAGTCATTAGGCAGTTGCAACTTGTAACACACCTCGTTCAATCTCCTCAGGACTTTAAATGGCCCCACAAACCGCCGGCCAAGCTTCCGGCAGGGCAGGCGAAGGGGCAGGTTTCGAGTCGAGAGCCAGACTCGATCTCCAGGGGCGTATACTGGACCCTCACTGCGGTGGAGATCGGCGCTCGCCTTCTGCCTGCGGATGGCCCGCTGCAGATGTACGTGTGCAGCGTTCCACGTCTCCTCCGAGCGCCGAAACCACTCATCCACCGCAGGAGCCTCGATCTGGCTCTGATGCCATGGTGCCAGAACCGGCTGATACCCTAACACGCACTGAAAAGGGGTCAGGTTAGTAGAGGAGTGGCGAAGAGAGTTCTGAGCCATCTCTGCCCAGGGGATATACCCCGACCACTCCTCCAGCCGGCCCTGGCAATATGATCTCAGAAACCTACCCACATCCTGGTTCACTCTCTCCACCTGCCCATTACTCTCAGGGTGGTAACCCGAGGTAAGGCTAACCGAGACCCCCAAGCGTTCCATGAACGCCCTCCAGACTCTAGAGGTGAATTGGGGACCCCGATCAGACACTATATCCTCGGGAACCCCGTAGTGCCGGAAGACGTGGGTGAACAAAGCCTCAGCGGTCTGTAGGGCAGTAGGGAGACCCGGCATTGGAATGAGACGACAGGCCTTAGAGAACCGATCCACAACGACCAGAATAGTGGTATTCCCCTGAGAGGGGGGAAGGTCCGTGACAAAGTCCACCGAGAGGTGAGACCACGGCCGTTGTGGAACGGGCAGGGGTTGTAACTTCCCCCTGGGCAGGTGTCTAGGCGCCTTACACTGAGCGCACACCGAGCAGGAGGAGACATAAGCCCTCACGTCCCTAGCCAATGTTGGCCACCAGTACTTAACACTAAGGCAGTGCACTGTCCGGCCAATACCTGGATGTCCAGAGGAGGGTGACGTATGAGCCCAATAGATGAGACGATCACGGACCTCGAGCGGCACGTACGTCCGACCCACTGGACACTCTGGGGGAGTAGGGTCGGTGCGTAACGCCCGCTCAATTTCCGCATCGACCTCCCATACCACCGGTGCCACCAGACAAGACTCCGGCAGTATGGGAGTGGGCTCAATGGACCTCTCCTCTGTGTCATACCGCCGGGACAGGGCGTCTGCCTTACCGTTCTGGGACCCTGGGATGTAAGTGATCTTAAAAACGAACTGGGTCAGAAACATGTTCCACCTAGCCTGACGAGGGTTCAATCTCCTAGCTGCCCGGATGTACTCCAGGTTACGATGGTCAGTCAGAATGAGAAAAGGGTGTTGAGCCCCCTCAAGCCAATGCCTCCACACCTTTAGGGCTTGAACCACGGCTAACAGCTCCCTGTCCCCTACGTCATAATTACGTTCCGCCGGGCTGAGCTTTTTAGAATAGTAGGAGGCGTGCCGGAGCGTTGCGACAGTACTGCCCCAATACCGGCCTCTGACGCGTCCACCTCTACCTGGAACGCTAAAGCGGGGTCCGGGTGCGCCAGCACCGGAGCCGAAGTGAACAGGTCCTTCAGTTTACAAAACGCCCTGTCCGCTTCAGCCGACCACTGCAAACGCACCGGGCCCCCCTTCAGCAGGGAAGTAATGGGAGCTGCTACCTGTCCAAAACCCCGGATAAACCTCCGGTAGTAATTGGCAAAATCCAAAAACTGCTGCACCTCTTTAACAGTGGTTGGGGTTTGCCAGTTACGCACGGCTGACACACGGTCAATCTCCATCTTCACCCCTGACACTGACAACCGATGACCCAAGAAGGAGATGGACTCCTGGAAAAACAGACATTTCTCTGCCTTGACATACAAGTCACGCTCCAACAGCCTCCCCAACACTCGGCGCACCAGGGCTACATGCTCGGCTCGTGTAGCAGAGTACACTAGGATGTCGTCAATGTACACTACCACTCCCTGCCCATGCAGGTCCCGGAAGATCTCGTCCACAAAGGATTGGAAGACTGAAGGAGCATTCATTAACCCGTATGGCATGACAAGATACTCATAATGACCTGAGGTGGTACTAAATGCCGTCTTCCATTCATCTCCCTCCCTAATGCGCACCAAGTTATAAGCGCTCCTGAGATCCAGTTTTGTGAAGAAACGCGCTCCGCGTAATGATTCAGTCATACTCGCAATCAGAGGAAGAGGGTAACTGTATTTCACAGTGATCTGATTGAGACTACGTTAATCAATACACGGGCGCAACCCTCCATCCTTCTTCTTCACAAAAAAGAAACTCGAGGACGCAGGGGAAGTGGAGGGCCGTATGTATCCCTGTCTCAGGGACTCAGCTATGTATGTCTCCATAGCCGCCGTCTCCTCTTGAGACAGAGGATACACATGGCTCCGCGGGAGTGCCGCACCTGTCTGGAGGTTTATCGCACAATCTCCCTGTCTATGAGGTGGCAATCGCGTCGCCCTCGTCTTGCTGAACACGAGTGCCAAATTCTCATACTCAGGGGGAATGTGCATTGCGGGCACTTGGTTCGGACTCTCCACCGTGGTCGCCCCAACGGAAACACCTAAACATCGCCCAACACACTGGCCAGACCATTCCTTGAGAGCCCTCTGTTGCCACGAAATGGTGGGGTCATGGGTGATTAACCAAGGAAGCCCCAGCACCACGGGATACGCATGGGAGTCAATTAGGTACAACTGAATAATCTCCTCATGACCCCCCTGCGTCTTCATCTTTAGTGGTGCTGTGACCTCCCTAATCAAACCAGATCCCAACGGGCGGCTATCTAGGGCATGGACAGGAAAGGGTGCATCAACGGGCAGGAGGGGAATCCCTAACTTAGAACAAAACTTACGATCAATAAAATTCCCAGCTGCGCCTGAATCGACTAGCGCCTTATGCTGGGAATGAGATGCAACCTGAGGAAATACCACAGGTATACACAAGTGAACAACAGAGAGCTCTGGGTGAGTGGGGCGCCTACTCACCTGAAATGACTCCCCAGTGCGCGACCTGTTGCCCCGATTCCCTGGAGACCCTCCCCAGCACCTAGCCGCAGTGTGTCCTCCACGGCCACAGCTGGTGCAGGGGACGGCCCCCCTCGGGTTCTCTCTCCTTCTCTCTCTAGCGCCAGCACCCCCGAGCTCCATAGGGCTCGGCTCGGAGGTGCTGGGGGATGGAATGGACGGCCCCAACTCGGGACGTCCGCGGGTGGCCAGCAGGGTATCCAGACGAATGGTCATGTCCACTAGCTGGTCGAAGGACAGGTTGGTGTCCCTGCAGGCCAGCTCTCGACGAACATCCTCACGCAGGCTACACCGATAGTGGTCGATGAGGGCCCTCTCATTCCACCCCGCATCCGCCGCTAGAGTCCGGAAATCCAGGGCGAACTCCTGTGCGCTCCTCTTCCCCTGTCGGAGGTGGAACAGACGCTCCCCCGCCGCTTTACCCTCAGGAGGGTGATCGAAAACAGCCCTGAAGCGGCGGGAGAACTCCGCGTAGCTGATGGTGGCGGCGTCTATTCCCCTCCATTCGGCGTTGGCCCACTCCAATGCCTTGCCGGAGAGACAGGAGATAAGGGCGGAAACGCTCTCGTATCCCGAGGGCGCCGGGTGTATGGTGGCCAGGTAGAGTTCCACCTGAAGGAGGAACCCCTGACACCCGGCTGCGGTGCCATCATACGCCCTCGGGAGCGAGAGCCGAATCCCACTGGATTCTGGAGCTGGTCTGGTGGGGCTGGCCGATGGTGGTGGTAATGTAGGAGGAGGTGTGGGCACGCCTCCCCTTTCCCATCGGCGCAGGGTGTTCATAACCTCCTGCATGGCGGAGCCGAGTCGGTCGCCGCCGCTGCTCCTGCTGACTCCATATTCTGGTGTGTTGTTCTGTCACGGGCTGATGTGGATGCAGTGTTGGAGTCAGGCGCAGGACACAGAAGCTTAGTCGAACCGACTTTAATTGTCACAAAGACAAATACAAAATAACGGGCCTCAAAACACATAACGCATAAATCACTAAACACTAGAAAACAATAAACATACACCAACGGACAGGCGTTCAACAACACACAACTGCAAACAAAACCAAAGGAAACTTATAGGTGACCTAATCAATACATAATACGAAACAGGTGCACCAACAAGACAAAACCAAACAAACATAGAGAACATCAAGCGGTAGCAGCTAGTACTCCGGGGACGACGAACGCCGAAGCCTGCCCGAACAAGGAGGAGGAGCAGTCTCGGCGGAATTCGTGACATGGTTAGTAAACTGTTGCAGGTTTACAGTGCAGTTGGCTAGTGCGAACGACGGGCAGTATTTCTGTTACATGTATTTGATATATGTATTTCAACACTTTCAATACCTATTTTGTAATTTGTATTTCACTGGCCTGAACTATATACAATTCTACTATTTCATGACAGTTTAATTAGAATACATTTTCTAATACAAATATACAGTGCCTTCAGAAAGTATTCATACCCATGCCCCCCCCCCCCCCCCCCCCCCCCCGCTTCTCCTTCACACAAATTCAGACAGCTGATGTTCTGAAAGAGCTGCAAAATCTGGACCCCTACAAATCAGCTGGGCTAGACAATCTGGACCCTTTCTTTCTAAAACTAGCCGCCGAAATTGTCGCAACCCCTATTACTAGCCTGTTCAACCTCTCTTTCGTAACGTCTGAGATCCCCAGAGATTGGAAAGCTGCCGCGGTCATCCCCCTCTTCAAAGGGGGTGACACTCTAGATCCAAACTGTTACAGACCTATATCCATCCTGCCCTGCCTTTCGAAAGTATTTGAAAGCCAAGTTAACAAACAGATCACCGACCATTTCGAATCCCACCGTACCTTCTCCGCTATGCAATCCGGTTTCCGAGCAGGTCATGGGTGCACTTCAGCCACGCTCAAGGTCCTAAACGATATTATAACCGTGATCGATAATAGACAGTACTGTGCAGCCGTCTTCATCGACCTGGCCAAGGCTTTCGACTCTGTCAACCACCGCATTCTTATTGGCAGACTAAATAGCCTTGGTTTCTCAAATGACTGCCTCGCCTGGTTCACCAACTACTTCTCAGATAGAGTTCAATGTGTCAAATCGGAGGGCCTGTTGTCTGGACCTATGGCAGTCTCTATGGGGGCGCCACAGGGTTCAATTCTTGGGCCGACTCTTTTCTCCGTGTATATCAATGATGTCGCTCTTGCTGCTGGTGACTCTCAGATCCACCTCTACGCAGACGACACCATTTTGTATACATCTGGCCCTTCATTGGACACTGTGTTAACTGACCTCCAAACGAGCTTCAATGCCATACAACACTCCTTCAGTAGCCTCCAACTGCTCTTAAACACTAGTAAAACTAAATGCATGCTCTTCAATCGAACGCTGCTGGCACCCGCCCACCCGACTAGAATCACCACTCTCGACGGGTCTGACCTAGAGTATGTGGACAACTACAAATACCTAGGTGTCTGGTTAGACTGTAAACTCTCCTTCCAGACTCACATTAAGAATCTCCCATCCAAAGTTAAATCTAGAATCGGCTTCCTATTTCGCAACAAAGCCTCCTTCACTCATGCTGCCAAACATGCCCTCGTAAAACTGACTATCCTACCGATCCTTGACTTCGGCGATGTCATTTACAAAATAGCCTCCAACACTCTACTCAGCAAATTGGATGTAGTCTATCACAGTGCCATCCGTTTTGTCTCCAAAGCCCCATACACTACCCACCACTGTGACCTGTACGCTCTTGTTGGCTGGTCCTCACTACATGTTCGTCGTCAAACCCACTGACTCCAGGCCATCTATAAATCACTGCTAGGCAAATCCCCGCCTTATCTTAGCTCATTGGTCACCATAGCAGCACCCACCCGTAGTCTGCGCTCCAGCAGGTATATCTCACTGGTCATTCCCAAAGCCAACACCTCCTTTGGCCGCCATTCCTTCCAGTTCTCTGCTGCCAATGACTGGAACGAATTGCAAAAATCTCTGAAGCTGGAGACTCTTATCTCCGTCACTAACTTTAAGCATCAGTTGTCAAAGCACCTTACCGATCACTGCACCTGTACACAGCCCATCTGAAATTAGCCCACCCAACTACCTCATCCCTATATTGTTATTTATTTTGCTCTTTTGCACCCCAGTATCTCTAATTTGCACATCTAGCATTCTAATTGTAATTATTTTGCACTATAGCCTATTTCTTGCCTTACCTCCATAACTTGCTACATTTGCACACACTGTATATATATTTTCTGTTGTATTTTTGACTTTATGTTTTTTTACCCCATATGTAACTCTGTGTTGTTGTTTTTATCGCACTGCTTTGCTTTATCTTGGCCAGGTCGCAGTTGTAAATGAGAACTTGTTCTCAACTGGCTTACCTGGTTAAATAAAGGTGAAATAAAAAAAATGGAGTTATTCCACATTTTGTTGTGTTACAGCCTGAATTCAAAACGGATTAAATATTTTTTTTTACTCACCCATCTACACACAATCTGTAAGGTTCTGTATTTGTTTTCTTAGTTCACCTTGTGTTCTTGTACGTAGCCCTGTTTCTTTGTGTTCTTGAACGTAGCCCTGTCTTTCATTTTTGTTCATTGATTTCACCTGTGTTAGTTACTCACCTGGTCTCATCAGCTCCTTATTTAGTTCAGTTCTTTCTGTTTGTGCCTTGTGAGGTATTGTTAGTGTTGACTCTACTAAGCCTTTTCCTAGCTCGTTTGTGAGAACCAGTTTAGCCTTCAGTCCTAGTTTTGTTTCACCTGCCTGTTTGCCTACCTGTGTATGACCATTGCCTGCCTGTGACCACGATTCCTGCCTTCTGCGAAGGCGT
The DNA here is from genome assembly GCF_964263955.1 of Coregonus lavaretus. Lineage (NCBI taxonomy): Eukaryota > Metazoa > Chordata > Actinopteri > Salmoniformes > Salmonidae > Coregonus > Coregonus lavaretus. The sequence goes on from NC_139989.1 coordinate 14,086,012, forward strand.
AATAAACACCTGCCGCACTCTGCGCGTGAATCTATACCTTTTTCTCCCTGAGTATTCATTACAGAATACCTCACCTAAAATGGAATGGATTCAGCGGAGCTACAGTGGCGCCTAACCCGCCAAGAGGAGCGTATGGAGGTAATCGGCCATCTTCTCCGCCAACCTATCCCTACTCCTCCGATGCCAGGTATCGTAACCCATAGCCCTCCTTCATTCATATCCATGCCTGGAAAATATGACGGTTCACCTGGGAAATGTCAGGGATTTCTGATGCAATGCAGCAAATACATTGAGCACAACCCCACTAACTTCACCACCGGCAAGAGCAAGGTGGATTTTGTTGTCTCTACTCACAGGCAAAGCCCTGGATTGGGCCACCGCTATATGGACTGCCAACAGCACAGAACCCATTTCCACACCCTCTTCAAAGAGGCAGATCCAAGAAGGGCTCTGCCTATACTGTGGAGGGAAAGATAATCTACTCAGCCATTGCCCTGTTTGCCCCCCACGGAGATGAGAACGGTCCCTACGCTGCCATGCAGGTAGGCGAGTCCGTATTTCTAAATATCTCCCAGAAGCAATTCTCCATCCCAGTATTGATAACCGTGAAGGGGGTTATGAAGTACGTAGAGGGCTTGATAGATTCGGGAGCAGCAGGTAGTTTTATCGATCACCAGCTAGTATAAGAGCTTGACATTGATCTTACACCTGTCACCCCTCCCTTAAGGATTAACACCCTGGACGGGCAGCCATTGGGCACAGGCTTCATTACGCACCTGACGCAGAGCGTTACCCTCCAGATTGGAGTCTTCCACACCGAAACCCTTCAACTCATGGAACTCTCATCTCCCAAACAGCCACTCATCCTCAGACACCCCTGGCTTTGTCGTCACGACCCTGCCATCTCGTGGCGACAAGGTGAACTACTTTCCTGGTCTTCTACCTGCTTCACCAGTTGTCTCAGCCTACCCTGCAGAGCCACCACCATTGAGGACTCTGCCTCTGTAGTGCCACCCACCATACCATCTGAATATGCCCAGTACAGCAATGTCTTCAGCAAAATCAAGGCCTCCACTCTGCCACCACTTCGCCCAGGGGACTGTGCTATTGACTTACTCCCTGGAGTGTCCCCACCGAAGGGCCGTGTTTACCCCCTATCTATCCCGGAAAATGAGGCAATGGAGAACTACATTGATGAAGCACTCAAACGGTTTCATTCGTCCTTCGTCTTCCCCGGCTGCGTCCAGCTTCTTCTTCGTTGGAAAAAAGGACTGTGGTCTTTGTCCATGTATTGATTACCGTTCCCTGAATGACGTTACGGTCAAGAACCATTTTCCTCTGATCCCAGCGACCCTTGAACAAGTGGGCCACGCCAACATCTATACAAAACTCGACCTGCGTGAAGGCGACAAATGAAAGATGGCCTTTATCACAGCATGAGGGCACTACAAATACCTGGTCATGCCCTACGGCCTTACTAATGCCCCCGCCGTCTTCCAATCCTTTATGAACTAGTTTTTCCAGGATATGATCAACCGCTTTCTCATCGTCTACATTGATGACATCCTGATTTACTCCCACTCCCTGAAGGAACACATACAGCATGTACAAAGGGTTCTTCAACGGCTCCTTGACCATAACCTTTATATGAAGACTGAAAAGAGCACCTTCCATGTAACCTCAGTAAACTTCCTCGGTTTCGTACTGACACCTGGAGGGGTCAGCATGGATGAGAACAAAGTCACCGCCATCAGTAACTGGCCAAAACCCACCACCGTTAAGGAACTCCAACGTTTCATTGGGTTCTCCAACTTCTATCGCCGGTTCATTCGGAACTTCAGTTCTACTGCCGCTCCCTTCACTGCCCTTACCAGCCAAAAAACCCGGACCCTTCAATGGACAGATACCGCACTGACTGCTTTCAACACCTTGAAATGCCTCTTCACCTCAGCTCCTATCCTTCGCCAACCTGATCCGACCCTTCCTTTCACCCTGGAGGTGGATGCCTCCGAAGTAGGAATAGGAGCCATACTCTCTCAGCGGGTGGGAACACCTCCAAAATCACATCCTTGTGCCTTCTTCTCCAGGAAGTTATCCCTTGCTGAGAGGAATTATGATGTGGGGAACAGAGAACTCCTCACCATCAAGCTGGCCCTCGAGGAGTGGCGCCACTGGTTGGAGGGCGCACAACATCCCTTTCACGTCCTAACAGATCATCATAATCTGGAATATATCACAGGGGCCAAGAGGTTAAACTCCAGACAAGCCCGCTGGGCTCTCTTCACACGCTTCCATTTTCATTTTACTTACATCCTTGGAAAGACAAACGTAAAAGCTGATGCTCTCTCCCGCCAGTTTGACCTTCCGACCAGTAACTCAGACCCCATTCTTGCATTATGGGACCGGTACAGTGGGAGGTTCACTCTGCCATACAAGAAGCCCTAACCTCAGACCCGGCTCCTTCTGAGACACCAGCTGGGAAGAGTTACGTACCAGCCGCTGTTAGACCCCAACTGATGCAATGGTGTCACACGTCCTTGGGGTCAGGACATCCGGGCATTACACGAACCACCGAACTTCTAACCCGTAAATTCTGGTGGTCCTCACTGGCATCCGACGTCAGGGATTACGTACTCTCCTGTCCAGTCTGCGCCCAAACCAAAAGCACTCGTCATCTCCCTTCCGGTAAGCTTCAACCTTTGCCAATCCCTCACAGACCCTGGTCCCACATAGCTGTTGACTTCATCACAGACATTCCTGAATCCTCTGGTAACACCACCATCCTTGTCATAGTAGACCGTTTTTCAAAAATGTGTAGTCTGGTTCCTCTTCCTCATTTACCTAACACCATGGAATTGGCTGAGTGTATGTTCCAACAGGTGTTCCGTCTGTATGGGATTCCGGAGGACATCGTCTCTGACCGCGGGCCCCAGTTTGTCTCCCGGGTGTGGCGAGCCTTCTGTGACCGACTGGGGGTCGCCCTCAGCCTGTCCTCCGGGTACCATCCCCAGACCAGCGGGCAGACGTAAACGCCTGAACCAATAATAATAAGCCATTTAGCAGACGCTTTTATCCAAAGCGACTTACAGTCATGCGTGCATAATTTTCTTTGTGTATGGGTGGTCCCAGGGATCGAACCCACTACCTTGGTGTTACAAGCGCCGTGCTCTACCAGCTGAGCTACAGAGGACCACCCAGTCGAAGTACCTTCGCCAACAATGTTCTGCCTCTCCACAAGACTGGAGTCGGTATATGGCCTGGGCCGAATACGCTCAGAACTCACTCATGCATTCATCCCTCCGCCTTACTCCGTTTCAGTGTCTCCTTGGTTACCAACCCCCCATGTTTCCCTGGGAAGCGGAGCCTGGTACTGTCCCAGCTGTTGACGACTGGTTTTGGCATAGTGAGCGGGTATGGGAGACCGCTCACCGGCATCTGCAGGAAGCCTCTAATACCCAGAAAGGCTTTGCCGACAGACGCCGCCGACCTACGCCACTCTTTCACCTAGGACAGCGTGTGTGGCTCTCTACCAGAGACATCCTGATCCCCTGCAAAAAGTTCTGTCCTCGCTTCATTGGTCCCTTCAAGATAACCCATCGCATCAACCCTGTCACGTACCGCCTCCAGTTACCCCGTCAGTATAAGATCTCCTCGTCCTTCCATGTGTCTCTGTTAAAACCAGTCACCTACAGTCCTCTTCATCCTCCAGTCTCAACCCGCAGTGCGCCCCCACCGATGAACGTTGGAGGGGAACCTGCCTACGCCATTCAGGCCATCCTTGATTCCAAACGCCTGAGGGGTCGCATCCACTATCTAGTGGACTGGGAAGGTTATGGGCCTGAAGACCGGTCCTGGGTCCCCGACCAGGACATCCTTGACCCAGAGATGATTCAGGCATTCCAACGTAACCGTCCGGATGTTCATGCTCCCCGACCTCTGGGTCGACCCCCGAACAGACCCACTGGACATCAGCCTCGACGCAGAACGTCGGGTCAGTCCACGACCGTGTCGAACCAGCCCTGTCGTTCATTTTTGTTCATTGATTTCACCTGTGTTAGTTACTCACCTGGTCTCATTAGCTCGTTATTTAGTTCAGTTCTTTCTGTTTGTGCCTTGTGAGGTATTGTTAGTTTTGACTCTACTAAGCCTTTTCCTAGCTCGTTTGTGAGAACCAGTTTAGCCTTCAGTCCTAGTTTTGTTTCACCTGCCTGTTTGCCTACCTATGTATGACCATTGCCTGCCTGTGACCACGATTCCTGCCCTCTGCGAAGGCGTAATAAACACCTGCCGCACACTGCGCGTGAATCTACACCTTTTTCTCCCTGAGTATTCATTACACAATCCCCCATAATGACAAAGTGAAAACAGGTTTTTAGACATTTTTGCAAATGTATTGAAAAATGAAATACAGAAATGTACATAATTTTACATCTAATTTACATAAGTATTCACATTCAATACATGTTATAATCACCTTTGGCAGTGATTAAAGCTGTGAGTCTTTCTGGGTAAATCTCTAAGAGCTTTGCACACCTAGATTGTACAATATTTGCACATTATTCTATCTCTGTCAAGTTGGTTGATGATCATTGCTAGACAGCCATTTTCAAGTCTTGCCATAGATTTTCAAGCCGTTTTAAGTCAAAACTGTAACTAGGCCATTCAGGAACATTCAATGTCGTCTTGGTATCCACATCGACGGGACCGCAGTGGAGAAGGTAGAAAGCTTCAAGTTCCTTGGCGTACACATCACCGACAAACTGAAATGGTCCACCCACGCAGACAGTGTGGTGAAGAAGGCGCAACAGAGCCTCTTCAATCTCAGGAGGCTGAAGAAATTCGGCTTAGCACCTAAAACCCTCACAAACATTTACAGATGCAACATTGAGAGCATCCTGTCGGGCTGTATCACCGCCTGGTACGGCAACTGCACCGCCCACAACCGCAGGGCTCTCCAGAGGGTGGTGCGATCTGCCGAACGCATTACCGGGGGAAAACTACCCGCCCTCCAAGACACATACAACACCCGATGTCACAGGAAGGCCAAAAAGATCATCAAGGACATCAACCACCCGAGTCACTGCCTGTTCACCCCACTATCATCCAGAAGGCGAGGTCAGTACAGGTGCATCAAAGCTGGGACCGAGAGAATGAAAAACAGCTTCTATCTCAAGGCCATCAGACTGTTAAATAGCAATCACTAGCACATTAGAGGCTGCTGCTGCCTATTGAAATCACTGGCCACTTTAAGAAATGGAACACTAGTCACTTTAATAATGTTTACATATCTTGCACTACTCATCTCATATGTATATACTGCATTCTATTCTATAATATTCTACTGTATCTTAGTCCATGCCGCTCTGTCATTGCTTGTCCATATATGTATATATTCTTAAATCCCATTCCTTACCAGTTTTGTGTGTATTGGATATATGTTGTGAAATTCTTAGATATTACTGCACTGTCAGAGCTAGAAGCACAAGCACATCTGCTAAACACGTGTATGTGACAAATAAAATTTGATTTGATTTGATTTGGTGAGCAACTCCAGTGTATATTTGGCCTTATGTTTTAGGTTATTGTCCTGCTGAAAGGTGAATTTCTCTCCCAGTCTGTTGTAAAACAGACTGAACCAGGTTTTCCTCTAGGATTTTGCCCGAGCTTAGCTCTATTCCATTTATTTTTATCCTAAAAAACTCCCTAGTCCTTGCCGATGACAAGCATACCCATAACATGATGCAGCCACCATTAGCAGCCACCATCAAGACGTCCCAGAAATAGCCCCCACCCCTGCCTGCTCCTCCACCTTTGCCCCCCCAACAAATTCCTTCCTTGCCACCTCCACCCCCTCCAAACCCCTGGTCAAAGGGGAGCCAGTTTCGAGAGAGGCCATACAACCGGAAGAACCCCCTCGCCTCACAACTCCAGTTCTTAGATGATGAAGACCCAAACTGGACAAAAATTTCCAAACGGAAAAGACCAGACAAACAACAGACCAACAAGAGACCAGACCAGAAGAACACCCCAGAACCCAAACCCAGACTCCAGCAAACACGACCTGCAAAACCCCCTATCCCCTCTGAGAAACAATCTCCCCCTCCTAGACCCCTCACCATACCACCCCCTTCCCCCACCAGGCCATTACTTCCTCTGATCGCTCCTCCCTGCCCCTTACTGTCCCTGATTCCCCACTCCCACCACCACCAACTGCCCTTGACCCCCACCTACCATACCCCTTACTGCCCCTGACTCATCCCCCCTGCTCCTTATCGACCCAGATCCACCCCCCCTTAGCCCTACCTGCCCCTGATCCCGCACAGCAGCAAGCCAGCCTCAGTCCGGACCCTCCGAACCGCCTTTACCCCTCCCAGCACCCTCCAATCCACTACCAAGTCAGTACAGGGGGCCACCAGGCAGTCAGTGGGGAGGCATGTCAAGACCTGTGAACAGCCAAGAACCACCCAACAACACAAATGACGCGCTAGAGGCCCTCATCCAAATCTGCAATGAAATAATCAGACCTGGCCCCCGACCAATAACCCATTGTCATGACCCTGACAACACACTCTGAACAGAAGGACTTTCCTCAGACGGCTGTTCATAGTCGCCTCCCCACTAGTAAATCCATCTATAGATGGCACAAGGTTCGTACAGAGAACTGTCCCCACGGAGGCACTCGCACTGAACACACCTACCAACTGAGTGCTCCGTGGCTAGGTGGGTCTGTGCCCTGTTTGTTCCCTCTGTCCTCCAGCCTCCAGTGTCCAGCCTTGCTGCCGCATCGCTCCTCCTCCAACACCAGCCCAGGCCAATGGACATACCACCCCACCCCCCTGCTCCCTCTAAACGTATCCCTCTCACAGAACCAGACCAGAACTAGGAACCTTTCATCACCACACCAGAAGAGGTGCAGAGGAAGGACCAAATATCTAGACCTACACCCGGAACGAGCAAAGTACCATAACTGACATCCGGGTCTTTGGCTTCCAGGTGCGTCTGCCCGCTCCTCAGGTTGTCCTTCCTTTCCTCTGCAGATCCAACACCAGTCCAAGATCCAGCACCAGACACAGTTCCAGTACCAGACACAATCACAGCACCAGAACACAGGAAGAGGCGCGGAGGAGGGACCAAACACCAGACCTTCACCTGAAGCGAGCGGACCACAGGGGAGTGCCACAATTGACCTCCGGGTCTAGGGTTCAATTGCGTGTCTGCTTGCTCCTCAGGTTGTCCTTCCTCCCCTCTGCAGATCCAGCACCAATCCAGATCCCGGTTTCCAGGACCAGTCCCAGCACAATACCACCAGATGAGACGCCGATGAGGGACCAAAGATCACACCTTCACCCGGAGCAAGCAGGCCACAGGGAAGTACCACCATTGACCTCTGGGTCTAGGGCTCCCTTGTGTGTCTGCTTGCTCCTCAGGCTGTCTTTCCTCCCCTCTACAGATCCCAACACAGCACCCACAGCAGCCGTTTCCAAGTTCCTATTTTTTCCCAGGTCCCCAGTCCCAGACCCAGCACCAACCCCTGGTTACAGCCCTAGTACCAGCACAATTTCCAACCTGGCCCCAAAACCAACACAGGTTTTCCCAGTCCCAGACCCAACACCAGCACCAACCCTGGACACAGCACCGACCAACCACAACTGCCACCTCCATCCAGCAGCTGCCAGCCCAGACCCCACCACTTCCCCTACCGCTTCACCTCCCCCAACACAAAGACACTAACACACCAACAACCACTCTACCAGACCAACCATGACTGACTGACTGATTAACTAATTGATGGACTGATTACCGTTTTTTTTATTGAATGCATTAGATTCTTTGTTGTTTGTTTTTCTTTTGATTTGTTTAGCGTAAGTTGGATTGATTACTTATTGTTTGAATTGTTTGTTTTAAATTGTAACTAAATTGATTTGAAATGTTGGAACAACCAAATAAATGTACCTTAAACCTTTACTGTTAAGTAAAAAGATTGTTACCGTGAATGTTGTTGTAGTTAAGCCGGCTACTTGCAAGTTTCGTTTTTTGTATTAGAAAAAAACAAAATACATGTATTCTAATTAAACTGTTTTCAAATACATTAATTGTACTTCAGGTCAGTGAAATACAAATGACAAAATAGGTATCAAAACTATTGAAATACCTATGTCAAATACAACAAATACTGCGCATTGTTGGCACTAGCTGCCTGCAACAGTTTAGTTTAACCACTGTGCTTCCAGTAATGCTCTGTAAATTCTAGAAATACAGCATGTTGCTGTAGTCAGGTGTTCCAGTAATATGCTCTAAATGTGTGCTTCAGTAAAGGTTCTGTACACGTACAGTAACCTACTGGCTATGGTGCTGCCAGTAAATTACTGTAAAAATTATAGGATATTTTTTTGTGTACAAAGTACATGTGATGTGCAGTACAATAAAATTACCAGAATCTCACACTATCCCTTTAACCTTATAGAGAACTAATACGAGATATGTGCAGTGCTAGAAATGTAGCATACTTCAAATGATTGCATACACTTAAGTGGATGATTGCGGCAAGAAAGTGAAAAATTGGACATCGATTCAGAGCAATTAGACATTTTATTAATGACAAACACATTATTCTGCAGTTAGAGCAATTTATTTATTCTACATACAGATAAGCAGGTGTTTACAATGATTTCAATAAAATGAAATAAATAGATGCATCTAGAAAATCGACAGCTGTTAACTACAGTAAAGCAAGATATGTGAAAAAGTATTCCAGTCTATCAAATATCTTATTCTGACTGTAGGCTATTTCTTCTGTTTGATAAGCCTGAGAAGCCTTTATTTTGGGAACATCTAGGTTTCTCAGTCACTACAATGAAAACAGTCCCCATATCAGCAGATTAGTGCTTTTCCAATTCATAGAATAACTGAATGTGTGTGTGCGTGTGTGTGTATGTGTGTGTGTGTGTGTGTGTTTGTTTGTGTGTATGCATGTGAGAAAATGAGTCTCATAAAGCCTACTGCACACAGAGATCAAAGGTCATAGAAGTGCTTAGGGAAGTCTCTTAGAGATGGAGAGTGAATGTTACAGTATGTCACACCACTAAAATAACCATTTAGGCTTCAGTATGTTTACTACAGCCAATCAGTAAAAATGCAGGCAAGACAAGAAAACAGAACATGACTGAGCAGTGGTAGGTATTTAGGAAGGTCAGTATCCCAGGAAGCCTCCGTATCTCTTCTCTACCACGTCAGGAACATCTTCCAACTCCACACGCTCCTTTTCCATCTCGTCCTCCTCTTCCTCCCCCCAGGCTCGCTTGTTGAGGAAGCCTCCATAGCGTTTCTGCTCCTCCCTCCACTTGGGCCTGCCCACCCTCCTCATGAAGCCGCCGTAGCGCTTCTGCAGCTCTTGGATACCATTCTCTAAGTCAGAGCTCTGTCTAGCGCTCCTGAGAAAGCCTCCGTAGCGTTTCTCCACCCCGCCATCGCCGCCATCCACATTCCTCATCAGTTCCCGGAGCAGACTCAGTGTGTCTTCTGGCTCGCCACTCTTCTTCATGAACCCGCCGTAGCGTTTGAACAGGATCTCCCTGCCGTGGTCGACATCGTCGGGTTCAGGACCGTACAGTTCTGCCGTTTTCTTCATGAAGCCCCCGTAGCGTTTCATGAAGCCGCCATACTTCTTTACTAGTTGATGTGGGTCGTTGTTGTCCAGCTTGGAGGTCTCTGTGGTAGCCTTGTCTTCCTCTGTTGGACTGTCGGCATTTCTAGCCTGCAGGACATCCTCACACAGCTCCCAGGACTTCTTGGGGCTAAGAGCTCCTTCACACTCTAACGTACATGTCTGGGGGAGAGATTGAGATCAGAAGTCATAAGGCAATATCAGTGTTATGAAACTATTTTCTTTACATTTAAATTGATCACATAGGATGATAAACCAGGTTATTCCTCTATCCAATATTTCAACTGTCCACCCTTGAAATCTATTTGTCTCTTTGTGGTTCTCCTTTCCAATAACCCATAAATCTCATTATCCACTTGAAAAGCACAATGCTCAGGTTTGCGGTAGAACTACAGTACGCTTGATGGAGAGAGACCCAGTGATCACAGCCAATCAGACGTTAAGTGCTCTCTGTTGGGTGATAAATGTCACTCTAAATCCGCCAGCACAGTGCCATTGGTCGTGGGAGTTGGGAGGCTGGGGGCTCCACACAAACACCACAGTGCCTTGGGTGTTTCATCGTTCCATGTAGTATATTTACCAGAAGCAAATCAATCCTGAGCATCTAGAAAGCTCAATCTCTAATGGTCTGTGACATTGCTTCTCACCACCATCAACCCCCTCCTTTGCCTCAGGCAAAGCTTTAGGAGGCGATTGGGGAGGGTATTCCCCATCTGCTATAATTCTACTTTGGTGAATTTAAAACAACATTATGACATAATGCAGATAATAGTTTCTACAGAGTCAGTCAAAGTGAGCCATATTCATGTGATCAAATCTGATACTTAACTGCAATCTAGTGGTGGAAAATAGAAAGTACACTATTTCAAACTAGGCGGTCCATACTCTCCTATTCAAATGATTTAGGGTTTCTCTTGAGAAATCATGCAAGTTTGCATGTCATTCTTGGCACAATTTAGACCCAAATAATTGAACAAAATTAAGCATATGCTTTAGGTTGCTCTGTACACTTACAGTAGCCATACTGTTTTTAAATCAACATTTTCCTAAATGTAAACTTTTTAAACCAGACTTGCATTGTTTCCAAAATAATTATAGGCATGCCGAGATTCCCTTGGCAAATAAATATGCATTTACAAAACAATATATTTCTTTGTAGGCTACAAAATAATAGCCATCAATGCTATCAGCAGAAACACAATTTGCCAAATGTTTAGTCAACGGTGGTTTGTGGTTCAAGTCGTTTTTTCCTGACAAGTCCTTGCCCACTGTTTTTGACTCGCTCTAGTTAGTGTATTGGCCCCAAAATCTATTTTACAGCTGCTTCTCATAATTTTTGTAATTTAATTAATCAACTTATAGTTTGTAGGTGTCATAATTAAATCATACATCTATTTATTCAATTCCCAAGTGATCAATACAGTGGAAGTAGCCAAATCACAAAACCAGCGAATGATTGTGATGCGCATTCATCTCTGGTATGAAATCTATTGTGTGGTAGTAGCAAATTCTTGGAAATCTAAGCGGCTCTACGAAAAAAGTTCTGAGAAACCCGCGTGCAGATAGCCTAATAGAGAGCGAACATTCAGTAATCCCCTATTAATACAAACTTCATGTCATGAAAAAGGAACAAAAAGGGTGTTGTAGTTGTAGGCCTACTTACGAGAGAGTTGATGTCTGTCTTTTGAAGTTGTAGGTGATGAATACAATATGCGCAGTCTGCCCCGCAGTCCGCACTCACCGTCAACACAAGGCACGCGCTCAGAGCCAGCGTCCAGCAGGAACGCATAGATACCGCCATGGGCTGCGAAACAAGAGAGTCAGCAATGAAATGATCGATGCTTTCCAAATCATGAAGTTTGCGCGTCTAAACTATGTTGGCTTATATGAATTATAAACTAAATGCAGAAGATATTAGCCTAATTCACAAAGGATAATTTTTTTTCTTCTAGTTTTGTTAGACATTTGACATGAACTAGCCTAAACAAATTAGGCATGAACATATTAGACAAATGAATAGACATATTAGACACATTAATGGAAGTATCTTCAAGTCCAACATTAAACTGTTATGGGTCAGGGACAAAATAAAATGAATACAATTATTAACTCACCTTTCTCGTTTTGTCGTGTAGCCTCCTACTAATTCAAAATAATACTGATGTTCCAAGTTCTTCTGTTGCAGTTGTAGCGAGGAAAAAAACGGTTGGATTTAGCAAACTACTATATAGTCAGTCACTGCGTGGCTAGTATATCCCTAAAACAAACTTGATCACTTTAATTTCTGAGTTCGAATCTTGGAAGAGAACGCAGGCAAAGCACCTGCCACTTCAGTCACTATAGCAGCATCGAAACGTTTCAATGTGGGCTTGTTATAAGTGCGCGGACTTCTCTGTCTTGCTTGTGCGATCAGACACCCCTTAAATGCTGTACTATAGGAGACCCGCCAACAACCGTGAAGTGATCCCTCGTTGTCACGGGAAAGCTCCTCCTGACGTATGATGAATGACGCACACAACATCAAGTGAGGTGCTCAGCATAATGGTAAGTAACATTTATGGGGATAAGTACTGGAACTAATATTTTTCAAGGTGAGTGGGATCTCCCACTTATATTGCATTGTATGTTTATAGATGTGATGTAGTTGTGCCAGATTACACAATACTGTAGGCCTACAGGCTGAGTATGCAAAAATTTTTCATTGCCATGTCAATGGATAATTGTGTTTATAAACACAGTCCATGAGTTTAGTTTCCAAAAGTGCCAGTTACTTGTTCTTGTATTTAACCACTAACTGATCTAAGCCTCAGCCAAAGTAAACCATCCACAATATCCATAGAGTAGGTTTAGGCCTTAACCCCCTGGATAATTTCTTTCCAGGGATTCTCCCAGTGTGGAGTTACTGGAGTGGCTGCACCTGAGATGGTCGCTGTGTTCACTGTCATGTGGTGCTGAATCTCAGCTTGTTTGTGTAGGCCTACTTTTGCGCCATCGCACCTTACACCAGTGACTAAGTCACGACACAAAGTTAACTGAATCACCCCTCCACACCACAGCCTAGTGGTGCCTGGACAGCATCCTGTGCTGTGACAATGCATTGATCTGATTTACAATACAGGGCAGCAGAAGCAACTCTTTCTAAAATGTGAGGGCCTAGGAATTACCTGGATTAGCTAACAGCAGCAGGGAATCATGCAAATTCCACATAACCATACTACTTACAGTGCCTACAGAAAGTATTCACACCTCTTGACTTTTTCCACATTTTGTTGTGTTACAGACAAAATGTAAAATGGATTACATTTTGATTTTGTGTCACTGGCCTACACACAATACCCCATAATGTCAAAGTGGAATTATGTTTTTTGAAATCTTTACAAATTAATTACAAATGAAAAGCTTGAGTCAATAAGTATTCAACCCCTTTGTTATGGCAAGCCTAAATAAGTTTAGGAGTAAAAATGTGCTTAGCAAGTCACATAATAAGTTGCATGGACTCACTCTGTGTGCAAAAATAGTGATTAACATGATTTTTGAATGACTACCTCATCTCTGTACCCCACACATACAATTATCTGTAAGGTCCCTCAGTCGAGTAGTGAATTTCAAACACAGATTCAACCACAAAGACCAGGGAGGTTTTCCAATGCCTTGCAAAAAAGGGCACCTATTGGTAGATGAAAATAAATAAATAACAAAAAGCAGACATTGAATATCCTTTTGAGCATGGTGTAGATCGGGTGTAATAAGCACTGATACAACCAACCTGTGAGACAACCAACCCCAATCTACCTTACATGATAAACAGCTTTCAAATACTGTAGCCATAATACCTTGCTTTACAAGTCCTTGTATCATTTCTAAGCAAAATGCCAGGTAGACATGGTGATATCTGAACAATTTTTACTTGGAAGGCAACGGGGACTGCATGGGCCCTTTAGATAACCATACAAATCAAGTACTGGTTTAAAATTGACTAAAGTGGGAGTGAGTGCAACTCGACATTTAAAAGCATTCCGCTCTTCGTGTGGTACTTGCTCCATGGCTGTGATTTCTATAAATTCCAAATAGCAATATTGATTTCTTTGCTCCCCTACAGTACATGCTCTAAAGCATTTTGTAGATTTCATGAATAGCTTTTATATTATATCAGCAGGGAATTCGGCAAGGAAAATACCCCCCCCCCATTTTTTTTTAAAGCCTATACTTTGGTAATGTTTTAGTTTTAGCCTTGAGTTCTGTTTGTTCAGAGCATAATGGTGATAAGTATTACAATCTACAGTACAGTACATTTGTTTAGTAAGCAGACCGTTGTTGATGCTTTGCATAGATTGGTTTTGGAAACACTACAACAATCATGATCGTAGGCTTCTAAAGCTGCTTCTAAATTGCTTACATTAGTTTCATTTATTATATTTTTGGCATGGTTGAGCACTAGCATGCTAGAGGTTGCTATTTCGACATCTAATATTGAGTGACAATGCAGAATTGGGAGTTAATAATAATAATCAGAATCAGAATTATCATCCACATTGGTATACAGTGCCTACAGAAAGTATTCATACCCTTTGACTTTTCCACATTTTGTTGTGTTACAGACTGAATTCAAAATATCCCATAATGACAAAGTTTAAATATGTTTTTAGACATTTTTGTAAATTAATTGAAAATGAAATTAAAATGTTTTCACACCCCTGACAATCACCTTTGGCAGTGATTACAGTTGTGAGTCTTTCTAGGTTAGTCTCTAAGAGGTTTGCATACCTGGATTGTACAATATTTGCACTTTTTTATTTTATTTATTATTCTGTCAAGTTGGTTGTTGATCATGCAAGTTGGTTGCTAGACAGACATTTTCAAGTCTTGCCATAGATTTTCATGCCGATTTAAGTCAAACTGTAAATAGGCCACTCGGGAACATTCAATGCCGTCTTGGTAAGTAACTCCAGTATATATTTGCACATAGAGTGAGTCCATGCAACTTGAGAAATACACACAAGAGTAAAAAGTGTGACAACCAACCCCGTTCTCCCCTACATACCATTTTAAGCTTGCCCTCAGAAAGTGTATGTCCCTTTGCCTAAATACCATGTGCTACATATCTATTGATTTGTCTGTAAGGTTTAAAGATGGAATCCGCAGTACGGGGAAAAAGTGCCACTGGCCGCACCCCCACCCCACTGGGCACAGACGTCAATTCAACTTCATTTCACGTTGGTTCAACTTAATTTCGTTGAAATTACATGGAAACAACGTTGATTCAACTAGTGTGTGCCCATTGGGACTGTTGTTATACTTTTTGTTCCTGAGCTGTGGAGCATCGCGCAGCATGGTAAAAAAAATGGCAGTACATATTGTGCTCTTCTATCGCACGTGCAATGATGTCTGTGGGGAAAAAACAGTGTTTTTTGTTTGCAGTAACTTATTTATTGTTGTAATATCGCAAATGGATGTGGCTTTCACCATAAAGCATTCCAGCTTTAAGTAATTCCATAATAATCTCAGGACTAATAAAGTTGGAAACATACCACACTGTGTTTGCAAACACTTTCTATACAGCTATAGGTGAAGCCGTACTAAGTCATATAAAAAAAAATACTTTGTAAGGCTGCTGGTCCAACCTACATTTCCAACATCCCACCTAGACTCTCCTGTAGGGGGGATTGAAATAACTATTTCCAAATGCATTCTGCTCACGCAATGCAGTTTGTTTGGCTCAGCGGGAGACTGCTATTGTGTTTGTTGGAGAGACACAACAGGCAGTACAAGAGCCCCTCCGGGAGAAAAAGTAACCTCACTGTAAAAGGTGAGGACATTGATTGATTAACTAACAGAACTACCTGACAATCCAAAGAGGGTTCAACATTTCTCTGTATGTGTAAAATGTCAAAGGTGCATCAAGTTCATGTACTCACATGTATTAAGAGTTGATGATGTATTAGAATGAATTGGTGAACAGTCTGTATGCTGCTTATTGATGTACTGAATTATCCAATTAGAATTAATTGGTTAATTTGTAATCCCGTCAGTGTCTTATAATATGTTGAAATACAACCAATTTTTAGCACATCTCAAACACGGTCTAGCTTAGTACTCGCCTAACCAGTTATGTCTATGACTATACTGTGGTATATCTCCCCTAGGGCAAATACCAATGTGTAAATGTTCAATGTAATGCCTGACCCTATCAGAATAATTTTTTATCCTGGCGCAGATAGCATCTCCAAATGTGACACATATGACAAAACAGCACTGATGCCCAGACTAATTTTTAAATGAGTAATAACATGAATATTCGTAATTCCATTCCATTTCCCTATAAGGGATATTGACCTGTCCTCTCAGGCAGGAAAGAGATGTCAGTGACTGTACTCCTATAGGGCAAAGCTATTATCTCAGCATCCAATCATGTTCTCTAATCAAATTCTCCAATCACGTTCTCCAATTCTAACACAGGCCCCTTTTAATTAAACATGTCTTCAATTTATCTCAATAAAGAAAGCATATTAAGTAGATTAATGCTGAAGACTGTATTTTTTTATTATGAATACTGAGAGGACGACGTAGACATAGGATAGATAGATAGAATAATCACTGTGGATCATCTGAGCTGCATATCTTGAGCTTCGAGGTCTAGTCACAGCCCACAGAGGTCCCCTAAAAGTTTGTTGATTGCTTGGTGCTTGGGTAGATGGAGTTGAAATTACCAATGACGGTAGATAGTGGTTCGCGGAGTGGATAGTGCCATCGCCACATGGCCCAGCCTCTAGTAATAGAGCAGTCATTTATGTCGCCAAATCAATCTCATCTGAAGTAAAGCCTGCAGTCAGAGCAACCACTGAGAAAATAATAGACCACTCAGATGCCATATTGATTTAAGATGCCGTTTTAAAAGGTGTGCAATACAATGCACAGCAATTGATGTAAACTCCATTGTATGTGGGCTCCAGTGACTCAAACTATAACCTTAATGTTAACACTTTGAATGATGGGACGAGAGAGTAGATAGATTCATATACATGCCTCAATTCCTTCTAGGCAAGGACAATAGGGTTGTAAGCCATAGATATGTATTTCAGGACAGGAGCAAAGAACAAGCTCATTGTACATAAAATGCCACAACTAAGTATTTATCTTTGAATAATCGCAGTGTCTCGAACTCTCTTATGTCATAGTATTGCTGGTGTTTTCATTTTCTGCATAAAACGACCTCAGAAATCACAAGAATATTAAAGTAGAGCTCTGTTTAGTCTATTCATGAGTCAGTGACCACCAGGGTTAAAAGCAACAGCGAATGACCATAATTATAGACCAGTTTGATATTCCTGGAGAGGTTGTGGTTCCCTTTCAGTCATACTCTCGGTACAACACAACTAGGGCGGAGTCGCACTCTCGCAACTTCGATTGAAGAACTAAAATCACGCCTGATAAGGCCAATGAAATCCCCACCTTCCACAGGTGATAACCATGAGCTTTGGATTGATTCCTTCAATTCTTCCGCTCTTCACCTCGATGTGAGCAGGAATGATTCACGCCAAAAACAAACATTTGACTTTGCACCGACTAAACTGTCCCTTTGTGGTAAAGCTTGCTCACCCCCTTGATGTTGTATGCTGGAGTTTGTAATTGTTCTCCTAACCACAAACCAATTAGTTATTCTTTGGATTGCTTGCCATGGCTGTAGCAATGAGCAAGATGGCTAACATGACCGAAACGACGAAGGCTAACAAGCTGGATTCGGGTTTGCGACCATGCCCAAATTAATGAAAAGATACTCAGGCTTGTTGTATTGTATGTCTCGACTCAGTGCTCTGGCTGCCCTCGCTTGAATCAGTTTGTGCCCGGGACTAGGGGACGGTGGCATTGTTCCCCAAGTCCATGGCGCAGGTTCTCTTGATAATCGTTTATCATTCTCCCGGGTGCCTGTCCCTCGTCTGAGTTGCGGGACGCAGAGATGGATTGGGTCTTTGGTTGGAGCAAATGTCTTGTCTACCTGGGATTGGTTTAAGCGGTAGCTGCCTATGCTCAACCTGGCTCCTGTGCACTCTGCCTCCGGTTACGGGAGGCTACTCGAAGAGAAAGGGCAGCCAGACTCACCCAGGTTCGTTGGGTACACCCCCCTGCATAACTTCCAGCGAATTAAGCTTACTAGCTGTCCCACAGTGTTATGGCAACCCCATTTCTATTTCCAATTCCAGTTGGAGGGAGTTGAGGAAGTGGGGCTTGCATGCACCTCTGATGACGAAGCAGCCCCGAGCACTTGGCTCGGGTAACCCCCAGAGTGAGGGGCCTTAGAATGGGTCTAAGCGACCAATGCGCCCCTCCACAAAAACATTACTGTGACAACAGTGCCCCCACATTTGGTTATGGCCAAACGGGGTACTACGTCAGCCATTGCCAGAGCCCCCTGTTCCTATACATTGCTGATTCCAGCCTGTTGTTCACCAGTCCCTATGAGGCGTCAAGTGATACAGGTTATGGGCTATATAGGCGATTGGTTGTTGGTAGCGGAGATTAGGGAACGAGCAGAGTTGGACGCGACCATGCTATTATCCCACACACAGTCTCTGGGGTTTAAATGTCTCCAGCTCAACGCTTTTCATTCCTGTCTGTTACCACAGAAGGGGTCCGTTGTTCAGAGCTGTCTGTCCCATTCCTGGTAGGTTACAAGGCACTTTGTTGCCAGTTCCTACAACTGGTCAGGGGGGTAACCTCCATGGGATATAGTTTTGTTTGTATTTGTATTTTTTTAAGGAGTCGTTAGAGCGCGATGAGCCAAGTAAAGCCCCCCCAGTAAACCCTCCCCTAACAAGGATGATGCTGGGTGTCACGACTTCCACCGAAGTTGGTGCCTATCCTTGTGCGGGTGGCTATCGTCGTCACCGGTCTTCTAGCTGCCACCGATCTACGTTTCTGTGTTCTATTTGTTTTGTCTTGATTGTACACACCTGGTTCCCATCACGTTATGATTATTTCCCTATTTAACCCTCTGGTTCCCTCATGGTTTTGTGCATGATTGTTCTTTGTTTGGTGTTTATGACTGCTGTGAGCTGGTGTATTTCCCTGCGTGGAATTAGTATTTTTTTCTTTCCGAGTAAAGTTTGTCTGTTACTCAGTTCTGTGTCCTGCGCCTGACTCCATCCTACCGCTGCACACTGACACCTGACAGAATCACGCACCCCATATGGAGTCAGCAGGTGCACCCAGTCCTCCGTTACCGGTGGAGGAGCGTGTCCAGCAGCATGCGAAGATGCTCCACAATCTGGGCACAGCCATGGATCGCGTGCTGCACACCATGGAGCGATGGGAGAGAGAGAGTTTTCCCACACCCCCATCAACTTCACCTCAACCCACACCGCTGTCCACCCCTCCGTCACCTGGACCCAGTGGGATCCGGCTCTCGCTCCCGAAGGCCTATGATGGGACGGCTGACGGGTGCCAGGGGTTCCTGCTCCAGGTGGAGCTCTACCTGGCGACCGTCCACCCGGCTCCCTCGGGATACGAGAGAGTGTCCGCCCTCATCTCCTGTTTGTCGGAGAAAGCGCTGGAGTGGGCCAACGGCGAATGGGGAGGGATAGACGCAACGTTGGTTCGCTATGAGGATGTCACCCGCCGTTTCCGGGCGGTCTTCGATCATCTGCCTGAGGGGAAAGCGGCGGGGGAACGCTTGTTCCATCTCAGACAGGGGAAGAGCAGCGCACAGGACTTCGCACTGGACTTCAGGACCCTGGCTGCCAGCGCGGGATGGAACGAGAGGGCCCTGATCGACTATTACCGGTGTAGTCTAAGGGAGGACGTTCATTGGGAGCTGGCCTGCAGGGACACCACCCTAACCCTCGACCAACTGGTGGATTTATCCATCCGGCTGGATAACCTGTTGGCCACCTGCGGACGGTCGGATTGGGGTCCGTCCGTTCCATCCCCTAGCACCTCTACACCTATGGAGTCTACACCTATGGAGCTCGGAGGTGCTGCTCTAAGGCTGTTTCCTGCACCACCTGTGGCCGCAGAGGGCACACTGCTGGTCGGTTCTGGGGAGGTTCCCCAGGGAGTCGAGGCAGCAGGCAGGGCACTGGTGGATCATCCCAGGTGAGTAGGCACCCGACTCACCCAGAGCTCCCTGTTGCACACATGTGTGTCTGTATAGAGTTTCCTGAGTTTTCCTCACATTCCCAGCATAAGGCGCTAGTAGATTCAGGCGCAGCTGGGAACTTTATTGACCGTTCCATGCACTTAGATTTGGGATCCCTATTGTTCCTGTTGATGTGCCCTTTCCTGTACATGCCTTAGATAGTCGTCCTTTAGGGTCGGGCCTGATTAGGGAGGTCACAGCTCCACTATGTATGATAACGCAGGAGGGTCATGAGGAGATCGTGATCCTGATCGATTCTCCTGCGTTTCTTGTGGTGTTGGGGCTTCCCTGGTTGGCCTATCATGACCTCACTATTTTGTGGCAACAGAGGGCTCTGAAGGGATGGTCACGTCAGTGCTCAGGGAGGTGTTTAGGTGTTTCCATAGGTGCAACTTCGGTGGAGAGTCCAAACCAGGTCTCCACCATGCACATCCCCCCCGAATATGCTGATTTGGCTCTCGCCTTTTGTAAAAAGAAGGCGACTCAATTACCACCCCATCGAAGGGGGGATTGTGCGATAAATCTCCAGGTAGACACAGCACTTCCCAGGAGTCACGTGTATCCTCTGTCACAGGAGGAGACGGCGGCTATGGAAACATATGTCTCTGAATCTCTGGGACAGGGATACATTCGGCCTTCCACTTCACCTGCCTCCTCGAGTTTCTTTTTTGTGAAGAAGAAGGATGGAGGTTTACGCCCGTGCATTGACTATCGAGGTATAAATCAGATCACGGTGAAGTACAGTTACCCGCTGCCTCTCATAGCCAGTGTGACCGAGTCATTGCACAGGGCGCGCCTCTTCACCAAATTGGATCTCAGGAGCGCGTACAACCTGGTACGTATCCGGGAGGGATACGCACCAGGCGGCATTTAGTACCACCTCTGGGCACTATGAGTACCTCGTCATGCCGTACAGGTTGATGAATGCTCCATCAGTCTTCCAATCCTTTGTAGATGAGATTTTCAGGGACCTGCATGGGCAGGGTGTAGTGGTGTATATAGATGACATTCTAATATACTCCGCTACACGCGCCGAGCATGTGTCCCTGGTGAGCAAGGTGCTTGGTCGACTATTGTAGCATGACCTGTACGTCAAGGCTGAGAAATGTCTGTTCTTCCAACAGTCCGTCTCCTTCCTGGGGTACCGCCTGTCCGCGTCAGGGGTGGAGATGGAAAATGACCGCATTTCAGCAGTGCGTAATTGGCCGACTCCAACCACGGTAAAGGAGGTGCAGCGGTTCTTAGGGTTTGCCAACTACTACCGGAGGTTTATCCGGGGCTTTGGTCAGGTAGCGGCTCCCATTACCTCCTTGCTGAAGGGGGGACCGGTGCGACTGCAGTGGTCAGCTGGGGCGGACAGGGCTTTTGGTCACCTGAAGCCTCTGTTTACCTCGGCTCCCGTGCTGGCTCACCCTGATCCCTCCTTGGCATTCAAAGTAGAGGTGGACGCATCCGAGGCTGGGATAGGAGCTGTGCTGTCTCAGCGCTCGGGTACGCCACCAAAGCTCCGCCCCTGTGCTTTCTTTTCGAAGAAGCACAGCCCGGCAAAGCGAAACTATGATGTGGGGGACCGGGAGCTGTTAGCTGTTGTCAAGGCTCTGAAGGCGTGGAGACATTGGCTTGAGGGGGCTAAACACCCTTTCCTCATTTGGACTGACCACCGCAATCTGGAGTACATCCGGGCGGCGAGGAGACTGAACCCTCGCCAGGCAAGGTGGGCCATGTTTTTCACCCGTTTTGTTTTCACCCTATCCTACAGACCAGGTTCCCAGAACGCTAAGGCAGACGCTCTGTCCCGGATGTATGACACAGAGGAGCGGTCCACGGATCCCACTCCCATACTTCCGGCTTCTTGCCTGGTGGCACCGGTGGTATGGGAGGTTGACGCGGACATCAAGCGGACGTTACGTACGGAGCCCACTCCCACCCAGTGTCCAGTTGGGTGTCTGTACGTTCCGTTTGATGTCCGCAATCGATTGATCTGTTGGGCCCACACATCACCCTCCTCTGGTCATCCTGCCATCGGTCGGACAGTGCGCTGTCTTAGTGGGAAGTACTGGTGGCCCACTTTAGCTAAGGACGTGAGGGTTTATGTTTCCTCCTGCTCGGTGTGCGCCCAGTGCAAGGCACCTAGACACCTGCCCAGTGGGAAATTACAACCCCTACCCGTTCCACAACGGCCGTGGTCACACCTATCGGTGGACTTCGTGACGGATCTTCCTCCATCACAAGGTAACACCACGATCCTGGTCGTTGTGGATCGGTTTTCTAAGTCCTGCCGTCTCCTTCCTTTGCCCGGTCTCCCTACGGCCCTACAGACTGCGGAGGCTCTGTTTACCCACGTCTTCCGGCACTACGGGGTGCCTGAGGATATAGTGTCTGATCGGGGTCCCCAGTTCACATCGAGGGTCTGGAGGGCGTTCATGGAACGTCTGGGGGTCTCGGTCAGCCTGACCTCGGGTTTTCACCCCGAGAGTAATGGGCAGGTGGAGAGAGTTAACCAGGATGTGGGTAGGTTTCTGCGGTCCTATTGCCAGGACCGGCCGGGGGAGTGGGCGGCTTTCATGCCCTGGGCAGAGATGGCCCAAAACTCCCTCCGCCACTCCTCCACTAACATGTCTCCATTTCAGTGTGTACTACGGTATCATCCGGTCCTGGCACCGTGGCATCAGAGCCAGATCGAGGCACCTGCGGTGGATGAATGGTTTCGGCGCTCGGAGGAGAGCTGGGACGCTGCCCATGTGCGCCTGCAACGGGCCATCAGGTGACAGAAGGCGAGCGCCGACCGCCACTGCAGTGAGGCCCCGGTGTATGCACCGGGGGACCGGGTCTGGCTCTCGACCCGAAACCTGCCCCTTCACCTGCCCTGCCAGAAGCTGGGTCCGCGGTTTGTGGGGCCATTTAAAGTCCAGAGGAGACTGCTGTACACCCTCGATGTACAGCTCCCCCCTGATTACCGTATTAACACCTCGTTCCATGTGTCTCTCCTCAGGCCGGTGGTGGCTGGTCCGCTCCAGCAGTCTGAGGTACGGGAGGTTCCTTCGCCCCCGCTGGACATCGAGGGGGCCCCGGCATATACTGTGCGAGCCATCATGGACTCAAGGCGTCGGGCGAGGGGCCTTCAGTACCTCGTGGAGTGGGAGGGGTACGGTCCGGAGGAGAGGCTGGGTGCCGGTGGAGGACATCCTGGACCCTTCCTTACTGCAGGAGTTTCACCGTCTCCACCCGGATCGTCCTGCGTCTCGTCCTCCGTGTCGAGATTGCTTAGATGTCACTGCTCCCAGTGTATCCCACATTGTGCTTAGAGCTGGGACAGGAGAAGGTCATTAGGCAGCGCGCTGTGTGTGGAATACCCAGACTACCACATTTTGTGGGGTGTAGATCTGGGTGGTCTGCAATGAGCCATTTCATTTGGTATCCATTGGGGCAGACTTGGGGCGGGATTCCATTTACCCATTGTTGTGTTGTACCGAGAGTACCAACTGAGAGGGAATGTTATGACTATAACTACTGTTCCCTGAAGGAGGGAATTGAGGTACAACACCTGTTTGGCCCCATGCCAACTGGTTCTGGGCTCGTTGAAGAGCGGTACTGAATTGAATAAATGAATCCGAGCCTCAGGTTTATAACCTTTGGAAGGCGGGGCTTCCTGCGAGGCGTGTATTTCGTTGGCTTTGTCAGGCGTGATTTTTGTTCTTCAATCGAAGTCGTGAGAGTGCGACTCCCCCTATAGTTCGGTTGTACCTCGTTTCCCTCCTTCAGGGAACAGTAGTTATAGTCATAATTTTACATTTGTTTGTTTGTTTGTTTGTTTGTTTGCTTACATATATGAGGTTGCCTAACTCAAATGAAAGGCAAATAAATAAAACATTCAACTTCATATTCATCATCTCCAGCACCACCCCAAAATCAACATATGAGAAAACGGCGCGTTCCTATGTTTTGTAGTTAAAAAGATAAAGATAAGTGTTTCCAATGACATCATCAACCAATTAGTAGACAATTAGTAGGCAATGCCTACTCATAATTGGTCAAAATCACACAATGCACACAGACGATGTCATTGGAAACACTTATCTTCCTCTATCTTATTTTTACTACAAAACATAGAAACGTACCATTTTCACATATGTTGATGTTGGGGTGATGCTGGAGATTATGAATATGAAGTTTCCCTTTAAGCGTGTTATAAATGCATACTTTGATATCCAGGTTTCAGGCCCTTTTTTGAAATAACTTTTTTTATTTTAGAGTTTTTATTGGTTCCTTTCACAATTCAGCAGTCACATCAATAGTAGTGTTGTACCTATACTCAAGCCACTCTTAATGACTTGATCATCTCTAACCTGATCCTTTAATAACATCAACATTACTTTGAGAGGGTTTCAAGCACCCACTTGGTTAGAGCCATTGCACTTGGTTGAATGATTTACCCACATCCCACTGGGTAAAAAACTGGTGTAGAATTGAGATACTAAGTGTGAACACTTAAGATTATCTCTGACTTGAACATTTAATGAATGGGCCTTTATATGATACACCAGCACCATGATACTAACTGCTGTATAGCCCATCAAAAAAGCTAGCGAGGTGTGCGACTTATTGAAAAATATTGAACAACTGGGAATAAAGGCTGATAATAAAAAGCCTAATTCGTAGCTCTATTTAATAATAAAACTGAGCTGCATAGTTCAGGAACACAATACAGGGCATGCCCTCACTGAGTTCAGAATGTAGGAAATCACATCTAGGTGATGGCAAAGTCACCATCTCAGCCATAAACTTTTATTAATAATAATATGCCATTTAGCAGACGCTTTTATCCAAAGCGACTTACAGTCATGCGTGCATACATGTTTGTGTATGGGTGGTCCCGGGTATCGAACCCACTACCTTGGCGTTACAAGCGCCGTGCTCTACCAGCTGAGCTACAGAGGACCACATTAACTTTCATTGCAATGCGGCATACAGCAGGATTGGTAGCAATTTCAATAGGCTCGTCTTGTAAATTATTTTCCATATAAACAAATGGAATAATGTGAAATGGAGATGGTTTAACTCTGATAAAATATGCAGATGATGTGACTTTTAGTGGGATGCCTCTGATAACCTTTCTTTAAACAGATTTGTTGACTATGGACACTAGTTTTCTTTTAAACTGAGCTTTACCAAGATAATAGAGATTTGCCTGGGAGGAGACAGACAGCACATCACAACCACTATCAGACAATCATGGGGTAGAGGATGAAACCATACTTTTCTGTTTTTAAAAGGCTCAACAAAGCCTCTTGAGAAAATAGATTTGCACGCTATTCTAGATCATTACAGCAACTGAGAGCATCAACTTTTATGCGGTTTCCTGGTTTAACAAACTCATCAAAAACATGATGAGATTGTGAAGGACTGTTAACCAAGCAAATTAAATAACAGGACAACGACATAACCAACTCAGGACCACAACAGACTCACAGCAGTCAGCAGGACCTCAGACAAAGTTTTGGAGGACCAGTCCCGCCCACTCCACATCTCTTCTGAGTTACAGTATTACCCTCGGGCTGCAGGTTCATGGACACCTTGGCAAGAAAAGCTGCTACAAGAAACATTTTATCCTCAGTGCAATACTTGAATACTTAAATGTGTTTCAGGTTAGAAATATACCTATGGGAAATTAGGAGACATGTCCACACCCATGAGTTTGTTATCGCAATCTGTGTCATATTGAGGAGCAAGTTATCGAGGTGGCCGTGTAATTATACTGAACAAAAATATAAACACAACATGCAACAATTTCAAAGATTTTACTGAGTTACAGTTCATTTAACGAAATCAGTCAATTTAACTAAATTCAGTAGGCCCTAATCTATGGATATCAAATGACTGGGAATACAGATATGCATCTTTTGGTCACAGATACCTTTAATAAAATGGGCCTCAAAATGGCCCTCAGGAACTCGTCATGGTATCTCTGCATTCAAATTGCCATTGATAAAATGCAATTGTGTTCGTTGTCTGAAGCTTATGCCTGCCCATACCATAACCCCACCGCCACCATGGGGCACTCTGTTCACAACGTTGATATCAGCAAACTGTTTGCCCACACGACGCCATACACGTGGTCTGCGGTTTTGAGGCCGGTTGGAGATACTGCCAAATTCTCTAAAACGACGTTGGTGGCAGCTTATGTTAGAGAAATTAATATTAAATTCTCTGGCAACAGCTCTGGTGGACATTCCTGCAGTCAGCATGCCAATTGCACGCTCCCTCAAAACTTGAGACATCTGTGGCATTGTGTTGTGAGACAAAACTGCACATTTATAGAGTGGCCTTTTAATGTCCCCAGCACAAGGTACACCTGTGTAATGATCATGCTGTTTAATCAGCTTCTTGATATGCCACACCTGTCAGGTGGATAGATTGTCTTGGCACAGAAGAAA
The DNA here is from genome assembly GCF_964263955.1 of Coregonus lavaretus. NCBI lineage: Eukaryota > Metazoa > Chordata > Actinopteri > Salmoniformes > Salmonidae > Coregonus > Coregonus lavaretus. Next base: position 14,112,242 of record NC_139989.1, read on the forward strand.
TGCTCACTAACAGGGATGTTAGTGTGTGCACAAAATTTGAGCGAAATAAGCTTTTTGTGCGTATGGAACATTTTGGGGATCTTTTATTTCAGCTCATGAAACATGGGACCAACACTTTACATGTTGCATTTATATTTATGTTCAGTGTACTTTGAATAAGTAAGTGGTCAGCATGTAAGTCACAGCAAATGAGTGTGAGATGTGACGTGCTACTGCACTGAGAAAGAAAGAAGAAGATCAAGTACCATTCAGGTATTTGTATCACAGCATAGTCAGAGCTTAGTATAGTCATGATCCATTTAGCCTAGCTCATAAAGACAGGCTGCTGAACGAAACCTCCCACTGGGAACAGACGTCAATTCAATGTCTATTCCATGTTGGTTCAACATCATTTCATTGAAATGACGTGGAAAAAACGTTGATTCAACCAGTGTGTGCCCAGTGTGCTGTGCCAGTCACTGCCGCTTTTTAACACCTACTGTAGCATTCTCTCCTCTCTCTTCCTTACAATCAGGAGAACGAGTATGGATGATTAGGCAGATCTCCTTTGTCAACATCAATACAGCTGCTATCAACTTCAATCCACTCTCAATAAACTTTCACCAGTTCTCGCAGGATTGGATTCAAATGTATTTTGATACAATTCAGTGCAATAGCCATTTCAGTCACAATAGTCTATCATTTGGCCTTCTAAACATATACAGTATGTTATAGTTGAAATATGGGGTCACATCTATGTCCGAGTGTCATTGCTTTTTTTAAAGCTGGCTTTATGGGTTTGACTTTTTCCTGATGGAGGGATTAAGAAGTGTGTTTATTTCCTGTGATTGTTTTAGACTGACGCGATTGCCTTCATGGTATACTCCTGAGTGGCGCAGCGGTCTAAGGCACTGCATCTCAGTGCTTGAGGTGTCACTACAGACCCCCTGGTTCAATTCCAGGCTGTATCACAACCGGCCGTGATTGGGAGTCCCATAGGGCGGCGCACAATTGGCCCAGCGTTGTCCGGGTTTGGCCGGTGTAGGCCGTCATTGTAAATAAGAATTTGTTCTTAACTGACTTACCTAGTTATTTTTGTTTTTTAAAAGTATGTTTCAAGTCTTCTGTCTAGCCTGTGAATGAACCACTCTCTGCAAAACCCAGAATTACCAACTACCATTTGCCAAGCTTCTAGCATAAAAATATAGGTAGCTGCTTGGCATTATGCCAGTTTTTAATGTCTATTATTTTAATTTAAACGTTTTATGTGCCATGAAATCTATAAAACACGCTCCACTTGCGCTATACAGGATATGCCATTTTTATATACTTTTGATAAGACTTAGTTTTAGCTTGGTGTGTTGAGCCTGCCAGGCAAAATTGGGAGCCATCATGCTCCCCATAGCTGTGCCTATATTGTTTAAAGGAAATATTGGTATTTGAATGAATGAATTGGTGGGAGAGTCTAAAGGGTAATACTTGATTTTGACTCTGGAATAGTTGCAAGGTCTCTGTTACAGAGATGATGCTACAGAAATGAAAACTTGGTCTAGTACCCACTCCTCTGGACACAGACGATCCTACCATATACCTAAAATGCTGGTTTTCAAAGCCCTGGTTTTCCCCAAATGACCGTCACATCATCCTAAAAGCTGATCTAAAAGGCGGGTTATCTTGTTGCAGGAGAGAACAAAGGGAACCCACCTGTCATTACCAGACCTGTGTACCAGCCTCATAATTAAACCGACTGTGTTTGTTTTGGAAAATGAGGAGGAAGGCAGAGATGAAGGGGGGTAATTTGAGGCAATTAGGCCCAATGTGATCCCATTACAGTGATTTTACAGAGGGGGGAGTTGAGGTGGTGAGAGTGGAGGCACAAAGGGGGTCATGCCAATGGCCCTATTCAATCTAAACCAGTAGCTAACCAGGTTTCCAGGGATAGCTGGAAATCTATTTTTCCCAGCACAGCGAGAGAAATGCAGTAACATTTCTCAGTTGTTTTTTCAGTCACTGTGGTTTTATTAGTCTGTGTTTGTATTTGTCTTTCTGAGACAATCAGAATTTTTTTTGCCATTATCATCATTTTCACAATTTCATAGTTTTATTCCAACCTCAAGCTCAATGGAAATTTAAAGGCAATGTTCCCGCGTTCATGGAGACTGCATTGACGGTGAATGCTGCATACAGTGCATTCGGAAAGTATTCAGACCCCTTGACTTTTTCCACATTTTGTTACGTTACAGCCTTATTCTAAAATGGATTAAATAAATAAAATCCTCATCAATCTACACACAATACCCCATAATGACAAATCGAAAACAGGTTTTTAGACATTTTTTAAAACAGAAATACCTTATTTACATAAATATTCTGCTGCTTGCACCCGTCCGCCCGACTAGAATCACTACTCTCGGCCGGTCTGACTTAGAATATGTGGACAACTAAAAATACCTAGGTGTCTGGTTAGACCGTAAACTCTCCTTCCAGACTCTCATTAAGCATGTCCAATCCAAAGTTACATCTAGAATCGGCTTCCTATTTCGCAACTTCACTCATGCTGCTAAACATGCCCTCATAAAACTGACTATCCTACCGATCCTTGACTTCGGCGATGTCATTTACAAAATAGCTTCCAACACTCTACTCAGCAAATTGGATGTAGTCTATCACAGTGCCATCCGTTTTGTCACCAAAGCCCCATATACTACCCACCATTGTGACCTGTACGCTCTCGTTGGCTGGCCCTCACTACATATTCGTTGCCAAACCCACTGTCTCCAGGTCATCTATAAATCACTTCTAGGCAAATCCCTGCATTATCTTAGCTCACTGGTCACCATAGCAACACCCACCCGTAGTATGCGTTCCAGCAGGTATATCTCACTGGTCATCCCCAAAGCCAACACCTCCTTTGGCCGCCATTCCTTTCAGTTCTCTGCTGCAAATGACTGGAACGAACTGCAAAAATCTCTGAAGCTGGAGACACTTATCTCCCTCACTAACTTTAAGCATCAGTTGTCAGAGCAGCTTACCGATCACTGCACCTGTACACAGCCCATCTGTAATTAGCCCACCCAACTACCTCATCCCCATATTGTTATTTACATTGTTATTAATTTTGCTCATTTGCACCCCAGTATCTCTATTTGCACATCATCTTCTGCACATCTATCACTCCAGTGTTAATACTAAATTATAATTATTTTGCACTATGGCCTATTTATTGCCTTACCTCCATAACTTACTACATTTGCACACACTGTATATAGATTTTCTATTGTGTTATTGACTGTACGTTTTGTTTATTCCATATGTAACTCTGTGTTGTTGTTGTTTTTATCGCACTGCTTTGCTTTATCTTGGCCAGGTCACAGTTGTAAATGAGAACTTGTTCTCAACTGGCTTACCTGGTTAAATAAAGGTGAAAAAAATTAAATAACATTCAGACCCTTTGCTATGACATTTGAAATTGAGCTCTGGTGCATCCTGTTTCCATTTATCATCCTTGAGATGTTTCTACAACTTGATTGGAGTCCACCTGTGGTAAATTCAATTGATTGGACATGATTTGGAAAGGCACACACCTCTCTATACAAGGTCCTTCAGTTGACAGTGCATGTCAGAGCAAAAACCAAGCCATGAGGTCGAAGGAATTGTCCGTAGAGCTCTGAGACAGGATTGTTTCGAGGCACAGATCTGGGGAAGGGTACCAAAAAATGTCTGCAGCATTGAAGGTCCCCAAGAACACAGTGGCCTCCATCATTCTTAAATGGAAGAAGTTTGGAACCACCAAGACTCTTCCTAGAGCTGGCCGCCCGGCCAAACTGAGCAATCGTGGGAGAAGGGCCTTGGTCATGGAGGTGACCAAGAACCCGATGGTCACTCTGAGAGAGCTCCAGAGTTCTTCTGTGGAGATGGGAGAACCTTCCAGAAGGACAACCACCTCTGCAGCACTCCACCAATCAGGCCTTTATGGTAGAGTGGCCAGACATAAGCCACTCCTCAGTAAAAGGCACATGAGACCCGCTTGGAGTTTGCCAAAAGGTACCTAAAGACTCTCAGACCATGAGAAACAAGATTCTCTGGTCTGATGAAACCAAGATTGAACTCTTTGGCCTGAATGTCAAGAGTCACGTCTGGAGGAAACCTGGCACCATCCCTACGTTGAAGCATGGTGGTGGCAGCATCATGCTGTGGGGATGTTTTTCAGTGGCAGGGACTGGGAGACTAGTCAGGATCGAGGAAAATATGAATGGAGCAAAGTACAGAGAGATCCTTGATGAAAACCTGCTCCAGAGCGCTGAAGACCTCAGACTGGGGCGAAGGTTCACCTTCCAACAGGACAACGACCCTAAGCACACAGCCAAGACAACGCAGGAGTGGCTTCGGGACAAGTCTCTGAATGTCCTTGAGTATCCCAGCCAGAGCCCGGACTTGAACCCAATCTAACATCTCTGGAGAGACCTGAAAATAGCTGTGCAGCGATGCTCCCCATCCAACCTGCAGAGCTGAGAGGATCTGCAGAGAAGAATGGGAGAAACTCCCCAAATACAGGTGTGCCAAGCTTGTAGCTTCATACCCAAGAAGACTTGAGGCTGTAATCACTGCCAAAGGTGCTTCAACAAAGTACTGAGTAAAGGGTATGAATACTTATTTAAAAGTAGTTTATTTTTATTTTTATAAATTTGCAGAAAATTCTACAAACCTGTTTTTGCTTTGTCAATGTGGGGTATTGTGTGTAGATTGATGAAAAAAAACAATTTAATCCATTTTAGAATAAAAGGCTGTAACGTAACAAAATGTGGAAAAAGTCAAGGGGTCTGAATACTTTCCAAGTGCACTGTATGTCGGGTCAATCAGAAATTACCTTTACATTTTAACGCGGATCTTCCGCGAACCTCATAGTTTGGAAATATACACTCATTGGCCAGTTTATTAGGTACCCTTTCACAAAAATCAGTCACGTGGCCGTGGGTTGCTATATAAATCAGGCAGACATGCATCGAGCCATTCAGTTACTGTTCGATTGAATGTTAGAATGGGCAAAACGAATGACCTAACTGACTTTGCGCGTGGTATTATCGTCGATACCAGGCACGCAGGTTCCAGTATCTCAGAAACGGCCGGCCTCCGGGGCTTTTCATGCACAACAGTGCCTAGGATTTACCGAGAATGGTGCGACAAACAAAAAACATCCATTCAGTGGCAGTCCTGTGGGTGAAAACAGCTCGTTGATGAGAGGTTGAAGGAGAATGGCAAGAAGTTTTGCTCTAATGTAACTCGAGAGTGGTTTTCCAATGGCTAATGAAAGACTGTTACCCCACTTTTAAATGTTCAAATATGCCTCAAGACTTTTATTTGTCAGCTAAAGTGAGTGGTGCTATTATAGTGGTCAGTGAATCCAGTCAATGACTCTACCCCCAAGGCCTTACTTCCATCTTTATAGTTGGATCAAAGCCAACGATTGTAGATGACAGAGATAGGAAGGCTATTTTCCATTACATGTTAGACCATGACTGTTATATTGCGGTCATTTCAAACACAGCTGTGTTTATCACAAAACTGAAATGACAGTTGTAGAATTGCTTTACACTATTGGCATATGCGTTGACCCCAATATAACTATGAAAAGTAGAGTATAGATATTTATTTAAGAAAGAAAGGATCTTGTAAAAGCATACTGTGCATTCTGGAATTCTCTGTGTCCACAGATAGACCAGTGACTAATTTTCAGCAAAGTTACAACTGATTAAAACTTTGAGCTCAGCACAGAAGTCAGGCAGTTACCTCATGCCCTTGACTGCTGATGGAGACTACCTCTCAGACAGAAATACATTAAATCAGAGAGAGCTCAGCTTTGCCCACCAAAAGATGAGCCTTCTCTTTCTTGGAATATTCTTCAGTCTAGACAAAAAAAAGTTATATCATTCTCAACCTCTCAATAGTTTTATGATAACTTGATCTTTGTCTCGGTATTGTCCAATGTTTCCAATATCAAAAGAGGTATTCCTAATTTTTGTTGAAATACATGAAAACACCCATGTAGAATAAGCCAAAAATGATTGAAGATACAATTTTCCGAAATCAACATTTATCCAACCAATATATTTTTTATCTATCGTTCTGCTTGCTGAAATGCGTTTCCCGTTGGTATGGATCCCACAGAGTGGAGCGCTGCAGGTGTCCCTCCTCGCTCTGCTTTCCTCTCTCCATCAGCCCATCTGCCTCCCACATTGATGAGAGCTGATTACTCCTTAGGTGAGCTCTTTTAACCTGGAGCGGTTTTCAATAAGAGTGACATCAGTAATGATGATTAGAATCATAAAATGTCAAATGACAGATGCTACAGATAATGAAATACAGTCCCAGCTATCAGAGGTACAATGCTGTTCCCTTGAAGTGTTCTAATCATCCCGAAATACACGTAATTGGCGTCCTATAATCTTATTTTCTTCATGTCCCCTAACGTGGGACAGTCACTGGTGATAGATTGAAAAATAAGAGAAATTAGGTGTTAGTTGAAGCAAATGCCATATATAGTGAATTACAGAATGGAACTGCATTTCATGGGAAAGGGAATTGAATTAGTGAATTAGTGGATTAGACACCAACCTCACTCTCTAAGTACCCCCTGGAGAAAGCTTACATACCCCCTGTTAGTACCTGTACCAAGGCTTAGGAAACACTAATCTAATACTGTATTTAGCATGATTTAAAGGCCCAAAGCAGCTGTTTTAATCTCAATATCGAATCATTTCTGGGTAACAATTAAGTACCTTACCCTTACAAAAGAGCAATTTCTTAAGCAAGAATTTTGCTAGTACTGTCTGAGAGTGGTCTGAGTGAGGGGCTTAATTGGACGAGCCTAATGGAAGGGATATGTAACCTGAAAACGATCTGTTATTGGCAGAGAGGTTTGAAACTCTCTTTGTTATTGGTCTATTAACTCATACCACCTGGTGATGATGCCAGGCAGGCCAAAACGCCATCCCACCAAAACAGGCTGAAATTTCAGGCGGTCTATTCAAACAGTTCTTACACTAAAAGGGCATTATCATCATTTTCACAATTTCACAGTATTATTCCAACCTCAAGCTCGATTGAAATTTAAAGGCAATGTTCCTGGGTTCGTGCATTCACGGTAAACCTTGCATATGTCGGTTCAATCAGAAATGACCTTTACATTTTAACGCAGATCTTCCACGAATGCCTCAGTGGCCCCTTTCATAAAAATAGCCGCTCCTACAGACAGTCACGTGGCTTGCTATATAAAGCAGACAGACAGGCATTGAGGCATTCAGTTGCTGTTCAATTGAATGTTAAAATGGGCAAAAGGACTTTGCGCGTGATATGATCGTCGGTGCCAGGCGTGCCGGTTCCAGTATCTCAGAAACGGCCGGCCTCCGGGGCTTTTCATGCACAATTAGACACTAGGGTTTACCGAGAATGGTGCGACAAACAAAAAACATCCAGTCATCAGCAGTCCTGTGGGCGAAAACAGCTTGTTGATGAGAGGTTGAAGGAGAATGGCAAGAATCGTGCAAGCTATCAGGTGGGCCACAAACAGGCAAATAACGGCGCAATACAACAGTGGTGTGCAGAACGACATCTCGGAACGCACAACTTGTCGGTGCTTGTCATGGATGGGCTATTGCAGCAGACGACCACACCGGGTTCCACTCCTATCAGCTAAAAGCAAGAAGAAGTGGCTCCAGTGGGCACGCAATCACCAACACTGGACAATTGAGGAGTGGAAAAACATCACCTGGTCCGACGAATCCTGGTTCCTGTTGCGTCATGCTGATAGCAAGTCAGCATTTGACATAAGCAGCATGAATCCATGGCCCCAGCCTGCCTGGTATCAACGGTACAGGCTGGTGGTGTAATGGTGTGGGGAATGTTTTCCTGGGACACGTTAGGTCCCTTGATACCAATTCAGCAACGTTTCCATTCCCTGAAGAATTAAGGCTGTTCTGGAGGCAAAGGGGGATCCAACACGGTTCTAGATGGGTGTACCTCATAAACTGAGTGTATATAAAACACAGGAAAATCACATTTTTGACCTCACTGGGCTTTTAAAGGCAATTGATAACCATGCAATGTTCTAGGTTTTTGTTGGTTGCTTCTATACTTAGCCCCATAGTCTCCATACCTACTTCAAAGCACTGGCGGCCTTCAGAAGAACGAGCGTTATCTGCGTAGGAAGAGACATGCAGAGGAGTTTGGCTCCTCGTGTTAAGACATGTCACATATCCTCCCCCTGCTGCCCTTGTGTGTTGCTACGGTTAAGGACGTGCTAGAGGAATGAATGCAGATGTGCAGCTGACGGCTAGATGATAGTCACAGTTCTGATAGACAGATTGCAATGTGGTGCATTTAGAGGATCGTTGTATCCTTTTGAAATGAACGCGTCGTCCTCCTGCTCTTGGACATATTTGGTACCTAGTCTTGGTCTTCATTACCTTGGATACATTTTGCAATTTGTTATCAGTCGTTCTTCATAAATTAGATACTTCATGTGTTGTATTGTCTGTGTCACAGGTGTGACTTGTTTACATGTTTAATTTAACGAGTGATCTCATTGGCTGATTAAAATATAATGTGATTTTGAATTAAACCACACTGTTTTGTGTTGAGACTGATTGAAAATCATGCCTTACAAAGTAAATGTTGAAAAGGGTACTTTGTGTTCTGCCTCTGCTTCACGCTTCCTGCTCAATCCCAGACCTAGAACCTGTCACTTATCTACCATGTGACATCTGCATGAAGATACAGAACCATACATCCAAATGGAGATCAGAGAGTAACAGAGTATTAATCACAATTCCAATTCAGCTCTAATGACTTTACAGTAATTATGTCTCCATCTGTTTAGGCTGTTTAGTAGGCCATGCCCATTCACTGATTCAAATGCACATTTTTCATCCAAACAAAAGGCACTGCTATGGGGAGCATAATGGCTACCAATTTCACCATGCAGTCTCAAAATGTCATTTCATTAGATTTACTTAGTGAGAACTAATTGTGCATTATATTAACAAAAGTTATCTACACAGATAGATGTAAACGTTTCATTGGTTACAGTTAAAATCTCTTATGTGAGTAAATATTTGTGTATGCTTTACTGTGTCAATTGTGTCAATGTCCATCATAAAATGTGGCGCTGACTTTTCAAATCAAATCAAATCAAATTGTATTGGCCACATGCGCCGAATACAACAGGTGCAGACATTACAGTGAAATGCTTACTTACAGCCCTTAACCAACAGTGCATTTATTTTTAATAAAAAAGTAAAATAAAACAACAACAAAAAAGTGTTGAGAAAAAAAGAGCAGAAGTAAAATAAAATAACAGTAGGGAGGCTATATATACAGGGGGGTACCGGTGCAGAGTCAATGTGCGGGGGCACCGGCTAGTTGAGGTAGTTGAAGTAATATGTACATGTTTAGTGTCCTTGGGCACGGGGACTATGGTGGTCTGCTTGAAACATGTTGGTATTACAGACTTAGTCAGGGATATGTTGAAAATGTCAGTGAAGACACTTGCCAGTTGGTCAGCACATGCTCGGAGTACACGTCCTGGTAATCCGTCTGGCCCTGCGGCCTTGTGAATGTTGACCTGCTTAAAAGTCTTACTCACATCGGCTACGGAGAGCGTGATCACATAGTCATCCGGAACAGCTGGTGCTCTCATGCACGCTTCAGTGTTGCTTGCCTCGAAGCGAGCATAGAAGTGGTTTAGCTCGTCTGGAAGTCTTGTGTCACTGGGCAGCTCGCGGCTGTGCTTCCCTTTGTAGTCTGTAATAGTTTTCAAGCCCTGTCACATCCGACGAGGGTCAGAGCCGGTGTAGTACGATTCAATCTTAGTCCTGTATTGACTCTTTGCCTGTTTGATGGTTCGTCGGAGGGCATAGCGGGATTTCTTATAAGTGTCTGGGTTAGAGTCCCGCTCCTTGAAAGCGGCAGCTCTACCCTTTAGCTCAGTGCGGATGTTTCCTGTAATCCATGACTTCTGGTTAGGGTTTGTACGTACGGTCACTATGGGGACGACATCATCGATGCACTTATTGATGAAGCCAGTGACTGATGTGGTGTACTCCTCATGCTATCTGAAGAATCCCGGAACATGTTCCAGTCTGTGCTAGCAAAACAGTCCTGTAGCTTAGCATCTGCGTCATCTGAGCACTTTTTTATTAACCGAGTCACTGGTGCTTCCTGCTTTAGTTTTTGCTTATAAGCAGGAATCAGGAGGATAGAGTTATGGTCAGATTTGCCAAATGGAGGGCGAGGGAGAGCTTTGTATGTGTCTCTGTGTGTGGAGTAAAGGTGGTCTAGAGTTATTTTTCCTCTGGTTGCACATTTAACATGCTGGTAGAAATTTGCTGTGCCTAAAGGGAGATGCAGGTGTCAGACCTTTCCCACTGACCACAGACGTCAATTCAACATCTATTCCAAGTTGGTTCCACGTCATTTCATTGAAATGACGTGGAAACAACGTTGATTCAACCAGTGTGTGCCCAGTGGGTTGTTTGGCTCTGTCTCTCTCTCTTTAGCCTCCTCTCATCGATCGCACACGTCATCTCTCCCACAGTCTCTCTTTGTCTCTAACTCTTGACATGAGAAGAAAATAGTTAATCATGGAGAAAGTCAACCTGAGATACTCCTGCGTCCTCAAAGCCATCAAAGGAAATTTCCCCGACCATGCACCTTTGTTCTTTCATCTCACTTCATTCATTTTTTAAATAAAGAGATTCGTGACTGGATTTGGGCGGAATTTAAGATTGCCACCCGGCGCCACAATGGAGTGGAGTGTGTCTTCCTCCTGTTCCCTGTCTCCCTATGAATATGTAACAGCTTCCTCTTTATCCTCCTCCTCCCGCACCATCACAGAAAATCCAATTATGTCAATTTCACCTACTGTGAAGATGGGAATAATCCCAATGATAATCACCTCACACAAAGGAGTGGGTTGATCACCACCAGTAGAGCAGAGCACTTTGGAAATGCTAGAAGTCATGATTTTTTTCTTTAGATCTCAATCATCGTATCTGAGTTTATGTTACAGCTATTCTGCAGACCTACATAGGTCAAATACATGAGGAAGTATGTATTTTGAAATACTAATTATTTGTAGGTATTTGCAAATACAATCAAAACCATTAATTGACTGTTCAAGCATTTGCAAATACAAGAAGTGCTTGTAACATCCTCAAAAGTATGAATCAGGTCTGATATTCCTACAAGTATGTCACATGTCATTGACTAAGTTCTAAAATAGTTTTTCAATCTTTCTGTTTGACACTAGCATGTCCTGTCAGGACAAAGATTAAATTAAATGACAAGTTGCTGTGTACAATCTTGAATATACAAAGATGATGCCTCCTCCAATATCGGTCCAAAACCAATATTTACCTATAAGTGCCTTCAGAAAGTATTCACACCTCTTGACTTTTTCCACATTTTGTTGTGTTACAGCCTAAATTTAAAATGGATAAAATGTAGATTTTTCTGTCACTGGCCTACACACAATACCTTATAATTTGAAAGTGGAATTATTTTTTTAGATTATTTTTTAACAAATTATGAAAAGCTGATATGTCTCGTAAATAAGTAATCAACCCCATTGTTATGGCAAGCCTAAATAAGTTCAGGAGTAAAAATGTGAATAACAAGTCACATAATAAGTTGCATGGACTCACTCTGTGTGCAATAATAGTATTTAATGTGATTTTTGAATGACTACCTCACCTCTGTACCCCACACATACAATTATCTGTAAGGTCCCTCAGTCGTGCAGTGAATTTCAAACACAGATTCAACCACAAAAACCAGGGAGGTTTTCCAATGCCTTTCAAAGAAGGGCACCTATTTGGATGGTGTATCATCAATACACCCAGTCACTACAAAGATACAGAGGAAGGAAACGGCTCAGGGATTTCACCATGAGGCTAATGGTGACTTTAAAACAGTTACAGAGTTTAATGGCTGTGATAGGATAAAACTGAGGATGAATTAACAACATTGTAGTTACGCCACAATACTAACCTAATTGACAGAGTGAAAAGAAGGAAGCCTGTGCAGAATAAAAAGTATCCTGTTTGCAACAAGGCACTAAATGTGGAAAAGCAATTAACTTGATATTTTTTTACCCCTGTTTTCTCCCCAATTTCGTGATATCCAATTGGTTGTTACAGTCTTGTCCCATCGCTGCAACTACCGTACGGACTCAGGAGAGACAAAGGTTGAGAGCCATGTGTCTTCCGAAACACGACCCTGCCAAGCCGCACTGCCTCTTGACACACTGCTCGTTTAACCCGGAAGTCAGCTGCACCAATTTGTCGGAGAAAACACAGCACAACTGGCGACCGCAGTCAGCGTGCATGCGCCCGGCCCGCCACAAGGAGTCACTAGAGCGCGATGGGACAAGGACATCCCTGCCGGCCAAACCCTCCCCTAACCCGGACTACGCTGGGCCAATTGTGCGCCGCCTCATGGGTCTCCTGGTTGCGGCCGGCTGCGAAGCAATTAACTTTTTGTCCTGAATACAAAGTGTTTTCTTTGGGGACCATATTTTCAAGCATAGTGGTGGCTGCATGGGTATGTTATGGGTATGCTTGTAATTGTTAAGGACTGGGGAGTTTTTCAGGATAAGAAATAAACGGAATGGCGCTAAGTACAGGCAGAATCCTAGAGGAAAACCTGGTTCAGTGTGCTTTCCACCAGACACTGGGAGATTAATTCAGGACAATAACCCAAAACACAAGGCCAAATCTACATTTGAGTTGCTTAGCAAGAAGACAGTGAATGTTACAGTTTTGACTTAAATCTGCTTGAAAATCTATGGCAAGTGCTGAAAATGGTTGTCGAGCAATGATCAACAATCAATTTGATAGAACTTGAAGAATCTTGAAAAGAATAATGTGCAAATGTTGTACAATCCAGGTGTGGAAGCTCTTAGAGACTTACAGCTGTAATCGCTGCCAAAGGTGATTTTAACATGTATTGACTCGGGGGGTTGAATACTTATCTAATCAAGATATCTTAGTGTTTTATTTTTGATATATATTTTTTTTTACAAATGTTAGAATTTTTCTTACACTTTGACATTACAGAGTATTTTGGTTGATGTTATGTAGCAGTTAACCTATGACTTATTATTGTCATTATTATCCAGGCTCTGTCGTAGCCGACCGCGACCAGGAGACCCATGGGGCGGCGCACAATTGGCCCAGCGTCGTCCAGGGTAGGGTAGGGAATGGCCGGCAGGGATGTAGCTCAGTTAAATGACAATTAAATCAATTTTAATCCCACTTTGTAATACAACAAAATGTGGAAAAAGTCAAGGGGTGTGAATACTTTCTGAAGGCACTGTATACATCACTGTATGTCAGACATTTCTTCCGTGCCATTCTCAAACTGAAAATGAGAGTGCATACATGAACACTGTGAAAAATGTTATTTTGTGTGCATCAAAGGATAGATAAGAACAAACGATGGTAAACTAACGGCAGGTTTACAGAAAGTTTGTGCATGTAACCCTTTGCATGACATTTGCAGACAGTCATGAGAATGTGGGACAGAGACACAGTGTGTTTGTGGAAGGTCAAGGGGAACTATAACAGGGAGAATGAACAGACTTTTCTAACTCAGTATAGTGAACTGGTCTGCAGGGTAGCAGCGTACACTCTTAATTTCCAGGCCCAAGGGCCTCTTCAGGAGATGAACTCATTATGATTCACAGTCAGAGACCAGCCCTGTCACACCTTGCCTCCTTGAGTAGCACTTTGTCTCAATGCAAGTGTAGATGGTGGACCCGCACGCGCATACACACATTTCTGAAGTAAATGAAGTAGAGGTTCACATCTACTGACACATTCCAGATTTAGGCATGCATTTCAGACAATTCTTAACACTAAACAGGTGACATTTACTTCCATGGTAAATAAAAGATGACACAATTATGAAATATGTACTGTATGTTGTACAATTTACCACCATTTTGTTTACCTAAATAATAATAATAATAATATGCCATTTAGCAGACGCTTTTATCCAAAGCGACTTACAGTCATGCGTGCATACATTTTTGTGTATGGGTGGTCCCGGGGATCGAACCCACTACCTTGGCGTTACAAGCGCCGTGCTCTACCAGCTGAGCTACAGAGGACCTCTTGATCATTTGCTTTTGTTTTCAGTACAATGGGTTTTTACAATTACATTTACATTTTAGTCATTTAGCAGACGCTCGTATCCTGAGTGCATACATATTTTTTGTATTTTTTTCATACTGGCCCCCCGTGGGAATCGAACCCACAACCCTGGCGTTGCAAACGCCATGCTCTACCAACTGAGCTACATCCCTGCCGGCCATTCCCTCCCCTACCCTGGACGACGCTGGGCCAATTGTGCGCCGCCCCATGGGTCTCCTGGTCGCGGTCGGCTACGACAGAGCCTGGATAATAATGACAATAATAAGTCATAGGTTAACTGCTACATAACATCAACCAGTTCCCGAGCCTGTAATTGTGTAGCCTGTAAAATACATCCCCTTAGCAAGCTAATCCTCTGCTAACACAGATAACAAAGTTCCAATTAAGCATGTCCTCACATAAAGTCTAAGCTATAGAAGAAGTTAATTAATATTGAGCCAATATCCTCAACAATGCTAATTGAATTTGCAAACACAGTGATTAATTAAAATAAAATAATGTCTTTAACGGCTTACGTTTTATGGACACTGTGTGGTTTTCTACTTAATACGCGCATGCTACGAAAATGAACTGAAGATTTGAAGTACGCCTCGTCAGACATCACGTCAAAATGGGGGAAGGAATTTGAAATGTAAATAGGGTTTTTGTCAGGTGCATAATTGATCATTTGAGACATACTGGGGTCTGTCAACATTTGCATGAGAACAGACTTTCTGCTCCTATACAGTCATATCAAATGACAGAATAGTAGTCCTTTTTACTCAATACATTACAGACAAACCATACACCAGTTGAACACAGAAACGCTGGACATTTGTCAAAAATAAGCATAATATTGTAGCATATAAGTAATATCATGAGGAGTTCACTACAGAGAACAGAGATTTTACAGCCGACCAGAAAAAGACCCTTGAAATGATCAAAACAACCTCCTAAACTCTAAATTAATTTGGTTATCACACTGCTTTATGGCAATATTCCAACAACTAACCTATCTACTAGCTTTGGATAAATGGGTTTGCTTAACAATGCGGGCCACTGGTATTATGTTTTTGTCCTCAAGGTAATTTCCAATTAAATTGATGGCATATTTTTCGTGCTTGTTGATGTGGATCGCTGCTGGAGTTTGTCTTTGTTGTATAGAGATTTATTAGACAATATTGTTCTATATCTATATACGGGGCAATCTGCTTTAAAAAAAAATTATGATACCGTATATACTGACTGATTATTGAAGAATATAACTTGTACATGCCTCATGAGCTTAGTTCAACTGTCATACCCCATCAGAACCCAAAATATACGCTTGTTTTACACCTTTGTTTGTAAACAACACAATTATAAACAAACACTGTATAGCCTCAAAACATCGATAAAGCTATTATTTTATTTTGTGTATATCATGGATGGTCAGTTGCATCCATAGCTTAATCTATGAATTTGAGAGTGGTTACATTTCTCTAGCCCCATCCATCAGCTGTTTACCAAAACAGCGGAGGGGTAACCACTGTTATTGTTTGAACTGCGGATTGCCCCTTTAAGACTACCTTTAACTTATGCTATTCTTGAATAGCTCACACTGGCTTCTGCCAGTAATGAAACACAAATGTTTAGGTTTTACTATGTCATCCCTACTGCTCTGTAATCTCCAAATCTCACTGCTAATTTCAGTCACCAATGATTGCTTTGTGGGGGGTTTTCTTTCGAGCAGCATGCTGAATTTTTCTTAGCCAATAGCAGGATGTGAACGTTACCTTGCAAAACCTCCCCTCGCTCAACTGGTTATTGTGCAGTGAAATCGCATATGATTTACATTAGCTACCGGGCTACCTGTAACTACCCAACTTAATTTTAAGGTATTTTCTAAAGAGGAGCAGTTGTCCTTCGGTCCGGTCTTCAGTGCTATTGCTTTTTGAATACAGGACACAGGGACAGCCTACGGAGAATTCCAGCTCTGTGTAATATGGCTATTTTTGCCTTTGACAAGTGTAGCTAGCTAGGGTAAATGTGGAGAAGTTATTACTCATCAATTCAAGCACACCAACCTTGATCCTCTTGAGCAGATAGAAGTGACTGCAATTGATTTCGAGGAGGCCACATTGTGTTATATTTCAAAATATAAAAGCACAAAGGTTTGATTTGCATGTGTCTCTGTCTTACTCCTTTGGCCTTTTTAATTCTCCTAATACACCTTTTATTTTTATTTTATTACACTGTCTTCCTCTCCAATTTTCCTAACTTCTTTGTAGTTGTTTGGTAGGTAGGTGAGAAAGCTAGCTAACTATAGGGTACCAGTAGCCAAGAACTAACTACAATTGTAGTTGATATTAGCTACCAAGATCAAGTTCTCATACGCAAGCTAGCTATACCTAGCCACAAACTCGCTATATGTACTTGCTAGCTACATACTCACTATCTTAGCTAACATCAATATTTCACAGGAGGCAAGTGAGGAGACTATCTTTCCGAGTTAATAGTTTCTTTTCGTGAGGGAGGTCATATTCCTCCGCGGTTCTGCAGCTCTGGGCATGACACTGGAGCATGGAGTACTTTCTTATTTCCGTCTGTTTGAATTATTTGAGCAGATGGCTGGGTAATTATTCAGGTTGTGGGTGAGACACTCAGACACGACGACCCTGGAGGGCCAGTGGTCAAAACAACAGCGACGACAACAGACCGAGCACGACCGCATTAAGGAACAATGGAAGACGAAATGTCTGTCTGGATGTGGCCTAACCTATTGACGATATTGGGTCCCTAACCTATTGACGTCAATGGGGCCCGTAGGAGCAGTCCTGATTGGGCCCAAGAGGTTTCACCTCTGCACCCTCGTCACGGCAAGTCATTCTCACCCTGTCACCCCACCCCCACCTACACACCAGGTGTCTGAGTTTGCCACACTGCCCTGGAGGTACACTAATAGAGGTTGACGGGTTGAAACAAACACCTGACACTCAGATATCTTTATGTGTAACGCATTGCTACCAGGACCAGAGCCCTCCCTCCAGCACCCATGTGAGGTTGAGGGACTAGTTACACTGTAGTTGCTAATATATCGTATGCAACTTGGAACACATCTTCTAAGTAAATGTAAATTCAATAGTAGTAGTATTACCCTGTAGTACGTTAACGTGCGCTAGTACCAACATATACGTACCTATTTGGCTAACTAAGCTAACTAGCTTTGGTTAAAAATCATAATGTCAGTGTGGCTAGGATAGACCAATCAGCACACCCACTGGGAAAATATACATTTACGGCCCAATGCCGTGACCCTGCTGAATGAATACTGCCAGAAATTGAAAATACCATCGAAAAACTGGTTCACATTTATAATTTTTGTTTGCTCTACTACGCAACATTTCGAATGTAATATGTCCTTACTTCTGAGGTAACCTGTTACAGAACATTAATGGTTTTTAGGGACAGGAAAATAGGTTATTCTGTTTGTCATGCTGTCAAACAGCTGCTAACTGCAGGTTGGTCCATTCAACATTGTGTGGAAATGACACACTTTGTTCTTCTGTACGGTAGGTCGAGCATTTTCAACAAGCAATCGTTTTTCTTTGCGCATACAGTAATTTTCAGTCAATAATGTGGTCCTGTTTATATAAGAAAAAAATTATAGATGGGAAGGGTTTGCACTTTTGGGATTATTCCATTGGTTCCATTGTGCCAGGCTGGGCTCAGTCAAGTGCAGCTAGAGTATTTGAAGGAAAACAACCTAGGTATGGGCCCCTTACATAGGCAGCAGTCCAAAAATAGGCAGCCTGCAAGATGCAAAAAAGAAACATTGCTAAACAATATACTTATATATATATTTTTTTACAATAGCACAATCAAGTAATTGTTATGCAGTTACATGTGGCTAGCCAACAACTGACTCAGACAACAAAATAAAAACAACACAATTAATTTCACATTTGCTGTAAATCAATGAAGTTCAGGTTGTCAACACAGTGTTTTGCAGTAATGAAAGTAAATTCATCATCCATTTAGTCAACTTTCACAGACAGAATGGCGAAATATCAGCTTCATCAGTTGGTCTGTTCAGAGACATTTTCATAATTGGACCAGAGTCAGTTATTTAGATAGGCCTACATCGTAGGAGGGAAACATCTGTTGGCTATGTTTCTATTAAATAAACCTGCAGAGACAAGACACACAAACACACATACACGGCGAACACACACATATTCATTCCCGTTCTCCCCCATCTATAATAAATGCTTTTAAATACTTAGAGAGGTAATCCTCAAAGTGACTGACATAGATAAATACATCGTAATACAAATTAAACACCATAATGGCAACTTGTGTCTTTGGAAACTAGTGATAAGGGGTCTGCATAGTAGCCTACAATTGCTTTGACAGCTGGTAAAATGAAAGATAAACTTGGTTTAATGAAATTATCTATACAAGGGCTATAGGTGGTGGCTGGCGATGCATGGTATGCTTATTGAGAGGAACCAGCTGTGTACAATACACTGAACATGTTTCTTGTACCTCACACTGAAACAACTACTGATGTCCGCAAGCTGTAGTTGAAAGCAGTGTGAGGTCTAAACGCAGAGATGCATGTGCTATAATTCACACTTGGGCAATAGCTTTTGACAAGTAAATCTGTCACATTAATCAATAACAGCAACAATCCCTGAAGGGTGTTGACTTGTGAGAATAGATCCACTTGCTGCTTATTTGTCGCTGCCAGCTAGGGGACAGATAGAGAGAGGCATGTAAAAAAAAAACAATTTGCATGGATCTATTGCCTCAAGCACTGCTAAACAACACAGTGAGTTAGTTGCCAGGCAACATGAAGACATTTTGGCATGCATTATTCCATGGTGTCTGGCTGGTCGGCTCAGTGGGCTATGGTGGGTCGGGTGCTATTGTGGTAGTACTGTTCAGTCTCTGTTTCTCCCTTCTCTCTCGCTCCTTGTTTACTGAAAAAATGTCTAATTCATCTCTTGACACTTAGGAGGCACAGACTTGGTCTTCACGGTGGTAATGGCCTTGTGTGTGTGTTGGGCCAAGCTGGTGTGTAAGTTGTAACAGAGGTCATGGCTGCTTTGGTAAAGTGTGTTTTGACACATTCAGTCAGCCACAAATGCAACGTAGAGAAAACGATTTGAGATCAGATCACAACCCAGCCAAAGAGCTCTCTTCAGTAGACTGTTTCATTGACTAATAAAGCAAAACTTGACACTCCACTTAATGTCTCTTCAATCTTAATTTTGTTCCACCCTCCACACCTTTTGTCAATGTTGACCTACCGATTTTTTAAAACTATAACCAGAAATGGACTATTGAAAATGCATGGCTGGGGGTTCACTCCAATCTGACCGGCCATCACTCCAGGGGCAGGATTTCAATCTTGAATCAGCAGGAAATAATTGCCACTTAAACAACAACTGGTCAAGTGAACAATGGGAAACCATTAATTTGACTCTTTCAATACCATGCTGTGCACAGAAGGACTACCATTAAATTGAATCGTCTTGCTTGGCTTCTCATATTCCATCCCTGCATGTACAGTACATGAGGATCAAAGTGAAAGCCTTCTGAGGCTTGCGTATGGTTCAGAAAATACAAAGAGGCATTATTGATTCTCATTTCTAATACATTTATGGCCCAATTCTGACGTAACCATTTTTCAATTTTTCCTGCTTTATAGTCTTTGCATTTACACCATGTATTCTTGACTATTTGACGTTTGTGTGCATATTCATAGCAAAATGAAATGTGCCATATCAGATCGGTTGGGTAGTACTTTGCAGTGATCTATTTTAATGCTAGAAAAAAAAAATCTTTTTTTTTAGAAAAGCAAATGGTATTTTACCACTTATTCTGCAAAGAAAATATGATTTTTATAGCAAATGTATAGGTTAAATGCCTGAAGATCTTTTGATGTGTGTTTGTCGAACAAGCACAATGCCTCATGGCAATATCAGTATTCAGAGCAATATCCATCCTTGTATGTTGCCCCCACCCAATGGTAACACAGGAGTAAAACATTCATGAGGCTGTCATTACATTGGGATAGGTATCCATCCTCTCTTACCATGCACTACATAGGGGTAACTGTGAATTTTACCCTAATTTACCGGCAGCTGGTTCGAATCCCAGGACTGACTAGAAAAATCTGTCAGTAGTGAGCCAGATGGTTGCTGGTGTTACTGTCTGGCTTAGATCCTGGGTCTCCACTTGCACCACAAGCCTATATGTTAGCCTGCTGAGTAAGCCTGCAGACTGAGCTTGAAGACCTAATGCAAGTATTCAGGTCTCAGGCAAGGTAACTCAATTGTGGCTTTGAGCAAGGCACTTAATCCATATGGAGCACTACATCCTGTGTAGAACATGGTATGTTGTCGCCACCCAATGGTAACATATGAGAAATACATTTTATAAGGGCTGCCATTAAATTGGGATAGGTATCCAACCAAAGATGGTGGATAAATTAAGATGTCTTACTCAGGCAGTTCACCACTGGGGAAAAAATTGTAAAGATTCCTGTCTGTGTAAGTGGGCGTTCCCTCTCTTGTGTGAGCACTCTTTCCTGCTTGACCAATGGCTCTGGTCTACTTATTGTCCCCTCCCCGCTCTCTCCACCCGCCCCGCCACGACCAGAAAAAATTAGCCAGTGAGATGTCTCGCTTCTGGGGCACCCCCTCCATGGGGTGGGGGCAATAAGTAGACCAGACTGGCCTTGCACGACCGTCTCTGTATCCAACTATCCATCCTCTCTAACCATGGCAACAAGACAAACACAGGAGATGATATTCAGTCAGTTCTGAATATGCTTCAGGGCAATAGTATGTCCATGCTGGAAGGGGAAGGCCTTGGTGTTATTATATTTGTGTTAATACATATTTCTGACGAACAATACATAGCGGTTTGGTGTTGTTTTGGGTAGTTTGTTGTAGCTGTTTTGGGCATTTTAGAATTTTTTTGGGGTTGTTTGGGATGTTTTCGGCAGGACTTGTTGAGCTGAATCTCAGGAGTGAGTCAAAGAACTACACTTCCCAGAGTGCACCAGCAGCAGCAAACCGGCTGCTTGTCACCTGATCAGTCATTTTCACTGATTTGGAGCACCTGTGAAGGCATGGAGGGGCTCAGTCATTCAGAAGAACAAACTTCAGAGAGAAGACTCCAAGTTCACTCACATGTTCAGTCCAAAGACGCCAATGGTAAATGGTTAATTCATTTAAGTTATTTAGAATGTTTATTTAAATGTTTAAACTAATTTAAGTTCATTAAAATGTTTAATTAAAATGGTAACTTTTTGTTCTGTCTTTAAAGGTTTACAACCTAATTTACTGGCTAATTTACTGGACAGACCAATCAACTGAAAGCAAACTAAAAATAAAAAAGATTGAGTCGGAAATTTGAGTTGTCCCTGTGTCCTTTGGATGGTGAACAAGAGGAGGACTTGACAGTTGTAAACCACGCGGAGCGGCCTGGCCCTGAGGATAAACGGCTTCAGATCCAGAAATAAGCTGTTGACGCAGAGGAAGTCAAGATGGCGGAAGATGTCCTGGGGAAGTCGGTCCAGCAGCTCAAAAAGGAGAGGACCACTGCAAAAAGCAGCTTCACCAGACAAGCCAACTTCATTTCAAGAGGAGCAAGCAGCATGCTTCAAGTGGAGTTAAAGGAGGAATTCGCTAAGCTTTCAGATTGTTTCAGAAAGATGCACAATGCCAACGATGACTACAGGATTGGACTGGAGGCTGACATGACTGAGGATAAGGAACCAGGTCTTGCAAGAGGCTGACATTGATAGATCTGTAAATGAAGGTGAAACAAAGTTGGCGGAGATAAGAGACATTGTTCAAACAAACCTGTGGTCGAGGTATGGAAGGAGTGAACTTCTTGTGGCAATCCTGGAAGCAGAAAAAGCCAATGATAAAGCGGCTGATGTACCTGTGGAAAGTGCCAATTTAGAGGGCTATGAAGTGCACCTCGCTCTCTTGGACAAGAGAAAAAAAGAGGCCATCTCAGCAATGTCAACATGGGAGCGATGGATCCCTGTAGGATTAAAGGACGAATTAGATGGAAGAGTCAAGTACGTAAGAGCATTCTACTACAGGCTTGAGGTAAGGAGACCTGAATTTGCCACTGCACGGACGATCAATGAGCAAGGCACAGGAGTGAAACTACTACCCCAACCGGCAACATCCACACCAATAGTGAGAATCAAGCCAATCTCTCTACCTATCTTCAATGGAAGCAAGAGATAATATCACAGATGGAGGAAAGACTGGGAAAGGCTACAAAAGCAGGGAGAGCCATCCGGATCAACTGAAGTTAAGAAAATTCAACTCCTGGAGAGTGTGGATGACAAAATCTCAAAAGACCTCAGACTTTCAACCTACACCACTACCAATGACATGTTCAGAGTCCTGGAGAACAGGTATGGCAACAAGTCAACCATCATAGTGGAAATCCTGGAAGAGCTGGAGAAGATGCCACGTGAAAGGGAACCAACCAAGAAAGGTGATTGATCTCATACAGTCAGTGGAGAAGGCTCTAGTTGATCTCACAGAGTTAGGAAACTCTGGAGCCATAAATAACCCACTGGTAATTAGATCCATTGAAAGCAAGTTGTCTGCCTTCATTAAAAGAGACTGGGTGATGTTCATGGTTGAACCCAGAAACAATGTCACATCAGACAACCACTTTGTCATGCTCTTGAAGTTCCTGAAAAGTCAAGAAGAAATACTAGAGAGACTCGAACAGCTCAGAACTGTGGAGAAGGTGGAAAAATCAGATCGTTTGGACAAGAAGTATGACAGAAAGATTGCCTCAACAAAAACCACAAAGAAAGAAGAGCTTGATGAGGTATGTGGTGATAGTGGGCACAACAACAAGACTTAAGCTACCTGAAAAGAAAACTGTATTGAGAAAGCTGGGAGCATGCAGAAAATGTCTCGGATGCCATGATGAAGATGGATACTGCAGAGACACTTTCCTATGCAGAAACAAAGACTGTAAAAGGGAAGGTGGTGCCCCAGACCACCATTTTTTTCCTCTGCCCAAAAGGAGAAGTCAAAAGAGGGGAAGAGAGAAAGAGTGGAAAAGACGGCAAAGGTGAAAGCAAGCTAACGGAGGAACAAGAGGAGATCTTGTCTGAACTTTCCCAGGAAATGGCAGATCGATGCAGAAAGGCTTTCACCAACACCAACAAAACCGCAGTGACACTCGATGCTTCAGGCCAGTCTGAGCTACCGCAGAGAAATGGGCTCTCTGAACTTCCTGTCATCATGATGTTGATGCAAGTCACGGCAAACGCAGGGCAGAAGATTGGGACTTTAATTGACCTTGCTTCAGACACAAACTACATTACCCATAAGGCTGCTGAAAGACTGAGGTTAAGACATGAGAAGATAACTTTAGTTGTGCATGGGGTTGGTGGTATGACCATGGAGGTGAACACACAAAGGTATCTCCTCAAAGTCAGAGTCAAGACACCTAAAGGGACAGAGAGAACTCATGAAATGGTCTGCTACGGCTTGGATGAAATCGCCAGAGTGCATCAAGTAATTGAACCTGAGAAGTTGAAAAAATTATTCCTAGAAGTCAAACTTACAGAATTGGAAAGGCCAGAAGAGGTTGAACTTCTCATTAGCCACCGAGAGGGAAGACTCGCTCCTCAGAGGGTAAAAATAATCTGAGACCTTGTCTTGTGGGAGGGTCCATTGGGGAAAACAGTGGGTGGAGCACATCCCGACTTATTTGAAGAAGTGGAGGTTGCAGCATATGAGTCCAAAACACACTTCGCTCGCTCCATGAGGACAGCAGCTGTCAAATATCAAGAAATCACAAGTCCAACAACTGACACAGCCCAGCTACAACAGGAGGATGTGACTCAGACCAAATTTACAGCTGCCAGTAACCGTGAGTTCCTTGAGTGGTGGCACTGGGACAGCATCGGAGCTGCATGTGAGCCAAGATGTGGAGGATGCCGATGTGGAAACTGTCCACCAGGAGGAAAGGAAATGACCCTGGCAGAGGAGAGGGAACTGGAGATCATTAAAGAAGGCCTCACCTACAAGAAGGGGGATGCTCACACACCGGCTCCACATTGGGATGCAAAGTATCCTTGGACGGTAGATCCAACCTCTCTCCCGAACAACAAAAGTGCAGTCCAGGCTTGTTTCTTAAGGATGGAAAAGCAACTAAGCAGAGAGCCAGACTGGAAAGTCGCATATGCTACCCAGATCCATGAAATGGTCGAGCGAGGCGCAGCCATAAAACTCACCAACAAAATCATGGACGAGTGGAACGGACCAGTGTGGTACGTAAGCCACCTGGTGGCACCAAACCCTCATTCGGTGACAACACCGGTTCGTATTGTATGGAATAGTAGCCAGAAATACAAAGGCGTGGGTATGAATGATCTTCTTCTGAAGGGACCAGACGTTCTCAACCCTATAAGAGCTGTCTTGCTGAGGTTCAGAGAAGGGACGTATGCATCTCTAGGAGACATCAAAAAGATGTACAACTCTGTATGGCTGAAGGAGCGTGAGATGCATCTTCACAGGTTCCTCTGGAGGGACAGCCCAGATGAAGAGATAAGTGAATATGCAATAACCAGAGTCAACATTGGGGACAGACCTGCTGGTTGCATTGCTCAGTTGGCTATGAGGGAAACAGCATGCCTGCCCAATTTTCTTCACTTGGAGGATGAGCGCAGAGTCATTGAAGAGGACAGTTATGTGGATGACCTCTTAACCTCCCAAAATGACCTGAATAAACTTGACAAGATCACAGCAAATGTCGACGAGATCTTGAAAGCTGGAGGGTTCTTCCTCAAACCATGGGTCCGGTCAGGGCAAAGTGGGAGGCAAGGAATGGAGATGGAGGTTCTAACAAAGACACAAAGTAAAACCTTAATTCTTCCAAATCAAATGAGGGACGAAGACAACAAAGCCTTGGGTATCGGCTACCAAATGGATGAAGACAAGCTCTACATGTTAACCTCAGTTAACTTTTCCAAAAGGAAAAAGAAGATGAGAGTTGGAAAAAATCTTCTCAAGGAGGTGGTGAGAACTGAGACACCTAACCCACTGACTAGGAGGGCTCTCTTAAGCCAAGTGGCTGGACTGTACGACCCAATTGGCTTAGTTACACCTGCCAAACAGAAGGGAGCAATTCTTGTTCGAAAAGCATTCCAAGAGGGAGGGGGGGGGGGGGGGAAACTAACCCAAGAAACCTGGGACCAACCTCTCTCAGAAAGCCTCAGAGAAGAAGCCATCCAGCTTTTTGAAGAATATGTGCAGCTTGGAGAGGTGAAATTCCACAGGAGCCTCACACCAGCTGGCTGGGAAAGGAAACCTTGGGGCATCACATTCTCTGATGGAAGTGACAAAACCTATGGAGCTGTGATGTACTTAAGATGGGAGACAAGTCAAGGCACTAAAGTTCAATTCGTTGAATCAAAAGCCAAGCTGACACCCCTGGATCAGAAGGGAGAAGCTGTAAAAGCTGAGATCTGTGGTGCTGTCTTCGCAGCCAGGATCAGGAAGTATGTGGAAAAGCATGCTCGAATGAAGATCGAGAGATGGTTCCATCTACTTGACAGTCAAACGGTCTTGGGAGCCATTCAAAGAGTCAGTTATGGGTACAAAACCTTCTTTGCAAATAGAGTGGGTGAAATCCAGAAGGCTGGACAAGTGCAAGACTGGTGGTGGATCCGTGGGGATCTAAACATAGCTGACATCATAACAAGAGGGGGTGCTCCTGAAGATTTGAAGGAGAATTCCACATGGCAAAATGGACCAGAGTTCCTAAAGTGGCCAGTGGAGGAGTGGCCTATAAAATCAGCTGGAGAGGTTGCAGCTCATGCCAGGGAGAGTGTAAACAAGCTCCAGAGGAAGGCATTCTCTCCAGAGGAAGGCGGTCCTCTGTAGCTCAGCTGGTAGAGCACGGCGCTTGTAACGCCAGGGTAGTGGGTTCGAACCCCGGGTCCACCCATACACAAAAATTTATGCACGCATGACTGTAAGTCGCTTTGGATAAAAGCGTCTGCTAAATGGCATATTATTTATTTATTTATTTATTTATTATATTCTCAGGTACATTAACAAGAGCTCAAGCAAGAAGTAGTCAGCAGAAAGAAGACCTACAAGGCACTCAGGAAAGTCCAAAGAGTGAAACTCAAGAGGGAATACCTGTGGTAAACCCAACTCTTCTTAGAAGGAAGCCCACTGGCTGGGTTAAATATCTTGTGGAAGTAAGAAGATTCAGTAGCCTGTCCAAACTGGTGAGAGTCGTTGCCTGGGTTTGTCTAGCAGCCAAGCAGTGGCTGAAGAGGAATGGCCGGGCCCCTAAACAGGCAAAGAGGGAGGTAAGATCACCCAAGCAAGCTGTGCTGACTGTCAAAGAACATGAAGATGCACTCAAATACCTTTTCCTCGCAGCTCAAGAAGGTACAGATTTTTCAGACACAACTCTAAGCAGACTGACAGTGTACAAAGATGTGAACTCTGGGCTGCTAGTTTGTGGAGGCAGAATTCAGACATTCAACGAAGATAAGACAGCAGTGCCAGTTTTACCCTTTGAAGCATGGGTGTCTACACTGCTGGCACAAGAATCCCACAAAGCAAACCACGAGGGAGTGGCGGGAACCCTTCTCCGGATGAGGAAGAAAGCCTGGGTAATAAAAGGCCGTAGACTTGCCAAGGAAATGGTTGACAGCTGTGTGGTCTGCAGGAAAAACAAGGCAAAACAGTGTCAACAAATCATGGCTGACCTGCCTCTAGAGCGAACAGGCCCAGCTGCACCTTTTGAATTCACCACCATGGACCTGTTCGGCCCTAATGAAGTGAAAGATGAGGTCAAGAAGAGAACTAGACTCAAAATATGGGGAATAGTCTTCTGCTGCATGGCTTCCCGAGCCATACACACTGAAGTGGTGAGTGACATGTCATCTGAAGGATTCCTGCTAGCCTATCAAAGGTTCACTTCACTGAGAGGACACCCCAGGAAACTCTGGTCAGACCCTGGCACTAACTTTGTAGGAGCCAAACCCGCACTTCAAAAATTCCTTAACCAACTAAACAAGTCTGAACTTGAAGACACAGCTGCCAAGCATGGTACAGAATGGTCATGGAAGATCCACCCTGCAGACTCTCCCCATAGGAATGGTGCCGCAGAGGCAGCTGTCAAAGTAGTGAAGCGGGCGTTGAGCAACCTTGGTGGAGATGGTGTTTTCACGTGGGGAGAATTCCAAACTTTTCTCTTCATGGCAGCCAACCTTGCTAATGAGAGACCCATCGATGCAAGAACTCAAAGCAGAGAAGACTGTGTAGAGTACATCACCCCGAATTCTCTGCTTTTAGGACGTACCAATCCAAAGGGAGACCCTGGAGATTTCCAGTTTGATGGCTACCCTTACAAAAGACTTAAACACATTCAAGCAGAGTTGAGCCATTTCTGGAAGAAGTGGAGCCAATTGGCTGGACCTAATCTGTTCATAAGGAACAAATGGCACACCAAAGAGCGAGATGTTGCTGTTGGAGATGTGGTCTGGTTGGCTGACCAAAACGCCCTAAGAGGACAGTACAAGCTGGCTAGAGTGGTCGGTGTCAATGCTGACAGCAAAGGCATCGTAAGAGATGTGCTTGTGAAGACTTTTCCCAGCTATCCTGTTCACATCACAAAGTCAAACAGCAAAAAAGGGCCCACAAGAGCAAACGGTGAAAGAACGAAGAGGCTTCAAACCAAAATCCCAGCCACAATTCTTCATAGAGATGTCAGACGCCTTGTCATTCTACTTCCCATTGAATAACAAACAGAGGTGGGAAGGGCTTGTGTGACCTCTCTGGATTTGAAAAAACCAGGAGCTCAAGTGGGAGGTGTTGAGCTGAATCTCAGGAGTGAGTCAAAGAACTACACTTCCCAGAGTGCACCAGCAGCAGCAAACCGGCTGCTTGTCAACTGATCAGTCATTTTCACTGATTTGGAGCACCTGTGAAGGCATGGAGGGGTTCAGTCATTCAGAAGAACAAACTTCAGAGAGAAGACTCCAAGTTCACTCACATGTTCAGTCCAAAGACGCCAATGGTAAATGGTTAATTCATTTAAGTTATTTAGAATGTTTATTTAAATGTTTAAACTAATTTAAGTTCATTAAAATGTTTAATTAAAATGGTAACTTTTTGTTCTGTCATTAAAGGTTTACAACCTAATTTACTGGCTAATTTACTGGACAGACCAATCAACTGAAAGCAAACTAAAAATAAAAAAGATTGAGTCGGAAATTTGAGTTGTCCCTGTGTCCTTTGGATGGTGAACAAGAGGAGGACTTGACAGGACTGTTTTGAGTTATTTTGGAGTAGCTGTTTGAGATAGTTTCTGGTAACTTTTTTTTTTTTTTTTTGGGGGGGGGGGGGGGGGGGGGGTAGATATTTTAGGTATTTTGTTGCACAAATGTCTTTGCAGGTGAAACACGTCTTTATTACATGAGGAGGTTTTTTCACATGCAAAATAATTTCTAACCCTAAAGGGTCATAATTGAACAGTTTCTTTTTGCCATTGGCCAACAGACTGATTATTAAAAAAATGTATCCTAATTTATTATTCCCTTACAGAAAAACCACATGATTTCACGTGAAAACGTGGTTTTGGAACGAATGTCATATGTGATACACACAGTGTTTTTAACTTACATACTTGACGTATGTTTTTTTATACAGTAATTATTATTCCATGTGTCCTTACCTGGGATTTGAACTTACAACCTCTTGGTTCACAGCATTCAACTCTTTCTGCTACGCCACCACACCTGTGCTAATAACTTATTTCACCTGAATTAAAAGTGAATCTCAGCTTTGTCAAAAATAAACTTAATAAAAACAAGTAACATTGAATAATATGACGCACCAACATTAGACAACTATACAGAAAACCCTCAAATTGGTGAAATAAGTAAATTAAATCAATGATATTCCGATTATTTGATAACTAATAAAATGGCACTCTTTTGCTAAGTGCAGTAATGAATGTGTATGGGAATGTCACAATGTGAAGTTTTCCAAAAACGTTTTCACATGTGACATTTCACAGGCAAAGTATTCCAAAAACACGTTTTCACATGCTTTCGCATGTGAAATTTAATGTGGTATTTCCGTAAGGGGGATGCCAGCAATGTGAATTTCCTGCTATGCCACCAGATTGATTGGCAAGATTACATTTCTTCTTCTGCACTGCTAAAAGTTGCCCAGAATCAAGTAAATAATTGTGAGATAATAATATTAGCAGTGCTCAGAGACACTTGACATTAATGCTCTTGGGATTTGAACTTGCAACCTTTTAGGGTACATGTGCGGATAATCTATACTGAACAAAAATAGAAATGCAACATTTTCAAAGATCTGACCTAGTTACAGTTCATATAAGGAAATCAGTCAATTGAAATAAATTAATTAGGCCCTAATCTATGCATTTCACATGACTGGGCAGGGGTGCAGATGGGTGGGCCTTAGAGGGCATAGGCCCACTGGAGAGCCAGGCCCAGCCAATCAGAATGAGTTTTTCCCCACAAAATGGCTTTATTACAGAAATAAATACTCCTCACCATCCCCCCCTCAGCCGATCCCGCAGGTGAAGAAGCCGGATGTGGAGGTCTTGGGCTGGCGTGGTTACGCATTGTCTGCAGTTGTGAGGCCAGTTGGACATACTGCCAAATTCTCTAAAACAACATTGGAGGCAGTTTATGGTAGATAAATGAACATTCAATTCTGTAGGTGGGGCAATGTGCTGGCTCGGAGACATTAGCATATTTGGGGGCATGGTGTAAAATATGTTGTATTTGTGGCAACCTTCATTAGAAATGTTGTATCAGTTTAAGTGGTTAATCGTTATGTTGATAAAGGTTATTAAACACCTTTTGACACTGTCAGTTCTGAAATCTTTGTAAGAACTTATGACACTCACGAGCTGCACTGTTAAGAGAGTAGTGTGCATTCTCCAGTATTTTAATGGCTGCTGGTTTACAGAAAGTTAATGTTACATTTTAAATTATTTACTGTCAACTAACTGCACATATGATATGTGGCAGGGAGACTAGCTATTAATGAAGTAGTGTAAAGCTAATTGGTTTTACACTATTTTAGATTGGAGAACTGACAGAGTACAAGCATTTTGTAAATGAACAGAATACAACTGACCATATTAACTGGGAAGCCATTCCCACTTGTGGTAAACCAAAAAGAGATGGCCAAAAGCCACGCCTCCAATAAGCCACACCTGCAATATTCTGATAGGCTGCCAATTAGCAAGTAATGTTGCTTGTTGTCAACAGGAGGCGCTCAACTTGCAACCACATAACCATCAAACACTTAAAATGCTACAACACTTCAACTGAAGGTTGACACAAATACAAATATATTTGACCACCTTCCCAAATATGCTAATGAACCCACCAGGACATTGCCCCCACCTATCAAAGCAGGGGGACCATGACTGTTTAAATTGAAATAATGTCAATTATGCATTTTAAAGTAGTAAAGTAAAGTAAATGTGGACAGTATCATCACCATAGTGGAATTACATGTTTCACATTGAGTAGATTTCCATGTGAAACATATTTTATTCCACTCTGGAAAATCCTATTCACCTCTCAGAAGAATCAGTAGTGCTCCACAGTGTAATATTTTCCCACATGCTCCTTTACCCAGCCCTCCCCTTGGTGCCTGATCAACCAATCGGATCATAGTGTTTGCTTTAACAGCCAACCACAAGCCTCTCTTGCCCTCTCTTCCTGTTGTTGCTAGAACAGTGATGTCAACTCTCCTGTGACTCGATTGGCTGTGAAGGCTGTGCTGTATTTCAGGTCGCTGCCTAGGCTGAGCAGCACAAAGGACTGGGGGAGAAAGCTGCATCCATCTCTGCATTGGAAGAATCCACTGGATTGGGAGAAGAAGACAAACGCCACAGGCTCCATTACCCACGTCTGCTCAGAGACTCTGACCGAGACTGCGCACAGCCAGAGAAATAGAGAGAGATATTCCAGGATGTAGAGAGAGAGTGGGATAGAGACAGGGAGAGTCATAGATTTAGCACAAAAGAGAGATAGATAGATACTGGTATATAGACGGGAAGCAAAACAGGGCCGGTGCTACCTGCTGGGAGGTGCAATGAGGCTGGGTTATCGATACTGGCCAGAGGCAGGTTGCAGCAGCAGCAGCAGCAGCAGCAGCAGGGCCTTCCTCCAGCTGGATGTCTGTTATTCTGAGGCAGTGTTGTGAGTGGTGCGTAGTACCACCAAATCCAGCACGACTGTGGCGGGGGAGAAAATCTCTGACATGCCCACAGAGATGCTTCAGTCAGAAGGCGTGGGCAAGGATGCCACCCTACCTGCTGCCACAGCCGGCCCGGCTCAACCTGGCGCGGTGCCGTTGCGGATCCTCAACAAGGGGCCTGAATACTTCCGCCGGCAGGCTGCAGAGCAGCACCAACCCCATCGTATGAGCGCCGTGGAGAGGCTGGAGGCGGACAAGGCCAAGTACGTGAAGAGCCAAGAGGTGATTAATGCCAAACAGGAGCCTGTCACGGCTGCTCTTCTCCTGCCCAGCCCTCCTGGACCCCCTGGTGGCCTTGCTTATGGTCCCAAGAGAGCTGGCAGCAGCCCTGCCCTCAAAGCCTCCAACAAAAACAACGGTAAATCCGAGGTGGGCCAAGCCAAGCGTGCCAACCTCAATTTAGAGATCCTGCGGAATCTTCTCAACAGTTCAGAGAGCTGCATGGCGGGCCAGGGGAACGGGGCGAGGAGCTGGGCCCCACAGCGCTCCCGGTCCAGCGAGCTTCACCGCCGCTCCTTTGCTGAGTCGCTGCGGGTGTTCCCCACGCAGGGTGCCAACCTCAACCTGAGCGCCAGCCTCCTGCAGGAGCGGCCTGTCGAGGGCCTGCTGCACCTCTCGCTCAGCTCCTCAGACTTGCGCTTGCCCCTCCGTGTGAAGCCTGGCATTAGCGGTGGCTCCGGCCCGCCCCCGCCACCCAAGCCCCATGCCTCTGTCCCCCGGAGACCATCCCTGAACCGGTCCAAATCTGACCTGAGCGAGCGCTATGCCCGGGCAGGTGCTGACGTGGAGCGCTTCTTTAACTACTGTGGGCTGGACCCTGGGGAGCTGGAGGGCCTCGGTGTGGTGGAGAGCTTTGCCCGCGCCAACTCCGACCTCCTCTCCCTCAACTTCCGCAGCGCCAGCATGATCAGCTCCGACTGCGAGCGCTCACTGCATAGCAACGACAACCTGACAGACGACGCGGACTCGGCTGAGCGTGTCCCCTACGGAATATCTGCTGTCGAGCGCAATGCTCGCGTTATCAAATGGCTGTATAGCATCAAACATGCACGAGAGTCTCAGAAAGTCTCCCATGTTTGAGATGACTCAAGCTTTATTAGGTCATGATTAGCGGAACTAGCTACATAAGGCATTCATAACCCATCCATAAGCACTTAATAAATATAACTACTACATAGGTAGTTGTTAAACGCTTTGTGATGTATTCAACATAGCATCTTACAGTGCATTTATGTCAAAGTATAATATAATTATTGTTATTTCTGAACCATTTGTTAACCAATAGTAAACTGTAAATAATCATGTATTATGCATATGTTAATTTATTAACAGTACGTTAATACAATTGAATTATTTTTATTCATTATCATGTCAAATGTCATAGCACTAATGTCACTCATGAAGACATCCAGAGACACTATGAAATATCTACATGATAAAGAAATACATAAACCAAACTCATAATTACAAATGCTTGAAAAAAACAACATAAAACACTTGTTGGACTACATGCATATGTATAGTAAAACATGTATATGTGTAAAGTATGTATTAAAGACCCTGTATGCATATGTAAATCATCAACAACAGGCCTTATACTGTATAAAGGTAAACACAGTTATATGGATTAGTGTTTATAAGAAGTTTAAAAGCAGGCATTCAAATAAAAATGTTTCCAATTACATAACCTTCCCACAATTTAAATTGGACCTAAATTGGACCTAAGGACTGCTAACCAAAGTTCCAACTAAAGTACAAGACAGACCTACACGCTGGTGGCCGTCCTATCGCCTCTGACCACAGAACATTGGCAGTCATTTTCTGTTCATTTCCCTAAGATTCTACATGTTGAATCGACACCGTTCGTTGACACCCAGCAGGTGATCTACTGCACACGGCCAACATTCGTGGTGGTCTGTCTTGTCCTTTAAGGATAAGATGCACTATAGGATGCTGCTGTGTCAAACTGTGAAGTTCTCATACAGTAACCTTATATGCTGCTGTTTCATCATGTTTACCTAGTGCTTACAGTAAGGTTGTAGATGCTTCATGTAGATACAGGGGATGTAATTCATTATCCATTATTTGGTCTACAATAGATATTTGTGGTCCTGAAAACATTGTCCTGTCAGCCTGCATGCCTCCCCGAACCTGCAGTTGTCAGACAGAACCGTGCTTTTAACCATGCTTTTAAGATGGCTGCTATAGTACCTTACTATCTAAAAAAAAAAAAAAAAGAGTTAAGCAGCATTGGCACAGTCAACATTGTCTGAGTACATGGACTGTTACTTAAGTCATTCCTGAGGCTGAGCGCATTATGTTCTGCTATTTGCACATCAGTGTTAATGCTTAGCTCCAGTGTGCTTTTATCAGTACCCAAAAGTGTGTCTGTGTGCAAGCACTGTGTGAATAGAAACTCTTTAGCTGGCAAAGCATGTTATCAACTTCTATGTGGTTTTGTACTGGTTCTGTAGTTCCCTCCATGTGGTCACTGTTGTGCTCAATGGCGAATTAGGACAGGATAGTTGCGTTTGGGGACTATTGGCTTGTTCTACGTGTCAATGCATCAGCAATGCAACGTACCAGTGGCCCAAGATCTTTTTGTATTGTGTAATGTATACTGTATAAGGACATGCATAGCACTTCAACTGCTACCATATCTATGAAAGGCTCAATTATGCTTGTTACTGTATTAAATAGCTTATTAACTGCTTAGGCCTTGTCTTTTATATTTCTTTACATTTGAATTATCCTGCAAAACGTTTAGTAAGTTCTTGTTTTCACACAAATGGCAAAACCACATGGCACATGTGTTGCGAAACCCTTCTCATAAAACCAACAGCCAATAAACAAGGAGTTTGCCTTTCTAGTCAGTCACCATTCCAACATATTGGCACTTACCAGTAATCAAATAAATCATGCTCTTGCATGTGTTAAAGACCAAGGCCAGGTAAGATTTCCGGCTGTTTAATTGTCATTTCATGTGGTTCTATAAATAACCACATTGCCTTTGCATGCCTTTATTTATAATTTGAGAAAAAATGTGTGTGTGTGTGTACCTCCCTCCATCCTACTCCTTTTTGATGAGGTCAGGGATGTAATTACTGTAGCTGTCCTGTCTGGGAATCTGACCATGAAAGAAAGAGTTTGTGTCATTACCTCATCATTGCTTTGAGGTGGTTTATGCATCCAAACAAGAGTATGCTACCTGGGATCCATTCAATCTCAAATGATTGTGTCTCTGGTTATGTATATAACCTAATGTTAGTGAATAGTGTCTGTGGCAATAGAGGCACATGTATAGTGTTTTTATTATATTCCTATAGCTCTGGCTATGTGCAGTATACAAAACTGAGTACATACAGAAGGTCATTTGAGTGAACTATCTCGTTATGTAAAGTTTCTGTACCTGTATTTTCCATCCCCGGTCTAATTTACTTGATAAGTCTGTGGATCAATTCCCTCTTCTCATCCTGCAACTCGCTAATTTTCATCTCATAGTCCTGCTCTCTCTTTCTCTGCTCTGTCTTTGAGCATCTCTCGCCCTCTCAACACACTGTCTCATGTCTCCCAGGTTCTGTCTTACATTCTCCAGTATATATATTTTGTTCTCCAGCTCCATCAATGTGTCTATGTATGCTTCCTTGTCTTTCTTTTTCTCTCCTTCCATAGTCTCGCTCACTCTCCTTTTCTCCCTGCACCTCCTCTCTCACCCGCTCCATTTCCTTCTTGACCCTCTTCTCCATGTACTCTCTCTCTCTCTCTCTCGCCTTTTTCTTTTCCATTTCCTCTTTCTACCTCTTTCTCTCTCTCTTTCACCCTCTCTAACTCTTTCTCTCTCTCCTTCATCCTCTCTACCTCTTTCTCTCTCTCCTTCATCCTCTCTACCTCTTTCTCTCTCTCCTTCATCCTCTCTACCTCTTTCTCTCTCTCTTTCATCCTCTCTACCTCTTTCTCTCTCTCCTTCATCCTCTCTACCTCTTTCTCTCTCTCCTTCATCCTCTCTACCTCTTTCTCTCTCTCATTCATCCTCTCTACCTCTTTCTCTCTCTCCTTCATCCTCTACCTCTTTCTCTCTTCCTTCATCCTCTCTACCTCTTTTTCTCTCTCCTTCATCCTCTCTACCTCTTTCTCTCTCTCTCATTCATCCTCTCTACCTCTTTCTCTCTCTCATTCATCCTCACTACCTCTTTCTCTCTCTCCTTCATCCTCTCTACCTCTCTCTCTATCTTTCATTCTCTACCTCTTTCTCTCTCCATTTCATCCTCTACCTCTTTCTCTCTTCCTTCATCCTCTCTACCTCTTTTTCTCTCTCCTTCATCCTCTCTACCTCTTTCTCTCTCTCTCATTCATCCTCTCTACTTCTTTCTCTCTCTCATTCATCCTCTCTACCTCTCTTGCTCTCCTTCATCCTGTCTACCTCTTTCTCTCTCTCCTTCATCCTCTCTACCTCTTTCTCTCTCTCCTTCATCCTCTCTACCTCTTTCTCTCTCCTTCATCCTCTCTACCTCTTTCTCTCTCTCCTTCATCCGCTCTACCCATTTCTCTCTCTCTTTCATCCTCTCTACCTCTTTCTCTCTCTCCTTCATCCTCTCTACCTCGTTCTCTCCCCCTCATCCTCTCTACCTCTTTCTCTCTCATCATCCTCTCTACCTCTTTCTCTCTGTCTTTCATCCTCTCTACCTCTTTCTCTCTCTCCTTCATCCTCTCTACCTCTTTCATCCTCTCTACCTCTTTCTCCCTCTTTCATCCTCTCTACCTCTTTCTCTCTCTTTCATCCTCTCTACCTCTTTCTCTCTCTCTTTCATCCTCTCTACCTCTTTCTCCCTCTTTCATCCTCTCTACCCCTTTCTCTCTTCTTCGTCCTCTCTACCTCTTTCTCTCTCTCCTTCATCCTCTCTACCTCGTTCTCTCTCTCCTTCATCCTCTCTACCTCTTTCTCTCTCTCCTTCATCCTCTCTACCTCATTCTCTCTCTCCTTCATCCTCTCTACCTCTTTCTCTCTCTCCTTCATCCTCTCTACCTCTTTCTCTCTCTCTTTCATCCTCTCTACCTCTTTCTCCCTCTTTCATCCTCTCTACCCCTTTCTCTCTCCTTCATCCTCTCTACCTCTTTCTCTCTCTCCTTCATCCTCTCTACCTCGTTCTCTCTCTCCTTCATCCTCTCTACCTCTTTCTCTCTCTCTTTCATCCTCTCTACCTCTTTCTCTCTCTCCTTCATCCTCTCTACATCTTTCTCTCACCCCTTAATCCGCTCTATCACTCTCTCTCTCCTTCATCCTCTCTACCTCTCTTGCTCTCCTTCATCCTCTCTACCCATTTCTCTCTCTCTTTCATCCTCTCTACCTCTTTCTCTCTCTCTTTCATCCTCTCTACCTTTCTCTCTCTCCTTCATCTTCTCTACCTCTCGCTCTCTCGTTCATCCTCTCTACCTCTTTCTCTCCCTCCTTCATCCTCTCTATCACTCTCTCTCTCCTTCATCCTCTCTACCTCTCTTGCTCTCCTTCATCCTCTATACCTCTTTCTCTCTCTCCTTCATCCTCTCTACCTCTTTCTCTCTCTCTTTCATTCTCTCTACCTCTTTCTCTCTCTCCTTCATCCTCTCTACCTCTTTCTCTCTCTCCTTCATCCTCTCTACCTCGTTCTCTCCTCCCTTCATCCTCTCTACCTCTTTCTCTCTCATCATCCTCTCTACCTCTTTCTCTCTGTCTTTCATCCTCTCTACCTCTTTCTCTCTCTCCTTCATCCTCTCTACCTCTTTCTCTCTCTCTTTCATCCTCTCTACCTCTTTCTCCCTCTTTCATCCTCTCTACCTCTTTCTCTCTCTTTCATCCTCTCTACCTCTTTCTCTCTCTCTTTCATCCTCTCTACCTCTTTCTCCCTCTTTCATCCTCTCTACTTCTTTCTCTCTCTCCTTCATCCTCTCTACCTCTTTCTCTCTCTCCTTCATCCTCTCTACCTCTTTCTCTCTCTCTTTCATCCTCTCTACCTCTTTCTCTCTTCTTCATCCTCTCTACCTCTTTTTCTCTCCTTCATCCTCTCTACCTCTTTCTCTCTCTCCTTCATCCTCTCTACCTCTTTCTCTCTACTTCATCCTCTCTACCTCTTTCTCGCTCTCCTTCATCCTCTCTACCTCTTTCTCTCTCCTTCATCCTCTCTACCTCTTTCTCTCTCTCCTTCATCTTCTGCTCTTCTTCTCCACTTTATTGTCCTCCTTCATCACTGTCTGTTTGTCCTTCTCTCTCTCATCTCCTTCTCCTTCCTCTCTACCTCCTCCTTCCTCTTCTTCATTTCCTCCTTTGCACTCTTCAATCCCTTCTCCAACACCTCCTTTATTTATATGTTCTCTCCCTCTTTCTGGATCTTGTACAGCAGTCCATAGAGAGCCTTCAAAGTTTCTTCCTTCATCTGTGCATTTGCACTCTCTTTAACTCTCTCTGTCTCCCTCTCCAGTTCTCTCCTCCAGCCCTCTCACTCTATCTGAGGATCTATTCTATTCAGTCTAGTCCAGTCTACTGGTCTAGTTCAGTCTAGTCCAGTCCAGTGTAGTCTAGTCTAGTCTAGTCTAGCCAGGTAAAATTAACATGGCAAAGTCAGATTGAATCACTAATTCAACAGAGGGGAAGTTGTATTACAGCTAGATTGTAATAGCCCACCAAAATACCCACCAAATAGGCTACTTAATTACAGATGATTGATTAGGGAAACTCACAGCACAAGAACATTGTCCGTTATCCTCTTTCTGTTTTTTCAGGTCTGTGGGGAAAAAATTGATGGAAAAAATAAACTAAATCTATTGATTTCCACCTGATGAGTTTAAGTATTCAGACTTATGGGTGTCATTCAGGCTGATAGGTTTGCATTGTGCTCTGCTCCAAGTGTTCAGCAAAAGTCACTCAGAAGTGAAATTCATTTTTGCAACATCTAGATTGTTGGGTATGTTGTCATGACAATGGCATTATGACGCTCCAGAACCAGAATGATGATATCATGATACTCCAGAGTTCTGGTCCTGTCCTGTCAGTGCTGGTCTACTCCCTCTGTAAACTAGCATTTCATCCTCACATGTATGCCCCTACACCAAATATTCTCAGAAATAAATCTATAAAATAATGGGTTCTCTTCAATTTCTTTCTCCAAAACACAAACCATAGAGATTAGGCTAATAGGCTATTTCTATGACACAAACTGCTTTCTCAGTTGACTAAAGATTAATCTCTGCTAGGCTACTACACATAATTGTTCAGTATTGTTATAAGCCAATCCAATCAATTAGCAGTTAGATGAAGGACAAAGCAGTTAGATGAAGGACAGAAAACTAATAAAATACTGAAAAATAAATGTTTTACTAAAACCTCTTAGATATATTAATTTAATGAAAATATATGTTCTTATTTTCCACTATGTTTACTTATGTAGTTATCTAAGACAGTAAAAAGCCTTATGGTTGTATTGTTTTTGTGCTTTTAGGCTTTACAGCGGCCGTTCTAGGTACCTGATCTGACTGTTACGTTGCCTTGTCCTATAATGAACGAGCTGGACAAGGTCGCGCAAGATTCGCATAGCCGCCTAGCTGTCACAACGACAAACGTCCGGATATCAGAAACGGTTACACTACAACTCAATGGAACAAACAGCACAGTAGAGAAGACAATTTGTGACCGTGCATGTATAACGGACAGTCAATATATCGCATTATAAAAACACATTTAAGTAGGCTATTCTCTCGGACTTCCTCGCGCTTGCCAGGTGAGTTTTGGTGTTTTCCTCATATCTTTTTTATTTTCTCAAACATAACAATGTAGGCAATTTCTCAATTAAGCCACACACATCCCCATCGATATTGCAAATAGCCACAATGAAGCGTACAATATAGTCTTTAAACTGATGCTTTAGAGAAAGAAAAACGCTAAATAACCGACATGAGTTATTTTTTGTCGGGCATATTAGGGTGGTAGCCTATTGTTAGCATACTATTGCGTTATATATCTGCCTCCCGTTTCCTTCTCTTACATTTTGGCTATAGGGTTTAGTTCAAGCTTTTATTGGTATCAAATATGAGTAGCCTATTATATTCTTAGGTCATATCTGATGAGTTGGCATATTGAATCGTCCCTCTGGTTTAGGTTCACTGCGTCTAATGCTCCCTTGTATAAAAATAGCTGAAGCATCTCAATGGGGTTCGCGTCATAATGCGGTTTTCGATGGATTTTTATACTAGTCTTATGTTTCGATGTCTCATGAATAAATCCCTTACGGTGAATGAGAGCCTAACTCATTATGTGCAGTTTGATAAACATCCACTTCAAATAGACAGGAGCTTGTTTTCAGGTAATCGATTTGGTGCAGCCCTGGAATAATGAAATAACAATATTGGGTGTAGGCCTATCCGTGCATCCTATAGGCCAATTTAGCCAATATTTGGTAGGACTGCCAGCTAGACCAAGACGACCTTTGATGAACATTTTTCAGACATAAATGAGGTAGTTGTTGATGTATTAGACATTAAGAGTTAGGCCTACACAGATGCTGAAAGCCTGTAATTACACCGATGAATAAGGGAAACCTATTAGAATAGCTATAAGAGTCTTTGCAATCAATCTTTTGTAACTTTTCTCTTTAGAAACCACCATGTCGCTGTATCCGTCATTGGAGGACATGAAGGTGGATCAATTTATACAGGTAAGAGTCCTACATTTGTTTCAACACTTCAAAAACACCTAATGCATTGTTATTGAATACATGTATAACTAATTGGCCTCATTATTTTACCAGGCTCGAAGTAGTACTTACTCCGCCAGTCCAACCAAGACACCTGCTCTACCTGCTGCTGTACAGGATGCCCCCAATCCAAATCCTGTGGAGGAAGAAACGGGTAACCAATTCCTCCCAAAAGTCTTCCATTATCAATAATGCAGTCTGGATATGTTGTCATGTCTTCATTTTCTGATTCTACTAACCTTTTGATATCATGTCTCACAAATGATGGTAGAATTGTATCCACTCTTAGAGCAAATGGGAAATAATGATTGATCGTAGCTTGCCTTTGTTTCTCTAATTTCACTGTATCTGTTGGTTGTCTTGCAGGACTCTACCCCAAACTGTACCCTGAGCTCTCAGAGTTCATGGGGCTGAACCTCAGTGAGGATGCACTTCGCCAAGCGCTGTCCGTGGTACCAGCAGAATACTACTCTGGGGTAATCACTCTCTGGGTCTATAATTTGATATAAAATGGTGGCAGTTATTGTCAGGGGGGATTTTGTTGAACTTTCAGTCCACAGCCCTAAAATAAAATATAATTGACACCAACCCTGTTTGCTATTACTTTACTATCATGTCTCTGTTGAATCTAAAACTGACAAAATTAACCATATAGTAGACGTACATTTGTATCTAGTCCATGGGATACTGATGAATGTTCTCGCCTCTGTGGCTCTTTGAGAGTAACATGTTGGCTCTGTGTGGTTTCTGCAGGCAGTGGCTCCCAGGACTTCCGCTCTGAGCTACATGAGCGCTCCGATCACAGGGAATGACTGTGGCATCCGCAGGGCTGAGATCAGGCAAGGCATCAGGGAGGTCATCCTCTGCAAGGACAGCGACGGCAAGATCGGACTGCGCCTCAAATCTGTGGACAATGTAAGACACTGGCACTATTCAATGACATGTCAATTAATATAAAACGATCCAGTTGGAAATATGAACAAAATAGCAGGCTACCTTAGGTTTTCCCTTTAGCAAGCCTGACTATAGCGCCACTTTTGTTCTCTAAATGTCTCCCTTGGATACAATTCTGTTGTTGAGAATCAGTGTTGCTTGGCAGGGTGTGTTTGTTCAGCTGGTACAGGCGAACACTGCCGCGGCATTGGGTGGCATGCGCTTTGGAGATCAGGTGCTGCAGATAAACGGGGAGAACTGCGCTGGGTGGAGCACGGACAAGGCCCACAAGGTGCTGAAGAACGCCAGCGCAGAGCGGATAGCCTTTGTGGTACGGGACAGGTGAGCTCCCACCAGCCATTCATAATTCAACTGAGGATCCAGTTACACCACTGAATTATTGACTTGGTCCATCATGCTTCTGGATGAGGACACTGTGTGCCAAAACATTACTCTAGCTGCAACAGATATCATTATAGTACTATGGTGTGTATTATAGTGTGCGCAACTGTACATTTCCTCTGACAGACCATTTGAGCGCACCATCACCCTGCACAAAGACATCAACGGCCAACTGGGTTTCATCTTTAAGAAGGGGAAGATCACTTTTATCGTGAAGGACAGTTCTGCTGCCCGCAACGGCCTCCTGACTGATCACCACATTTGTGAAGTCAATGGGCAGAATGTAATTGGACTTAAGGTAAACAAGCTGTCCTGATTGGTTGCATCTGTGGTAGGAAGCCAAATAGCAAGGTCTACTGCACTAAAAACAACCAATGTTTTCACATTGTAGGTGACATTTTTTTATTTGAAAATTTTGCAGTGTATTCATCAGAAAATGTGTATTTTTGTCAATTTGCTGTTCTGTTCTTTGTGCCAACAATTGCTTACTTTTCCCCTCTGTTTTTGTTCCTGGGTTCAGGATCCACAGATTACAGACATCCTGAACTCCGCTGGTGGAGTGATCACTGTCACTGTCACACCCACCATCATCTTTGAGCACATGACAAAAAAGTGAGTACGATGTATCAAGTGGTGTTCAGGGATGAAACAGACACAAAAACCGCCCCAGAAATCTAAATTTGACAGAATATTGATTGGTTTTCAACAGTAATACTGTGACACCACATAAGGAGTGAAAATGCCTATGGGAATATGCTAATATAAGGCTGTCTTTGGAGGACACTAGTCTCGCGATCCCAGATCTTGACACCGTTTTCTCATTTTCATTCTGGAGAAACCTAGATTGGCTTCTCGAGGCTAGTAGGACACTCATGCCCACAGGATAGTCTGGGAGGAACAATCATTGATATACTGTCCATCTATTTCTCTCTACTTGTCTATAGGATGTCTTCCAGCATTGTGAAGAGCCTAATGGACCACTCTATCCCGGAGGTGTGAGGCCAGCAGTCATGTGATAGGAAATTCAGAGGCGTACCAATAACATATGAATTGATGAGAAATTATGATTCTGCTGAGTAACCCCACGTCTCAACGCTGCATCCTGCGTTCGTGAAACAGACCAGTCACATATTCATCTTTATGCCCTTACTTCAATCAAAACCCATAACCATGTTTCTGTGTGTAAAATCATCTCTGTACAGTATGTTTGTTTCAAGCTGTAATATAAACAGTAACAGTCCATATGAATTCAGACGTCTATTCCTGCAGCGCTAGAGGAATTATGGTTTTGAATTAACCCACAAATTCGGATGAACAGGTTTGATTTTATAGGGTCCTGAGCGAGAGACCCCATCTTGCCTAATGGAAGCTCCATTGTAGCCACAGTCTTTGGTTTGAATGATGCATTGAGCTCATCATTTAACAAATATAATTCCGTCCTTTTTGTCAGTGGAGATTACTTTCCTCTTTTATGACTTTGTAGTCATGTGACACAATCTGTCTTCTTCTGTACTTTGTGTTACTTGGATTGTCTTTTTTCCCCCTCTTCTATGGTACACATTTGAAATGTTTCACATGTATGCCTTCTAGTACATGTTGTAAGCTTTAAGAAAAAACTATTTACCTGAGACAAAGTGAAAATGCTTTGGTGTCTGAGGGTATCCTAACGTTATAATATTCTAAACCAGCCCACAATAAGATGTAGATACTATAAATTAAATTTAGTTTAATCTCAACTGTATGATGTAATTTTTCTCAATCCATTCCTGCATATATTGGTTGGTTACAATGCCCTGCATGATCTATGGTCATCAACATGTCATTTTCGCACAAACAAAATAATACATAATCAAGTTTACTATGACAGCTACTCAGTGTTACTTAAATAAAGCCATACAAACTTTCCTCTTTGTTTCATGTCTTCTGCTATGTTTACAGTGAAAC
Organism: Coregonus lavaretus; assembly: GCF_964263955.1. NCBI lineage: Eukaryota > Metazoa > Chordata > Actinopteri > Salmoniformes > Salmonidae > Coregonus > Coregonus lavaretus. The sequence continues at coordinate 14,155,733 of NC_139989.1, forward strand.
CTAACAACACCACAAAAGGACACCAGGAAAAAACATGTATTCACAGATGTGCAATATTTTATTGACCAGGATCTGTACAGTACACAAAAGCTGGGACATACTGCATCAATGTAACACTGTTAGCCCCGAGGCATGAAAAAGAGTAGACATCCCGATTTACAGCATATTTTTTCTCAGCAACCTCACTCAAATACATTCACTTACGTCACTAGGAGAGCACTGCTTCATTTTTAGCTACTTCCCATTAGACCAAATGCTGCTGGCAGCTTTTACTTACAGTGCTAGTAGTGGTAGTAGAGTATGAGTACATTTTGTTACATATTACTTACAACTGTTACACCTGTTTAAGGATTACAAGGACTCGTAAATAAACCGATCACAGTGGAGACAACTGTGCAATTTAAAGCAATATTTCTAGGACAAGGGGAGATTAAACCACATCTCATTTGAGGTTTCCCCCTCACAAATCCGATGCATATAAAAAAAGTCTAAATGAGTAATTTTACACAAATGGCAAACGTATCATAGTACTTAAAACTATGTTCCAATACTGCAATTACATTCTACAGTACTTGCCTATGTAACTACCTTGTTAATACAGGTTTAAGCTCCACATAATGTAAATAAAATCAAAAGTAATAAAACAAGATGGGTCATCTCTATTAAAATGGGTGTACAGGGTGGTATATAGTTAGTTACACAGTGCATTGGCAGTCTATGCCATAGCAAGATGCTTCAGTAACACTCACATTTATCTTGCTATAACAAGGTTGACAAACTTGAAAGAAATGCACTCTTTGCATGGGTGAGAGTTCCTGAGTCTACTCAGTCTCAGTAAAGCAGTTCCCCAAATATAGTGGGGCCAAAGCGCTTATAAACATTATTTTGAATTATGCCTCACTGTAAGTTAAATAGTTAGGTATATTAATATACCTATGTTTTAATCTACAATAACTATTGGACATTTCCCATGCATTAGCAATTAATGCTCTCAAATGAAAATTGTGGGGAAAATAAATCTAATGAATATATTTTTATGTAGCATGTGTGTGTTACTGTATGTATTTAATAATACTATTAATGGAGTGGATTTATATAGAGCTTTTCCAAGTACTCAAAGTGTGTTTCATTGTACATTTATTTAATGTCATGATAATCTCTACTGCAGGTATTTCAGAAACACTGCTGGCTATACAGTTTGTTTTGTGCCAGAGGTTTATTCCGACCACTATGCGGTCAATTACATCATGATTAAATGGTCAGTCACTAAGGCACTATGATAACTGAATGAACGCTTAAACAATACAGACAGAAAAGCAACATATGCTCTACAGTAAGATAATGTAAAAAAAAAAAAATATATCTAAAGAAACCTGGGTTGACTCACTGTCTGGCAAAAGCATAGAAGTGCAAAATTAGCATGGGAATGCTGCAAGAGGGCATGTGCAGAATCTAATCATCGCCATACCACCCTCACTGGGTTGAAATTGATATTTATATTGGCTAACATGATTAACGATTGCTATGTTATGCTAACATGATTGAGGATGGTCAATATGCTACGCTAACGTGATTGAGGATGGTCAATATGTTACGCTAACATGATTGAGGATGGCCAATATGTTACGCTTACATGATTGAGGATGGCCAATATGTTACGCTTACATGATTGAGGATGGTCAATATGTTACGCTTACATGATTGAGGTTGTCAGTATGTTACGCTAACATGATTGAGAATGGTTAATATGTTACGCTAACATGATTGAGAATGGTTAATATGTTACGCTAACATGATTGAGAATGGTTAATATGTTACGCTAACATGATTGAGAATGGTTAATATGTTACGCTAACATGATTGAGAATGGTTATGTTATGCTAACATGATTGAGAATGGTTATATTGTTCATAATTATATTTTGTTTGAGAACTCCAGACAGGTGTATGATTGTTGTCCCTGCTAACTGGACCAGTTTATTTGTAAGTCATATGTGCAATGATTTTGCGTTGCCATCTTTGGGTGAGCCAGCCAGCAGGCCAGCCAGCCTAAATAGTTACCTTGACCGACGGTGATAGCCTCTTTGGTTGGAGCCAGACAGTATAAAGATGTCTCAGAGTGAGTGTCCCTCTTGGACTTCACCTGTGTACATAAACATACAGAGGGACTTTCGAGCACTGTGGTCAACAGTCAAGTTTCCAGAAGATGATCTGCTTGTCTTCGCCGCCTGTGATCACCGTGCTACACTGCTCGTTCATCCACATCGCTGTGACTGCACCTGGTCAGGGCCGAATAAAAATGAAAGATTAACAATAATTGATTCTGCACATGTATACAAGCCCACAGGGACCGTTTGAATGATACCAGATTTAATTGAAATGTATTGCTATTCATTCATTGCCGTTTCATTTGCTGTTTCATTTGTGTTTTGACATTTTAGTGATGATTATTGGTGTACCTGAATGTCCAGGGATCCTGGTGGTCACTTTGCTGCTCAGCAGGTCCAGGACCTGTAGGTGTCCGGACTGACCCCCCGACAGGACCATGTTCCCGTCCCAGCAGAAACATCTGTTCCCAGGGACACGGCAACAGTCAGGCAGGGGTCATTATATTTGTGTAGATGCACATTATGAGCCAGAGACAAATGAGGATACAGACATAGTAACCTGTTCTATTTTGGCCCCTAGCCGCAGTTCACAAATCCAGGGCTGGATAGGTTTAAGAAATATGGCAGAAGCTCCACTCAGCTCATTAGAGGGATTCAAGAGGACATCACCATATTGCTTACACCCGGGAAGTTCCTTCCAAATCTTTGTGAGCAGGGACTAAATGAAGTTGCCATGGACTGAAATGGAACTGGGACAGAGTGGGTGTGGTCTTACCGCTGCTCCTCATCAGCTTGCACAGACGAGATCATCATGCCTGTCTGGACGTCGATTACCTTCAGACACGAGTCCTCTCCTACACTCAAGATGTGTCTGCTGTCTGTGAAAATAAATACAAGTTGGCTCAGTCATGTTTAGTGTTTATTATACAGAGGTAGTGAAGGTTTAGAGTAACAGTGAGTCAGAGAAATCCGACCCAGACCATGTAATTATAAACCCCATTGACAATGACCAGCAGACCTTAATCATATTACTGTAGTACAGTTATTCCCAAACTGTGGGTGGATGCATCAATGATAAGGATTAAACTACCAGTCAAAAAAAAGTATTTAGTCCCATGTATAGTCCATACTGGGACTGAGGGATGTACTAGTTAGTATTACATACGTACCAGGACTAAAGGCCATATCGTGGATCTTTCCCGAGTGGCAGTGGACTTGATGGAGTTGTACTGAACTACTGGTATCCCAAATGGTAGCGGTTCCATCCTTAGTCCCTGATACCAGCAAAGTACCTGCTGGGTTTAGGTTAATAGTGTTCACCTGGAAATGGAGAAAACATAGGTTAGGGTTAGGCTGTTGGACAGAAAGACTCAAACAGATCGCAAACAGTAAAATAATTTCTGAGAGGTAAGTAAGGATGTCATGTTCACTCTCAGTCCGACATGCAATAAGACAGGTTAGTATCATGTGAGATGATAGGCAGGCACTTACCCCCGCCTCGTGTTCAAACTCAGCCAGCAACTCGAATTGGCATCTCTTATTATTTGCGATATCGGCAGAGTCACATTGCCAAACCTTCAATAGAAATAGAAATATTAGCATTCATACAGGCCTATTATATTGTCAAACAGACGAATTAGAAATGCATTAAGCCATTAAAAGATCTTTGAAAAAAGGCTCATGTCATTTTACACCCATGGTGTTCATCATCATCATCAAGATTATGATGGTGTCCCTAACCTTGACTGTAGAGTCCCAGGATGCCGTGTAAAGCTGGTTGTCCCTCCAGCACATCTTACTGATTGCATCATCATGACCCATCAACGTGTCCTGACGCCTGCCAAATGGTATCGAGTAGAAATACCTGGGGAGGAAGAACACTGGATGTGATGAAATGTACAAGGCCATTAATCAACAGGAAAACGCTCATCCAGATGCAGCGCTCCTAGTAGCCGGGGACTTTAATGCAGGGAAACTTAAATCCGTTCTACCTAATTTCTACCAGCATGTTAAATGTGCAACCAGAGGGAAAAAAACTCTAGACCACCTTTACTCCACACACAGAGACGCATACAAAGCTCTCCCTCGCCCTCCATTTGGCAAATCTGACCATAACTCCATCCTCCTGATTCCTGCTTATAAGCAAAAACTGAAGCAGGAAGCACCAGTGATTCGGTTAATAAAAAAGTGGTCAGATGACGCAGATGCTAAGCTACAGGACTGTTTTGCTAGCACAGACTGGAACATGTTCCGGGATTCTTCAGACAGCATTGAGGAGTACACCACATCAGTCACTGGCTTCATCAATAAGTGCATCGATGATGTCGTCCCCACAGTGACCGTACGTACATACCCCAACCAGAAGCCATGGATTACAGGAAACATCCGCACTGAGCTAAAGGGTAGAGCTGCCGCTTTCAAGGAACGGGACTCTAACCCGGACGCTTATAAGAAATCCCGCTATGACCTCCGACGAACCATCAAACAGGCAAAGAGTCAATACAGGTCTAAGATTGAATCATACTACACTGGCTCTGACGCTCGTCGGATGTGGCAGGGCTTGAAAACTATTACAGACTACAAAGGGAAGCACAGCCGCGAGCTGCCCAGTGACACAAGCCTACCAGACGAGCTAAACCACTTCTATGCTCGCTTCGAGGCAAGCAACACTGAAGCATGCATGAGAGCACCAGCTGTTCCGGACGACTATGTGATCACGCTCTCCGTAGCCGATGTGAGTAAGACTTTTAAGCAGGTCAACATTCACAAGGCCGCAGGGCCAGACGGATTACCAGGACGTGTACTCCGAGCATGTGCTGACCAACTGGCAAGTGTCTTCACTGACATTTTCAACATGTCCCTGACTGAGTCTGTAATACCAACATGTTTCAAGCAGACCACCATAGTCCCCGTGCCCAAGAACTCTAAGATAACCTGCCTAAATGACTACCGACCCGTAGCACTGACGTCTGTAGCCATGAAGTGCTTTGAAAGACTGGTCATGGCTCACATCAACAGCATAATCCCAGAAACCCTAGACCCACTCCAATTTGCATACCGCCCCAACAGATCCACAGATGATGCAATCTCTATCGCACTCCACACTGCCCTTTCCCACCTGGACAAGAGGAACACCTACGTGAGAATGCTATTCATTGACTACAGCTCAGCATTCAACACCATAGTGCCCTCTAAGCTCATCACTAAGCTAAGGATCCTGGGACTAAACACCTCCCTCTGCAACTGGATCCTGGACTTCCTGACGGGCCGCCCCCAGGTGGTAAGGGTAGGTAACAACACATCTGCCACACTGATCCTCAACACGGGGGCCCCTCAGGGGTGCGTGCTCAGTCCCCTCCTGTACTCTCTGTTCACCCATGACTGCATGGCCAGGCACGACTCCAACACCATCATTAAGTTTGCCGACGACACAACAGTGGTAGGCCTGATCACCGACAACGATGAGACAGCCTATAGGGAGGAGGTCAGAGATCTGGCCGTGTGGTGCCAGGACAACAACCTCTCCCTCAACGTGACCAAGACAAAGGAGATGATTGTGGACTACAGGAAAAAAAAGAGGACTGAGCACGCCCCCATTCTCATCGACGGGGCTGTAGTGGAACAGGTTGAGAGCTTCAAGTTCCTTGGTGTCCACATCACCAACGAACTATCATGGTCCAAACACACCAAGACAGTCGTGAAGAGGGCACGACAAAGCCTATTCCCCCTCAGGAGACTAAAAAGATTTGGCATGGGTCCTCAGATCCTCAAAAAATTCTACAGCTGCACCATCGAGAGCATCCTGACTGGTTGCATCACCGCCTGGTATGGCAACTGCTTGGCCTCTGACCGCAAGGCACTACAGAGGGTAGTGCGTACGGCCCAGTACATCACTGGGGCAAAGCTCCCTGCCATCCAGGACCTCTATACCAGGCGGTGTCAGAGGAAGGCCCTCAAAATTGTCAAAGACTCCAGCCACCCTAGTCATAGACTGTTCTCTCTGCTACCGCACGGCAAGCGGTACCGGAGTGCCAAGTCTAGGTCCAAAAGACTTCTCAACAGCTTCTACCCCCAAGCCATAAGACTCCTGAACAGCTAATCATGGCTACCCGGACTATTTGCACTGCCCCCCCACCCCATCCTTTTTACGCTGCTGCTACTCTGTTAAGTATTTATGCATAGTCACTTTAACTCTACCCACATGTACATATTACCTCAACTACCTCAACTAGCCGGTGCCCCCGCACATTGACTCTGCAACGGTACCCCCCTGTATATATAGCCTCCCTACTGTCACTTTATTTTACTGTATATATAGCCTCCCTACTGTCACTTTATTTTACTTCTGCTCTTTTTTTCTCAACACTTTTTTGTTGTTGTTGTTTTATTCTTACTTTTTTTGTTTAAAATAAATGCACTGTTGGTTAAGGGCTGTAAGTAAGCATTTCACTGCAATGTCTGCACCTGTTGTATTCGGCGCATGTGACCAATAAAATTTGATTTGATTTGATTTGAAATGTCATGGATATGGAAATAGAGCTGTTATGATGACTGGAATAGGTAATGTTGTGATGACTGGAATAGGTAATGTTGTGATGACTGCAATAGGTCATGTTGTGAGGACTGCAATAGGTCATGTTGTGAGGACTGCACTGTAAAACCATGAAACGTGACACGTTTATAACCTAAACTTCAGTGTTTAAAACTTAAATATTAGGCATTTATATTTGCCAATAAGTGTTCTGATCTTAAAAGACAGGTGTTTAGAATGCAAGATTAACAATGAAAGTCAGCTTTTTCCAGTCAGTTTCCAACCAGGAGAACACCTATATCTCCTAAGTGTTCAGATTTTAAACACTATTGTTTACTTCCCCATCTTCCTGTTTAGAGTGCATTTTGTCATTAGAAATGTGACTTCCATGCCTTTTATTCAGATCAGTGTTGGAAAATTGTCTGTCACCTTTACTACAATTCAGCACAACTGAACAGGACATTTGATTCAATAAATCTTTTCAATCGCGTAGTGTTGTTGTCACTCGACTGTGAGATAGTTTGAAAAATGTATGCACTCACTAACTGTAAGTCGCTCTGGATAAGAGCGTCTGCTAAATGACTAAAAATGTAAATGTAATAGTTCATTTCTGTTAACGCAGAGTGAAAAAGACGTGGGAAGGGCCTCTATCAGATTTCCCAGCATGCTTTGTTTTTTTAATAGTTTGTTTTAACATCTATGTTTCCTCATTGATCTTATACTATACAAAGATAAATAACTTACGTTTTTCTAAACTAATCCAATCTGTTAGTAGTTGGATTTATTGCACCCGTTACTGAGATGGTTGTTCCAGTTTAGATGGTTTATGTAGTCTAACCATATAAGTTATTCTGAGTGCAGGTTGTGGGTGATAAAATATTCAAATTATTGGATATCTTCCCTATGGCTGGATTCCGATAGGAATTGCTAATCACTTCACAAATCAGTGTATTATGACTTGCAGGTCTGATGTGGCCCATTGGCCAGGATTTTCAGACCACAATGCCGAAGATAACTAGGCCATACCTAAAGGCCTTATGAAACGTATCATATGTGGTTATAAACAGTGTACTTTTAATTGAAACACATTCACTTAAGCAGTCACTTTGTGACAGCTTAAGTTATTGAATGGAACAAATAGGTCACTGTCACTAACAAACACAGTCATGGGTGGGTATCTCTTACATTCACGCGAAAGGCATGCTGGGAAATATTCAAATACAGCTTTACACCCTACAGTGTTAAAACAATACACCCAGTGTTTAAACCTTAACTCCTTGTGCTGAATAAATGTGTTCATGTGTTTAGAAAGTGTTACAGCGAATAAACATATTCTGGTGTTTACAATCGAAACACTGTGACGCATTTTCATTGAAATTCTAAATGACTTGACGTATTTAAAAGGGTTACAGAAAAGTGTTCAGATTTTAAACACTGTAAAAAAAAAAAAAAAGTGTGGAATAGGTATTGTTGTGATGACTGGAATAGGTCATGTTGTGATGAATAATGGTGAGATAATGGTCAAGTGATGAACTGAAAACGCTCACACATTATTGTCCCACGAGGAGCAGACTACGGCCTTATCCTCTGGTAGCATCAAGCACGATGATAATGCCTGCAGGAAAAAAGGTATGAAAAATGTATGCACTCACTAACTGTAAGTCGCTCTGGATAAGAGCATCTGCTAAATGACTAAAATGTAATACTTTCATCTCATAATAATGGAAATGGTTTCACAATAAAGGGGGCGAGAGGGGATCACATTCTGCTCAGTACCATGTTGGAGAAGGACATGCTTCTCTGCAATCCATTAGACTCTCTGGAGAACATCTTCAGTGTTGAGTCTGTGGAGGAGAGTACTTTTAGTCCTTATCAGACTTCAATAGCAAATTATACTCATATTAATTGCACATTAACGTTCACATGGAAAGGCTCAGCAATATTTTAATTCATCATATTCTAAAACATAACCAAAGTTTACTTTACAAGCTGATTTCCAGACCTTGTGATGTTGTGAAGACAGATGATGCAGTCCGAGTCACTGCGATGCCTGTCACAGCCCTGTGTTTTTACAGAGAGTGTATTCAGTCAGAGATGATCAAGTTGAAAAGTCACAGTCCAATAACAGGGTGGATACATTTTAGGGGTGGACAGAAAAATTACATAGTTTAAATTCTCACTCACTCTTTATGGATTTTGTGGCTGGACATCAACTTGAGTTTAGCTATGTTGTTCCAAGCCAGTCTCCTACTCTCTTCGGTTAGGTCTTCAAAGGAGGAGTCCTCACTGGTGGAGGCTAAAAAAGAACAATGGGTAAATTAACACTACACCTCCAAACTTCAACAACTGGCATTTGTGATTATATCGCAAAAGCAAACATGTTGAGTCTGACTGGAAAAAGCTTTGCAATGTCAGCATTAGATTAACTGTGTCTGTCTGTGAGGGTGTTACCTGGAGAGAGTTCCTTCGTTCCCTGTGTTTGTCTGTCAGTGAGGGTGTTACCTGGAGAGAGTTCCTTCGTTCCCTGTGTTTGTCTGTCAGTGAGGGTGTTACCTGGAGAGAGTTCCTTCGTTCCCTGTGTTTGTCTGTCAGTGAGGGTGTTACCTGGAGAGAGTTCCTTCGTTCCCTGTGTTTGTCTGTCAGTGAGGGTGTTACCTGGAGAGAGTTCCTTCGTTCCCTGTGTTTGTCTGTCAGTGAGGGTGTTACCTGGAGAGAGTTCCTTCGTTCCCTGTGTTTGTCTGTCAGTGAGGGTGTTACCTGGAGAGAGTTCCTTCGTTCCCTGTGTTTGTCTGTCAGTGAGGGTGTTACCTGGAGAGAGTTCCTTCGTTCCCTGTGTTTGTCTGTCAGTGAGGGTGTTACCTGGAGAGAGTTCCTTCGTTCCCTGTGTTTGTCTGTCAGTGAGGGTGTTACCTGGAGAGAGTTCCTTCGTTCCCTGTGTTTGTCTGTCAGTGAGGGTGTTACCTGGAGAGAGTTCCTTCGTTCCCTGTGTTTGTCTGTCAGTGAGGGTGTTACCTGGAGAGAGCTCGTTGAGGGGTGTGTTTACACTGGGTGTCCTCGATATGCTCTGGAATCTGGGTGTTATCCTCTGTGGGTGTGGGGTGGTGAACAGTTGCGTCGGGGTTTGCCCAAACTCCAGGATCTGAATCAACATGGCAATCTTCTCATTGGGGTCCTCTATACTGTTCAGAGGGAGAGAACAGAGAAGGAGACAGTATTTCATAAATCATTTAATCAGTTTACTGGATATGTACGAAATATGGAGAGGTGGATAACACTGAATGGTTAACACTGAATGGTTTCATTACCTATCACAGTCGATGCCTCCCTCATATGTCAATGGATGGAACACTGCCAATAAAACCAGGAGAATCAACATCATTACATCACATCGGTATTCATTAAAAACGTTTCATCATCAGGCAAATGGATACTCAGTCTCTGATGCAATCTAGGTGTCTCGTACCATTGTGGGCTGCCACGGCATCACTTCCTTTTTGCTTGAAGCCAAACACTAGGTCGATCCACTCGTGCAGGTGTTCTGACACGTACTGACTCTCCAGCGCTTTCTGGTTCTTCTGAAGAAAATCACTGGCGTCTACATCATACATACAGGAAAATAATGAACACAAACACACACAACCAAAATAATATCACCAAAATATAACACACAAACAAATTGTTTCCATGTTGTAGTTGTTACCTGCAGCCCATGGCGGAAGAACTACATCTTGAACCGAGCTTCCACCTTGCCTCTTCCCCAAATCCAGACTCAGGCAGTTTAGCAGAAAGCTGGCGTCATTCCCATAGAAGTCTGGGATCAACTGAAACAGATTGTTGACAAGGAAACGTCCACATGAGACACAGAAATAATGTGCAAAGGGACATTTGGTATTATACAATTCTGATCATTATAAAATATTTTTCATTCAAGGTACTTTTTACCTCTTTGAAGTCAGTTGCACCCTCTAAGCAATTTTTCCATGTTTCTCCAATGCTGCAAACACATTAATAAATCCATGTTGGCATGGGTGATTCAGACAAAGATTGTAAACATAATTGGCAAACACTTTACATTAAAGCTGCAATATGTAACTTTTTGTGAGACCCCAACCAAATTAAATTAGAAAAGTTTGTTATAGATCTGTCATTCTCATTGAAAGAAAGTCTAAGAAGTGGTAGATCAGTTCTATATGAGCTATTTCTATGCTTCACATTCTTAAGTTTCTTTTTTGCGTCTTTTACGTTCGGTTTTGTACACCAGCTTCAAACAGCTGAAAATACAATATTTTTGGTTATGGAAAATATATTTCACAGCGGTTTAGATTGTACAATGATTCTCCACACTATACTTGCTTGTTTTGTCACATAAACTGAAAATAAGCGAACTATTAGAATTTTGGCAACCAGGAAATGGCGGAGCGATTTCTGCATAGTGCATCTTTAAGTTACCCCTATTACTATGTAACTACACAGTAACAACATAGTAGTTACACAATTGGAACAAGAAATGTGTAATTACACATCTACTTGAAGGTTATTCCACAAGTGTAATTACTGATGTCATTACACCTTTTCTTGTTCCACAATGTAGCTAACGTTTTGAATTTACATGTTTGAAAGTCAGCTCTGAATTACCATGTTACTAACTCGAACAAAAATCTGACACTGTTACATTAACTACAACGTGCTACTACCATCGAATTCACATGTAATACCAAGGTTGATAAATAGTCTAGGACCTTTACCCCCCTGTGTTAGTATGTTTTACAAACTAATTAGTACATTTTACTAATAGTTATTGCTTTGAGTCTGGAATGGGGATTTGAATTTGAATTTGAATCTTTGTCAAATCCATAAGAGTCTAAGCACTGTCTAAGCTGTGGGAGGGTACTACTAAGCTATATGGAATTGTTTTAAGGTCATACCAAGGATCATTTTGCTATTTGATTTTACGTTTTCAGACCCCTTGAAGTATCAAAAAAAAAATGTAAAAAAAAAAATATATGTATTTGGCCTTACTGCTACACGAACATCTCATTCCAAAATCATGGGCATTAATATGGAGTTGGTCCCCCCTTTGCTGCTATAACAGCCTCCACTCTTCTGGGAAGGCTTTCCACTAGATTTTGGAACATTGCTGCGGGGAGCATTAGTGAGGTCGGGTACTGATGTTGGGCAATTAGGCCTGGCTCGCAGTCAGCGTTCCAATTCATCCCAAAGGAGTTCGAAGGGGTTGAGGTCAGGGCTCTGTGCAGGCCAGTCAAGTTCTTCCACACCGATCGACAAACCATTTCTGTATGGACCTTGCTTTGTGTACGGGGGCATTGTCATGCTGAAACAGGAAAGGGCCTTCCCCAAACTGTTGCTACAAAGTTGGAAGCTCAGAATTTTCTAGAATGTCACTGTATGCTGTAGCGTTAAGATTTTTGTATATATAGTGTTTTAGCCCATACAAACACATTGAATAACAGCTTGACTACATGGAACAGATAATCCCCCAAAACAAATCTAAAGGAAGTTTGTTCTGAAGTGTCTGTCCTATATCTGAGAGATATAAGAAAAAACAATTGTAACATGTATTTAACCCCTTATTTTTGGCACTAAACAGTCTCCATATACAGTGCATTCAGAAAGTATTCAGACCTCTTGACCTTTTCCACATCTTGTTACGTTACAGCCTTATTCTAAATTGTTTTTTTCCCTCATCAAGCTACACACATTAATGACAAAGCAAAAACAGGTTTTTAGATTTATTTGCAAATGTATTAGAAATGGAAAACTGATATATAACATTTGCATGCGTATTCAGACCCTTTACTCAGTACTTTGTTGAAGCACCTTTGGCAGCGATTACAGCCTCAAGTCTTCTTGGGTATGACGCTACAAGCTTGGCACACCTGTATTTGGAGAGTTTCTCCCATTCTTCTCTGCAAATCCTCTCAAGCTCTGTCAGGTTGGATGGGGAGCGTCGTTATTTTCAGGTCTCTCCACAGATGTCCGATCGGGTTCAAGTCTGGGCTCTGGCTGGGCCACTCAAGGACATTGAGACTTGTCCAGAAGCAACTCCTGCGTTGTCTTGGCTGTGTTCTTAGGGTCGTTGTCCTGTTGGAAGGTGAACCTTCACCCTAGTCTGAGGTCCTGAGCGCTCTGGAGCAGGTTTTCATCAAAGATCTCTCTGTACTTTGCTCCGTTCATCTTTCTCTCAATCCTGACTAGTCTCTCAGTCCCTGCCGCTGAAAAACATCCCCACAGCATGATGCTGCCACCACCATGCTTCACCGTACGGATGGTGCCAGGTTTCCTCCATATGTGACGCTTGGCATTCAGGCCAAAGAATCTTGGTTTCATCAGACCAGAGAATCTTGTTTCTCATGGACTGAGAGTCCTTTAGGTGCCTTTTGGCAAACTCCAAGCGGGCTGTCATGTGCCTTTTACTGAGGAGTGGCTTCCGTCAGGCCACTCTACCATAAATGCCTGATTGGTGGAGTACTGCAGAGATGGTTGTCCTTCTGGAAGGTTCTCTCATCTCCACAGAGGAACTCTGGAGCTCTGTCAGAGTGACCACCGGGTTCTTTGTCACCTCCTTGACCAAGGCCCTTCTCCCGATAGCTCCGTTTGGCCAGGAGGCCAGCTCTAGGAAGAGTCTTGGTGGTTCCAAACTTCTTCCATTTAAAAATGATCGATACAACTCTGTTCTTGGGGACCTTCAATGCTGCTAACATTTTTTGGTACCCTTCCCCAGATCTGTGCCTCGACACAATCCTGTCTTGGAGCTCTATGGACAATTTTTTTCAATCTCATGACTTGGTTTTTGCTCTGACATGCACTGTCAACTGTGGGACCTTATATAGACAGGTGAGTGCCTTTCCAAACCATATCCAACCAATTTAATTTACCACAGGTAGACTCCAAGTTGTAGAACCATCTTAAGGATGATGAATGGAAACAGGATGCACCTGAGCTTAATTTCGAATCTCATAGAAAAGGCTCTGAATACTTATGTAAATAAGGCATCTGTTTATTATTTTTAATACATTTGCAAAAATTTCTAAAAACCTGTTTTTCGCTTTGTCATTATGGGGTATTGTGTGTAGATTGATGAGGGAAACATTTCTTTAATCAATTTCAGAATAAGGCTGTAATGGTTCAAAATGTGGAAAAGGGGAAGGGGTCTGAATACTTTCCGAATGCACTGTATACTTCCATAAATGTTTTCAACCGGTACCAGGGGACCTTCAGACGAGTCTTGTGAGGCCTGTGGGCATCCTGGAGCAAAACAGTCTCACCTTTCCACAGAGGGGTCATATTTATGTGTAGCCCAAACGGTTCGGATGCTACAGACAGTTGGCAGATTGGCTGTACCTACTTCAGACAAGTCCCAAGACGTTTTCGTAGAGCAAAACAGAGAACACCATCGTGTTCGTGAGTCTCATCTTTCAATAGAGTAGGCCAAACTGACAATTTTGTGAGAAGACCGATTTTCGGAATGTCTCATGGTCTGACAAACACCGCTCTAGCTCTGTCACCTTTCACCGCAGATGCGGAAGTGCGACATCAGCGGATGTGGTGGACTGAGACGCATCCAATGCAAAAAACATTTATAGCTTAAACAAGCAACAAAAACAACTAACCTATTGAACATGCGGTCTGCATTGTCATAGCGGCCATTTTGAAGACACAGCATGTGTTCTGGGGCTACAAGGGAGAAGATGGTAAAAAAATATATATATATGTCATGTAAGCCTTCTCAGTAATATCATGTAAGCCTTCTCAGACAACACATGAAATAATGTAAAAGGCTTACTTTTGCAATAACCACACAGTCAAAATCTCGTACTATATGTCAAACAATATCAGAAGGCGTCGACATACCAACTCTGACTAAGTAGAAAAGCACATAGCCTGGAGAGGAGTAATGACTGCCGTACATGAAACGAGGATCAGGCATGTCTCTGTACCGGGACTGTAAGGAAGAGAGAGATCCACCCTAGTTAGAACATTTTATTGTGGTTTTTCTAGGGATGCAAATTTCAGTACATTTTGCTGCCGACTAACCAAACTTTATTAACCGGTCAACAAACGGTTACATTTTTTCCAAACAGTAAAATTATGTGACCAACAGAAAATACTATGCATGCATACAAGAAACTGACATTTTTCATTACGAGCTTAATGAAAACATGCAACAATAGCAAGCCTTACGTCTTACAGTCAAAAGGCTATAACCTATTATTGAACATGCAACTGCTGTAATAAAACAGCTAATTAAACGTCATTTTCAATAATTTGCCAAAATGCAATTTGGGGGAAAACAAAATTCTAAACTGCACACCTAATGCGAGTGGTTCCATATGTGACAGAGATGAAAATATCCATTAGAAACACAGAAAGAGGTTGAATCTACTAGCAACAACTAGGATGGGGGTTGCTAATATGACTAGGATTGTGCCTTCGGCTTCTGGATAACGAAAGAAAGTTGATATGAAAACCAATAGTCTGAAGTCATGAAGGCTTTATAAAATAATTGCCTCCACGTTTCTATGGATGGATTTTTGCAAGGCTACTTTGAAGCAAGGTAAGACATGCCTCATTCGAAGTAAAGTAAAATGTTCAGGTTTCAAACAATTATACTGCCTCACATTGTAAAGTTGTAGGTGACGCGCTGATAGCCTGCCTACCGTTGACTACAGCCTATGCAGTCGAATGGCGAATGGGAGGCGCGCTTTAATTAGCTATTTTTAAATCGTGGCCATCAAAATAGTTTAACATGCGATTGCATTTAGAATTGTTATTTGTTGCGCAATGACTGGGCTTGCAAAAGCAGGTTTCACTCCAGTAGCCTACAGGCTTTTTGAGGAGCTACTCTGGCGCTGTCTGACAGGCGATAGGCTATTCCGCTCCTCAAGCTAGGCTTTGTATGCTGTGCGCCTGTGATAAATAAGATACATAATGACTAACGAAAATACACACGCGCAAATTTAATTCCACAAAAGTATGCTAATTAACCTATAGACCGATAAGCATGACCGGTCAAATGTCTTTTCGGGGGCTAACTGATTAACATCCCTAGGTTTTACAAATATAAATGATGTAATATTATTTTCTAAACTGTGGCACATCAGTCCTGACACAAAGGGGGAAATAATGCAGGGGTCATTGAGCCTGGGATAAAAGGTAGTCTCACCAACAATCTCTCTAGTCTCTCTTTATTCAGCGCTCCCACAGGCTTGCTCAGGTCACGGAAAGTTGCAGGGTTCATCATATCTGAGACAGAATCAAAAGGATCCATTACAAAACAATTACCTAATAACTATGGAACCACATGCTAATACAATGGTGTTACTATAATAATTACAGTGTTACTACCGTTACTACACAGGTATAGAGCAATTCCAAATGAATAGGAAAGATGGACAACATCCAAATATGCTAATATTCAACACTGGCTCAAAATAATTGAGCCCGAAGCTCCAGTGCTACATGAGTCATGACCCCAATGTACCACAGTCCGTCAAGTTTCTGTCTGTCAAAAGGTGTTACCCAAAACTAGACCTTGCGCCCCACTCACCCAGCTCTGTGCTGCTGTAGTCAGCGATGATCCAGGGGAAGACGGGGTACTGAGACAGATCGTTGCTGCTGCGGTCAGCCAGGTTGTTGAGGTGCAGCAGGTACTGGTAGTTACTGAGGTGACCCCGCTGCCACTGCAGCATGTAACTCTCCGCTGTGTGTTCCACCATGTGGTTCTCTGTGAGAGGGAGAGAGACCAATCAGGAATCTGGTATAGTTATATATCATTACAGATGCATCCCAAATGGCACCTTATTCCCTAAGTGCAGTGCTTTTGACCAGGGCCCATAGGGGGATGTGCACTACTCTGTGCGCATTCTCAATGTATGGTCTCACCAGGATCAACCCAGAGAGAAAGAGCTGATGTGAGGTACTCCTGCAAAATGTGTTTGTATGTTTGCTATGTAACTCGCTGTGTGTTACTGACCCAGAAACGTGGCGATGTAGTAGTAGAGGTCATTTCTGTCGGTGGTCTTGTAAAACTTCAGATAGATGTCCGAGCAGAAGTCGTTTTCAGTACAGAACACCTCTAGCCCCTGATCAAGACAGAGCGAGTCAGTTAGTTTGGGAGGGAGAGTAAAACACATTATAGTCGGGGAGGGAGCATCCTCAGGGGTCTACATTTATGGAACTGAACTTGGTTGGGGTATGAAAAAGCGGCATAGTCTGACTAGTTAGGTCAACATGATGCAAATATTTAAGAGTAATGACTTGGCACGAATACAAACACTACTCTTCAGGTCACTAGATAATAAACAGAATGAGAAATTAATCCTGAGCATCACACTCACCAATGGCCTGAGTCCATGCCTTCTCTTGTAGATTTGTTTAACTCGATGGAGCTCAATTCGGACTACCTGTTCCTGAAATGAACATTGTGGAAGAGGAGACAGACATCATATTGTATCTTCACAAAATCCCAACAAGGGTGGTATTTTCCATTTTAGAGTAATCGCAATTAATAATAGCAAACTGGCATAGCACTCACTAACTGTAAGTCGCTCTGGATAAGAGCGTCTGCTAAATGACTAAAATGTAAATGTAAATGTATGGATAACTCACAGGATAGCCATTGAGTGGTTGGAAGTAGAGGCTTTGGTCAGTTATACACACGTGACCAGGGTTTGTAACCAATGGAGTGACCATCTCCGCCTCGCATTCCATGTGTGGTATTTCTGCAACATTCTGAAAGCTAAGAACAACCCAAAAATATTGTATTATATGCATTTGAATCTAAGAATCCATACATTGTGATATATATTGTAGCTAGCTGGAGAGGAATTAGACAATCAGTGCATTATTGAAGTATTTCATTATCACACCAAGGTTGTGACTAAGAACTTATTCTCACATTATTTAAGTACATACCTGTTCTTGTCAAATGAAGTTCTTGCCAATCTGGATTGTAAATTAGCAGCAATCTAGAAGCACAAAATTCAACTGCTTACATGTACTGTATACAACAATGCTGTGGCAAACAGGGAAGCTAAATGGGTTTGAAACAACATCTTATTCAACAGTTCAATCCAGTTTGATGAACTGTATGTAGACAAACAATATTCTCTCTCAATTGCACGTTAAAACCATCTGTTTTCACAATGTTTTGGTACTTCTAGTGTTGCAGTTTTGTACAGATATGACTTACCATTGCAGTCTGATCTCCAAGCTTGTCCAGACAAGATGCCCTATGCAGCTGGAGAAGTTGATGAAAACAATAAATGAGAACAAACAAAAGCTGCATTACCACATGGAAGGCAAGCACTTTCACAGTTCTAATAATCCGGCTATGGTACTGTTACATACCTGAAGTAATGTTTGGACAACATCCTCCGTTTTACTGGAAACTTCCAGATGGAAGAGAAAGGTACTGTCTCCCTATTAGAATGGTTTGAAAAGTCATACAATGTGCGAAATTATAAATGTTCCTACGGCTGCTGATTATAAATCATGTTGTGTTTATAATCTGACATATGGACAACCTGCATTACAAATCTAATTGACATTTAATGTACTCACCCTTTCAACTATGTAAGGTGCAACGACATTGTTCTCTTTGATAAGGTAAACCTGAAGTTAAAATGTGCATTAGATTAGTTGTACTAAACATATTTATACAGAATAATGTCAGCAACTTTGTAAGATAAAATGTTGGTAAATGTTCCTTAATTAAAATGTAAACACTTTAATTAAACACACCTGTTTGCATAAAATGGTGAGGCCAGCTGGTTTGCTCCTATAAAAATTTTTAACATTCAAATCAATTAAGTTTTCATCTTATTGGTTTATGTATTTGTGCATAAACCCAGTTCAATTGCAAAAATGAGACTCACTCATTGAAAGGATTCTGGTCCTTTTCCTCAACCGCTTCAATCTTTTTGCAATCTCTGAGAGGAATCTGGCAGAGGTTAAAATCAGTATGAATAACAAACCTATGTACACAATGTGAAAAATAACACAGAAGTTAATCAGAGCCCTATTTATAAAGGAACAGTCTGATCTAGGATCAGGTCCTCCTGTCCATCCATTCATTATGATTTTAAAGGCCAAACTGATCCTAGATCAGTTCTCCGAGCTCCATTTGAGTAAATCCTCCTTGGTGAGTGGTGCTGTACTACTGTGTGTAGACTACAAAGCACAAAAACACACCTTTAAAATGGGCTCCACATGGTCCTCAGGTTCAAATATGATGGATTTGGAGCATACTTTGAGTGACCCTCTGATCTTTCTGCAAAGAGAAAAGAGTGTCAGTGCTGCAACTACAGCGCTGCTATCCACCATGACTTAGAAAGGGGATAGAATTGGGTGGACCTGTCAGTCAGTCAGTCAATTTCAGACATTACCTTTTCTTGGCTGAACTGGTTGTCACATGGTACACTGTGTGCTGTTCAAAGTAATACTCTTCCAGGTCCAGCAACAGGAGAGAAAATCTAGGGGAAAGACACCGAAAAAACAATGGCGGTGAAGAGCGCCTTCAATTCAGACATTTTTGTTCAATTTTCACACAGAACTACCTAATGTTTGAGGTCATGACTTCAAAAGAATGACCTAGAATAACCTCAACTACATTTGTCATCTAATGACAAAGTAGCATAATAACATTAAGTTCCAATTGATTTGCCATTTGGGAAATGCCACTGGCATGCTATAAGGGATGGTGCTGGAGAAATGTAAACCACTCTCAAATTCATAGATGGGGCTATAGATGCAAGGACTGACAGTGCATGAGATCAAAATAACAGTTTTAAACATATTTTGAATCTGAAAGGTTAGATTTCATAGCAAAAATATATAATGGAATAGGCCTATACACAACCTTATTTGGGGTTATGACGAGGGAGGATAGTTGTACTAAGGTCATGAAGCATTTATCAGTTGTATTCTTCAAGAATCAATAGATAAACAATGAATGCAACAAATGTAGCCTAATTATCGCAGACTGTACCTTAAACTGAATTCTAATGTCCTGGAAAAATTTATACGTTGTAGCATCTCACCTACTCTAGTAGGCGTGTAACAATGCATCAATTCTCTTCACGACCAGACAGTCAAAATAAACAGCATCTACCGTCTAGTCATAAGACAGACTGGCCTACTAACACGGAAATCCCAGGATCTCAATTGCATTTCCTTGCCCGAAGTCAGACCTCTGTGCTCGGTCAGAGTAGACAGCACGCGCCCTGGCAATTTCCAAGTGGACGAGGACAACATTAGATTGCAAAAATCACTTCCCACACAACCCCATAGGAAGCCTATAATGTTTTCCAACTACGAACCTTTCTTTCGATCGTTCTTTCCTCTTTATAAAAGCCATCACTGCACACCAACCACTGCATATGTGAGATGTTGTTGTAGCTAATGCTGCGTTCAAACCACTGGGAACTCGGATATGTCTACTTCCGACATCTGTGGGTTCAAAACAACTAGGATCTCGAAAACAAAAACGAGCTCCGACTGGGAAAAATCGATTTCAACGGTCATCCAACTCGGAATTCCAACTTGGAAACTCGGGCCTCTTTCTAGAGCTCCGACATTCCGACCTGAAGATCACTGACGTCATGATTTGACCTTGTATTTTTCCGAGTTCCCAGTTGTTTTGAACGCGGCATAAACACGGAAACTCACTGCGACAGAAGTGACGAAAGCAAGCTTTCAATGCGATACAAGGCGCGGGTTCAGTGGAATTTGTCCGAAAGGGGAAAACTGTGTTTTTGAAATGCAATAGAGCTCGCCAGCGTGTAGTCCTAAAACCCGGAAATGAGTTAGATCTAGTTCATTCAGCCAGCCCTATGGGAAAAACTAATAGGGAAAGAATAGGGTTTTGGAATAAACGCCGAAAATAAGGTCTGAAGTTAACACAGGTTTAGGAGATCTTATACGTTTTGTTATATGATATCATAGCAGTCAGTTAACATGACCTTATGAATTATGAAGCCTTTATGTGCTTTTTTAAATAACATACATTCTTCAAAATGCACATAAAGTGATAGCTGATGAAGATCATCTCATAGAAAAAAACGTGTAAGATCGACTAAGCCTGTGTTTACCACATACTTTATTTTCAGTGTTTATCCAAAAACGCCATTAATTTTCCTCATAGACTTTGTCCAACAAACCATGGCGGAGTTAGTGCCTACAAAAAGACGCCATTACTATTTATCTTTATTGTGTCAAGAAAACATAAAATCAGATAGATGGATTTATGGATGGATACATTAATTAATAAATAAATGAAAGAAAGAAGGAACGAATGAAGGAAGGAAGGAAGGAAGGAAGGAAGGAAGGAAGGAAGGAAATAAGGAAATAAGGAAGGAAGATTGAATGGATGTTAGGCCTATTAGTTGGATAAGGGATTGGATGTTCAGAATATTGGATGGATGGATGGATGGAAGGAAGGATGGATGAAGGATGGGTGGATGAAGTGATCATAGATTAGTAAATGAAGGTTGGATCAAGGATGGATGGATGAATGGTGTTAAACAGATAAAGTGTTGACAATTCATTCATCTCAAGTGACTTTGGATCCATTTGAGGGACCATCTCACAGTGCCCATGCCAAAATGCACGCAGTGTTTTCAATATCTAAATGGGCACGGTTGACTTATACATGCTTTACAATATGATCAACTTATGTTGCACAATTTATTGGGCATGAGCAGATGTTATTTATTTCAATAATCATTGACATTGAAGTGGTCGGGTCAAGCTTTTGAAATTAAAGATTGTGCCTTTAAGAATGCCCCCAAGCTGCTGGCTCTCACAGTCTCACTGCAGAATTAGACATTCATCCACGTTCTCCAAATGTCAAATTCCGAAGTGTTTTTCTTGCTCCTGCTGCTCTCTCTTGTTCCATTTATCCAAACTTCACATTTTGAAGTTAAGGGTTAAGTTAAGGCACTCATTCTGAATGGTTAAGGTAAGGAATGGATCAACATGTACATAATAGGTACCGGGAGGAAAATGAGGCAGGGTCATGCTTTTTCAATTTCAGTCCAGGGGAGGGTCATGTAATGGATGAAATATCAATATTTCTCAGTGTTTTAGAATTTGTTGCTTATTAGGCTATATATCGATGTGTGCCCGATGCCGCCCCTCATCTCGGATTCTCTGCTGGGCATGAAATATCAAGTGCACCTATAGGCTATTTAGTGTTGTTTCAATAAAATGATCAACAGCTTACGAAGTGCATGCTTGGAGAAGCACAGAGAAGTTATATTTCTAAGATAGCTGCTGGGATGGTGTAAATAAAGCTATGCTGCATTTCACACTGCAATGGCTATTCCACCCCTGAGCCCCGGCCTGCTCTGCTCTTGCTGATAAAATACTATTTTTTTGTGCTGCCTAACCAATGGCTGTGCTGTGTATGCCTATACTCAAAAAATTAGGGGTTCAACAAAGGTTCTTCTAAGATCGTCAAAGTTCTTCCAAGAACCTTAGGGTTCTTGGCACTGAAAATTGCACCCAAAAGGTTCTTCCACGAACCCCATAGGAGGTGGGGTTCATCAAGGAACCTCCTAAGTTGGTAGGGGTTCTTGCAGGAACCTAACTGCCCAACTGAAACATTTTGATTTTAATTTGAATGGACAGCAGGTGCAGGCACTTAACTGAAAAATGTAAAGATCTCCTCAATTTAAGGTAAGGTTTGTCCCTTGTATGATCTAAATTGATATTGTTTTCTGATGACACTATCCATCTTTTCATATGTGTGCAAATCTTTCTAAAACAGAAAATGGACACAATTCAATGGATATCAGTCAACAAAGAGGTAAGAATATGTATTGTAGGCTATAAGAATATGTTGAAGGCTAGCTGTATTGGGTGCAGATGACTGAACTGCTCACGTTTGTGTCAGTGTCTGCAGGTATACAGATGAGGAGGCATACAAAGGTATGTCAATTGGTATTGGTATGATATGCAGATCAGAGTTACCATCCTCCTCTCTTACCGCTACAATGAATATCCCACAGGCCTCTACATTATGGACAAGGTATGTGTATGAAAACCATTATTAAAACAGTTTTTTTTCATTCACATTTACCACAAAAACCAAGGTATGAATACTGTTGTGTGCATGTTTTGTTAATCATCTGTATAACTACAATTTTTTGGATTCACAGACTTCACCCTCCCTACACCTCTGATGAATATAACAGGAAACCTGCTCGATCCCCATGCACTGCAAAATCATTCTGGCTATGGATATGGAGAACATCAACACATTAACATCAACATGCCAGAGGATATACCCATTGGACTTGGGGCTCTGCTGGGAGTTTACTGTGATGAGTGTGATAGAAGGAGTCAGGCGCAGGAGGGTATATCACCGAATACAGAGTTTATTCCGTCGTACACAATTGCGCTGGATAGCGACAACAGAAAACAGGCACAGGGGAAACCATCTACCCTGGCAATACAGGGTACGGGTAGCTCCAACAATATACAGGCACAGGGGAAATATCTACCCCGGCAATACAAGGTACAAGTAGCTCCACCGATCTACACTACTCTCACAATAAACAATCACCCACAAGGACAAGGGGGCAGAGGGAACACTTATACACAGACTAATGAGGGGATAAGAACCAGGTGTGTGTAATTGACAAGACAAGACAAGACAAATGGAATGATGATATATGGAGCGGCAGTGGCTAGTAAGCCGGTGATGACGAACGCCGAAGCCTGCCCGAACAAGGAGGGGAGGCAGCCTCGGCGGAAGTCGTGACATTTACCTCATATTTTAATTTTTTTATTCTGCTTTGCCACTAAAATCATAATAAACACTGACAACTACAATATTGTGTTATTGTTGTTATTGTTAAGCGTATTATTAATAATAATATTAATGGGGGGGGGGGGGGGGTAATTCAAAAACTAACCCCAAAAGGTTCTTCAAAAGGTTATTCGAGGATCCATTAAAAGGGGTTCATTGAATAACCATTTTAAAGGGTTCTTCGAATAACTTATAGAGGTTCCCCCACAGTTTCAATTTGAATAGTCTTGCACATGAACTAGTCTATAGCCTATGTTCTGTTCAGTTGGAGAGCGCGAAGATTAGAAGGAGGACCGGAGGTCAACTTCGATAGCATGCTACTACTATAATTGATTTGATTAAAAACAATATGTTTCTTGTCCATGATGTTGGCCTATTTATTCGTGTATAAAAGCCCCTTTGATATTAATTTAGAATCCTCTACATTTAATTAGATCTACAAGGACATTTTACTGATCTGCCAGTATTTTCATTTAGAGATTCCGGTAAACTATTTGATGTTTTCTTTCATGTGTCCTACCAATTATTATTGGATTATTCACCATGGCAACCACTTGTTAGTATAAAAAGGAAACCTATTTCTCAGTTCAGTTGGCTTTCGTGGAGATCAGACCGTTTTCATTTGCAGGGATATTTGTGCATTTTTGACCAAATGTAAGTCAGAACAAATACTTATTTTAGTTTTATAATATTCCTGTTGCTATTGTTATATGTAAATACAATACATTTGTATGTAGAGGGGTAACTTTCTTCACCAGTTCTCTTACCCTTTTGTACAATTATGTAATTAGCCTACCAGTTTGTCACGGATTCAGCCGAGGCTGCTCCTCCTCCTTGCTCGGGCAGGCTTCGGCGTTCGTCGTCCCCGGAGTACTAGCTGCTACCGATCTATGTTTCGGTGTTTGTCTTGTTTGGTCTTTATTGTTTACACCTGTATCCAATTATGTTGTATTGTATTCCCTTTATAACCCTCTGTCTCTCATTGTGTATTGTGTGTGATTGTTTTTCGTCTTATCGGCAGTTGCTAATGTGTGCGGGTTATTTTGTTCCTCTCTGCAAGGAGGTTGGTTTTTGTACTTTGTATTCACTGTGTTCAGTAAAGTACGTGCCAGTAGCTCGGTGTCCTGCTCTTGACTTCGCCTACCGCATACACGTCGCTCTGACAGAATTACACACCAAGACATGGAGTCAGCAGGAGCGGCGGTGCCAGCTGGATCAATGGAAGAACGCGTAGAACAACAAGCGGCTATGATCCAGGCTCTCGGCACCGCCATGGAACGGGTGGTGAGCACCATGGAGCGATGGGAAAGAGGAGGTTTGCCTACACCTCCTCCGACGATACCACCACCATCAGCTATGCCCCTCGCTTCACCTCCGGGGTCCAGTGGGATTCGGCTCTCGCTCCCGAGGGCTTATGATGGCACAGCTGCCGGGTGTCAGGGTTTTCTGCTCCAGGTGGAACTCTACCTGGCAACCATCCACCCGGTGCACTCGGGATACGAGAGCGTGTCCGCCCTCATCTCCTGTCTGTCCGGCAAGGCGCTGGAGTGGGCCAATGCCGAGTGGGGGGGGATAGACGCCGCTACTGTCAACTATGCAGAGTTCACCCGCCGCTTCAGGGCAGTATTCGATCATCCACCAGAGGGTAAAGCGGCGGGTGAGCGTCTATTCCACCTCAGACAGGGGAGGAGGAGCGCGCAGGAGTTCGCACTGGACTTCCGGACACTGGCTGCTAACGCGGGATGGAATGACAGGACCCTCATCGACCACTACAGATGTTGCCTGAGGGAGAACGTGCGTCGGGAATTGGCCTGCAGGGACACCAACCTAAGATTCGACCAACTGGTGGACATGTCGATTCGCCTGGATACCATGTTGGCTACCCGCGGACGTCCGGATTCGGGGCCGTCCATTCCATCCCCCAGCACTTCCGAGCCGACCCCTATGGAGCTCGGAGGTGCTGGTACTAGGAGAGAGACCAGGAGAGAGGCCGTCCCCTGCACCAACTGTGGCCGCAGAGGACACACTGCTGGTCGGTGCTGGGGAGGGTCTCCTAGGAATCGAGGCAGTAGGCAGCGCACTGATGAGTCATTCCAGGTGAGTAGGCACCCAACTCACCCAGAGCTCCCTGTTGCGCATATGTGTATTAAAGTGGTGTTTCCCGAGGTTTCTCCTCATTCCCAGCATAAGGCGCTAGTAGATTCAGGCGCAGCTGGGAATTTTATCGATCGCCAGTTCACCTATAAGTTAGGGATTCCTATTGTTCCAGTTGATGTGCCCTTCCCTATCCATGCCCTAGATAGCCGCCCTTTGGGGTCAGGATTGATTAGGGAGGTCACAGCGCCTCTCAGGATGAAAACGCAGGAGGGCCATGAGGAGATAATTTGTTTGTATTTGATTGATTCTCCTGCGTTTCCCGTGGTGTTGGGGCTTCCCTGGTTAACTTCTCATGACCCCAACATTTCATGGCAACAGAGGGCTCTCAAGGGATGGTCTGATCATTGTGTCGGGAGGTGTGTAGGTGTTTCCGTAGGGGCCACGACGGTGGAAAGTCCGAACCAAGTTCCCACCATGCACATTCCACCTGAATATGCCGATTTGGCTCTCGCCTTCTGTAAAATGAAGGTGACTCAATTACCACCCCATCGACAGGGGGATTGTGCGATAAACCTCCAAGTAGGCGCTGCGCTTCCCCGAAGCCATGTGTATCCTCTGTCTCAGGAGGAGACGGCGGCTATGGAGACATATGTCACCGAATCTCTGAGACAGGGATACATACGACCGTCCACTTCCCCTGCGTCATCGAGTTTCTTTTTTGTGAAAAAGAAGGATGGGGGTTTACGCCCGTGTATTGACTTCCGTGGTCTCAATCAGATCACAATCAAATACAGCTATCCTCTCCCTCTGAGTCATTACACGGGCGTGATTCTTCACAAAATTGGATCTCAGGAGCGCGTACAACCTGGTGCGCATTAGGGAGGGAGATGAGTGGAATGCAGCATTCAGTACCACCTGGTCATCCTGGTATTGGTCAGACAGTGCACTGCCTTAGTGGGAAGTACTGGTGGCCCACTTTAGCTAAGGACGTGAGGGTTTATGTTTCCTCCTGCTCGGTGTGCGCCCAGTGTAAGGCACCTAGACACCTGCCCAGAGGGAAATTACAACCCCTACCCGTTCCACAATGGCCGTGGTCTCACCTATCGGTGGATTTTGTCACGGACCTTCCCCCCTCCCAGGGGAACACGACGATTTTGGTCGTTGTGGATCGGTTTTCGAAGGCCTGCCGTCTCATTCCTATGGCAGGTCTCCCTACAGCCCTACAAACTGCTGACGCCCTGTTTACACACGTCTTCCGGCACTACGGGGTACCTGAGGATATAGTGTCTGATCGGGGTCCCCAGTTCACCTCTAGAGTCTGGAGGGCGTTTATGGAACGTCTGGGTGTCTCGATTAGCCTTACCTCAGGTTTTCACCCAGAGAGTAATGGGCAGGTGGAGAGAGTGAACCAGGATGTGGGTAGGTTTCTGAGGTCCTATTGCCAGGACCGGCAGGGGGAGTGGTCAGGATATATCCCCTGGGCAGAGATAGCCCAAAACTCACTCCACCACTCCTCAACTAACCTTATGCCTTTTCAGTGTGTGCTAGGTTATCAGCCGGTCCTGGCACCTTGGCATCAGAGCCAGATCGAAGCCCCTGCGGTGGACGAGTGGTTTCGGCGCTCGGAAGAAACCTGGAACGCTGCGCATGTCCGTCTGCAGCGGGCTATCAGGCAGCAAAAGGTGAGCGCCGATCGCCACCGCAGTGAGGCTCCGGTGTATGCACCGGGAGATCGGGTCTGGCTCTCGACCCGAAACCTGCCCCTTCGCCTGCCCTGCCGGAAGCTGGGTCGGCGGTTTGTGGGGCCATTTAAAGTCCTGAGGAGATTGAACGAGGTATGTTATAGGTTACAACTGCCCATTAATTACAGCATTAACCCCTCGTTCCATGTGTCTCTCCTCAGGCCTGTAGTAGCTGGTCCACTCCAGGAGAGTGAAGTACGAGAGGCACCTCCGACCCCACTGGACATCGAGGGGGCTCCGGCGTACTCAGTCCATTCCATCTTGGATTCAAGGCGTCGGATGGGGGGCCTGCAGTATCTCGTGGAGTGGGAGGGATACGGTCCGGAGGAACGGTGCTGGGTCCCTAGGAGGGACATCCTAGATCCCAAAATGTTGACGGATTTCCACCGGAGTCATCCGACTCGCCCTGCTCCGCGTCCTCCTGGCCGTCCCCGAGGCCGGGGTCGGCGCACGGCTGGGGCCGCGCGTCAAGGGGGGGGGGTACTGTCATGGATTCAGCCGAGGCTGCTCCTCCTCCTTGTTCGGGCAGGCTTTGGTGTTCGTCGTCCCCGGAGTACTAGCTGCTACCGATCTATGTTTCGGTGTTTGTCTTGTTTGGTCTTTTTTGTTTACACCTGTATCCAATTATGTTGTATTGTATTCCCTTTATAACCCTCTGTCTCTCATTGTGTATTGTGTGTGATTGTTTTTCGTCTTATCGGCAGTTGCTAATGTGTGCAAGGAGGTTGGTTTTTGTACTTTGTATTCACTGTGTTCAGTAAAGTACGTGCCAGTAGCTCGGTGTCCTGCTCTTGACTTCGCCTACCGCATACACGTCGCTCTGACACAGTTGGTGTAACTGTAATGTTAATTCTCTTGAGAGGAATTATGGTGTGTTAATTTTCTGTTATTGTAAATTGTGTATAGAGATTGCTGACATTACTGTTTAATGTAATATTGTTTATTGGATTTACATTGTAGTAATTTTATATTTATTTTATCCTGTTTCCCTCTGTACACAGACCACATGTATACTCTGTTTCATCATTAAACTCCTAGACTGGGCTTCTGTGTCTGTCATCACTCTTTGACCAGAGTGCAGGCCGGTATCCGTTTACTCCCAGTGGCCTATCCACACATTAGAGAGCACCAGACTCCGTTTCATGGTCCTTCGAACCGGGATAATGGACATCGAGACTGAGGACAACCAGATCTCCCAAGGGACCAAGCCCCGAGGAGATGACCGTCCATGACGGCAGATACAGCATAGTCAACCACCTACGCACTCTCACAACAGCTCCAAGTAGGCATGCCCACTGAGGTGAGGGTATTCTAACTGGTGAGCCCTCCCCCCACAGGTCAGCCTCAGGCAAGCCACGCCCCTGAAGAAGAAGACCTTGAGGAGGATTCTGATGAAGATTAAGTGGATCATCCACAACCTCAACAAAGCAAACTGTTGAGCCCAGGCCAGCCACAACAAAAGGCATTAAAAGCCCCTCCAAGGAAGGGGTTCGCCAGCCCGCAGTCAACAAAGCAGTAATGGTGACAACAGTGATCACTCATATATTCAAGTTCATCTTAAGAAGATAGAACTTGAAGAACTGGAACACCAGTTATTTGAAGAGAGAGGGGCAGCAAGGTTCAATTCCGAAATAGAGATGGAGAGACTCCAACTCACCATGGAGAGAAGAGACCAGGAGTTGCAGCTGGAGAGCAGAGAAAGACAATAGAGAGAGCAGCAACGCATTCGTCAGGCCCAGAACGAGCTGAAGAAGGTTGAGCGGCGCCACTCCCTCCTGGAAAAGGGTGAAGGTTACTCTACCCTTCTATGCACCCCCAGCCGCATCTTGCCCAGTCAGCTGACAAAGCGTGGCACCAAACAGGAGCCAACAACTCAAGACGCGATCGACCACCAGGCAGGATCATGTGAAGGGCAATCCGGCTGGCCCCAGACCAGCCACCCGCTCATACTAGAGCAACCTCCAGCAGCTTCCCATGTCTCCTGGAATGACACCAACCAAGGACTTACCTCAGGTCCAGGTGTCCACAACCATGGTCTAGTCAACCAGTGCGATGCCTCCTCCTTGATGCTAGTCCCACGCCGTTGGACTGATCCACCTCCATTGTTTAATCAGTCAGCCCAGCTCTCAGCATCAACTGCTGGGCCACCTTTGAGCATGCCAGCACCACGCCCGCTCTTATCCTACAAAGGTCACGGGGCGCACCACCACACAGGCCCAATCCACGCCAGCAGCCAACAACTGGGGTGCCTCTAGCACCTGTGACTCCAGGCCCAAACCTAATGGATCCAGTTTTAGCCTCCTCCTTTGGGATCCCAAAGCCAAAACTCCCACACTTCAGCAGCGGTCGTGAGCGTGACTTTGCCCTACTGAGGATGGCCCTGGACAGCCTGCTTGGCCCCCATCCTCATCTGACAGAGCATTACAAGTACCAAGTTCTGCTAGAGCACCTCAAGCTTCCAAGTGCTTACAAACTGGCCCAGTCATGTATGTATGATCCAAATCCCTAGTATGGACAGCCAAGGCAGTTGGTGCAGAGCGAGCTTGGAGCCATCCTGAATGCGGCACCTATCAAGATGGGAGATGCTGCAGCATTCAACGAGTTTGCTCTCTCTGTCCATTCTCTCGTGAGTATGCTCCAGACACTAGAGGGTGCCAACGGATTCCAGCTGATGTGTGGCTCACACGTGGATCGCCTTCTCAGCAATCTTCCAGGAGCCTACAGAGACGGTTTTGTGGAGAATTGCCTTACCAAAGGCATTCTACAAACAGGGGTCAATAGAACCTACATCCTACCTGACCTGACTGCATGGTTACAAATCAAGTCTCGGGCCAAACGGATTGCCAGTCGAACCGTCGAGTTGTACCAGAAAGAGGAAAAGGGAGCTAAACACGCCCGCCTTCCCACTACAAGAACAAAACTGCCACTGTCCTCTACAACACAGACCAGACTACTGAGCATTCAGAGTCTTCACCAAAGTCCAAGAAGAAGTCCTCAGCTCCGCAGGAAAGGAAGGCATCCAAGGGCAAAGAGAAGCCTAAACTGTACTTCCCTTTCTGCACGAACCAAGAACACTACCTCAGTTCTTGTGAGGAGTTTAAGAAGCTCTCCAAATACCAAATAGCTCAGTGGGTCAAGGATAAAGACCGGTGCTGGCGATGTGGGCGAGGACACCAGCCAGATTCCTGCACCCTAAAGAAGCCATGCAACATCTGCAAAGAGCAATACCTGTCCTTCATGACAGAAGAGGGTAAGAGTGTCCTGATGGTCAGCACACCTCCGACTACAGTCTACCTGGACCGGCCAAATCACTCTGGCCGTGTGATGCTAAAGGTCGTGAAAGTCTGGCTCCACAATGGTAACAGATCGCTCGAAACCGATGCAGTCCTAGATGACGGATCAGAGCATACCATTGTCCTTCCCTCTGCTCTTCAGCAGCTGGCGTTGCCGAAGAAAGCAGAGTCCCTGATGCTTAGGACCATACATCAAGAGGTGGTGCAGTTAAAAAGCCACTTAGTCACTTTTAAGTTCTCACCAGTGTGCAACCCGTCCAAGCAGTTCAGTATCACCAAAGCCTTCACTGCTGATGACCTAGGCCTCGCAGAGTACTCCTACCAGGTGGAGGCTTTGCAGAAGCGTTACCAACACCTCTGAGGTCTTCCCCTTAATACCTTCACGAAGGCCAGTCCCCTGGTCCTGATCGGTTCAGGTCACCCCCACTTGCTGACACCAATGGAACCGGTGTGCATGAGCCCTCAAGGTGGACCTGGTGCAGTCAACACAAGACTTGGTTGGGCACTCCAAGGGCCTTCCAACTTCCCATCCAATTCCGGAAAGGAACAACAGTGCCTGTTCACTTCCACCATCTCCCGTTCAGATGACCTCTTCCGCCATGTGGAGAAGCTGTGGCAGATTGATACCCTGCATTACTGCAACAAGAAGATGGTGACCTGGTCCAAGCAAGATCATGAGTCTATCCGCACCCTTGAGACTGACACCGTACGTGTGACTGCAGGAGATGTTGCACACCACTCCTCTACTCCGAGTTAAGGACTCTCCACGCTTGAAAGCACCAAAGGAGGCAGTCTTGGCTCATCTGAGGAGCACCGAGCGGCGTTTAGCCAAGAACTCAGAGCAGGTGAAGATCTACTGCCGAGAAGTTCAGAAGCTAGAAACTGCAGGCTATGTGATCAAGCTCCCCCAAGAAGAGGTTGACTCGGCAGAGGAGTCCTGGTACATCCCGCACCATCTGGTGCACCACAACGGAAAGAACAGGTTAGTGTTCAACTGTTCCTTCGCGTACAAGGGCCAAGTTCTTAACAAACTCCTCCTACCAGGACCCACCTTGAGTCCTTCCCTGCTTGGCGTCCTCCTGAGATTCAGGCAGCACACACTGGCTGTCTGTGGAGACATCAAGGCCATGTTTCATCAAGTGCACCTGCTGATTCCTGTGGAGAGATCTGAAGAGTGACCAAGGACCAGACGTCTATGAATGGCAGGTTCTTCCTTTTGGCGCGACCTGCAGCCCCTGCTGTGCCACATTCGCTTGCTACCCCAAGACTGAGGTCTTCTCCGATTCCTGTGGAGGGATCTGAAGAGTGACCAAGGACCAGACGGTTACGAATGGCAGGTTCTTCTTTTTGGCACGACCTGAAGCCCCTGCTGCGCCACATTCGCCTTGCACCAACATGTGCAAGATCACAAGGATGGTAACGAGGATGTGCCACAGATGGTGGAACATGCCTTCTACATTGACAATTGCTTGCATAGCCTTCCTGCATCCCAGGAAGCACACCAGATGGTGAACAAGACAAGGACTCTGCATGCCATTGTTGAGCATCTCCCTAAAGAAGCAAGATCTGTGAGCACAGAACTGTGGCTCTCCCAAAACCGTGTGGACCCTGAAGAGCCCACATTAGGACTCTGCTGGCACAGCTCTACAGATACATTGGGGTACCGCCCTGTGGTGGAGCCGACACCCACCATGAGGACCATCTACCATACTCTTGCCAGCCAGTACGACTCCCTGGGATATATCATCCACGACGAGAGCAAAGATCCTGGTACAGGAGCTCTGGAAGAAGGAGAGGTGATGGGACAACCCCCTCTTACCGGCAACCCTGTTAGACCAGTGGAAGGAGTGGGAGCGCGAACTTCCGACACTGTCAGAGGTCGCCATCCTTAGGTGTTATGTCCCTCCAAATATAGACAGCGACACAGTGACCACCGACATCCACATCTTCTGCGATGCTTCAGAGAGAGCATACGGCTCTGTGGCCTATCTCCGCACCGAGGACTACCAAGGACAAGTACACATCTCATTCCTCTTGGCAAGATGTTGAGTGGCACCCAAGCGCCAACTCTCAATGCCCCGCCTGGAGCTCAGTGCTGCCCTGACTGGAGCCCAACTAGCTCATCTTCTGCAAACTTAGCTTACTTTGGAGGTCCACAGGACCACCCTGTGGTCAGATTCAATGATCATCTTGAACTGGCTGCAATCAAAGTCATGTCGTTACAAAGTGTTTGTCGGCACCAGAGTAGCTGAGATACAAGATCTCACAGATGATAGGGGGTGGAAATATGTTGACACCGCTAACAACCCAGCAGACGACATCACGAGGGGGAAAACTCTGGCTGAGCTAACCCGAGTGAACCCCTGGACTCAAGGTCCACCCTTCCTGCAACAGTCACCTGACACCTGGCCTGTGATGCCCAGTGCTGCTAGAGAAGAGGACACCGCTGAATGTCGCAAATCTATTTTCTGCGGTCAGGTCACCCTTACTCCTGATCCTGTAAAGGTAGACTGGAGCACGTCTCACAGTTGGAAGGAGCTCTGTGAGTCCATGTACCAAACTATGATTACAACTGTTGGGGATCCCAAGCCCTCAAGACACGATGTGGAGACTTTCCTGCTTAAAGAAGAGGGAGAGTTTCGCAGAGGAGATCAAGGCCCTTGAAGCCGACAAGCCAGTACCGAGGAACAGCAGACTCTGTTCATTGTCTCCTGAATACGACCAAGCCCTAGGTCTTATTCAGGTCGGCGGCCGGCTTCATCAAGCTGAATCCCTGCCTTCTGATGTTCTCCATCCTGTCGTGTTGGACCCACAGCATCCCATAGTCAAGTTCCTCATCCAGGACTTTGACAACAGTCTGCTTCATCCAGGTGTGGAAAGAGTGTTTGCTGAGATTCGTCGCACCTTCTGGATACTATGAGGCCGGGAGGCCATTCGACGACATCAACGAACCTGTCTGGAGTGTAGGAAATGTCAAGCAAATGTCCTGTCGTCACCTCCATCCCGCCTCCGGCTTTACAAGCCCCCTTTCTGGTCTACAGGGGTAGACTGCTTTGGTCCATTTACAGTGAAGATGGGAAGACGTACAGAGAAGAGATGGGAAGTCATCTTTAAGTGCCTCACCGCTCGCTGCACCCACCTCGATCTTCTGACTAGAATGGATGCAGATACCTTCCTGATGGCTCTCCATCGCTTCATTGCCCGACGAGGAAAACCCTTTGAGATCCTGTCGGACAATGGGACCAATTTCCGAGGGGTGGACAGAGAGCTGCAAGAGGCCTTCACGGCCCTTGGGCCTGCTCTCCAGGAACAGCTGGCTGAACAGAAGATCACCTTTCGGTTCAACCCCCCGAATGCACCACATTTCGGAGGCGCCTGGGCGAGGGAGATAAGCTCTGTGAAGAATGCTCTTCGTGTAGCAGTCGGAGACAAATCACAACATGAAGATGTCCTCCTGACGATCCTTACGGAGTTGGAAGGCTTTCTGAACTCCAAGCCCCTTGGCTATGTGTCAGCGGACATAGCAGACCCCGATCCAGTTACGCCTAATCTGCTCTTGATGGGGCGGCATGATACTTCGCTCCCACATGCCGTATATGCAGACTGAGACCTTCTTGGACGACGCCATTGGAAGCATAGTCAGGTCCTGGTGGACCACTTCTGGACCCACTTCATGCGGAACTATTTTCCAAGTCTTCAGCAGAGGCAGAAGTGGCTGAAGGACACTCCAGACTTGAAGGTTGGACAAGTGGCCATGATAGTGGATCTTCAGCTACCACAAGCTTCATGGCCTATCGGACGGATAGTGAAGACGATATCACGTGCAGATGGAAGAATCCGGACTGCGGAGGTCAAGGTCATGGATCGAATCTACCTGCGTTCTGTTGTCCGATTGGTGAAATTCCCACCGTGTTAGACGACGCAGACCTGCCTTCGTAGAAAGGAAGATGGAAGCTTTTACTAAGTTCGAATTAGTTACACTATCCTCTACATTTAATTAGATCTACAAGGACATTTTATTGATCTGCCAGTATTTTCATTTAGAGATTCCAGTAAACTCTTTGATGTTTCCTTTCATGTGTCCTACCAATTATTATTGGATTATTCACCATGGCACCCACTTGTTAGTATAAAAAGGAAACCTATTTCTCCGTTCAGTTGGCTTTCCTGGAGATCAGACCGTTTTCATTTGCAGGGATATTTGTGCGTTTTTGACCAAATGTAAGTCAGAACAAATACTTATTTCACTTTTATAATATTCCTGTTGCTATTGTTATATGTAAATACAATACATTTGTATGTAGAGGGGTAACTTTCTTCACCAGTTCTCTTACCATGTTGTACAATTATGTAATTAGCCTACCAGTTGGTGTAACTGTAAAGTTAATTCTCTTGAGAGGAATTATGGTGTGTTAATTTTGTCTTATTGTAAATTGTGTATAGAGATTGCTGACATTACTGTTTAATGTAATATTGTTTATTGGATTTACATTGTAGTAATTTTCTATTTATTTTATCCTGTTTCCCTCTGTACACAGACCACATGTATACTCTGTTTCATAATTAAACTCCTAGACTGGGCTTCTGTGTCTGTCATCACTCTTCGACCAGAGTGCAGTCCGGTATCCGTTTACTCCCAGTGGCCTATCGACACTTGAGAGCACCAGACTCCGTTTTAATTAGAGTTATTGACCTCACAATAAGACAGATTCTAGTAATTTATATTGTGGTGCTGAAACTTGAAGCAGCAGCTGCAGCACAATCAATCGGAAATGGACAGCTCATGGTGCTGAAAGTAGGCAAATTCGAGTAGGCATAACTCATTTAAACCGTCTTCATTTTAATTAGACTTTTACTAACAACAAGAGGCTTTGTGTTGGAGCCTATTTCTTCCTATTTAAGAAGTAAGAAGTAGGCCTACCTGTTTGACAGACGAAATGTGGCTATAGGCTGCTATATCTTAGATTTGTTGGTCAATTCACCCACCATGCACTCTTTAAATAGCCTACCTCCATGTCAGTGAAGGGCTGTTAAGTTAAAACCAAGACTCGAATTGAGGGTGTATGAGAGGGTATGCCATAGGTCTACTTTCTATAAAATAAAATGGCAAAAAGCCTAACCCTTGTTATCTTAAGATTTTGAAGAAAATAAAACGGATCCGATTACATAAAGTGATCTATAACTGCGCTTTGGTCTGCGATGCTTTATGCTAGAAACAAGCTGTAAAATATCAAATAAAATAAAATGTATTTATAAAGCCCTTTTTATATCAGCAGCATGGTTTGTGCAAGTAGGGTGTTGACTCAGCCTACTTGTAGAGAAACTCCAATGCCATCCTCCTCTCTTTCATGTTGATGAAACGGTCTATCACTCTGTCATACAGCACACAACTACTAGATGCAACAATTCAAGTTTTTTCTGTCAATGATGTATACTCTCAAAGGGATTTGATAGGAGTGACACCAAATCCAAGCTGGCTTCCCTTTACACTTTTTTTTGGTGCGCCAGGACCATTCACAGTTGAGCGCTCTCAGTTTAGCTCAACGCTGATTGGTTAATTTTGTATACTTTTCTTTGTCAAGGGAGGCTAGATGCTCGCTGGCTTCCCTTGTCTTCAATTATACGGGCAACAATGTCATACTCGTTTGGACCAGACAGCATCAGATAGATGGCCTTCACTTAGAGAAAGAGGGGCGCTGTTTCGCTCGCTCGAATGCTTTCTCCTGTGAGATACATTCAGCCTCTTGCGAATTGAAGGACAATTATGAAACACAGAGAGACGAAAGATTCATAATTTTTTATTTGTAATTTTTTTGGGGAAGCCTGGCTTCCCTTTGCATCCATGAATACACGTCACTGGTGGAAAGGTAGGCCTAACTTTTGAAAGTACCATGCTCAGATTCCTAATAATGTCTCAGATTTAATTATTTGCAAACAGGGACAGTTTTGTTGCAAACAAGACACACTGATTTGGCATTGGATACATATGTTAAGATGAACACAGGCCTATCTCTCTGTCCATTCTTAGCCTGTAATTTCGGTAATTTGTGTGGTATAAAAAAATATTCTGCTAGTATGTAAAATCACGTAGAATTTTGTGTGGTATTAACAAATATTCTGCTAGTATGTAAAATCACGTAGAATTGCATGAAATATATATAAAAGGCGATTTTTTTATCTCGGACCTGCAAATACGATGATAGATTCATGCAATGCTTTTACTATAAAGATCCTACGCTTGTCCATGGTGGTCTGCGAACCATCAACCTTCTGGCCCACAGCCCTGTGCGTCAGCAAATTTCCGTCGATGCCATGTAACGCTTACAGGAAGAACAGTTTCTGAAACTGCATATATAAAGCTCTGGTCTGTCCAAAAAGTGAGTGTAAAAGGGAGACATGTTCTCCACTTTATGTTTTAATTATTACTTTGGGTACTGGGGAGGGTCACTTGTTTTTTCTCTCTCAAGCGTTCAGGGAGGGTTTAGGTAAAATATATTTTGCTGAAGGGAGGGTCATCCGTTTTCATTTCAGAGGTCCGATTTTATCCATGTAACCCTTATTATAAACAACGTTCACTCCCTAATGGTTATAGTTTGGAATGGGGTTAAATTATAAAATGTAGGCACTCATTTCGAATGGTTAAGGTAAGGGTTAAATTCTTGGTAGTGTGATGACGTGTCATGATTTCGAACCCTCGTTCAAAGATGCCCGGCCATTCTGAGGGTGAAGCGAAAGCCTGAAGATGTAAAATTATCAATCTTTTAACTACGAGAGGCGGGAAGACAAATGCATTTCAAAAGACATGTTACTGGTCTTATATTTTGTTTATTTTATGTAGTATCGTATTTCACGAATAAGGTGAGTTTTCGCTGGCTTTCCCACAAATACAGGGTAGTCAGACAAACAGACCTACCAACATCAATACTCTCTCATTATCAACGGTTGCTTTATTTATCAGTGATAAAATATTGATTTTAGCTGGCTGGCATGCAAGTATGTCGCTGTATCAAAGATAAAGAAAGCAACTATGTTTCCTGCTTAATGTGTGGCTGTATTGTAACAAGACCTCATAGCCTCTTCCGGGTTTTAAACCTCCGTTCAGCGCTTGTGCAGTTCAGGTATCCATTCTTGATTCCATCTAGATAAATTTTGTCGCTTGTTTTGCAGTATGTCCTGTCTGTCTTGAAATTCACATATCCAACCCTATTTCAGGGGTAAGTAACATTTGTCTAGCTAGTGTAATATTTAACATCTGTGCAATACTCTGATTTAAAAACGTTTTGCATAATTAATGGTTTAGCCTACTGATGATTCTCGCAAATTAATAATGCTCCAAACATCTTCCTATATTCTGTACAGATGGCAGACTTTTATTGGGGGCCTACTGCTTCTGCTCTCTGGGAAGCTTGGATTGGTGGACATAAGTGGTTTTCCCAGGTAACCTCTACATTTGTGTTCTGTGTATTCCCAGCATTAGGAAATGCAATGGGGTTATCCAAGGTGGCCCTGTCTGATTGTGACCACCTTCTAGTGGTTGATGATGACAGGGATTAAAGCAAACAAAATCCCATGACTGAAATTTAAATTGATCTCAGATCAATTGTCTGCGGGGCCAAATTAACCTCCCCTTCATGTAAAAAAAAAAAAAAAGAATCCATGATGGAAATCCGTGGCAGTGACAGAGAACTTTAATTACATTGACATTTTAGTCATTTAGCAGACGCTCTTATCCAGAGCGATTTACAGTTAGTGAGTGCATACATTTCTTTAATCCCTGGATGATGACCTTGTGTATTATTCTCCATAATCCTACAGGTCAGCAGCACTTTCCTGGCTTCCGGGATCACTCCTGTTTGTAGGGAATATTTATGCTGGATCCAGAGCTCTTTCACGCTTGGTGAGTCATTCATTCCTCCTGATCATGCAAGCTTTTTCTGTTACAAACAACACTTAAGGTGGACCTGGGCAGACACTATGATTTCACTCATCAAATTACCCCAAATAATGGGAGTATCTCTCACCGTGGGATAAGGTCTCCATGTCGCTCTAGGTCTTGATTTTGTATACCTACCATCAAGACAGACACTGATCTAAGATGTCTGCTTTTCATATTCCAGCCTATCCCTTTCTTCTTCACTCTTCATAATGCTTCTGAAGTGGTGAATTGCCTGATCCTGAAGTTAACCCAGAGGGAGGTAAGTGTAAGCTTGTACCCACATTGAACTTTGGGCAAGGTCGATTATATGCACACACGCAATCACTTATATACACTACCAGTCAAAAGTTTGGACATCTACTCATTCAAGGGTTTTTCTTTATTTTTACTATTTTTTACATTGTACAATAATAGTGAAGACATCAAAACTATGAAATAACACACATGGAGTCATGTAGTAACCAAAAAAGTGTTAAATAAATAAAAATATATTTTATATTTGAGATTCTTCAAATAGCCACCCTTTGCCTTGATGACAGATTTGCACACTCTTGGCATTCTCTCAACCAGCTTCATGAGGTAGTCACCTGGAATGCATTTCAATTAACAGGTGTGCCTTGGTAAAAGTTAATGCGTTTGAGTCAATCAGGGTTGTGACAAGGTAGGGGGGTATACAGAAGATAGCCCTATTTGGTAAAAGACGAAGTCCATATTATGGCAAGAACAGCTCAAATAAGCAAAGAGAAATGACAGTCCATCATTACTTTAAGACATGAAGGTCAGTCAATACAGAAAATGTCAAGAACTTTGAATGTTTCTTCAAGTGCAGTCGCAAAAACCATCAAGCGCTATGATGAAACTGGCTCTCATGAGGACCGCCACAGGAATGGAAGACCCAGAGTTACCTCTGCTGCAGAGGATAAGTTCATTAGAGTTACCAGCCTCAGAAATTGCAGCCCAAATATATGCTTCACAGAGTTCAAGTCACAGACACATCTCAACATCAACTGTTCAGAGGGGACTGTGTGAATCAGGCCTTCATGGTCAAATTGCTGCAAAGAAACCACTACTAAAGGACACCAATAATTAGAAGAGACCCGCTTGGGCCAAGAAACACGAGCAATGGACATTAGACCGGTGGAAATTTGTCCTTTGGTCTGGAGTCCAAATTGGAGATTCTTGGTTCCAACCACTGTGTCTTTGTGAGACGTGGTGTGGGTGAACGGATGATTTCCGCATGTGTAGTTCCCACCGTAAAGCATGGAGGAGGTGTTATGGTGTGGGGGTGCTTTGCTTGTGACACTGTCTGTGATTTATTTAGAATTCCAAGGCACAGTTAACCAGCATGGCTACCACAGCATTCTGCAGTGATACGCCATCCCATCTGGTTTGGGCTTAGTGGGACTATAATTTGTTTTTCAACAGGACAATGACACAACACACCTCCAGGCTGTGTAAGGGCTATTTGACCAAGAAGGAGAGTGATGGAGTGCTGTATCAGATGACCTGGTCTCCACAATCCCCCAACCTCAACCCAATTTGAGATGGTTTGGGATGAGTTGGACTGCAGAGTTAAGGAAAAGTGGCCAACAAGTGCTCAGCGTATGTGGGAACTCCTTCAAGACTGTTGGAAAAGCATTCTAGGTGAAGCTGATTGAGAGAATGCCAAGAGTGTGCAAAGCTGTCATCAAGGCATAGGGTGGTTATTTGAAGAATCTCAAATATAAAATATATTTTTATTTGTTTAACACGTTTTTGGTTACAACATGATTCCATATGTGTTATTTCATAGTTGTTATGTCTTCACTATTATTCTACAATGTAGAAAATAGTAAAAATAAAGAAAAACCCTTGAATGAGTAGGTGTGTCAACTTTTGACTGGTACTGTATGTATTTAATTTTTTCAACAGCGAATTCCATGGATGAAGCTTTTAAGGTTTGTTCCAAGTCTTCTTATCGTTAGTATAATAACAAAAACGTCAATATTCAGTAGTGTCTAACAGAAAAAGCAGCTAGTAAGTTTTCAAAACAAGATTTGAATTGGTTTTATTGACTTTAAAGGGGAAGTTTCCCTAAAATAATAAATTCCCCAAGCGATTCCATACATTGAAACTAGTTAGTTGGAGTTTGCCCTCTCCTCCTCTCTCTCCCTGCAGCCTAGAACTGGAAATCTGCAAAAACGGGTCACATGGTTGGTGATGTGTCTTTGTGCACTGCTAAATCTGCTCCGTTGTCAGTCAAATTGATTGAGAAATCCGCGAATTATGGACACATTTTTTGTTTTATTGAAAGTGTAAGGCCGAATTAGCAATTTTTTCAAAAGTACTATAGATTCTGAGACAGGAAATGTGTACTTTTCCAACTAAAATGATTATTTTATGTGGCTGACTGCAACAACAGCGGAGATGAGTAAGAACTGCGCTCTCGTGGGGGAATCCCTTTACGTAAAAACTCCTCTATAGCTCTGTTGGTAGAGCATGGTGCTTGCAACGGCATGATAGTGGGTTCAATTCCCAGGGCCAGCCATACGTAAAATGTATGCACGCATGACTGTAAGTCACTTTCGATAAAAGTGTCTGCTAAATGGCATAGATTAGATTAAGGCCCTTATTCACAATCACAGATACAAAAACATTTTGGGTGAGAAGTGAAGACAGTAGCCTAGCATTACGAAGTAAACAACAACCTATAGACAGGTCTGACGACTAAATACTCACGAGTGATGAAGAAACTACTTGGAGGGGCGCCGATATTTATAATTGGTAATACATATTTTATGGCCAGGGGCTAAAAGTAATTATATTGGTAGGATACTCATGGCCACTATTGATAGGGGGAGGTGGGGGTTACGAATACACAATAGACCAGACTACATGCAACCAAATAGTCCTACCCCTGGTGGTTCCTGGGGCCATGTATTTCACGCAAGGCTATACAGTTGTTAAACGCATGAAATGTTGTGATGCAAATTAACCATGGCTAGCCAACACATCAGATATTGGAGATTATGAAAACAAGCGAGTAGACCCGATCCTAAGTAATTAAAATGCAACAGCTTTAATTTTTATTCTGCAATGTAAGATGACACAATTACAGTCTATTATCTCCTCAACATATGCTAACCGGTAGAGCGCCTAGGCTACAACACAATAAGATCAACTCAACTGCAATGATTAGACTACATACCTCCGAAGGCTCGCTTTCTCTTCTCAAAAGCGCCTATTTTGGCATAGCACCAGATCCAGTCCATGGAAATACAAAAGGTACAGCTGTGTGAGTTTTCTGTGATTTGTTTCCAATTGTATATCTCTTTTGTAGACATCGAAGAAGTGCTTACTACACACATGTAGATTTGCAAGATTGACTGTAGGAGTGTTTACATTTTATTTCCTGTTTTTTATCGCTACAAGCCATCTTCTGCATCTGTCTGTATCTTTCAACGGAACACAGTGACATTTTGTGCATTCCCTAGATTTCTTATATAAAGTGCAGCCAGGGACTGAACACCAGCTTACTCTTACTGCCATCTCTTTGGATTTCCACTTTTCAGAACCAACTTTACGCTACCTGTGATAAGTATTTCAACTTTCTCAGTACTTTGTTGAAGCACCCTTGGCAGCGACTACAGCCTCAAGTCTTCTTGGGTATGACGCTACAAGCTTGGCACACCTGTATTTGGGGAGTTTCTCCCATTCTTCTCTGCAGATCCTCTCAAGATCTGTCAGGTTGGATGGGGAGTGTCGCTGCACAGCTATTTTCAGGTCTCTCCAGAGATGTTAGATTGGGTTCAAGTCCGGCCTCTGGCTGGGCCACTCAAGGACATTGAGACTTGTCCCGAAGCCACTCCTGCATTGTCTTGGCTGTGTGCTTAGGGTCGTTGTCCTGTTGGAAGGTAAACCTCCGCCCCAGTCTGAGGTCCTGAGCAGTCTGGAGCAGGTTTTCATCAAGGATCTCTCTGTACTTTGCGCCGTTCATCTTTCCCTCGATCCTGACTAGTCTCCCAGTCCCTGCTGCTGAAAAACATCCCCACAGCATGATG
Source organism: Coregonus lavaretus (assembly GCF_964263955.1). Lineage (NCBI taxonomy): Eukaryota > Metazoa > Chordata > Actinopteri > Salmoniformes > Salmonidae > Coregonus > Coregonus lavaretus. Next base: position 14,198,313 of record NC_139989.1, read on the forward strand.
CTGCCATCACCATGCTTCACCGTAGGGATGGTGCCAGGTTTCCTCCAGATGTGACACTTTCAGGCCAAAGAGTTCAATCTTGGTTTCATCAGACCAGAGAATCTTGTTTCTCATGGTCAGAGTCCTTTAGGTGCCTTTTGGCAAACTCCAAGCGGGCTGTCATGTTCCTTTTACTGAGGAGTGGCTTCCGTCTGGCCACTCTACCATAAAGACCTGATTGGTGGAGTGCTGCAGAGATGGTTATCCTTCTGGAAGGTTCTCCCATCTCCACAGAGGAACTCTGGAGCTCTGTCAGAATGACCATCGGGTTCTTGGTCACCTCCTTGACCAAGGCTCTTCTCCCCTGATAGCTCAGTTTGGCCGGGCGGCCAGCTCTAGGAAGAGTCTTGCTGGTTCCAAATTTCTTCCATTTAAGAATGATGGAGGCCACTGTCTTCTTGGGGACCTTCAATGCTGCAGACATTTTTTGGTCCCCTTCCCCAGATCTGTGCCTCGACACAATTCCTTCGACCTCATGGCTTGGTTTTTGCTTTGACATGTACTGTCAACTGTGGGACCTTAAATAGACAGGTGTGTGCCTTTCCAAATCATGTCCAATTAATTGAATTTACCACAGGTGGCCTCTAATCCAATTGTAGAAACATCCCAAGGATGATCAATGGAAACAGGATGCATCTGAGCTCAATTTCAAGTATCAAAGGGTCTGAATACTTATGTAAATAAGGTATTTCTGTTTTTAGTTTGTATTACATTTACAAACATTTCTAAACCTGATTTCGCTTTGTCATTATGGGGTATTGTGTGTAGATTGAGGGGGAAAAAATAATTTAATCAATTTTAGAATAGGGCTGTAATGTAACAATGTGGGGAAAAATCAAGGGGTCTGAATACTTTCCGAATGCACTGTATACGTCAGTTGGCCCCACGAGGGCGCACATGCACAGTTGTTACCCATCTCTGCTGTTGTTGCAGTCTGCCACATAAAATAATGATATAAAATAATCTTAATCGTTATAGGTGGAAAAGTACACATTTCCTGACTCAAAACCGATAGGACTTTTGATAAAAATAACTAATTCGGTCATACACTTTCAATAAAAAAAAGAAATTGTCCACAATTATTGGATTTCTCAATCGCTCTTTGACTGACAACGAAGCAGAGCACAGACACGTCACCAGCCACGTGACCCGTTTTTGCAGCTTTCCAGTTCTAGACTGCAGGGAGAGAGGGGGAGAAGGCAAACTCCACTTAACTAGTTTCAATGTATGGAGTCACTTGGGAAAAGTTGGATTTTAGGTTAACTTTCCCTTTAATACTCTATATTATTCCTCATCCAATTGCTATTGGGTAAGCTGTTGGAAGATAACCACTGATTGTCCTTGAAGACCTATGGAATTGTGAGCTATTGGCTTTCTTTCTAGTGTGAGTCTGCTGTTGATGTCGGCCATCAACCTCCCCGTCTATGACCCTCAGTTTGACCCTGGTGGTTACATGTGGGCCTTGGCACATATCTTCTGTGTTGGCAAGTCTGTCTGGAATAAAACTAGCTGTGGGATTGTGTTATGTATTTATAGTGTATAGCATATAAATTATTCGCTGAAAGCTCTTAGCAACATGAAATTAATACATAAATATATCAATTTCAGGTGCCTATAGAGTGTTCAAGACACACTTCAAGTCCAGTCATTTGAGGTAAGCTATAATTTGGGCATCCCTTGTGTTAGCAAAAGGATTGAAAAACTAGTTTCCTGTTGTGAATACAATGAAACATGTTTGTTTTTATGATCTATATTAGTGACCTTGAACAACAATACATCAACTATTTGTTCAGGTAAGAGGGAAATACTTTGACCCAAAAAAGTGTTAATTGCCTAATCACTGCATAATTGTCCACAGCATTTTTAAATTGACTGTAAAAAGTTAAAATAATGTTACAACCTATATCTTCAGTAGACTACCAGGGGCAATCAAGTTATTGTCACTAATTGCTGTCACCGAGTTGATAAGTTTGAGGTTTTTTTTTCTGTCCTTTCATAGTTCGCTTGAGATTTGTGTCCATTTGTGTGTCTGTCATTTTGTGTATGTGCAGTGCACTCTTCAATCATTTGTCATTAAACTGATCGATTGAATTAATGTAAGCTCTAATTGTTATTAATCTTCAAACTAGTGTGTTGCTGCTAGCCTTCGCTGCGCACCCTACTGGTAAGACCTTGGGACTGTTTCTTCCCCACCAATCATTCAACCAATCGATCAAATAGTTTTCTGTAGCTATATGAACAGCTGTTTGCTATTTCAATGCAGTTGTCCCAATGTTACACTGATTTTAAATCATGGTCAGGTGCTGATTTGACATCTCTCTCCCCATTTCCTGTTTGGAGAAGAACGTAATCTATTTTGTGAATGTTTTGATGACTGGGTTTATCTTTGCTGACTTATTCCCTCTAGGTGACCTATTCGGTGCCTTGGAATTCCCTTTCCTCCTGTCCCCAAGATTCCACAGTGGCTGTTGTGCCAGGTAAAGAATTGAGCTCAGATGTCTAGTTGAGCATGTTAAAAGCAATCTCATAAAATCATCTTGCTAACAGGGTTTCCAAATCTTTAAAACATACACTTTTGGCATTATACACTGTAGTAACTTAAACACTTATCTTCCACAGTGCCTTGTTGGGTTTTTTCTTGCTGTTGGCATCAGTCAAACTAAAGAGTGGTTTACCCCTTGAGCACTGCGGGGTCTGGATCTTTTTGTCCAAGGTAATGAAAGTCAGACCAACTACAAGCAGGGTCAGTGTTTAACTTTCTTACAATGATCAGCGGTGAACAGATCTTTATTTCCCAATAAATTATTTTCTTTATTTTTTACCGTCTACCACTATCTCCCCTGTACAGAGAACTGTATGAGCTATTATTGGGTTTTTACAGCTGGGTTTCTGCCAATTACTTTATAAATGGCTTAGTAAATGATTGTCATAAAACTGACAGTTAAATAGTAAATTAACTGTTTTAGACTTCCTTCAGGGACAGTGGATGTGCAAGTTACATATCAATTTCTTGCTCTACCCTGTCTAGGTGTTTGCCACATGCCTATCCCCACTTGTTTTCAACATTGAAGTTAACATGCCATCTTTCTGCTGGTGAGTTCTCTCTACCTGTGTAAAATAATGTCTATATATTCAGTCACCAGTTTTACATTCAAGACAAATAGCAGCTGATGATATTCCCTGGAGAATATATTTTATAGTCTGCTAATTTCAAGCCTATATCAAGTTTGGTGATCATGGTGTGTGAAGTTTGTAATGTTACTATTTTTTAGGTATACTATTTACTTCAGTGATTTTGTCTTGGTTTGCTCCTTAGTGTCTTCTTCAGCCATGTTGGAGAAGCCCTGCTGGTGTACTCTGAAAGTACTTCCCAAGTGCAATGAGACCTATGCGAAAGAAACTACTTCTACCTCATTGACTGTGTCAACAAGTTTATTACACTCAATTTCCCATAGCAAATAGCACAAGAATGTATGCTTCAATTGAGATTATTTCTCTTTTACAACTTGCTGTAAAGCAGAAATAAAGATTCTATATATTTCCATGAAAGTATTTGCTTATTTTTAAACTGTTAAATACAATTTCCTAGGATGTCATACTTTTAAGGTGAGTAACATGAAACACCTACTTAAAAAAAGCATTATCTACAAATACACCAAATTAAAATACACTGAAAAAAAAAAAGGGTTCCTTGGCTGTCGCCATTGGAGAACCCTTTTTGGTTCCAGGTAGAAACGCTTCTCCATGGAACCCAAAAGGGTTCTTCAAAGGGTTCTCCTTTGGGGACAGCCAAAGAGCCCTTTAATGTTCTAGATAGGAAAGAAGGTGCTAAGAGTAGTGGTCAACGGTGCATATTAGTTTCAAATAATAATTAACTGAGCAGAGGTTTTTGCTGCATATTCTGTATTCATTTCTTGAGGACATTGGAATACTCTGTAGACCTGACATAGTCCATTTAATTGTGTTTAAACAATTATAAGAACCTGCAATATGTCTGGGTGTATATACACCACTAAAGGCACACCTATTCCTTTGTGAGGCACTAGGATTATGATACTGGCAGTGTGCCAATGAACATTTTATACAGTTTTGTTTGATTGGGTATTTATTTTCCCTACTGGTTCAAGTCTTCTGCTCTTTGCCTTTGGGTGAGAACATGGCATTGTAAGGTCTCCTCCTCCTTAAGCGCTGCTCTGGATCATTATCTTCTTTTATATAACCTGGTAGGACAAACAAGAAGCACAATGTTGTTAAACTCATTAAGTGGAGTTCGACGTCTAAGAATACATCTGAACAGAAGCAAAGGGGGAAACGCCCCATAGTGAAGTCTGAGATAAAAGCAATGCACTCCTCAAAGAATACATCTGTAAATTCAGTGCTTAGACGTCATAATTAATGAATACAGGGCTTCCTAAACCTTTTTGGCCCACGACCCCATTTTGATATCAGAAAATTCTCACGACCCCACAGTGTGAAAAAAGTGATAATCACCAGCCAGTGTTTACTTTTCTACTTGGGGCATTCTATGACAGTCTATTACAAGTCAGTATTTCAGTCTGAAGGAAGTATGAAGGTTTGACGTGACTAAAATGCACCAGAGAGATATTGGGAAGTTTAGGAAAACATCAGGGAAGATCATCAGGCAAGTGTGTATGATTTTCTGTGTAGAAAAGATCATCATCATTGACTACAGTATTAACTACTATGGATTTGATGACCATGCGTCCTGTTGAATGGATCCAATTGAATAGGGTAGCATACCTCTGTCCACACAGGTTTGTGTTGAAGGGAAGCCGACTTCCCAAAAGTTCTCTGGGGTTGATGGAGGAAGATAACGGAAGCGGTGCCGAGAACAGGCTGACAACTTCTTCACCCTCTCTGCCTCTGGAAGGTCAGCATAGTACTAAGTGAGATAAGATGGAATAGATATGTTAGCGCAATGACACACATCATGGGTTGTGTTCAATAGGGCAAACAGTTTAAAAATGTTTTTAAAAGGAAAACACATTTATTCAGTTTGGTGCCTAATGGTCCCATGTGGCTCAGTTGGTAGAGCATGGTGCTTGCAACGCCAGGGTTGTGGGTTCGATTCCCACGGGGGACCGGTACGAAAATGTATGCTACTGTAAGTCGCTCTGGATAAGAGTGTCTGCTAAATGACTAAAATGTAATCAACATGACCATGGACAGGCACTTTCAGCTCCACACATCAAAACACGGTTGAGTCAACTCACGATTTCACACTCTTTACATGTGTGCCCCTTGAGTTTCCTCCTCTCAGCTTTCTTGCGGACCACCTCCACGTGTGCAAACGATAGGTTTTTACTACAGGACACAACGAGGGAAAGAAACCTTTTAGAAATCTTTCCTAGCATGACAGTGTTCTAGGTTAGTCTGACGATTATGATCTCACCTGTCTTTGTGTTCTCCATTGGGCGTTCCAGGTTGAGGCATGTGTGCTTTTAATGAGGACAATAAAATTGACAGTTTAAAATATTGATATAAATAATTAACAATGAATGCGCAAATTCCAAATTAATCTCAAGTGTTATACTACTTGACCAGGTCATTTTGGTCATTCCCAACCAATTTGCCCGGTCAAATAAAGGAAACAAGTAGCCAAGATAGAGAAACTACAGTGTCAAATCCTTACCATCCTTATGTCCTTCCTCCCCATGATGGGGCTCCTCTTTGTCCAGATATGAGCCGTCATGCTGAGGACACGACTCGTACTCCTCGTAGCCTGTTCTGTCGAATATCTCAGCCAAGCGGTCGTTGGCCCTCTGACCAATCCCTAAAAGAAGGGTTTGAGTCTGGTTACATGGTTGGTTTGTTTATATGGGTCCTCCCATCACTGAAGTGATCTCCTCTTTGCTGTATTTGATTAAATTAAAATGATTGGGAATGTATCAAACATTTTGTGTGAAAATGTAGTAAGCTGTACCAGTAACAGAGCTGGTTCTTGGAGCTCCTCGGAGAAGCAGGCTGTGGCTGACGAAGGTGCAGTCCATATCAACAGTCTCGCCTTCACAGAGGGGCTACACACACACACACACGTGAAGAACTGCAAGTATACACATCAGGAACGGCAACAAAGCGTATAGGACAGTAGCAGATGAATTTGGTGAATGTCATACCTCTGCTGGAGTAGGGGTGTCTACATCATACTGGGAGAGGGCTGACTCTGGGTCCAGACTCCACGTCTGCTCTGCTGGCATCAGCTTGGCTAAACAAAAAGGTAGGAAATGAAACATTATGACATTTCTATTCAAATTACTTGCTTAGTCTATGCTTAAGGGCCAGTCAATCTAAATAAAATCATAATTTCAGTATAAATGAATGATCATCATGTAAAGTCAGAACGCAATACCTTTTCCCAGTGGCGTTTCAGGGGCATCGGAGGGCAGCGTTGTTGATGCAGTACCGTTGTTGTCCTGCGGAGGGCTCCTCTTCACACGAGCACAGGGGTTGGCCTGCAGGACAGAGGTCTGCTTCAGATTCTCAGTATCCTCCCGACTCCGCTTTCTGATTGGCTCGTGGTGGACATTGTGGGTCTAATGGACAAATAGGAAGACGGGTGACTTTGGCTACTCTGGTACAGCAGTATGTTGATGCATAAGACGGGTGAACGTTTCAAAGAAAAAGAGCTCTTGATCTACCCATCTATAATATATAGACAGACTACGTAACGACTAACGAGGAACATAACCAAATTGACCTGCCATTTTTTTTTGAGGGTCACAATGGAAATAAGTTGTGTACTTTTCTGTGATGATTCTTAAATCAAGTGTATAATAATGTGTACCTAGTTTTAAAATGATCAAATAAACAACAAAAAAGTTCTGGTGATTTGGATTTATCAGGATTTTTGTTCTGGTTTTCCAAGATTAACCCATCTATAACAAGGCTTGAATGTGATGAATGTACCTGTACAACCTCTTGTGTAATTTGTTGTGAAAAATCATGGCTCTACCTGGTGACTAAGCGACACATTTTTGGATTGTTCATCACTTGGAGAGGTGGAGGGATGCTTAAATAGGATGTGATGCTTTTGGCCTCTGTCTTGGTTCTCTGCCCCAGGGATGCTGCTACCTCTCTGGGCATTGAGCGGAGGCACCAGGGCTTTCTGTGGGGAGTCGGAAAGGTCCAGAGGCTTGTCAACCACTTCCTCATCTTCCTCCTTCTCACCGCTTTTCCTCCTCCTCTTCCCTCTCTCCAGCTCTCGGTGAGAGAGGCCACATGGGGTGGAGGTGGCTCTAAGTGGTGCGACGCGGGCTATCCCTTCCTGGTGGCACTGATGGGCGTTGGCGGGGCTGAGCTTCAGGCGGGGAAGGATGGACGGGGGGCCGTCCTCAGTGATGGTGGTGCTGGGGCAGCCCAGGAAGGGACCCTTTCTCTGGGGGTTAGGCCATTTACATTTATGTATTTCTTTGTATGAAGCAGACTGACCGTGGAGCGCTGAGCTCTCGGACTGAGACAGGGACTTCTCGGCGTAGCAGACATGGTGGGTCTCCTTCCTCATCTTGCTGACCACAGGCAGGGAGATCTGCTGCAGTGGAGAGTCTGAGATCACCGCTCCCTCTGGCTCAGGAGACGCTGAGCTGGAAACCAAACATACAGACACACCACAGAAATACAATGGGCGTTGAAGCGTAACATACCGTATTAATAATAGAAAGTATTAATAATATCCTGAAATAATAATATACTGTATTAAGCTCAAAGTGAGAACTCCCTAATTCAAACAATGCTTTCTCGCTGTGCAAGAAGAATATTGTTTTAGATTCAACAATCCTGGTTACAAAAGTACTGTATGTGCCAATGTGAGGCGGATGAGGATGGTTTTAACTCACAGAGATCCATTCAGCCTATCCAACTCAAGACTCAGCTTTCTGTTCTCATCCTGCAGGCTGTTCCTCTCTGTCACTGGAAGTCACATGAAACCACATATACAGTGCCTTCAGAAAGTATTCATACCCCTTGACTTATTCCATTCAAAATGTATTAAATATTTATTTTCCTCACCCATACACACACACACACACACACACAAAATACCCCATAATGACAAAGTAAAAACATGTTTTTAGAAATCTTAGCAAATCTATTGAAAATGAAATACAGAAATATCTAATTTACATAAGTATTCAAACCCCTGAGTCAATATTTTGTAGAAGGACCTTTGGCGGCGATTACAGCTTTATCGTCTTGGGTATGTCTGCATCAGCTTTGCACATCTGGATTTGGGCATTTTCTCCCATTCTTCCTTGCATATTTCCTCAAGCTCTGTTAAGTTAGATGGGAAGCAGCAGTGAACAACTATCTTCAAGTCTTTCCACAGATTTAATGGGATTTGGCTGGGCCACTCAACGACCTTCACATTTTTGTTCTGAAGCCAGTCCAGAGTTGCTTTGGCAGTATGCTTGCAGTACATATCCTGTTGGAACGTAAATCTTCGCCCCCAGGTCGTTTGCCCGCTGAAGCAGGTTCTTATTAAGGATTTGCCTGCATTAGGCTCCATTAATTGTTCCCTCTATCCTTACCAGTCTCCCAGTCCCTGACACTGAAAAGCATCCCCATAGCATGCTGCTGCCACCACCATGCTTCACGGTAGGGATGGTGTTAGATGGGTGATGAACTGTGCCTGGTTTTCTCCAGGCCAAAGAGTTCAATTTGCATTCAGGCCAAATAGTTTTTTTGTCTCATCAGACCACAGAAACTTTTGACTTATGCGCTCAATCTTTCTCATGCCTTTTTGCAAACTCCAGGTGTGCCGTCATGTGCCCTTTTCTCAGGAGTAGCTTCTGTCTGGCCACTCTCCCATAAAGCCCAAATTGGTGAAGTGCTGTAGAGACTGTTGTCCTTCTGGCAGATTCTCCCATCTCAGCCAAGGAACTCTGTAGTTCTGTCAGGGTGGTCATTGGGTTCTTGGTCACCTCCCCGACCAAGGTCCTTCTTGCCCGGTTGCTCAGTTTGGTCGGACGGCCAGCTCTAGGCAGAGTCTGGGTAGTTCCATATTTTTTCAATTTCTCAATGTGCTCTTGGAAACTTTTAACACTCTAGAAATTGTTTTATACCCTTCCCCAGATATATGCCTCATCACAATTCTATCTCGGAGATCTACGGCCAGTTCCTTGGACTTCATGGTATAGTTTCTGCTCTGACATGCACTGTCAACTGTGGGACCTTATATAGACAGATGTGTTTCTTTCTAATTCATGCCTAAACAATTTAATTGGCCACAGGTGGACTCCAATCAAGTTGTAGCGACATCTTAAGGATGATCAAAGGAAATTGGATACACCTGAGCTCAATTTGGAGTGTCATAACAAAGGGGTGTGAATATTTATGCAAATTACATTTTAGCTATTTTTGGTATCTCCGATTGTTCTGGCAATTTTCACATAGAAACTTAATTTGGGAGGAAGGATGTTTGACATGGTTTTTATATTTGTATCACTTTTTTTTTTTTATCATGATGAAAGTTGCCATTTTAGGCCTTTTTAGACATATACATGCCTCCTGTAAGACCTGATGATCTGTGAACCACACATAATACAGACAACATCTTGGTGTCATTATACTCCTTATAGTGTGCTCTAACATATGGAGCATGTCTAGATTCTGAAATAAAACAATTTACATTAAATGATTCAACAGTCAAAATATGAATATCTCAAAAGTACCCTTTTAGATTCTGTTCATTTTAAGACATTATTTGGAACAATATACTCAACAAGTACATCAAATTTCCAGAGTGGGCTTTGGTAATTTTGAAGTTATGATACATTTTATGAGCACAAGCAACACACTGAATGGGAAAATGGATTCAAAGGGAACTCCCTCTGCAGGTGATCTGCTGAATGTGCAATAAATCCTAAAGTAGGGCTGTGATTGGTTAATTGGTTAACCTATAATGTCAATGTATATGTATAAACAGGTCATATCTTCAAAAGTACCAGAGAGCCCAATCTGGAAATGTGACATGTTTGAAGAGTATATTGTTCCAAACAATATGGCTAAAAACACGCAGAATTAAAAAGGGTACTTTTGAGATATTCAAATTAATATTTTTATTGTTGAATAAATTAATGTAAAAAAGTGTATTTTAGAATCTAGACATACTCCGTATTTGAGAACACACTATAAGGAGTATAATGACACCAAGATGTTGTCTGTATCGGTTCACAGATCATAGGGTCTTATAGGAGGCAAGTATAGGCCTAAAATTGCCACTTTCATCATGATTTTGCTCAAACATTATTTATGATACAAATGTAAAAAGCATGTCAAACATCCTTCCTCCATATGAGGTTTCTATATGAACATTTCCAGAACAATCTGAGATACCTAAAATACTTTCGAGTTGTCCTGGCGTGGAATCGCCCTACTACAGCGATGATAGGTCTTAGTCCATTTATTTGCAGAGCACTAGGGGTATAGAGGAAGAACTGCATCCCTTTTGTGAGCACGTAGGAATGTAACATTTGGGAGATAACATAGGAAACAAAGAGATCATTCAGGTTCTCCTTTTTCATCAATGTAAAAAGAGACTCTCCTTGCCCCCCCACACACACAAACCACTACCCACAGACTTAGCTAAAAAAGAGAAAGGCTATATTGTGTGATGTGTAGAGCTATGAGGGAACCTGTTACAGAGAAAGAAGGAGTGTAGTGGACAAAGAGAGATGGGGGTGGTAGGGAGAGAGTTCCCTTGTGAATGACTGATGACCGCCCCCATCCTTTGTCATAATCATATCCTACTGTAGCCAAAAACTTAGGAGCTGTATGTGCTGTGTAAAAGAGGGACCAGTGTGGAGGTAAATTAATCTCAGATACAGAATGTAGGGTACGTGTAAGTGAGAAGGGAATGATGTACAACTCACTGATCTCTGCGATGAGGCGTATGTTCTGCTGACGGCCTTTCTCAAACTCCACCTGCTTCTTCCTCATGTGCTCCTCTGTGACGGAACAGCGATCACACAGCCCTGCCCGCAGCCTGGACAGAGGGAGAGAGACAGACGGGAAGGAAGAAAAACAGAGGACAAAAGATTAACCAAAGGATAGAGAGAGATATACACTACCAGTCAAAAGTTTGGACACACCTACTCATTCAAGGGTTTTTGACATTGTAGAATAATAGTGAAGACATCAAAACTATGAAATAACACATATGGAATCATGTAGTAACCAAAAAAGTGTTAAACAAATCAAAATATATGTTATATTTGAGATTCTTCAAATAGCCACCCTTTGCCTTGATGACAGCTTTGCATACTCTTGGCATTCTCTTAACCAGCTTCATGAGGTAGTCACCTGGAATGCATTTCAATTAACAGGTGTGCCTTCTTAAACGTTAATTGTGCAATTCCTTTCCTTCTTAATGCGTTTGAGCTAATCAGTTGTGTTGTGACAAGGTAGGGGGGGTATACAGAAGATAGCCCTATTTGGTAAAAGACCAAGTCCATATTATGGCAAGAACAGCTCAAATAAGCAGGTAGATAGAGAAAAAGTCAGAGGGAGACAAACAGACAGTCAGGGACAGACAGACAGGTTGATGGGGTACCAACCTGTCCTCCAGAACTGTGACAGTGTCCTGCAGGGTTTTGTGCTGCTCCCTCAGCTGCTGGTGTCTACTGTAGAACTCCTCCAGTCTTTGGGCATCTCTACAGGGTGAGAGGGGGGACAAAAGTAAGGAACACATTGCTTTAAATCATTTGAATTAATAAACATTTGAGTGATTGTTTGAGTACATACGTACTGTATTTGAATGTGCATTCTTGGGGTACAAGAGGAATTATATTTTGGGATTCCCATCACAGAACTCTTCTAAATGAGTAGGGCCCAAATAATATGCTGTCCTACTGAAGTAAGAATGTGAAAGAGGCCTTTGTGAGACTGACTTGCTCAGTGACATTTGAAACCTTACACACTGACGGGGAAATGGAGAACAGTCTCAACTTAAGTGGGGCCGTAAAAAACAGTAATCACACTCTTTGGAATGGCATGTTGAATGTCAGAAAATATGAAGTTTCAGATTCTATTCATTGATCATCAACACAACGTTCAACTAAAATGACTGTACTTACAAACATCGCTCCTTCTTTAGCTTGTTCACTTTGGTTTGCAAACCTAAACACAGGATAAAAAAGAGCTTGAAAAGGGGATTGTTGAATGATTTATTTTGTTGAATTAAGTACTTTTAACACTGATAGTTGCATTAAACATGGCCCACTGGTCTTAGTTGTTTTGGTGTAGATTCTCTGGCATGTAGACAGTAGGCCTACCTTGCAGTGCACTATCGTGACATTCTTTGAGTCGACCCCATAGGTCCCTGAAGAGGTCAGTGGATTCCGAGACCCCACTGGAGCCGGGGCTGCTCCCACTTAGCACAGAACTGCTCATCATCCAATCACTCACTGGTTGGTAGCTTCACTCAGCCAATACACAACTCCATCTAGCACCAAAACTGGAAATCTGCGAGAGGAAGGGAAAGAGACAGAGAAAACAGAGAGTAAGATGTGTCAAGAGAGGACCCTCTTTAACTCATGAGCGCCACTAGAGGAAACGGTTGCACTGAAAGGCCACTACAATACCTGTAACAAAACACGATACAATACCGGTAAAATATGATATGGGTAATACAATCAGTATTTTGCTTATGTATACACTAACAAGTGACTGCATTCCAGGGCATGCTCATATAGTCCTCTCTTTTCATCTCATCACCATATCTGATCCTAAAGGGCAGTCAAATATAGCCTAGGCCTCAACAAAAATGTAAATCGAGTTTTGATGGCAAAGTAGCCAGTACACATACTGCACAAACACAGTAGTGCAAGCCGGTGCGCGCACGCACACACACACACACACACACACACACACACACACACACACACACACACACACACACACACACACACACACACACACACACACACACACACAGAGTTCAAGCTTGCATTGACTTCTCTTTCCTCTCTCTTCCCAAGCTGGTACAGTAGGATTGGCTTAATCACCATTGGAGAATTAGCAATAAGGCACGAGGGGCTGTGGTATATGGCCAATATACCACAGCTAAGGGCTGTTCTTATACATGACGCAACGCAGTGCCTGGATACAGCCCTTAGCCGTGGTATATTGGCCATATACCACAAACCCCCGAGATGACTTATTGCTATTATAAACAGGTTACCAACGTAATTAGAACAGTAATACATATTTTTGGGTCATACCCGTGGTATGATATACCACGGCTTTCAGCCAATCAGCATTCAGGGCTCAAACCACCCGGTTTATAATAATCATTCAATCATTCAATCACTAAGGCCAAATAATATATTTCCCCCCATTATTGAGCACAGACATGACAAACTAGCCTATTTAACTTTGTAGCCTAATCCTACCTACTAAATCTGATAACAGTCATCATTGACATTCACCAGGTAAAACTTCCTCCTATATCAAACTGAATGAAAGAGCCTTGTTCACTCACCCCACTAGAAAGAACTTTCAGTCAAAGTATACTCAATGCAAACAAAAGCCACCCAACAGATCCAAACTTCATAGAGAGGAACCAGAGAACAACTGTGTCCACACTGGGCTATACTAGTAGTATGATGCTCTGCTGCTCAACGCTATACCAACTAAACTACCACCAGTGATAACCCAATATGCCTTTCATGGGACTGGCCGGGCGTTTTGAGCATTCCCAGGGACCTGGCTGGGATCATACCAGAATTTGTTGGCATGGACAACTGGAAGAGCCGGTTTCCCCGATCAAACACAAACTGGTCTTGCCAGTCAGCTCTAAAAGTAAAAGGGAGGGGAGAGGGGTAAGAGCTGGGGATGTGTAGCAGCTGGCTCAGAAGAATAGCAACACACTCTCCCTCTACCTGTACACACACAGTTGGAGACAGACAGGAGCACACACACACACACGCATGTACACAACCCATACACACAATCACATGCACAAACACACAAAAAACGGACATACATTCGCACACACAAACGGCAGATGCGCACACACTCCTCCCTGCCTTTGCAGTCAAGGCAAATGTTGTAGCCTGCAGCTATTAAGATCGTTAACTCCACTCCGATGGCATACCCAGAAGCCGAGGCGTACAGCTGAATGTAAAGCAGCCTGTGTTTTGTATAAGGCTATCCTTCCTAAATGATTAAACTAGGCCTAATGTCTAGAGTGTACTAGTATAGGCTAATTGTTAGGCCCGAATTGTCTCAACTCACAACTATCCAGGTCCAATGAATGATGATAAACTCCAATGCAGCAGGGTAATTTCAGATGACATTTCAGCCCCACTCTGTAAGATTGAACCCACCGTGGTAAACAAAAAAATACTCAATTTTAGGAAAATGCTCAATTTCATGGTCATTTTAGTGTCACAGAGTAATTTGGGTAATAATACATTTTTATTAACCATTGACAGCAATATATCGATATCACCAGTATCTTTGGTTGTCTGCAGATTAAAACAAAATGATACATTTGGCTAACTCATTAAAAGTAACTAACATGGAGGAAGAAAGAAAATAGTGTTGTGTCAGTGGAGATTTTGTTCTCTGACAAGCAAGGGCACGAAAGGGGTGGTGTTGTATGTGATGTCCCAGACATCCTGCAAGACAAGCCTGTGCCAGCCAGATACATTCCAGTAGGACTACGTGGGGGCACTGCAATAAACGCTTTTCATAAATATATAAAGCAGGGCTGCGTAGATGCCTCCTCTGAACTAGGCCTATGTCAAATTAAAGATGCTGGTGTTTGGAGAACAAGAGAGGGTGACATGAAATCAGATTGTGAGCTGCATGACAGACCTGGGTCAAAAGTCTGGTGCACATGATTTAGCTTGAAGTTTGCAATTTTAGGTCTATTCCATTAGCTCCATTGTACCAGGCAAATTATATGTCCTGCTGAAGTATTTCACAGTACAGTATTTGACCCAGGACTACCTCATCATGGCCCGCTTCTCAGTCTTGGGTGCAGAGCAGCCTTTCACTAACTAGCCATCAGCACCACCTAGAGTAAATAGACTGACACACACCAAGGACCATAGCTAATAACAGTATTTCTCACTCTGCAAACCTCTAGAGATTCTTGGTCACATCACAGATGAATATTGGTTATGCTGCGGCAGGATATACTGTAAGTTGCTATACTGTAATATACTAATGACTAACTGTAAGTTATACTGGATAAGAGCGTCTGCTAAATTACTAAAATGTAAATGTAAAATGATATACAGTGCCTTGCAAAAGTATTCATCCCCCTTTGCGTTTTTCCTATTTTGCTGTATTACAACCTGTAATTTAAATAGATTTTTATTTGGATTTCATTTAATGGACATACACAAAATAGTCAAAATTGGTGAAGTGACTTGTTTCAAATAAATAACGGAAAAGTGGTGCGTGCATATGTATTCACCCCCTTTGCTATGAAGCCCCTAAATAAGATCTGGTGCAACCAATTACCTTCAGAAGTCGCATCATTAGTTAAATAAAGTCCACCTGTGTGCAATCTAAGTGTCACATGATCTGTCACATGATCTCAGTATATATACACCTGTTCTGAAAGGCCCCAGAGTCTGCAACACCACTAAGCAAGGGGCACCACCAAGCAAGCGGCACCCTGAAGACCAAGGAGCTCTCCAAACAGGTCAGGGACAAAGTTGCGGAGAAGTACAGATCAGGGTTGGGTTATGAAAAAATATCAGAAACTTTCAACATCCCACGGAGCACTGTTAAATCCATTATTTAAAAATGGAAAGAATATGGCACCACAACAAACCTGCCAAGAGAGGGCCGCCCACCAAAACTCACGGACCAGGTAAGGAGGGCATTAATCAGAGAGGCAACAAAGAGACCAAAGATAACCCTGAAGGAGCTGCAAAGCTCCACAGCGGAGATTGGAGTATCTGTCCATAGGACCACTTTAAGCCGTACACTCCACAGAGCTGGGCTTTACGGAATAGTGGCCAGAAAAAAGCCATTGCTTAAAGAAAAAAATAAGCAAACACGTTTGGTGTTCACCAAAAGGCATGTGGGAGACTCCCCAAACATACGGAAGAAGGTACTCTGGTCAGATGAGACTAAAATTGAGCTTTTTGGCCATCAAGGAAAACGCTATGTCTGGCGCAAACCCAACACCTCTTATCACCCCGAGAACACCATCCCCACAGTGAAGCATGGTGGTTGCAGCATCATGCTGTGGGGATGTTTTTCATCGGCAGGGACTGGGAAACTGGTCAGAATTGAAGGAATGATGGATGGCGCTAAATACAGGGAAATTCTTGAGGGAAACCTGTTT
Source organism: Coregonus lavaretus (assembly GCF_964263955.1). NCBI lineage: Eukaryota > Metazoa > Chordata > Actinopteri > Salmoniformes > Salmonidae > Coregonus > Coregonus lavaretus. Next base: position 14,214,676 of record NC_139989.1, read on the forward strand.
CAGTCTTCCAGAGATTTAAGACTGGGACGGTTCACCTTCCAGCAGGACAATGATCCTAAGCATACTGCTAACGCAACACTCGAGTGGTTTAAGGGGAAACATTTAAATGTCTTGGAATGGCCTAGTCAAAGCCCAGACCTCAATCCAACTGAGAATCTGTGGTATGACTTAAAGATTGCTGTACACCAGCGGAACCCATCCAACTTGAAGGAGCTGGAGCAGTTTTTCCTTGAAGAATGGGCAAAAATCCCAGTGGCTAGATGTGCCAAGCTTATAGAGACATACCCCAAGAGACTTGCAGCTGTTATTGCTGCAAAAGGTGCCTCTACAAAGTATTGACTTTGGGGGGGTGAATAGTTATGCACGCTCAAGTTCTGTTTTTTTGTCTTATTTCTTATTTGTTTCCCCCAAAAAATATTTTGCATCTTCAAAGTGGTAGGCATGTTGTGTAAATCAAATGATACAAACCCCCAAAAAATCCATTTAAATTCCAGGTTGTAAGGCAACAAAATAGGAAAAATGCCAAGGGGGGTGAATACTTTCGCAAGCCACTGTAGCTATGCCCCTTGTAATTGTATCATTTTAAATTTTTAAATTTTAGTCATTTAGCAGACGCTCTTATCCAGAGCGACTTACAGGAGCTATTAGGGTTAAGTGCCTTGCTCAAGGGCACATCGACAGATTTTTCACCTAGTCGGCTCGGGGATTAGAACCAGCGACCTTTCGGTTATTATTTTATGTTGTGGGAGGTTGGGGTGAGGGTAGCGGATTAAACTCAACGATTTTCAATGGAGTTGAGCGGCGACTAGTGTGGGTGGACTGGAGCTCAGACTTCACATAAAATGAAGTTATCAAAAACGACTGATTTAAGCACCAAAAGAATAGCCCACAATTACACACATTGTTCTGGTAAAATTACAGTGGCATATCCCATCCCTAAGTTTTCCGAACCATATCTCACTCTGCCTCCAAGGTGTCTTAATGTAACCGTGATTGCGTTCGGACCCCAGTGCAGCTAAGTGTAAACCAGCTTAACAGTATGTCGGGATCTTCTGGCAAGGGTGAGAGGTGAAGAGGGTTTTCTTTGAATGAAATTTGTTTGCTGGTAATAGCTAGCTATGATATTTTCCTAGCTAGAGCTCTGTAGTTAACAACACTATTCCCTAACAAACCTATAATTTATTTTAGTCTAGCAAGCAAAGTCGAATTGGTGAAGACAGCCAGCTGCTAACACTAGTTAGCTAGCTACCAGTTAACTAGCCTAGCTAGATAGACACAGTCAATTTCATCGTAACATTAGACAGACAGCTATCAAAATAAAGTATGGCATGACTCTATAGCCAACTGTAATTGTATGATGTGTTTAAATTGGTCCAAATGTCCTAATTTCACAACTTACCTAGCTAACTAGCTAATCAACTTGGTACCTAGCTAGCTCGAGTTCACGTCTTTTAGAATTCGTGCCTCGCATTGCATGCGGGGATGGAAAACTATTCTGTTTTTGATAGACAGAGCGATGTTAAACGTCAACAAGTGTCAGCAACAGCGCTTTCCCCTCCACGTCCTATTTAGCTAAATACGAAAAGGTTAAACTATTTAGATCAGAGCTAACGAGACGAGTTTATTTGCTACGGAGAATTCAACAGACACTGGCAGTGGACGATGCCGCTGATGTAAACAGAACCACAGTATCAGCTTCAGGGTGTGTATTCATTACGCCGATTCTGTTGCAAAAATCTTCTTATATGAAAGCAAACCGAACGAAACGGGCCGGGACCTACCTGAATTTGTCAAATAGAAACTCGTTTTCGTTGCAAAACGTTTTCCGTTTGGAGTAAACGGTTTCACGCTGCAAAACGTTTAGCAACAGACGAAACGTTTTGCAACAGAATCGGCGTAATGAATAAACCCCAGATGTGGCATCGTGGGGATGTTCGCACTCGCTTAGGTCTGATCATACAAATGTTTATATCAATATGTAGCTGGTGTAACATAAGACACACAGCCAGCTTTATATTTGTTTATATGACTTATAGAAACCTTGCCATCCCCTAAGTGGAATAGTTATGCAAAGTTATTTTAATTTAGGAAATATGTTCCCAAGTATTCCCACATCATAATACATTTGATCATATACAAATGTAAGCAAGGTTAGAAATTATTATGTTTTAGTCAAATATTATATCTGTTTGGGCTTCTTACAGTCAACCTGCAGTCTACAAATTATTTGTAATTATGTTCCGGCCCCCTTGACCATCCGCTCAAGAATGAATCGGCCTGCGGCTGAATCTAGTTGATGATCCCTGCAGTAGGCTATTTGTTTGCAGGCAAGCTAATGTGTTGTTTCGGTACTTCTTGGTTTTAGTATGATGTAGGTGTGGACCAAGGCAGTCCTGCAGCCCTGATGCCTCGGCCATCTCTGGGGGCTGAGCAGAGACAGCCAGGACGACCTGTGAAAATGACTCCTGCACGGACGCCCAGCAGTCTCCTGCCTGTTCCAGCTGTGGGAAGACTGGGGGGGACTGGGAGACCTTCAGGACTACCTCAGCCATCTAGACTACTGGTGCTGGGTCCTCCACTGGTTGTTGTCTTCATCGTGCCCTTCTTCATTGTGTTCTCTACCTCTCCATCCTCTTCCTGCACGTCTACAAGCATAAGAACGAACTGCAAGACGCCTACTCTAACAACCTGTGTGAGTGGCGCCAGGAAGACCTTGGCCAAACTGTGGGAGGGGCAAGCCACCATATGGCATGGTGAGTGTTTGCCTTGGCAAGGTTAGATTGAAATGCTGTTATTTGATGGTCTTGCCAGGCAGCTCATGCTCCATGCTCCAAACTAGCCTTCGTGTCGCCCAGTGTTAATTTAGTCAACAATAACTATGACTAAAAATATTCGTCAACAACCTATTTTTCATGATGAAAATGAATGATAACGAGACGATATGAACAAAAACAAAAACTATTACAAATTACTTTTCATTTTAGTTGACGAAAATGATTCACTTACACATCAAATCACTGAGCGTACAAAACATTAAGGACACCTGCTCTTTCCATGAGCAGGTGAATCCAAGTGGAAGCTATGATCCCTTATAGATGTCACTTGTTAAATCCACTTCAATCAGTGTAGATGAAGGGGAGGAGACCGGTTTAAGAAGGATTGTTAAACCTTGAGACATTTGAGACATGGATTGTGTATGTGTGCCATTCAGAGGGTGAATGGGCAAGACAAAATATTTAAGTGCCTTTGAACGGGGTATGGTAGTAGGTGCCAGGCGCACAAGTTTGAGTGTGTCAAGAACTGCAACGCTGCTAGGTTTCCTGTGTGTATCAACAATGGTCCACCACCCAAAGGACATCCAGCCAACTTGACACAACTGTGGGAAGCATTGGAGCCAACATGGGCCAGCATCCCTGTGGAACGCTTTCGACACCTTGTAGAGTCCATGCCCTGACAAATTGAGGCTGTTCTGAGGGCGAAAGGGGGCTGCAACTCAATATTAGGAACGTGTTCCTAATGTTTTGTACACTCAGTGTATGTTTCGTGTTATTATTGGACAATCAAATCATGACTGTAGTAAAGTTGAATATGATCATGAATGTGGTAACGTAGAATTTATCTGCATATTTATCTGTATATTATCTGAGAAAAAGTGAGCCCCTGGTAAAGGACCTGAATGTATATATATTTTAACCATATTTGTTTTATTTTATGTGTAGCTACAAGTCTATTCTGTACCTCTATGCCCATTGCCCTCTCAATCTCTGGTGACTAGGTACCTCTGACTAACACAAGGGGTCATCAGTGTACTACTTTTAAAGCCCAAGCATGGCCACACAATTATGTTTCATGTCTTTCTCTGGTCTCTAATTTGGTTCAATCTATGCTCAAAATAAGCTGTTCTGGTGTTTGGTGTAGCTAAAAATGCTTTAAGTGTAGCCTTTTAGCCCAGTAGCTCTTAGTAAAATAAAATGTCACACTGTTGTTTACTGGGGAAGAGTGGGTTGAGCTGAGTTCACTGCAGACTGGTTGTTATTTCTTATGCCCTTGACCAGCAGGTAGTAATCCAAAAATCTTGCTTATGTCTGCACGGTTCTCGGTTAACTATGGAAGGAAGGGGATAGTGGAGAATGACTGGCCACCGAGAGCAGTCACATGATGTTGGTCACTGCTGTGACTCAACTAGGTGTGTGTGTGTGTGGGGGGGAGGGAGGGAGAGAAAGACAAGGATGTGTTACAAGGATATATGTTGGTATCGTTGAAAAAGTAATATACCTAGTCCTTACCACATGTGTGATGCGTATCCCATTGCAGTACCAAATAGTTTCCAACTTTTTCCAACAGGAGGCAGTATTAGTCTATTAGACAGAGACATTCTGCATCTGCTGACAGATTAACACATTTGGGTAAAGCTTTCTTGTAACTCTGGTGGCATGACATTTCTGGGCATATGCACTTGTGATTAGGTCATAAATATCCATACACAGAAAAGGAATGGTTCATTCATCATGTACTGTTATTCATTGGGGGGGGGGGGGGGGGGGGGGTTATGCAGGGAAGGTCATTCGAGCAGGAAGTATGTAGCCGGCCATTAGCTGATTGTGTGTTAGTAAACATTTCCTTCCCCTGTTTCACCAAGTTCAGTCACTTAAGAGTGTGTGATGTTATTAGATTTGCCCCCAGCAGGGTATCCCATAGGAGAATAATTATAATTTAAATTCCTTGTTTGGGTTTTCTTATCCTGACTAAAGCATGGCTCCAACATGCAGGGAAGGTCATTCGAGCAGGAAGTATGTAGCCGGCCATTAGCTGATTGTGTGTTAGTAAACATTTCCTTCCCCTGTTTCACCAAGTTCAGTCACTTAAGAGTGTGTGATGTTATTAGATTTGCCCCCAGCAGGGTATCCCATAGGAGAATAATTATAATTTAAATTCCTTGTTTGGGTTTTCTTATCCTGACTAAAGCATGGCTCCAACATGCAGGGAAGGTCATTCGAGCAGGAAGTATGTAGCCGGCCATTAGCTGATTGTGTGTTAGTAAACATTTCCTTCCCGTTTCACCAAGTTCAGTCACTTAAGAGTGTGTGATGTTATTAGATTTGCCCCCAGCAGGGTATCCCATAGGAGAATAATTATAATTTAAATTCCTTGTTTGGGTTTTCTTATCCTGACTAAAGCATGGCTCCAACATTGTTTCCTTTCCCACCACACACTTCCCCTTCCCTGATTAATACAAGCAAGAAGTAGACAGAGAAGCGGGGGGGCATGTATACTGAACATCTATCTTGTATGATACTGTATCATGACATTATGGCCTCAATGTAAATCTCCCTGATTGGTTGAGTAGGAAAGGTACATTGAGCAAAATGCACCAGCTGTAAAAAGAAACAACGAATCGTACAACCCATTTGGACCATTGTGCTCAGAAGAATACTTCTCTGATTGGATGTCTGCCCGTATGCCATTCTAAAATAGATGACTGTAATAGAACCCAGAACCAAATCTTGCGTGTGCTGGCTAATAGAAGATGAATAGAAGAATTCAGATGTACATGGATTGGAGACACTGGCTATATTGCATGTCATAACAATGCATTGTTATGTATTTCCTTGGTGACCGTCATCTATTTGTTTGTCCATGTTTGTGTTTATATTTGATCCTCTGTCTGGTCTGTGTTTAAAATTCCAGACATGTCAATGGTCGCTAAAAGCATCAGCCATAACAGTTTACTTAGCCTATCACTGGCGCCTCCACAACTTCCTAGGAAGAGAAGAGGGACAACAGAGGAGCATCAGGATGTACAATTCTGTCCCTCTAAATAAACAATTGCAACATACCATACCGAAAAAGAGGACAAATAACTTGGACATATAAACATCACAGGAGAGAGCTATTATGCAAATATTTGTTCAGTGACAAAAAAAAGGCATTGTTCAGTCGGACCGTTTTGGAGAGGTGTACTTGGGAATCTCAGAACTTCTGGTCTTCAAGAGTTCAGGTCCAGACGGAGTCACAGAAGGGACCTTGTGTACTCCCTCTAAAGCCCAGCCTGGGGATGGAAATAGCTCTGATATTACTCTCCTTATGACCCTGTAGACTGCTGCAACCACTAAACAAACATGTTATCCCTCACCTCTAGGTGGCAATAGTGCCAAAAGGTAATTTTGAAGGCAACCACATATGCTTCATTCAAGTCGTTCTGAGGGCATCTTTTGTTTAGCAGGATATGAGATGTTATGTCCATATTTCTCTTACTCTCCCTTCTCTGGGATATGCTTCTAGTTTTAACCTACAAAAATTTGAATCTGGTTAAATAAAGTTTATTGTCATTGTTGCACACCATTTTGACCTATTGTAATATATTCTTGTTATTTTCGGTTGTGTGATGTTCGACAAGCTGAAGAAGGTTGGAATAGCTGATTTGATTACACGGTAACACATTGTGACATTATCTTGCCCTTTAACTTTGATCACTGGCAGAGCTGGCAGCACCAGAAACCTAAATGTTTACATTATTACACAGTGGTTTCAAGGTCACCTTCCCCACTCCTTACCAGAAGCACCATGACACAGTTGAACAGTGCGGCTTGTACAGTAAATGTACGTGTACTACACATCCGAGGCTTTTCATAGTGAAACATCTCTCCCTGTCACCCCCCTCTCTCTCATCGCTCTTATTCTTTCTCTCTCTCTCCCCGATTTCTCACTCTCTATATCGTCATTGTACCTCTGTTAGTTATTCTGTCCCTCACTCACGTCTTTAACGCTCTGTCTCCCATGTCTCTCCCCGTTGGTCTTTCAACCTCTCTCACCCCTATTTCAAGTGATCATGTAACATATAAAAGGTCCCATTCAGTTGCTATGTCCATTCCCTCTTACTGATCTCATCTCCAACATTTAATGGCTTTTTCAACTGCTGCACCCTTTTTTCCAGACACCAGACCCCAATTTTCACATTCTTTTTTTGGCTGCTGTTTTGGACCAGATGACAAGAGTGCTGATTCAGAACTGTTGATTGTAGTTATACCCTGGCCCCCCGTCAGAGGTAGAGGGTACTTTTTTCTCACCAACATTTGTTTTCTTGCACGGTAACATATACTGAGCTGATGGAGCACTGAGCCAACACAGCCTCGTCTGCAGGGACACCAACCACTACGTTCGCGGCAGTGATGTATACCCGAGCCACAAAAAACACTAAGGTCTTACAGAGGTTGTCCTTATGTTGTTGCAGCCCTGACTTAATCTTCAAGGGCCTGCATGGAAAATATCTCTCCCTATAGTCCCAGATAAATATATTGGAGTCACATACACTACATGACCTGCTCGTCAAACATCTCATTCCAAAATCATGGGCATTAATAAGGAGTTGGTCCCCCCTTTGCTGCTATAATAACCTCCACTCTTCTGGGAAGGCTTTCCACTAGATGTTGGAGCATTGCTGCGGGGACTTGCTTCTATTCAGCCACAAGAGCATTAGTGAGGTCGGGCACTGATGTTGGGCGATTAGACCTGGCTCGCAGTCTGCGTTCCAATTCATCCCAAAGGTGTTCGATGGGGTTGAGGTCAGGGCTCTGTGCAGGCCAGTCAAGTTCTTCCACACCAATCTCGACAAACCATTTCTGTATGGACCTCGCTTTGTGCACGGGGGAATTGTCATGCTGAAACAGGAAAGGGCCTTCCCCAAACTGTTGCCACAAAGTTGGAAGCACAGAATCATCACCACTCCTGCTGACGCTTGACATTGCGCATGGTGATCTTAGGCTTGTGTGCGGCTGCTCGGCCATGGAAACCCATTTCATGAAGCTCCCAACGAACAGTTATTGTGCTGACATTGCTTCCAGAGGCAGTTTGGAACTCGGTAGTGAGTGTTGCAACCGAGGACAGATGGTCCTGTTCTGTGACCTTGTGTGGCCTACCACTTCGCGGCTGAACCGTTGTTGCTCCTAGATGTTTCCACTTCACAATAACAGCACTTACAGTTGACCGGGGCAGCTCTAGCAGGGCAGAAATTTGACAACCTGACGACATACTTTTGTATATGTAGTGTATTTTGTGTGAAAAAGGTCTGCATTATGTAATGGCTAGTTTTCTCTCCCACATGTACAGTTTGGCGTAAATGTACACGTTTTTTGTTGGCTGTATCTCTTCTTACTATGCGCCCCTGCCGTAACCCTTGCCCTCTCTCTTGTAAAGGCAATGTTTGCTAGAGGCGAATCCAAACTTCCACTTCAAATTTTCACTTAGTCATGCATTTATGTCAATATTAGACTAACTTGAAATTCGATTCACCCCTTAGGGGAGTGCAGTGTTGTAATTGTGAATGATTGAATCTGAGAAATGTTATAGAATTTTGATCACCCACATTTAGGCACCACACATACTGTGGGTAATAAGTGATGCCTTTTCTATATGATCTACATTGATAGGCCACAGAATGAAAATATTAATTGACCTTCCAGACCAAAATGCATCAACATCATTCCAGTGTACAATGACTCTTACCTGTAAGGAAGTGAACTTCATATACCAGTAACATCATTTAGTTGTGTAAGTGGCATATTCTCCAGAAAATGAGCAGGGATGGGCAAAAATTACAAAATACAATTACAAAATACTATAAAGATCAATGTATCAAAATAAACTACAAAATACTTGTATTTTAATTAAATACATTACTAAATACATTTTGTAATGTATTTAATTAAAATACAAGTATTTTGTATTTTAAAATACAAAAATACATTTGCAAGTAGCCGGTCGAACAGCAACAACATTCTCAGTAACAGTTTACATAAACTATTTATTTGCTATGACTGTGATGTTGTTGTTAATCTATCTTAGTTGAATGCACTGACTGTAAGTCACTCTGGAAAAGAGTGTCTGCTAAATGACCAAAATGGAAATGTATATTTGAAAATTAACAACTGCAAAGTACACTGGGTATTATTGTTGGCCTTGTTTCAGGGCGGAGCTCATTAGAATAATACTCAGCATGCTTTGCAATTGTTAATTTTTACATATACATTTATATTTTGTTCATTTAGCAGATGCTCCTATCACACCATATTGCCATCAGACTTTTGATACCAATGCAGTATGAAAGGGAGCCCAAAAAAGTGAACTGCTATAAAAAATGGTATAGAAAAGTATTTTGTATGAAAATACAAATTCCAGCTCTCTAAAGTATATTTTTACAAAATACATTAGAGTGTAGTTCAGCCCAATGTAATTCAAATGACAAAATACTTAGAAGTAATTTAAATGCATATTTAAAATACATGTAAGAGAAAATTAGTAATCACTCTGTCTCTCCCTCTGCCATATTTCTAGCTTCTCCCAATACGTACATGTTCTACACTGTGGATTTAGAACTTCAAACACATTGTTTCCCCTCTGATGTATGCCAAAGTCCCAGATACTGTCCCAGTTCTCCACCAGAGCGACATTATGCAACCGACAATCTGTACCCCCACGTCCCCAAACACATCTTCCTTTTAATCAAACTTTTTGATCTCATCTCTTTCATCTCTGGTCAACATCCTCCATTCAAATATCACCTCTGATATAGAAAATTGGCACACAGGGAAATGGCTGCATAGAATAGGTCTGTTTCTGTAACTGAAGTACTGAAGTTGATTTATTATGATCTGCCTCTCTGTCCATTATTAAGACGTACAGTAATACGATTGAGAAGGATCTCAGGATAGCACTGAGGTGATGGTAGGCTCTGCTGCTTTGAAGTTGCAGAAGCAGTCATCAGGGCCTTGATGCACCACAAGCCTCAGGAAGCTGCCAGTCAGGGCTATATATAGAGTCTAGGAGTCAATATTGTAGGTCAGGTCAGTGGCTAACAACTGCAGTCCTTCAGGGCCCAGCGCAGCCTGGTTTTATGGGTGCTCTCTAGAGCCTGCTAGAGCTATGTGAGGCACAGGGTCATATGTGGATGTCCAGCTGTGAATGTAAGAATTTTGTTGAGCTTTTTTTGCTACTGTATCTATTGGGCTCATTAGTTGGGCTTCAGCTGTGATTGTGTGTGTGTGTAGGAGCAAATTAAATGTGCAAATGTTTAACATTTCACATAAAAGTGTTATACTGTAAATTATAGTGATTTGTTTGTTCACTGTCAAGCTGTTTTATGACACATTTTACGGCTGCAGTCGACTGATTTCTACGAAACGTGTTACTGTTTTTTTTTAATGGGGTATGGCTGAAATGGATCTTTAGATTTTATGACATTTAGAACAGGCAGATGAACATTTTCATTGGTGTTGTTCCTGTTTATAGATCTAAATCATGCTGGTAATCTTTACACTCATCTTTCTGACACATTTATTTGTGGTAAACTTCAACTCAGCTTCTCCACATAGGGTGTGGTTGTGATCTATCCATCTCACTATACTACGTTACATCTAGTAAGTTGGACTGCATCACCACCCCTCCTGTCATTGGGTACAAAGAGTACCCTATCTCATCCACTGTGCCCCTCAGATGGATCCACCCAAACACGCTACGGGTACAGGGTCATGCTCTTCGCGTGCCCACTCAGACAGATCAGATGTAGAGCATCTTGGCACTGGTGACTATATCCAGCTCTGGTAAGACTAAATGCAGCTGGAGAAACACTGAGGCTGTTGGACCATCAATCAAACCACTCAGCAGGGGGCCAACGCCTGCATGAAACAGAACAGGGTTGACAGTGTCAAGTGTCATAGTACTACTTTGCATGTTATAACAGATGGCACGTCATCCTTAATTCACTGTTATATATGACAATAAGACAGTTCTCATCAATTGACTTCTTACTCCCAGTAATTGAGCTCAAACATACTGTAGCAACCATAGGGCTTCCCTGACGCCTACTGATGATGTAACAGCTTTAGATGAAGACATGATGGGTACTTACAGGGAGGAAAGTAGGACATTAATTCACAAATAAGGCAGACAGAGAGCACAGAGAGCCAGCCAGTTTGGACTGGGGGCACTGGAAGTTAGTCATGGACCAGTGGCCTGAAAAAATGGAGGGAGCCATTTGGAGGGTGAATAATAAGGCATTTCCCTGCTCCAATAGGAAAACACACAGACCTTTTCTGTGCTTCCTCTCCTCTCTGCCTGACAGGCTTTTGTACAAAAAAATACCCAAACTGAGCACAGACAATACATTTGGCAGGATTTGATGGATGACTCTTTTACATAATCAGAATGGGATGGATTTATCCACCAAATTTACTTTGTAACACACATCTCTTAATTCAAACCATATTTGGTAAGAAGATTTGTTATTATTCCAACCTTGGTTGTATTGGTTGATAGATTCATATTTACCCAGTGCTGGCTCATGATACATGAGTTGTATTTTTATTTAGTTGATTTGAATAGGCACTGCTACAGTACATTTCATCTGTATATTACCCCTAATAGCACAATGTTCCAGCAAATAGAGCTTCAGTAAAGAACATAGAGGACATTTAGAGAATGTTAGGTGCATGATGGTATGCAGATGTCCCTTCTGACGTGCATTGAATGTTGTATAGGGTATTCAGTACAGTACAGTAAATCTCCTCCTGAGTTTCAACAGGGCATGGGCCACATAGGCACATAATGTCCTATTGTTCTACATCAGGGTGCAGCTTTGATATTGTCTTTACCCTCCTTTAGGTATTACATTATGTAAAGACCCACATAATCCCAATTTGTATTCAAACTAGATTTAAGGTCTGATTAAATAATGGATTAGAATCTTCTCAAAATAAAATAAAATAAAAACCAAGCCACCAGTATGTGGTTGCCAAAAGGTTTGGTGCATATTCTGACAATTTATGATGCACTTTGATGAACTTTGATGTGTTTAACTGTTGAATATATTCATGTTTTGCAAATGGATAGCTGGTAGATTACATTATTATTACCTTTTTCACCAAGCATATTTTTTGTCAAGCGCTAATAGATCATTAAACATTGAGAAATATAAAGTTGGTGCTGCAGGAAGTGGTGGACTGATGCCCTTGGTTATCCGTAGAGCGGAACAGGGGTGAAGAACCTTTATAAATCTGGGAACTCTGCCATATTTGTTCACTGCATTGAGACCAATAATGCCAGACTACAGGTATGGTCAAACGTGTAGGAATCAGACAAGGAGAGCATGTAAAATGAACTGATGCTCCAGCCTACTGTATTGCGCACACACACACACACACACACAGTGAAAGGAGTTGACTTCCAGGTCACAGTGTGGGGTCAATAGAATCAACAACGTAATATCTGTTGCTGATGTAATAAACAGGCTCACTGCTTATTAGGGTTCTTCACGCAAACAACTACGACAAACTAAAATGTCATTCTCTGATACCGTCTCGTTGCATGTTTTCCACACACAACAAATGTCTCTGGTCTGTAAATTACTTTCAGCATCCCTTTGGACAAATCCTGCGTCCATGGTTTTGTCACAGTCATGTGGAGATGAACTTCAGGAACGTTTTACTATTTATCCCACACTCTCACGCAAAAGTTGAATGGACTGCAGAGAATTCAGAGTGAAAGTGGCTTTGTCAAAGAAAGACAGACTCTCAATAAGAGTCTGAGGGAGAGAGAGGCTGCAATTTCAAGCTTCATTGGCATCTGAATGAAAACCGTTCCAACAGGTTTCGAGCTGTCCGTATAACTTTTGGGCCCACAGCGGAAAACTGTCCAACTGTGAACTATTGATATTCCATTCATGTCCTTGTGAGTTTGTCCCAAGGGTAACTCTGGTAACAGTTGCATAACTAGAATAGACCCACAGTTAAGTAATTAGAAAATGCTACTACACTGCTGAGAAAATGTTTGCTTGTTACACTTGTTTCAAGCAAATGTAACTGATGTTGTCCCACCACTTTTACAATCAAGGAAGCACTCTCAATTGCATTTGGCATATGTGCTAGGCTAGAAGTGATGGAAAATCAGTATGTTTATCCTGTGCTCTCCCCTGAGCCAGCCAGCTAAAAGGGGATGGACATGGGTTTTTGGAAAATATCCAATGTTCCCTGTCTATTTACTCCGGTTTTCTGTTGGCGTTGAGGAAGTGAGCACACACTGAGTTTGGCTCCTAAGAATAAGAATGGTGAGAAGAATATTAAATACCAATGTACCACAGTCTGGAACTCCTGCCAACTTTCTTTGAATGTTTGCATACATCACATGTATTGCAATCAGGAAAACCACCCTTACCCTCGCACCCCCACCATGTCTGTTTTCAGAACCAACACTGATCCTGGTTGGTTGGCTGATTTTATTTATTTTTTGACACCAATCCATAATAAGAGATTAACGTGTTGTCATGGCTACCAAACCCTCCGAACCACAGAATGGAATAAGATTACAGTTGACCATGGTTCCTATCTATGCACAAGGGCTCCTCCTAAACTAAAGCACCATTGAATCGTGAAAAGACTAGATTGAGGCCGTTGAATATGTGGTCTGAATGCTAAAATCTACCTTTTGTATTCTAGCCTTTGTCTGGTGGGTCCAATGTGGTTCCAAAGGAAAGCTAGTGATGCATTGGTGGCGAACCTGAATGACACTTGTCTGGCGACACTAGGGAGGATGGACGGAACTCTCAATTTATTAATAAAACGTACGCTGGCTGCAACTACTGTATAGAAAATACTCTAGAAAACAGTAGCCATGTATTTGGGGGTAAACTGGAGGAAATTATGTATGTCACTTCAGGCATTCCTTCTGTGCCCATTCTGTCAGGATTGGGCACATACAAACAGTGAGTAGCTTTGCCTTGTTATTTCCATGCCCATGGCATACCCTGATCTGCATCCCACATACAGTATACTTGGCACAGTGTCCCCACTCCGCCCCCTCCCCCTCCCCCTCCCCTCCCCCCTCGGGTTCCTGTATCCCCCATTGGAAGGAAGCAGAACCAGAGCCAGCTCCAGGGACCAGACAGACAAGTTGTGGGGAGTTGGGGTGGGGGATACCCATGGGGCTTTGAGAACGTGCATGAATGTGGGAGAATCTCACTGTAGATTTATTAGGGAAATTAGCAGCACCTGTTATCCTACAGGTGCAAAAGGTAAAATATGTCAAATACATGACAGATGGATATGGAAATCATAAATCAAATACGGTAATGTAGCAGAACATAAAAACCATGAATAATTTAAGTAGGACATTTATGACCTCATGCCATTACCATTACACGGGGAGACTCCATAGCAGTGATGTAAACTTGTGGAATATCCTGACCTTTAACTCAACCACAACTTGAGTTTTAACCCTATCTCAAAATTTTTACTCAGGGTAATCTACAAGTGTGTGTCACTGCAATGAAACCATGAGATCTTGTTTAGTCACTGTTTTGACCCAGCCTGTTTTGACAATAAACATCATACATCAAAGCATGGCAAGACTGGAGGATCTTGTTTGTCCAACACAAAGTGGACTTGGGGGTTATGTGAAAGTTTGACCTTCGGATACCGTTTGCTTCGTTATGGGACATGACTTCTAGAGGGCCATGCATGCAAGCAGTTTATCTTATCATTTGCATGATCACTCTAATTGCACAAAATTTGTCTCGCTGAATTGTTGACCTCGGTATACAGTTTGTACAGGAAATACCTCGCAATGGAGACTTCTACATAAGGAAATGCAATTAGACCTTACATTTACACACTGAAAACACCCCCTTTTCAACAGACTTCACAGAGGTCTTTCATTACATTATAAAATGGAGAATCAAATGCATGGCAAGAACTTGGATCGACATTTTTTGAACAATTAGTGCATGTACAAGTCATGTCCAGGAGTCCATAGTGTAGGAAACAGAAGAAACAATGCTTGCGTAGTGGGTAAGAGCGTTGTGCCAGTAACCGAAAGGTCGCTGGTTCTAATCCCCGAGCAGACTAGGTGAAAAATCTGTCGATGTACCCTTAAGCAAGGCACTTAACCCTAAATGCTCCTGTAAGTCGCTCTGGATAAGAGCGTCTGCTAAATGACTAAAATGTAAATGTAAAATGTGAACACTGATTCTCAAGAGATGGTCCACCTATCATTATGTGAAAACTGAGATCCTAGTAACCCTGTCTAACAATGGTCAATGAGGCTGTGGCTAGCCAGTTGCACTGAATTGCCATAGCGAATGCTTGGGTGTGTGGTAATGCTTTGGATTTCACTAAGACGATTAAAGCATTGTGTTCTATTTTTAAGATAATGAGATCTACTTTCTAAGGACTGGCCCTGAGACAACCTTGACCCATTAATGTGATGGCAGAGGCATTTAACCAACTCAGCACTTCTCAAAATGGTTTACTTTGTTTTAGAATTACAATTAAAAAGACTGGCTGTGTGGGATTTATGCGACTTCTTTATTCGAATGTTCGCATCTCTGAAGCATAACTAAGCCTCAGGTGCAAAGTACTGGTGGATTAAAACAATTACACCAATCTTAAACAGTGATAAATGCAGACCTTTGTTCCTGTGTAATCATCTTATGGAAGATGCCGGTGGCTTGTGTTCGGAGACGGAAGTACATAAGTATGCTATTCTAATCCAGCTCAGTTCTTGTTGAGACCTAAAATATTAGCCACGGAAGGATGTTTTATTTGAACACTGCAAGAACATGTTTTTCCTTATTTATGTCTATTCAGTATAGAGACAAGTTGAGTAGCCATTTATTTTGGCTGTACAACACTGCATTCACTGTGCAGTAGCATAGCTGTAGTCAAATCACTGAAAACCCCTGACTGACAAGTCTTTACTCAACAACAACAACAACATCTTTAATCATGTCTACTCCTGTGATACTTTAGAATACAAATGTATTATTGGAGGGTCTTTGAGTGTGTAGTGTGATGGGATTTTATGTCCACTAATCAGCCCCCGCAGTGCCCAAAATAACATTTTAAACAGATGGAAAGACATTTAATCCCAAACTATTTTGGAATACTGCAGCTTAAGCAGCTGTTTACTTTGTGTGTTTACCAGTCATTGACCTCTTTAATATAGACAAAATAAGCACTGCTACTTACAGGTTAGGGTTAAATGATAATGTGAATAAATGCAAAAGGTTGCATCAATCTGTAGCTTACCAATGAAGGTGTAATGTCAAATGTACAGGTCAGTCCTTCATCAGCTGATTGAGAGCAGATTGCCTCTGCTTGGGTGTGTCGTAATCGAGTCAACTCTCACTTCAGATGCTTGAAGCGTGACTTGATGTTAGGATTAATTGTCAATGCACAACTAATTCACGTGGCCCAGAATGAATAAACCTCCTGAACTCTTCTCTTCACACGATATACTGCACAATAAACGACTGTGCTGTACAATCGAGTAGTAAGCTTCCATATTACTGCATGCACGTGAAGTTTTGGTTCTTTTTGGTGTTCGGCAGCGTTCGGCAAGTTTTATTTGGCTTTTCGAGCACACCATTTTTTTTCTTGAGGCTTGTCGAAGTTTGGTAGCCAAAGTCTATGTCCTTTCATCAGTGATTGGTCAACAGTATGGATTCTTCAATGAAGTGTTTGTTGTCATTCATCGACAGACAACACGTTTTCATGCAAACATTTTTCACTTGAGAAATACTGCACCAAACATCTTAGTTAGATGTAAAATTACGCGACTAAGACTCCTCTGCAAAAACTTCAAAATTAATGACAGATTTCTTGAGTTATCATAAATTAATTCAGATTATTTTCAGGAAGTGTACTGGCTATGTTGTTGATACGGCGTTCAACAGGAACAACAGTAATATTGCAGTTTTTTTCTTGTTTTCAAGCGAAGGTATTTTAAGGCATTATCACTTCGCCTAGACGAGTTCTGCTAGGAGCAAATCGAACTTATGTATGCGGACGCCTTTAGGGCCACTGAACCAGCAGTACAGTTTAGACATTTGGATGTGTGATGCTTATCCTCGTAAACACTATGTTATCTGGGAAACCGGTTCCCTCAATTCAAATATTTGTGTGTGTAAAGGACGTCACACTGCTTGCTTAGCGATTACCAATTCCTACTGATTCGGCTCACACCGAGGCTCGAACCTAGGACCTCTGTCTTGCTAGCACACATGACCGCCCTCCTAAAGCAGAGATGGACAGTTTTTCTGTTACATGTATTTGAAATATTTATTTTAGTTACTTCTGAGTATTTTGTAATTTGAATTACACTGGGCTAAACTACACTCCAAGTACCCTTTCACCCTGCATTGGTATCAGAAGTCTGATAGCTCTATGGTGAGATAAGAGCGTCTGCTAAATGAACTAAATGTACTTGTATATGTAAAATGGTTGATAAATACTTTGTTGAGGGAAAATGTACTTGATACGATTATGATATGTTGTCTCACCGAGCTATCTTAAGATGAATGCACTAATTGTAAGTCGCTCTGGATAAGAGTGTCTGCTAAATGACTAAAATGTGAAAATGAACAATTGCAAAGCATGCTGAGTATTATTCTAATGAGCTCCACCCCCAAACAAGGCCAATAATAATACCCAGTGTGCTTTGCAGTTCATTTTGGTATGTTTATTTTCACATTTACATTTGTCATTTAGCAGACGCTCTTATCCAGAGTGAATTGCTCAACTAAGGTAGATAAACAACAACATATCACAGTCAGCAAGAAAAAAGTTTATGTTACCAAGAATGTTTTTGCTGCTCAGGCCGACTACTTGGAAATGTTTTTTTGTATTTCAAAATACAAAATAGATGTATTTTAATAAAATACAGTACAAAATATAATTTTGCATCTGTACTTTGTAATATTTGATTATCCCTGTCCTAAAGTGTCTTACCAGTCGGCACCATGCGAAAAGCTAGCTATTCGTCGGCACAAGTGGGGACACTTCAGGCTGAGGAGTACGTTTCACACATCCTCATGTGCTACATGTGCATCATGTGTTTATCTGCAAGACAGGCTATTGTCTGTATGCTCATTAGAGGCTGACTAGTTACATAACATTGGCCTCAGGAGCCCCCTGTCGGCCCTTTATGCCCTGCCAAGCACAGCCCGCTCACTGGGAGGAAGCCTGATGGCCATCAGAAAGGCTTATTACGAGCGTCTGTTTTGCCTTCATATGGAAGAGGTATTTGTGTTTGCTTTGCCAACAATGCTAAGATATGCTCTGAGATGTTATGTGTGTGTGTGTGTGTGCGCATGTCCAGAGGGAAACATTTGGCCACTTTTTCAGGGTGAATCGGACCGATCTGGCGCCTGTTTCAGCAGTGCAGACAGGCAGCTAAC
Source organism: Coregonus lavaretus (assembly GCF_964263955.1). Lineage (NCBI taxonomy): Eukaryota > Metazoa > Chordata > Actinopteri > Salmoniformes > Salmonidae > Coregonus > Coregonus lavaretus. The sequence continues at coordinate 14,232,899 of NC_139989.1, forward strand.
TTAGGAAGGTCAGAGGTAGGTCATGAAGAGTTCAAATTAGTTTTATTTATAAGATGTTCAATTTTACTCAATTGTCATACTTGAGTAAAAGTAAAGATACCGTAATAGAAAATGACTAAAGTAAAAGTGAAAGTCACCCAGTAAAATACTACTTGAGTAAAAGTCTAAAAGTATTTGGTTTTAAATATACTTAAGTATCAAAGGTAAATGGAATTGCTAAAATATACTTAAGTATCAAATGTAAAAGTATAAATAATTTCAAATTCCTTATATTAAGCAAACCAGACTGCTCAATTTTCAAGTTTTTAAAAATGTACGGATAGCCAGGGGCACGCTCCAACACTCAGACATAATTTACAAACAAAGCATTTGTGATTAGTGAGTCTGCCAGATCAGAGGAAGTAGGGATGACCAGGGATGTTCTCTTTAAGTGTGTGAATTGGACAATTTTCCTGTCCAAATGTAACAAGTACTTTTGGATGTCAGGGAAATATGTATGGAGTAAAAAGTACATTATTTTATTTAGGAATGTACTAGTGAAGTAAAAGTAAAAGTTGGCAAAAATATAAATAGTAAAGTACAGATACCAAAAAAAACTACTTAAGTAGTACTTTAAAGTATTTTTACTTAAGTACTTTACACAACTGCCTAATATTAAATAAAGAGCAGAATTCATGGTTCCTTCTATTAAGGCAAGTCGTCCAGGTCCCGAAGCAGCAAAGCATCCCCAAATCATCACATGAAAATAGCTAAAAAGCAACACATTTGAAGTTTTGGAATGGCCTAGTCAAAGTCCAGATCTAATCCCAATTGTGATGTTGTGGCAGGACTTGAAATGAGTAGTTCATGCTTGAAAACCCTCAAATTTCGCTGAGTTAAAGCAGTTCTGCATGGAAGAGTGGGCCAAAATTCCTCCACAGCAACGTGAGAGGCTGATCAACAACTACAGGAAGCGTTTGGTTGGCGTCATTGCAGCTAAAGGTAGCACAACCAGTTATTGAGTTTAAGGGGGCAATTACTTTTTCACACAGGGGCTTTGGGTGTTGCATAACTTTGTTTATGAAATACATTAAATAAGTATGTAATTGTTGTGTTATTTGTTTACTCAGGTTCCCTTTATCTAATATTAGGTTTTGGTTGAAGATCTGATAACATTCAGTGTAAAAAATATGCAAGAGTAGAGAAAATTTGAAAGGGGGCAAATACATTTTCACAGCACTGCATCTGTGTTGAGTTTTCTTTTGTTGGAAACTTGTTGGCTACCTGATTCAAACAAGCAAATCCAATGTTTTATATACACCACCATTATGCACTGTCTGTTGTCGTGACGTGACTTTCGTTATTGTGATGACTATTATTTATCGAATAATTCCCTACTATGTTTAATTGTTACAAGATTACATTAATAATGTAACAATTAACTCATTAAGAATTTGGGGCACCACGGGAAAAGTTGTTTAACGAGTTACCGTTTCCCGAATTAACTCTAAAGATATCTAGATATCTGTTATCATTTAACAGTCATTTATTCATCATTTACCCCTCATATCAGTCTCATTCTGAAAGTCGTAGGCTCTTTAAGTCTGCACGAACCCGGGTCTTACTGATCATTCTGTATCACACAAATTGATTTAATTATTTATTTACTAACTAATTAAAAATGATAACACAAGATACAAACACGTACACGGTATAGGTAGGGATTAGAAACTTAATACAATGAAAATGGGTCCCTAGCGGACTAACACAATATGACACTTGTTCCAAAAGATGGCGAGTTAAAGAGAGAGAGAGAGAGAGAGAAAACACTTGGATACACATGGACTTATGCTCACAGTAATCCTAATACTTTGCCCCGAACTGCCGCCCATTTGGGAAGAAAAGCAATGCATGTATTTACGTGTTGGAGTTCTTCGTCGTGTATCTCTGGACCCAGGCCTTCGTGGGAAGGGGTCTATTGGGCCTTCTCTTTCGGATGGCCTTTTAGATGTAAGGCTCAGATTGTCCACAAGAGGTCACAATGTCCTTCTTCTTAGTTGTCTGTTTACTTTCACTCATTCTGGAAGTGGTCTTCTGAGGACCGCTAATCAGCCATGTCGATGATCCCCTGTGGGGTGATGAGAGCAGTGTAGTAGACAATGGTTTGAAGAGAGTAACAGGATGGTCCCACTTAAATTCACTTTCTTAGATACAGTACTTAGAATAGCTACTCAGCCGTAACATTGATTATTAGTGGAGGCAACTTTGTCGTCTTCACCTCGTGTTGATTTTCAGGGTCGGGACCAATATGGACAAAAGCTGCAGCTTGAGGTCCGTCTAGTCTGATCTGATAATTCTTATCTCAATCTTTTATGCACTCTGGTAAAGAGGGGCTATTCCGTCATACTTACACGCTCTCTGAGCTCCCTCGGGCATGGCTAGTTACGAGGTAAAAGTATTATCATCACTATGATTTTGTTAGAAAGCTAAAATCGCATTCCTATCTTCACGAAAACATTGTCTTCCTCCTTGATATTTTCTACCCAAGGTAAAGGATGTAATCCTGATATCCACAGTGTAAAAGCTGTGGGGCGGCAGGTAGCTTAGTGGTTAAGAGCGTTGTGCCAGTAACCGAAAGGTCGCTGGTTCTAATCCCCGAGCCGACTAGGTGAAAAATGTGTCGATGTGCCCTTGAGCAAGGCACTTAGCCCTAATTGCTCCTGTAAGTCGCTCTGGATAAGAGCGTCTGCTAAATGACTAAAAATGTAAAAAGTCACAATGTTTTCGTTATAATGCCTTTATACCATTTGTTATGACATCACAAAATATACATTAATTTTCCATATTCCATTTCTCATCATTCCCAACATTTAGATGTTTAAATATATTGTCCCAATGTTTATTGTTGGATGTTGAAGTTTTTGGGCGGCAAAAAGTATCTGAAACAAAGGCATTCCTTTCACCATACTAGAATGCCAGAGATAGATTCTCCTCCTCTCTATTTTATGGCAGTATTAAGGTGTCAAGACCGGCACAGCCCCCTGTGGGTAAGAGGGTCTGGTTGTTGTCGACCATTTGCCAAGCTGATGTGAGGCCTTTGATCCTCACCCAGGGAGAGTCATGACAGTCCCCCTCTGGTGGTTCAATCTTGGAAGGATTCTGCAAGTTTGCAACCCACCATTTAAAAAAAATGACCACGGGATGTCCTGGTTGTGGATCATCGTTGCGGGCCCGTCGTCCGGTTGTCCAGGCTGGTAGATCTAGGCAGTACACAACACTCAGGCAATACATCATTACATTTCTTCCCCAAATGGGCGGCGTTGTGGCACTAACTGGTGGTCGTATGGGGAACTTGTTTGTGGGAATATCACTTCCTTAGTGTCAAAGGAAATAAAAATGTAAAGAATAAAAACACAACAAAAGATATAAAAAATATAGTTCCCCACCTTAATCATCTACTTGGACTCTTATTCTATGTATGTCCATGGTCTTGGCTAAATGACTCTATCATGACATTTGTCTAATGTCATATCTAGGGCGATCCTACTTGAAGGTGGGTAGTTAAGGCACTCTCTAAAATGGCACCCTGAATGACAAAGCTTCCATTGGTGGCACTACAGGGCTGACCTAGCGAACTCTAGGGAAGAAGCTGGGGATGCTGTGGATGGGTCACCTGATGGGGTTATGGAATCTATTGCCAGTTTTCCGAAAATCGGGATTGCTTCCGTCCCACAGGTGATCCTAGCATAAGACCTCATTAGGTCTTCCATTGCGTGTGTGTGCCTGTGTACATAGTAGGTGCACACGCCAAGGGCAATGAGACCAAGGATCATGGTAACAGTCAGGATACTGTCCGGCACCGTCCAAGAGCGGGTGACAGACCAATCTTTTGGCTTACAGCCAATCGGGTCAACTAAAAGTGCCTCATTCAGGACGCTAAGATCAACAGTCATCGGTCCCTCGTACTGAACTTGGTTTTGAAAAGCTGGTGGTAACTCAAGGGAACGTTTAGCAAAAGTTTCAGGCATTTCAATATCTGTGTCTATCCTATCGTCAGGAAGTTGGTATTCGGCTAGGTCGTCTATATGGATAATCGCCCCCTCTGGTACCTTAACAAAAATGGCTGTTTGGGGAGGTTCAGTTGGGTGGTTGAGTCATGGCGTTCGTAAGTCATAGTGGCGGACGTGAATGGGGTGTTAATCAGCCATTGATTCCCTACCACTTCCACTTGCGTGGTGGTGACTCCACTTCTTGCTGTTAGCTTGGCTCTACAGCAAGGTCAATATGTTGTGCACCATTGAGAGGGGCACTAGATATGAGGGGATTCTATTCATGGCCAAGTGGTACATAGAAGAGCTAACTTCACAGAGAAAATCCTCCAACAACAATCGAACCAATTGGACATGGGAACTGATATGTGCTGCAGGGGAAATGTGTTGACGGTACACGTTCTCTGCATCTAGGCGGACGTACACCCTCTGCGTGTAAGTTGGTTATAAGGAGCCGTTGGTTATAAGGAGTCCTGGATCATCACAGAGAACGATTCCCATAGGGGGTCCACTCGTGAGTACATCTGCTGGATTGGTTTTGACCAGGGCACAGAGTGTCAGGATCATCCAAAGGAACTCCATCCTACAAAAACGCATAATTAGAGATATTATTTGATTATTTCAGTTTTTTGTTTTGTTTTTGTTTGTTTGAAAGAAAAACATTTTGACAACAAATGTAGCTGATTTTCCTATTTTGAACGGCACAACGCAGGACAATATCAACAATGACAATGAAATGTGTGTCTTGTAGCTGGGAAGAGAAGAAAATATGTTAGGTGCAATGTACTGACCTCCTAGAAGGGATCAGCTGAGGATACTTAAGAATTTTGTTAGTACCTCTGATTGGCTAGGTTTCTATCTATTCGGGGCTGGCTTGCACCCCTTCTATTCCCATGGGGGGAGTGTACAACTTGATTTGGTTCCTGTGGACCCACTTGAACATGATGTTCTGTCGACCTTTGCTGATTCTGATTTGATAAGCAACAGATGACAGCTTTAACACAATCTCATGTGGCCCTGTCCAGTGGGGCAGGAACTTTTTCGCAACGCACACGGGTTTGTTGTATAAGTAGTACCACACCGTATCCCCGACCTCAAACTCCTGGTGTGACACCTTTTTGTCATAATGGGTCTTGTCATCTTCCGCACTTCTTTCCAACTTTCCTTGAGCGTACGCAAAGGTAGTCTGGAGGTGGGTTCACAAGTCCGTCACGTATTGATGGGCCGTGTAAGCGGTGGCCGTGGCAACATCTCCCGGTTGGTACAGGAGATGCAGTGGAAGCGTCATTTGCCGGCCCGTTATCATCTCAAATGGTGTTATTCCCATTGACCTGTTGCGTGTGGCTCTGATCGCCATCAATGCTAGTGGGAGTTTGAGGTCCCATTCTTTGTGGTTGGCTGCCACATATTTCCTCAAGATTGTGACGATTGTTAAATTGCTTCTTTCTACCCTGCCGGAGCTCCTAGGATGGAGTTTAGCTTTGACTCCCTGGAGCCGCAGTTCGGTCATTAAAGCAGCCGAAAAATGGGTTCCTCTGTCGCTGTCCACCGTTTCTCCTGGCAGGCTGAAACGACTGAAAAAGAACGGCCGTGTTTTCCGCTGTGTCATTGGGTGCGGGCAGGCACTCCACCCACTTTGTGAATGCGCAAGTCACTGTGAGGAATATACTTGTTGCCTCTTGCCGAACTGGCAACTGGGCCGACCCAGTCGATCTGGATCGAGCTCCAAGGGTAAGACACACCCTTGCGCTGCAAGGGTGCTCTGTGAAGTGGCTTGGAGGGTTGAAAGTGGCAGCAAACTAGACACCCCCTCACAAATTTTGCCACGTCTTGTTCCATGTAGGGCCAGTGGGCCACCTGTCGCAATGTTTCACATGTAGCCTTGACCCCCCTATGGCCCCCAAATGGCTCAACGTGGGTATGAGCTATCATTATCCCCCTTTGTGTTTTAGGAACCACCAACCTTTGTGTGGCGTCGGTTTCTGAAACATAAACCAGTAGGTCATCTACAAGTGTGAGGTGCGAACGCAAGTCGTGAGCCTGCCAAAACCAGCTCGGACACTGGGTGATTGATAGGATCAGACAAGAAAGCCATGAAAGTGGCGAGGGACTCATCTTGGTGTTGCATTGCTACCAGGTCACCATTCAAGAATGAATGAGTTAGCAACACATTATGTTCGTATGAAGATGATTCCTGTGGTGCTACATGGCTACGCATTACTGCAGACACCATGGGCGCCTCAGTGATCATTGCATCCCGAGCATCGAACACCCAAGGGGTGCCGTGAATTGCACCAGATTTTGCCATGCTGTCAGCATGGTCGTTGACAAGTTTGTCACGACCAGGTGATTTGGAGTGTCCCTTTACTTTTTTCCAATACACCTGTGTCATGACTTGCCCTCATGGGTTGAGGATCAAACATTCCTGGTAGGTAAAGGTTTGAACACCCCCTTTCCTGGGGGCCAGTTTTATGACTTAACAGCCGGTCATAAATAGTTTGCAGAAAAGGACTCCCTTTGGTCTCTAGTATGGGAAGAAATAATTTCCCTGTGAGGCAGAGGAAGTCTTCCCGCCAAGACTCCAACATCCAAAAGTGGATAATGAAACAATGTTCCTACTTAAAAGAATGTGGGAAATGGTCAGTGGGGATCTAAAGAATAATCATGACATATTGTTTATTATTTTGTGATGTCATTAAGGATGGTATCAAGTAATAACTGTAACTCGGAAAGTGTACATATTATATCTATCAAGTTTACATCTAAATGTTGTATAAAATATATGATTATGTATGAGAGTATTTTGGTGAAGATATGAATGTGATTTTAGTCTTCTAGATGAGATTATTGTTTTCCATATTGATTTGTTCTCAGTCAGTGGCCACGCCCAGATGAGCACAAACATGATGTAACGCCCCTTTTACCCTGAGTGCATAAAAAGCCTTGTGACGAAATTCACCTCAGACCAGCAGACGTGAAGCGTGAGCCAAACGTTGCAAATGGTTGAATTTCTACCAGACCAGTAAGCCCCACGGCTTAAAATGGTTGACACTCTACAAGACCATGAAGCTGAAGCTACACGTTACAAAATGGTTAGACTAGAAAGACCAGAAAATGTGAGATGTTAGTCCACACGTTTGAAATGGAGAAACTCTGAAACTCTCAACCTCTACACGAGGTGAAGAAGAAGACAATGCACTAGACCTTATAATTTCAGTCTGCAGCTAGCATGTATAGTCGTCTAGAGAACATTCACTAAAGACATGAGTTGGAAAATGACAATCCCTCTCCGACAACCGCTGGTACATCTGAAGTATCCATTCTAACCGCAACTACGACCAGAAACTCTACCAAGGACATTGAGATCTCTGGTGGGCAAACCAGAGTCCTACGTCATCAACTCAACTATCGAGGCCAGCAACACATAAATACATGTTGCATTACTAATCCGAATTAGCGTTATTAGGGTGCATAAGTATTATGATTACTGTGAGCATAGTCTCCAAAGTAACCACGATAGTTTGAATCTCTCTCTCCCTTCCATTCTGACCCCTCCACTACCCAAGCAATTGTTAGTCCAGTCCACTAGGGACCTGTTTTCATTGTATTACGTTAGTAATCAATAACCTGTTTGTGTGTCTGTGTGTGTGTGTGTTTTGTGTGTGTCCGGAGACATTTGAAACCCCACCTCTTTAAGGAATACCTGGGATAGGATAAAGTATTCCTTCTAACCCCCCCCCCCCCCCCCCCCCCCAAATTGTAAAGTGGTTATCCCACTGGCTATAGGGTGAACGCACCAATTTGTGAGTCGCTCTGGCTAAGAGCGTCTGCTAAATGACGTTAATGTGCCCTTGAGCAAGGCACTTAACCCTAATTGCTCCTGTAAGTCGCTCTGGTTAAGAGCGTCTGCTAAATGACTAAAATGTAAATGTAATGTAAATATTATTTAGTTAGTTAATAAATCAATAATTAAGCCAATTTGTGTATTGCTGATTCATCAATAATGTTAGGGTTCTTGCAGGTTCAAGGATTAAGCGACGTTCAGAATGAGACTGATAAGAGGTCATTATTTAATAAGTAACTGTTATCAATATATAACATATATATCTTCTTAGAGTTTAATTCGGGAGATGGTAACTCGTTAAACAACTTCTTCCGTGGTGCCCCAAATTCCTAATGAGTTAATTGTTACATTATTAATTTAATCGAGTGACAATTAAACATAGATAGGTGATTCGATAAATAACAGTCATACATTAAAGTCACGTCATGACACCTGTATGTCATGTTTGGTTATGAGGTCATCGCATGCTGGAATGAGCTCTTTGTTTTTCACTTCATTGCCACTTGAAGTAGTCATGTGCTTTTGTTTCCAAAACGGTAAGTGGCATAAGAAGGTGAGTCTGGCATATTTTGAGTCGGTGCAGATTGCCAGTTCTGACAAGTTGTGTTTTACTGCTGTTTGCAGTGTGATAATCTTTGTTTATATTTTGTTTCATTGTTTTTCATTTTGTAAAAGTTCTTTATAATGACCCCTTTTTTTGTATTGTTTTTTTTATTTAAATTTTTTATTTAGGGGTAGATCAGCTTTAATATTGCAGATTGTAACTTCCATCAATGTAATTGTCTGCATCACTTCCAATCCCCCATATGTTTATTTTATTTAATTTTTTTCGCATATACAGTGGGGGAAAAAAGTATTTAGTCAGCCACCAATTGTGCAAGTTCTCCCACTTAAAAAGATGAGAGAGGCCTGTAATTTTCATCATAGGTACACGTCAACTATGACAGACAAATTGAGAAAAAAAATTCCAGAAAATCACATTGTAGGATTTTTTATGAATTTATTTGCAAATTATGGTGGAAAATAAGTATTTGGTCACCTACAAACAAGCAAGATTTCTGGCTCTCACAGACCTGTAACTTCTTCTTTAAGAGGCTCCTCTGTCCTCCACTCGTTACCTGTATTAATGGCACCTGTTTGAACTTGTTATCAGTATAAAAGACACCTGTCCACAACCTCAAACAGTCACACTCCAAACACCACTATGGCCAAGACCAAAGAGCTGTCAAAGGACACCAGAAACAAAATTGTAGACCTGCACGAGGCTGGGAAGACTGAATCTGCAATAGGTAAGCAGCTTGGTTTGAAGAAATCAACTGTGGGAGCAATTATTAGGAAATGGAAGACATACAAGACCACTGATAATCTCCCTCGATCTGGGGCTCCACGCAAGATCTCACCCCGTGGGGTCAAAATGATCACAAGAACGGTGAGCAAAAATCCCAGAACCACACGGGGGGACCTAGTGAATGACCTGCAGAGAGCTGGGACCAAAGTAACAAAGCCTACCATCAGTAACACACTACGCCGCCATGGACTCAAATCCTGCAGTGCCAGACGTGTCCCCCTGCTTAAGCCAGTACATGTCCAGGCCCGTCTGAAGTTTGCTAGAGTGCATTTGGATGATCCAGAAGAGGATTGGGAGAATGTCATATGGTCAGATGAAACCAAAATAGAACTTTTTGGTCAAAACTCAACTCGTCGTGTTTGGAGGACAAAGAATGCTGAGTTGCATCCAAATAACACCATACCTACTGTGAAGCATGGGGGTGGAAACATCATGCTTTGGGGCTGTTTTTCTGCAAAGGGACCAGGACGACTGATCCGTGTAAAGGAAAGACAAAAATCCAGGTAATTAATTTGCATTTTATTGCATGACATAAGTATTTGATCACCTACCAACCAATAAGAATTCCGGCTCTCACAGACCTGTTAGTTTTTCTTTAAGAAGCCCTCCTGTTCTCCACTCATTACCTGTATTAACTGCACCTGTTTGAACTCGTTACCTGTATAAAAGACACCTGTCCACACACTCAATCAAACAGACTCCAACCTCTCCACAATGGCCAAGACCAGAGAGCTGTGCAAGGACATCAGGGATAAAATTGTAGACCAGCACAAGGCTGGGATGGCCTGCAGGACAATAGGCAAGCAGCTTGGTGAGAAGGCAACAACTGTTGGCGCAATTATTAGAAAATGGAAGAAGTTCAAGATGACGGTCAATCACCCTCGGTCTGGGGCTCCATGCAAGATCTCACCTCGTGGGGCATCAATGATCATGAGGAAGGTGAGGGATCAGCCCAGAACTACATGGCAGGACCTGGTCAATGACCTGAAGAGAGCTGGGACCACAGTCTCAAAGAAAACCATTAGTAACACACTACGCCGTCATGGATTAAAATCCTGCAGCGCACGCAAGGTCCCCCTGCTCAAGCCAGCGCATGTCCAGGCCCATCTGAAGTTTGCCAATGACCATCTGGATGATCCAGAGGAGGAACGGGAGAAGGTCATGTGGTCTGATGAGACAAAAATAGAGCTTTTTGGTCTAAACTCCACTTGCCGTGTTTCGTGGAAGAAGAAGGATGAGTACAACCCCAAGAACACCATCCCAACCGTGAAGCATGGAGGTGGAAACATCATTATTTTGGGATGCTTTTCTGCAAAGGGGACAGGACGACTGCACTGTATTGAGGGGAGGATGGATGGGGCCATGTATCGCGAAATCTTGGCCAACAACCTCCTTCCCTCAGTAAGAGCATTGAAGATGGGTCGTGGCTGGGTCTTCCAGCATGACAACGACCCGAAACACACAGCCAGGGCAACTAAGGAGTGGCTCCGTAAGAAGCATCTCAATGTCCTGGAGTGGCCTAGCCAGTCTCCAGACCTGAACCCAATAGAAAATCTTTGGAGGGAGCTGAAAGTCCTTATTACCCAGCAACAGCCCCGAAACCTGAAGGATCTGGAGAAGGTCTGTATGGAGGAGTGGGCCAAGATCCCTGCTGCAGTGTGTGCAAACCTGGTCAAGACCTACAGGAAGCGTATGATCTCTGTAATTGCAAACAAAGGTTTCTGTACCAAATATTAAGTTCTGCTTTTCTGATGTATCAAATACTTATGTCATGCAATAAAATGCAAATTAATTACTTAAAAATCATACAATTTGATTTTCTGGATTTTTGTTTTAGATTCCATCTCTCACAGTTGACGTGTACCTATGATAAAAATTACAGACCTCTACATGCTTTGTAAGTAGGAAAACCTGCAAAATCGGCAGTGTATCAAATACTTGTTCTCCCCACTGTATAAGCTATATACTTATTATGGACACAGCATGTCTTACACTAGTTATCTTGTTGTTATTAGTTGTTGTTATTAGTCCCATCCTTCAGCTTCATTCAACACCTCCCATCTATCTCTTAACACCATCCATATTGGATTTCTATTTGCCATATATTTTTCAACTGTACTGTGATGTTTTACAAAAGTTCTGAACCTTTCTATTCGCATTGTTTCTACAGTTTGTGAATTGAAAATAAACATTTTTGCTAAAAGTATTATTATATTATTGATCGATTGACTATGACTTTACAGATCACCCAGTAGTGCTATCTGCAGGGTCAGCTCCAGGCAAATATTGCAATCCTTCAGCCATTCCTGGACCTGTGTCCAGAAACAAGCTACAAATGGACAGTACCAAAACAAATGATCTAATGATTCACAGCCAAATCTGCAGAGCTGGGAAGATTGTATCCCCCATACAAATAACATTCTATTGGTAGCAAGAATTTTAGATAATAATTTAAATTGCAAAATTCTAAGTTTTGAATCCGGCGTCGTTTTGCGTATCAGTTCATAAACACTATGCCTGGAATCGGTACGTAAAAAATCTCTTACCAACTATTTTGCAATCTATATGGGACGGCTGCCAATCTTTTGGTCCTTAAATTAAACTGGTAAACTTTTTTATTTATCACAATTTTCTTTAACCAATATGTTATTTAATGCAAGGCCGACAGACAAGTTCCTTACTTTTTCCTCCTTCCACTTTCCTCTTCCATTTTTGCGGTAATGCTGCAATTATTTGGTTGTAATTTTGGGTAGAGCAGACATTTCCATATGTTTTTGTTAGCTGTATGTGCGACAACTCCACCATTCCTACCGATAATACCATTTACGAAGAATATACCTTTTTTTTTTAAAATTCTCAAAAAATAACAGTTTTTTATCAATTAGTATATTTGAGTTTAACCACAATATTTGTTGCAATATTTGTTCTGTCATTTCTGGAGGATTATTATTTTAAAAAATAATTATTTAACCTTTATTTAACCAGCTAAGCCAGTTGAGAACAAGTTCTCATTTACAACTGCGACCTGGCCAAGATAAAGCAAAGCAGTGCAATAAAAACAACAACACAGAGTTACATATGGGGTAAATAAAACATAATGTCAAAAATACAACAGAAAATATATATACAGTGTGTGCGAATGTAGTAAGTTATGGAGGTAAAGCAATAAATAGGCCATAGTGCAAAATAGTTACAATTTCGTATTAACACTGGAATGATAGATGTGCAAAAGATGATGTGCAAATAGAGATACTGGGGTGCAAATTAGCAAAATAAATAACAATATGGGGATGAGGTAGTTGGGTGGGCTAATTTCAGAAAGGCTGTGTACAGGTGCAGTGATCGGTAAGCTGCTCTGACAACTGAGGCTTAAAGTTAATGAGGGAGATAAGAGTCTCCAGCTTCAGAGATTTTTGCAGTTCGTTCCAGTCATTGGCAGCAGAGAACTGGAAGCAATGGCGGCCAAAGGAGGTGCTGGCTTTGGGGATGACCAGTGAGATATACCTGCTGGAGCGCAGACTACGGGTGGGTGTTGCTATGGTGACCAGTGAGCTAAGATAAGACAGGGATTTGCCTAGCAGTGATTTATAGATGACCTGGAGCCAGTGGGTTTGGCGACGAATATGTAGTGAGGGCCAGCCAACAAGAGCGTACAGGTCACAATGGTGGGTAGTATATGGGGCTTTGGTGACAAAACGGATGGCACTGTGATAGACTACATCCAATTTGCTGAGTAGAGTGTTGGAGGCTATTTTGTAAATGACATCGCCGAAGTCAAGGATCGGTAGGATAGTCCGTTTTACGAGGGCATGTTTGGCAGCATGAGTGAAGGAGGCTTTGTTGCGAAATAGGAAGCCGATTCTAGATCTAACTTTTGATTGGAGATGCTTAATGTGAGTCTGGAAGGAGAGTTTACAGTCTAACCAGACACCTAGGTATTTGTAGTTGTCCACATACTCAGACCCGCCGAGAGTAGTGATTCTAGTCGGGTGGGCGGGTGCAAGCAGCGTTCGGTTGAAGAGCATGCATTTAGTTTTACTAGTGTTTAAGAGCAGTTGGAGGCTACAGAAGGAGTGTTATATGGCGTTGAAACTCGTTTGGAAGTTTGTTAACACAGTGTCCAATGAAGGGCCAGATGTATACAAATAGATGTCATCCGCATAGAAATTGCAACCAACTTTCTATGGCTTGTTTTAGAAATAGTGATATTTGGGAGATGATTTCCTTTTCAAATACCTGAAAGTGAGGGGTTGTAATCTGAATAAAGGGAAAAAGTCCCTTCTTGAACATTGGGTGAGACAATCTTACTAGTTTGCTAGAGAACCAGTTCAGATTTAAGGATACTTTTTGTATGACTGAAGCTTTTAGTGATAGGTCTATTGCTTTAATATTTAATAATTTCTGTCCTCCGAATTCATATTCATTATATAAATAGGCCCGTTTAATTTTGTCTGGCTTGCCGTTCCAAATAAAATTGATATTTTTTTCTCATATAATTTAAAAAACTGTTCGCTAGGCGTAGGCAAGACCATAAGCAAATAGGTAAACTGGGATAATACTAAAGAGTTAATCAGGGTGATTTTTCCACAAATTGACAGGTATTTACCTTTCCATGGTAGCAAGATCTTATCTATTTTTGCAAACGTTCTATTAAAATGTATTGGAGTGAGATCATTTATTTCATATGGGATATGTATTCCGAGTATATCCACATCACCATCAGACCATTTTATTGGTAAACTACAAGGTAATGTAAAAATTGTATTTTTTAGTGATCCAATACGTAATATAGTACATTTATCATAATTTGGTTGTAATCCAGAGAGGTTTGAAAATGTATCTAGATCCTCTGAGGCTGTGGAGGGATTCAAGTTGTGGATTTAAAAGAAAACATGAATCATTAGCGTACAATGACACCTTTGTTTTTAAGCCCTGGATTTCTAATCCCTTTATATTATTGTTGGATCTGATTCTAATAGCTAACATCTCAATGGCAATAATAAATAGATATGCCGATAGTGGACAAACTTGTTTCACTCCTCTTGACAGTTTAAAACTTTCTGAGAAATAGCCATTATTTACTATTTTACACCTAGGGTTACTATACATGATTTTAACCCAATTTATAAGAGATTGTCCAAAATTGAAATGCTCCAGGCATTTATATATAAACCCCAGTCATACTTTATCAAATGCCTTTTCAAAGTCTGCTATGAATAGTAGGCCTGGTTTCCCAGATTTTCCATAGTGTTCTATTGTTTCCAGTACTTGCCTTATATTATCTCCAATGTATCGGCCATGTAAAAAACCTGTCTGATTAGAATGAATAATGTCCGACAATACCTTTTTCATTCTATGCGCTATACATTTTGCTAGAATTTTTGCATCACAACACTGAAGTGTAAGGGGCCGCCAATTTTTTTAATGGACTGGATCTTTATATTTTCCACTTGTATCCTGTTTCAGTAATAATGAAATCAGACCTTCTTCTTGAGTGTCTGATAATCTACCATTTACATAGGAGTGATTAAAACATGCTAATAACGGTCCTCTGAGTATATCAAAAAAGGTTTGGTATACCTCGACTGGTATGCCATCCAACCCTGGAGTTTTCCCGGACTTAAAGTCTTTAATTGCATCCAGAAATTCCTCCTCTGTCATTTCACCTTCACATTAGTCTTTCTGTATGGCTGTTAATTTTACATTATCAATAGAAAAAAAATCTCTACAATTTGCTTCAGTTAGAGGAGATGGCGACTGAAACGAAAACATATGCTTAAAGTACTTTGTTTCCTCCTTCAAAATATAATTTGGTGAATCATGGGTGACTCCGTCATTTGTAACCAGTTTCAATAAATTATTTTTGTTAGCATTCCTATGTTGAAGATAAAAAAAATATTTGGTGCATTTTTCCCCATATTCCTTCCAGTTTGCTTTATTTTTATTATATATTACACTTGATCTTTCTTGAATAAGTTTCACCATTTCTTTTTGTTTTTCCTCTAATTTATTCTGAGCCTCTATGTTACAGTTTTTATTACTATCCATCTGTTCTGTTATACCTTCTATTTCCTTTGTTAGTGTGGACTCTTTTGACCTAAATTGCTTTTGTTTTCGAGATGAGTACTGAATTGCATGGCCTCTAAAGGCACATTTAAAGGTGTCCCATACAATAAGAGGATTTGCTGTACCTATGTTATGTCGGAAAAAATCAGTTATCAATTCCTCTGTCCTAGATAAAAACAAGTTATCATCCAATAGGCTTTGATAACATTTCCAATATCCTCGCCCACGTGGAAATTCAGTAAGAGTAATGTATATGCCAATTATATGATGGTCTGACCGCATTCTGTCCCCTTTCAACACTTTTTAAACTTTTGGTGCCAAGAGAATGACATAAGAAAGAAGTCAAGATGACTAGCTTGATTGAGTCTCCGCCATGTATATTTCACTAGATCAGGATATTTAAGCCTCCATATATCTACTAGTTCTAATGTATCCAAGACATTCACGATTTCCTTAAGAGCATGAGGGTGATTGTTTGTAGTGTGATTTCCTTTACGATCCATTGAGCTATTTAAAACGGTATTATAATCTCCCACCATGATAATTTCTTATATATATTATCAAAGAAGTGTGGATCATCATTATTTGGTCCGTAAAGGTTAATGAGCCATATTTGTTTATGGTCCAATAACATATTTAAAATAATCCATCTACCTTGCGTATCTGTTTGGACAATTTGTACATTCGGATCGAAATTACTGTTAATTAATATCATCACCCCTTTTGAGTTTCTTAGCCCATGGGAGAAGTATATTTGCCCCCCCATTCCTTCTTCCACGCAACTTCATCTAGAATTGTTGAATGGGTTTCCTGTAAACAATATATATTATATTCCTTCTCTTTGAGCCATGTAAATATTGTTATTATTTTGTTATTATCTGCTAATCCATTACAATTATAACTGGCTATACTTATTTCACCACATACCATAATGAGATCAAGTTTCAAATATATTTGTCATTATAAATGTTTGTAAATTTACCAATAGAAAATACCATAGTGATTGAGTGTCCATATAGCTATACCATGATATTTGCAATGTTCCTAAGTAACCCTCCAATTGTTCTCCGCTAAAACCCCTCCCCATCCCAAGTTGGGCCATCATCCCAGTGATCAGCATACCACCCCTGTCCCCCCGGATCCCTATGCCCCGAGGGGCCAGGACCCATCCATCGAAAACATCACATAGTGCCACCCACAAAACAGAAGCAGGTCAACCGCCAAAAGCATTTCCAATGCTCTCACCTCAATATATTTATATAGCAATTTAAAAAATATCTATTCAAATATCTTGCATATCTTATTTTCCATCATTATCAATTAATGTGCGTAATAATGTTGGCAGTTCATGTGTAGGATTTTAACCTACAGTGGGGAAAAAAAGTATTTAGTCAGCCACCAATTGTGCAAGTTCTCCCACTTAAAAAGATGAGAGAGGCCTGTAATTTTCATCATAGGTACACGTCAACTATGACAGACAAAATGAGAAAAAAAAATCCAGAAAATCACATTGTAGGATTTTTAATGAATTTATTTGCAAATTATGGTGGAAAAAAAGTATTTGGTCAATAACAAAAGTTTCTCAATACTTTGTTATATACCCTTTGTTGGCAATGACACAGGTCAAACGTTTTCTGTAAGTCTTCACACACTGTTGCTGGTATTTTGGCCCATTCCTCCATGCAGATCTCCTCTAGAGCAGTGATGTTTTGGGGCTGTCGCTGGGCAACACGGACTTTCAACTCCCTCCAAAGATTTTCTATGGGGTTGAGATCTGGAGACTGGCTAGGCCACTCCAGGACCTTGAAATGCTTCTTACGAAGCCACTCCTTCGTTGCCCGGGCGGTGTGTTTGGGATCATTGTCATGCTGAAAGACCCAGCCACGTTTCATCTTCAATGCCCTTGAAGTTTTCACTCAAAATCTCATGATACATGGCCTCATTCATTCTTTCCTTTACAGGGATCAGTCGTCCTGGTCCCTTTGCAGAAAAACAGCCCCAAAGCATGATGTTTCCACCCCCATGCTTCACAGTAGGTATGGTGTTCTTTGGATGCAACTCAGCATTCTTTGTCCTCCAAACACGACGAGTTGAGTTTTTACCAAAAAGTTATATTTTGGTTTCATCTGACCATATGACATTCTCCCAATCCTCTTCTGGATCATCCAAATGCACTCTAGCAAACTTCAGATGGGCCTGGACATGTACTGGCTTAAGCAGGGGGACACGTCTGGCACTGCAGGATCTGAATCCCTGGCGGCGTAGTGTGGTACTGATGGTAGGCTTTGTTACTTTGGTCCCAGCTCTCTGCAGGTCATTCACTAGGTCCCCCCGTGTGGTTCTGGGATTTTTGCTCACCGTTCTTGTGATCATTTTGACCCCACGGGGTGAGATCTTGCGTGGAGCCCCAGATCGAGGGAGATTATCAGTGGTCTTGTATGTCTTCCATTTCCTAATAATTGCTCCCACAGTTGATTTCTTCATACCAAGCTGCTTACCTATTGCAGATTCAGTCTTCCCAGCCTGGTGCAGGTCTACAATTTTGTTTCTGGTGTCCTTTGACAGCTCTTTGGTCTTGGCCATAGTGGAGTTTGGAGTGTGACTGTTTGAAGTTGTGGACAGGTGTCTTTTATACTGATAACAAGTTCAAACAGGTGCCATTAATACAGGTAACGAGTGGAGGACAGAGGAGCCTCTTAAAGATGAAGTTACAGGATTGTGAGAGCCAGAAATCTTGCTTGTTTGTAGGTGACCAAATACTTATTTTCCACCATAATTTGCAAATAAATTCATTAAAAATCCTACAATGTGATTTTCTGGAATTTATTTTCTCATTTTGTCTGTCATAGTTGACGTGTACCTATAATGAAAATTACAGGCCTCTCTCATCTTTTTAAGTGGGAGAACTTGCACAATTGGTGGCTGACTAAATACTTTTTTTCCCCACTGTATAACCCGAATTGCCATTGTATTACATTACATTTTTAACAAGCAACTACCACTTCAGCAAACAACCACTACAAATCTTGAGGGGGCGGTGCTGCTCAAGTAGGTCTCTGACCGCATTTATTTCTCTGTTTAGGCTGCATATAGGCAATTCACAGCAGGTCCATAAAACAGATGGGAACTTCTCTTTGGTGTATGGGTCGCTCAGGTGGGTGTCCAGGATATAGGGTTGGGGATCGTTCCATCATGATAGGACAATAAAAAAATAGATTAGATGTATACTATATTTAAATATGTATATCCCTCATCTACACAAAATTGAAAGCTCTCTCTCACAACCCCTGCTCATAGACACCTGTTGGTTCTGGGATATGCAACCACTTCCCCTCTCACTCACTTAACGCCGGACCTTTCCAATCACAAAAACGCACACTTGCCGCAAGGGGGAAAGGACGCCAGGGGGAACACAGGACCAACCACAACAACCGTCCGCCAAAACAACAATTGCCTGCCAAAAATGCAATGTTCTAATTAGTTGTATTTGAAGATGTATTATTCTGTTTTTATCTTTACTTGTTATATCGTCTTATCCTTTTATAAAATACTATACATGTTCTTTAATATTACAATCCCTATCATGGCTAGTATTGGGTGTTCCATTATTCGACTCCTCTATTAGAACTTTCAGAATAGCCATGGAGTAATCTTTGTGTCTCTGAACATTTGGTTGGCAATATACAGTTTATCGACAATGAGTGCAACACGTTTCCCCTTTAATCTATTTTCCTTGAAGATTGGATACAGAACTTTGTGCCTTTCTGCAATCTCCCTCGGAAACTGATCATTCATGCCTATTTTCGTGCCAGCAAGTCTTTTACCTTTTTGCAGTATGATAATTACACCAGCTACTTCTGCGAACTGGCTGGTCTTGTTGCCTAGTTGAAATTGAAGCGGTTTGCACGGAATGTCGTTGTGCTATACCAATCCCACACCAGCTTGCAAGTGATCTAGCTGACGGTAAGAACAGCCATCTACAAATTCAATCTGCATGCCAAGACACACGTTGTCTTCGAAGTAGTGATGGTTCGATAGCAACAGCGGAGCTACGTCACATGGGGCTGGTGCGAAGTCGGTTTCGTCTTCACCGCAGCGTTGACACACCGCTTTTGCGTAGTTGACAACCACATCATGGCTTTGCAGCGTCATGAGCCAAGCCGCTATCCTGCTGTTGTGTACAGCACCCTCACGGATTCTTTGGGTTTTCAGAAAAGTTTCCATGATCACCTTTTGTCCGCCGACATAAGAGGTGAAGTGCTTGACCACCCAGACTGTCGACAGCAGCGCTTTTTCGCAGTCTGAGTACTTGTGTTCAGCAGGGTTGAGTGTTTTGCTCGTGTAAGCAACCACATGTCTGTCTTGGTCGTATTTTTGGTACAACCCAGCACTAAGGCAGTGCTCTGAGAAACCTACTTCCAAAAAGAACGCCTTGTCTTTGTTGGGGTAGACCAGGCAGGGTGCCGCACAAAGCAAGTCTTTCAAGGAAGTCACAGCTTCGTCTTGAGTGGCATCCCAAACGAACGGGGTGTCTTTCTGAAGAAGACGGGTCAAAGGTTTTGACAAGTCGGCATAATTTTTTATGAATTGATGGGAGTAATTACATACTCCCAAGAAGCTGCGTACCTCATGAAGGTTTGCAGGTGTTTTGATGTTGCGGACTGCTTGGATTCTGCTAGATTGTGGCAGGATGCCCTCAGCACCCACCAGAAGTCCAACATAGTTGACCTTGGTCCTGCACCATTGTCCTTTCATGATAGCCAGCTTAGCCCCTGCCGTTCCTAGTTGGTTAAGAACGTGGTCCATCTCGTTGAGGTGATGTGACCAAGTCTCGTTCCTCATGAGAACATCGTCAACAGATTATCGTTCCCCTGGTGGCTGCATCTGGCATAGCCTTGTGCAGGAAGATGTTGAACTCTGCGTGGGAGTTAGAATACCTGAACATTTCCAAACTGATTGCAGATTTTTCGGACCAGGTTGCCAGTATGGCATCCTCAACCATTGTACCGTTTAGGCACACGCCGCCTATCAGTGGAGGGCGGTATGTATCGGCTGGTGATTCACCCAAGCTACATAGGACAACCCCATGTTCGGTTAGTTTCCGAGTTGAACTAGTCACCCTGTCATCTGCCACAAATGGCGGACTCATTACCAAGTTCACTGGGGGTTTGTCAGTTGACGACGCCGAACCGTCGTTGTCACATAACGTATTGCATGTAGCCTTCAATGAAGGCGGTGGTGTCAGTGGAGTTATTGCGATTTTCGACCAGATTTGGTTGGATTTCCAATCCATCAGTGGTACCAAACAGTCTATTAAATCCATCCCAATCAGCATCTGCTCGGTGTCAATGCTAGTCACGTACACAGGCTGGACAAGTGACACACTTTCAAAGTTAAGTTTTAGTAGGAGACGCATGGTAAGAGGCGAGGTAGCCTGAGTGAAACCTCTAAGTTTAGTGTCGCATCATTCTGTTTTTAACCAATGTTTCGCTGAGTCCACTACCCTTTTGAGTTCATCCAGCAAAGTTTGAGATATGAGGGAAATAGTTGAACCCGAATCTATCAGTGCATCACAGGTCAAACAGTCCTCTAAGACAGCTTTGCGGTATGGCCTGTTCGAGTCAGTTTTTCTTGTCATATCGCCAACAAAGTGGAGTGGGTTGGCAGAACGGAGTGGTGAGTTATCTGTGTCGATCTTTAAGACAGATTGCTGTACTTCGTGACCCAGTGGGTCCTCTATCGGAATGGGAGAGGAATCAACTGTTGCAACGCTGCTTACCTTGTGCGTTGCAACATCTATATCATGGTCTCTAGACAAAGCCCCATGGGCTTGTGTCTAGATTGAGCGGGCCCTGGACTGGGATTTGAGTGAGGGCGGGGTTAAGGTGAACGTTTCCAACCTCGCAAATGGTGTTAATTTCAGGGGACCCATTCTCCGGCAATTTCCCACCTAGTCATGGTGACTTACCTTTTCCCCCTTTCTCAATTTTTTTCACTGCAGTACATCTCTTATCAGAGCTTCTAGAGAGCTTTGGGTTACGTTTTGGTCGTCATCGAACCCTTTGTTACTCTTGTTACCCTTGTTCCCTGACCATTTGTGAGGGATAGATGCAGGAATGTAGCGGCCAGATCAACCTCTGCGGGCCCTGTTTGGTTGGGGATGTTCTTTGTAGCTATCGTTACTGCAGTGGTCATCGGTGTGGTATGTACATGGTAGCCGCACACCTGTTGCGTCATCTTTTTCCGCTCCTGTCCCTGATGCCGCACCCTCCAACTGGAGTGATTGCACCACCCCAATCTTGAAAACCGAGGTGTCCGGCTTAGCCCGGCCCACTTTGGATGCATCAAAAGCTGTGCTCGCAAGCTCTTGGCGTGCCGAGATTGGCAAACCAACGTGGGCAGTAGGGCCCAAGTAGTTAATGATGTTGGGAAACATTTGTTTGAATGGGAATAGCTCTTCAATTCCTGTTTCAGTGAGCATGCCAAAGTAAGCTGAACGAAGCCTATGATAGTAGGCTTGTGGGTGTTCATTCCGAGCTTGTTTGACAGTGTTAGCCAGCGAGCTGTCGGGTTTGCGATTCGCAGAACCACTGAATTCTATTTTCAAAGCTGTGGCAAGTTTAGCGTAGTCGTTTTGCACGTGTTGCTGCTGTAGACAGATGAACCTTGTCAATTGTCTGTTGAACGTTCTCTTCAACAGGTAAAGCCTGTCAGTATTTGTAGCATTCGGGTAACCATCCAAGGCGTATTCTATGTTTGCTAAGAATGTCTCAGTGTCGTTTGGCTTACCTGGAACGGGGTCAAAGATGCAGAAGTTTTTGATGATTTTATCAAGGCGTTCCTTTCACTACACTAGAATGCCAGAGATAGATTATCCTCCTCTCTAGTTTATGGCAGTATTAAGGTGTCAAGACCGGCACAGCCCCCTGTGGGTAAGAGGGTATGGTTGTTGTCGGCCATTTGCCAAGCTGATGTGAGGCCTTTGATCCTCACCTAGGGAGAGCATGACACTGCCGACTGTCTGTTTGTGAGGAAGTCATGCCATGTTTTACAGTGATTTCCCTCATTTTCTGCACGGCATCACCATATCTCAAAAGAGGAATAATGAGGGTCTAAAACAGGAATTGAGGTCAGTTGCTTATGACGCGGTTTGGAGACTGTACAGTACAGTAGCTGTCTGGCTCTACAGACGAAACATTACAGAGACAGGAAAATCCAATCAGCTTTCTGATGCCTGATGCTGGACTGTTGATTTAAAAATAGCTTCATGAATTTGATTGATTCATTGATTATGGGAAAACCGGTATTAACACAAAATAAACTAGAGGAGCTGATCAAGGCTTTCTTGTGAGAAAATCGTAGTTTTCATCCCCCCCAAATAGCACTCACAATATAAATGTGGTCTTAAAGTATTAATCCAATCAATATTTCAAAGTGAGGATTTATTGAGCAATCCAAAAATATAAAAATGTGTCTGTAACTTTGTTCATATTCACCAATAAGATACTATATTACAATTTCCTTCCCTAGAGTGGTTTTCTATTTTGCAGCTGTCTGTGATCGCAGAGTTGAGTTCATCTTACTCAACTGGCAAGGTATTATTATTATTATTATTATTATTATGAAACATCTCAAATAAGTGTCTCTGAAGCACATCTTAGTGAGAGAGAAAGGTTAGGTCCATTTGGTGAAATAGCTGTAGTGCCCACTCATGACACACACACACACACACACACACACACACACACACACACACACACACACACACACACACACAGACACACCATCTTCCACAGGAATAAAGGTCTGCATTTATCGCCGTTTAAGATTGTTGTAATTGTTTTAATTCACCAGTATTTTGCACCTGAGGCTTCAGAGATTTCAATGTATATATATATATATTTTTGCAAACCATGCATCCCTGAGTTAATATAATATAAATGTTAATGGTTAAAATGTATGATATATGTATACATTTTTAGGACATTCTGTCCCTACCTGCTATAAATCAAATGAGATTTTTCTTATCTTTCTCTTACCCTTCTCTTAACCTTTTCACATTGATGCAAAAGTGTGATAAGCAGAAGACATACTGTACGCACACACACACTCTCTCACACACACACACACACACACACACACACACACACACACACACACACACACACACACACACACACACACACACACACACACTGCAACATCCTCCAGCTTAAGCCCTGAACCCCGGGGTCTGTCTCACATCTGGCCATTTGTCATATTTACTGCGGAGCTGTCAGTCCTAATACCCTTACACAAGCTCTGGACCTAGGGGAGAGATGCAGCAGAGCAGAATACAATTGGGGATTTTATTGTCTGCTAAACACCACAAAATATCCTGTCTGTTTTCGAGTGGGCACATTTAATAAATAGTTATGGAATTTAAATAATGCTTGTTTGCTCTGTCGATGTGACAAAATAATCACTATAATTTTTTCATTTGATACAGTATACACATTTGTTATGTGTACTCCTCATTTTGTCTTTGAATGGTCTCTTGCATGTGTTCATTTAAGAGTCCAAATGCATACAGTACATGACACTGGGTCACTCCACCAATTGTGTGCCTTTTGAGTAGTGTAATTTGGTACAAAGACCGAAAAAAAGAATTTGTTTCACCTCATTTTTACATTCTGCCATAAAGAGCACATGTTCAACTTAATCAAAAGCATGTTTTCCCATCTCAAGAAGTTAAATAAAAAAGTGATCATAGTAAATGCCTATTAAATGCCAAGTAAAGTAACAGGGTTGACCGTAACAGGGTTGACAATTTCATCTTAAATCAGCCATAAATCCCGTTGTGACAAGGAGAATGGAAGCTTGTTGTGTGCAACAGGGAGGGGCAATTGAATGCGAGCTTCTATGGATAACAGGGATTATGTGTTATGCTAGACCCGCTCAGTTTTCCACTACAAAACACCAAAAAATTGTCCAACATTTTTTTGGTCAAAAAGAGTAGAACCAGCTAGAACCACTAGGATTTGACTATAAGATGTTCAATGTTTTTTTAAGGGAATAGTTTCACCATATTAAAACGAGAGTTAAGTTCATGTAACAGCGGTGACCTTAAAATGTTGGGCAGGTTTTTTTAAACCTTCAAATTAATCACTAATCACATTAAATAAATAATAATCGTCAGAAATGACTTTGTCAAAGAAACATAATAACTAGGGCTTTACAATGATTGTTAGGGTTAAGTGGGTTAAAATCTTCCTAGAAGTCACAGAGGGTGCAAAAAGGGACATGTCAAAATGCACTTTAGCAAGTCTTTATTCATATAAAAAATCAGATTTATTGAATTTTCCATGGGGTTTATATTAAAGGGCACTTAATTTAATACAACAGGTTTATAAAATTCAATATTTGCGCACAATTTCTACTTAAAATATCCAAGGGTTTCAAAAGGCACTCATTTTGTGGAACGACCAAGCTGCATTATGACTTTGCAGTTCTTGTTGTGGAGTGAGAGCTTCCCAGATAAGATACACTGCAGTTATCAGAAAGCCATTCAGTGCCAGCTGTAACGGTCGGACAGAGATAAGAGAATGGGGGCAACCCAACCTAATCCCACCCTACTGCACAGCACAGTTTACTAACTCACTGAGTATTTCGTTTTGGAGGGAGGGGGCTTAATGAGAAAGAACTACTTGCACGCAACTTATGTTTTGGTAATTCCTGAAACAGAATGACCTTGGCATGTGAATCTTAAATTTTTTATTTTCACACATTTACTCTCCGGTGGAATTTCTCCTTTCAATGTATACACATGACACAGTAAGCAACCGGCTGGTGTGTGCAGTTAGTGTTATATATATGGTCACTAGAAAGAGTTGGGTCTATGGGTGGAAGGTATAGTACGATTACATAAGAACATGTCTGTGAATTGTTTACAGAGTGGAATCTTAACAGTGTGTTACAATATACAGGGGGACTTTTTGCAGATCATGTGATGAGTGGCCATACAATTAGCGGCAGACACTGGTTACACAAATATAAAACTAAACTGTCTCTATGCGTCATAAAACTAAATACATGTATATGACCATGTCATAGATATCAATTGCGTCTATTTATTGGCTGTCAAATAGGAAGTCAACCCTTCCTATGTTTGCTGCCAAAGCTCAAGTTTGACAACATTTTGGATGATGCAACCATTGTTTGAGCCTCAGGT
The DNA here is from genome assembly GCF_964263955.1 of Coregonus lavaretus. Taxonomy (NCBI): domain Eukaryota; kingdom Metazoa; phylum Chordata; class Actinopteri; order Salmoniformes; family Salmonidae; genus Coregonus; species Coregonus lavaretus. Next base: position 14,258,395 of record NC_139989.1, read on the forward strand.
GCATTTGTAACTCAATAAAGTTGAATTGCAATCAAAACTCAACCAATATATACGGTAATGCATTTTCTTCCTTGAATCTCTCCCTCTTCCCTCTTCTTCACACAAGGCCCTGAGTTTTCCCTGACCATGGGATTTGGAACAACTCAGGGCCCTATACCCATGGCGCATGAGTGGTGACTGTGAGCTCTGAGTGAATTCAATGAACAATTAAATATTGTCAGACTCTTTTTCCTGTTCATAGTAACTGAGCACCATTTTAACCCGTACAGCAGGTCAATGCTTTGTCCAGATGTGCAGGGCTGTCTCAAAGGAATTATGTTATCATCTATCACTTGATGCAGAATTTTCCACGTGAATGTTCCATTTGATCCCCATTTTGTTGATCCCCATTTTGTTGATAATATTTTGTACATCAGTTGGATGAAATTATTGTATTATTATTATGTATTTGGAATACTTAATAGTACAATAAGCCCCCACATGAAACATTTTAAGTTTCACTCAAGGGTAGCCTTCCTTGTTCCTCATACAATCTATGTATAATGCATGGCTGCTGAAGTCATGATTGCCTGAACTTTTCACATTATGAGAAAGTAAAGGTCCTATCTGTACAGATGCTTTATTTCATCACATGCTTATATTCCTGTGAAAAATACGAACCTACTTCCCCAAAAGTCTCCATAAGCAGACAGACAAACCACAAAAGAGAGTGTATCTACATGTGCGTGTGTGTGAGAGAGAGAGAGAGAGAGAGAGAGAGAAATAAGTCATTAGAGTAATTTGCTTCTAAAATGAAGAACATCCTTTCACGAACCAAATCTTCTATCAATACGTCATTGTCAAATGTTATACAAGCCATATCATCCGAAGATTAATTATGACTTGAGATATGCCACGATCCCACAATCAAAGCTCAAGTTTGACAACATTTTGGATGATGCAACCATTGTTTGAGCCTCAGGTGCATTTGTAACTCAATAAAGTTGAATTGCATTCAAAACTCAACCAATATATACGGTAATGCATTTTCTTCCTTGAAACTCTCCCTCTTCCCTCTTCTTCACACGAGGCCCTGAGTTTTCCCTGACCATGGGATCTGGAACAACTCAGGGCCCTATACCCATGACGCATGAGCGGTGACTGTGAGCTCTGAGTGAATTCAATGAACAATTCAATATCGTCTGCACTCTTTTTCCTGTTCATAGTAACTGAGCACCATTTTAACCCGTACAGCAGGTCAATGCTTTGTCCAGATGTGCAGGGCTGTCTCAAAGGAATTATGTTATCATCTATCACTTTATGCAGAATTTTCCACGTGAATGTTCCATTTGATCCCCATTTTGTTGAGCCCCATTTTGTTGATAATATTTTGTACATCAGTTGGATGAAATTATTGTATTATTATTATGTATTTGGAATACTTAATAGTACAATAAGCCCCCACATGAAACATTTTCAGTTTCACTCAAGGGTAGCCTTCCTTGTTCCTCATACAATCTATGTATAACGCATGGCTGCTGAAGTCATGATTGCCTGAACTTTTCACCTTCTGAACTTTTCACATTATGAGAAAGGAAAGGTCCTATCTGTACAGATGCTTTATTTATTTATGCTTATATTCCTGTGAAAAATACGAACCTACTTCCCCAAAAGTCTCCATAAGCAGACAGACAAACTACAAAAGAGAGTGTAAGAGACTGCATCTACATGTGTGTGTGTGTGTGTGTGTGAGAGAGAGAGAGAGAGAGGGCAATAAGTCATTAGAGTCATTTGCTTCTAAAATGAAGAACATCCTTTCACGAATCAAATCTTCTATCAATACGTCATTGTCAAATGTTATACAAGCCATATCATCCGAAGTTGAATTATGACTTGAGATATGCCACGATCCCACGGTCCTAGTCCTTTGGTGGCGCCACAAGCCTTATCACGCAGCTGCACGTGAGCTAAGCATCTCACCTGGCATTCTCATATCTCATGCCCCAACCTGCATCCAGGAACTATAGAGAGACCTTCCAATCTGTATAAATGATCATGAGCATGAGGGCTGTCATACACTAGTGTCTCTGATGCATGTCCCCATAGTTCCTTGCACACCTCAAAAAACAGTTTGGCTTGTGTATAGAGCTATCAATGACTAGATGTCTACATAGACTCTTGTTTACATTCAAACCAATTTTCTTGTACAAACATGGCGCCGAAGTGCAAAGGCCTATGTTCCCATAAGGTTCCATAAGGAAACATGGATCACCACTGAAAACACCGCTACTCCTACTGCTCTCTCCTCGTCTGACCATGTGTTCTCGCATACCCCGAGAGCATCTGGTCAGAGGGGTGGTGGTACAGGAATCCTCATCTCTCCCAAGTGGACATTCTCAATTTTTCCCCTAACCCATCTGTCTATCTCCTCATTTGAATTCCATGCTGTCACAGTCACTAGCCCATTTAAGCTTAATATCCTTGTCATCTATCGCCCTCCAGGTTCCCTTGGAGAGTTCATCAATGAGCTTGACGCCTTGATAAGTTCCTTCCCTGAGGATGGCTCACCCCTCACAGTTTTGGGGGATTTCAACCTCCCTATGTCCACATTTGACTCATTTCTCTCTGCCTCCTTCTTTCCACTCCTCTCCTCTTTTGACCTCACCCTCTCACCGTCCCCCCCTACTCACAAGGCAGGCAATACGCTTGACCTCATCTTCACTAGATGCTGCTCCTCTACTAATCTCACTGCAACTCCCCTCCAAGTCTCCGACCACTACTTTGTTTCCTTTTCTCTCTCACTCTCCTCCCACACTACTCACTCTGCCCCTACACAGATGGTAATGCGCCGCCGCAACCTTCGCTCTCTCTCTCCCACTACTCTCTCCTCTTCCATCCTATCACCTCTTCCCTCTGCTCAATCCTTCTCCCTCCAATCTCCTGATTCTGCCTCCTCAACCCTCCTCTCCTCCCTTTCTGCATCCTTTGACTCTCTGTGTCCCCTATCCTCCCGGCCGGCTCGGTCCTCCCCTCCAGCTCCGTGGCTTGATGACTCATTGCGAGCTCACAGAACAGAGCTCCGGGCAGCGGAGCGGAAATGGAAGAAAACTAAATTCCCTGCCGACCTGGCATCTTTTCACTCCCTCCTCTCTACATTTTCTTCATCTGTTTCTGCTGCTAAGGCCACCTTCTACCACTCTAAATTCCAAGCATCTGCCTCTAACCCTAGGAAGCTCTTTGCCACATTTTCCTCCCTCCTGAATCCTCCCCCCCCCCCTCCCCCCCTCCTCTCTCTCTGTGGATGACTTCGTCAACCACTTTGAAAAGAAGGTTGACGACATCCGATCCTTGTTTGTTAAGCCTAATGACACTGCTGGTCCTGCTCACACTGCCCTACCCTATGCTTTGACTTCTTTCTCCCCTCTCTCTCCAGATAAGATCCTGCGACTTGTGACTGCAGGCCGCCCAACAACCTGCCCGCTTGACCCCATCCCCTCCTCCCTTCTCCAGACCATCTCCGGTGACCTTCTCCCCTACCTCACCTCGCTGATCAACTCATCCTTGACCGCTGGCCATGTCCCTTCCGTCTTCAAGAGAGCGAGAGTTACTCCCCTTCTCAAAAAACCAACACTCGACCCCACTGATGTCAACAACTACAGACCAGTATCCCTTCTTTCTTTTCTTTCCAAAACTATTGAGCGTGCCGTCTTTAGCCAACTCTCTTGCTATCTCTCTCAGAATGACCTTCTTGATCCAAACCAATCAGGTTTCAGGACTGGTCATTCAACTGAGACTGCTCTTCTCTGTGTCACAGAGACTCTCCGCACTGCTAAAGCTAACTCTCTCTCCTCTGCTCTTGTCCTTCTAGATCTGTCTGCTGCCTTTGATACTGTGAACCATCAGATCCTCCTCTCCACCCTCTCCGAAATGGGCATCTCCGGCGCGGCTCACTCCTGGATTGCGTCCTACCTGACCGGTCGCTCCTACCAAGTGGCGTGGCGGGAAGCTGTCTCCGCACCACGTGCTCTCACCACTGGTGTCCCCCAGGGATCGGTTTTGGGCCCTCTCCTTTTCTCCCTATACACCAAGTCACTTGGCTCTGTCATATCCTCACATGGCCTTTCCTATCATTGCTACGCTGACGATACACAACTAATCTTCTCCTTTCCCCCTTCTGATCACCAGGTGGCGAATCGCATCTCTGCATGTCTGGCAGACATATCAGTATGGATGACGGATCACCACCTCAAGCTGAACCCTGGCAAGACGGAGCTGCTCTTCCTCCCCGGGAAGGACTGCCCGTTCCATGATCTCGCCATCACGGTAGACAACTCCGCTGTGTCCTCCTCCCAGAGTGCGAAGAGCCTAGGCGTGACCCTGGACAACACCCTGTCGTTCTCCGCCAACATCAAGGCGGTGACCCGCTCCTGCAGGTTCATGCTCTACAACATTCGGAGAGTGCGACCCTGCCTTACACAGGAAGCGGCGCAGGTCCTGGTCCAGGCACTTGTCATCTCCCGTCTGGACTACTGCAACTCGCTGTTGGCTGGGCTCCCTGCCTGTGCCATTAAACCCCTACAACTCATCCAGAATGCCGCAGCCCGTCTGGTGTTCAACCTTCCCAAGTTCTCTCACGTCACCCCCCTCCTCCGCACACTCCACTGGCTTCCAATTGAAGCTCGCATCCGCTACAAGACCATGGTGCTTGCCTTTGGAGCAGTGAGGGGAACGGCACCCCTGTACCTTCAGGCTCTGATCAGTCCCTACACCCAAACGAGGACATTGCGTTCATCCACCTCTGGCCTGCTGGCTCCCCTTCCTCTGCGGAAGCACAGCTCCCCCTCAGCCCAGTCAAAACTGTTCGCTGCTCTGGCACCCCAATGGTGGAACAAGCTCCCTCACGACGCCAGGACAGCGGAGTCACTCACCACCTTCCGGAGACATTTGAAACCCCACCTCTTTAAGGAATACCTGGGATAGGCTAAAGTATTCCTTCTAACCCCCCCCCCCCAAATTGTAAAGTGGTTATCCCACTGGCTATAGGGTGAACGCACCAATTTGTGAGTCGCTCTGGCTAAGAGCGTCTGCTAAATGACGTTAATGTGCCCTTGAGCAAGGCACTTAACCCTAATTGCTCCTGTAAGTCGCTCTGGTTAAGAGCGTCTGCTAAATGACTAAAATGTAAATGTAAATGTAAATGTAATGTAAATGTGCATGGGGTGTTTTGTGATACATACAGTACTTTGCTCTTTGTCTCTCACAGTACCCCTTGACTATTGCTCACACAACAAATTGCATAAAAGCCACCATTATCCATTTTTGCGTTATTCCAAAGCATTTTAAGACGGCCATCTTGTAATGCTAAGTCTCTTTGTTTATAAAGGTTATGTCTACAAACTGAGAACTTTGGGGGAATTTGATAATGTCCTGGTTTCACTTAATCTCTTATCGACATTATTATATGCTGTCTGTGTATGAGGGAGCAGGGGCAGAGAGGATTTGAACTAGTTTGAAAATAATCCTTCCACAAAGATTAATTTTCTAAAAAGGGACCAACTGCCGTTGTTCTTGCACAACAGTACCACTTGGCACACCACGTCATTTCAATGTGGATAATTGGGTAATATTTGTTTGAGATGTTGATCAATGAGATTACAACCTATATTCGCCCACTCAAAAAGACAGCCAAAAGTTAGTTGAATTTCTGATGTGTTATCACTATTCTTTTAACCATCTAAACCAAATTCCAATGGAAAAACAATGTCAGATATTTGGTTTAGTTGTCACCCCAATGTTTCACTGCGCTTTTAACCATTTAAAAGCACAGCAAAATTCAAATGGGAATACAATTTCAGATATTCTGTTTATTTATACAGATTAATGTGTTATCACTGTGCTTCATTTTGTAGCACAGTGTTTCCCAGCTCCGGTCCTTGAGTACCTCCAACAGTACATATTGTTGTTGTGGCCCCGGACAAGCACACCTGATTCTACTTGTCAACTAATCATCAAGCCTTTGACAAGTTGAATCAGGCATTGGGGGTACTCGAGGACCAGAGTTGGGAAACACTGTTATTATAGAACCAAATGACCTGGATTGCAGTTGAGATTACATAAAAAATACATGGTGCAAGTGATCGATGCCGAGATTCTACACAGATTATTACAACAATTGTAAATCTCCACAGACCTGCGACGACCTATGCATGCTATCTTTAACATGCAGGCTTTACATGATTACATAATAATAAATGTATAATTAAAGTAACCTCAAAATGTGGCCATGGATGTGTTACTCATTTTAAAATTCAATGTTACATTAGTTTGTAAGATTTAGGCCTACTGTATTACAAAAGTAATATTCAATTGTGTTTGGTTGACAATGCAACCAAATATCAACATTCAAAGGACATGTATCTACTGCTTTAGATAGTTCCATCTAAGCCATTGCCTTAATCCCATTCTTTAACTGTTATTTTTGGCTGAGTTGGAGATGTGAAACCAACATATAATTTGTTAACTTGTCGACAAGTTAATAGGCTATTTATTGTATATCAAAAGTGATATTGAATTGTGCTTGGTTGTCAATGCAACCAAATATCAACATTTGAAGGAGATTGATCTTCTGCTTGAATAGTTCCATCTGTGCCACTGACTTAGTCTGTCTACAAAAAAAGTACTTATATGTTGGATTCACATCTCCATCTCAACCAAAAATGTAAGTTAAAGATAGGTTTGTCTATGTTGAATTTGGTTACCATGATGACACGATCCTGTGGTTGAAATACCACCCTCAATGACTTATTTTTTTTATCCAATGTATTCTTCCACATAGATTCCACGTCACAATATATTGACAAATAACATTGAAACAACGTTGATTCAACCAGTTTGTGCCCAGTGGGGTGAACCAAGAGTACTTTATGTTCAAAAAGTGTTTGTCTGTGTGAATGTCTGTGTTTGCATGTGAATGCTGTTGCATGTCATGTCATGTGTCTTCATGTGGATGTGTTAGGGATATATGGGTTGTTTTATGTGCATGCAAGCTGATGTGTGTATCTGTAATCAAGCGTGTGGTAGACACTGATACAATCAACATCTGAAAACTGGTTTGATATCTCTTCTGTTGAAAACAGATATCAGCACTGTTGCATACACCCTTACACCAAACACACATCCACAGGTGAAACTACTAAAAACTGTTCAGGACAAACCACTAAACATGTTCAATGTAAAAATAAATGGTGAAATTCAATCCCTTATACATGCAATAAAATAATAGATTTTTGCTAAAGAAGAGCTCTTTGTTGTGTAACAATATCCACATCCTTGATGGCAGAGATAATTAAATATTAGTCAGTAATAATAATACATATGATCATTGGCGTGTCTGATGAAATGGATGCCTCATTACCAAGTATAACACAATGCCAAGTGCAGTACAACTTTTATCACCCAATGAGTTATAATGATATTCTGATCCTTCAAATAAAGTGGCTTGACTGGACCGTGGGTTCAATGTAATCAAACCAGCATTGCATAATAAATGCATTAGCCCCCCACCAAGAAAAAGCTTGAAACCACTTACATTACTATGTTTACTGATTGAAACCAATTAAATGAAACTAATGCAATCATTTATTGGACCATGCATTATCTCTTAGTCTGTAATCATTTTTTCTGTAAAACGAATTTGATTGAATGGAGCCCTATGTCTCTATTCTCTTATGTCATGCATAGAAATACAGTATGTGGCCTGTTGGGTGTCAGCTGAGAGGTTGCAGGGCAGGCAGTTGCCAACACGTGGTAACGTGAGAGACTTGACCTCCTGCCGCTCCTCGGGAAACTTTACTCTCCCTGGGTAATGCTAGCCCCTCTCCCAGGCATACCACAGAGAGTAGGGGCATGGAGGTGAACCATAGACAGGAGGGCTAGTGGGCTGTGAACTGAGGGGTTGGCTGAATGAGCAGCAAGAGAGGAGAGGAGGAGAGAATTAATGGTGAAAGTGGTGCCAGGCTTGTAGGTGGAGAGAGGGATGACGGGAGAGAGAGAAAGAGAGAGGCTGACTGACAAATGTTCAATTCAATGTTAATTGTAAAGGTAACATACACTGAGTGTACAAAACATTAGGAAGACCTTCCTAATATTGAGTTGCACCCCATTTTGCCATCAGAACAGCCTCAATTCGTCGGGACATGGACTCTAAAAGGTGTAGAATGCATTCCAAGGGGATGCACACATACACAATCCATGTCTCAATTGTCTCAAGACTTACAAATCCTACACTATTTGAAGTGGATTTAACAAGTGACATCAATAATTGCTCCTGTAAATCGCTCTGGATTAGAGCGCCTGCAGAAATGACAAAAATAAATAAATAATAAATATTATTATTATATATATTTTTTTAAAATAATAATAAGGGGTCACCTTGACCACCTGGCCAGTCTATGTCATGGAAGGAGCGCTACAACCAGCACTGTGTAATGAATACTCGGACAGAGTATGAATGAAGCATGGTGAAGCCCCAAAATTGCCCTCGCTAGAAGCCTGTGTTTCAGACATAAGGAAGTGGATGGCTGAAAACTTTTTACTTTTAAACTCGGACAAAACAGAGATGCTTGTTCTAGGTCCCAAGAAACAAAGAGATCTTCTGTTAAATCTGACAATTCATCTTGATGGTTGTAAAGTCGTCTCAAATAAAACTGTGAAGGACCTAGGCGTTACTCTTGACCCTGATCTCTCTTTTGACGAACATATCAAGACTGTTTCAAGGACAGCTTTTTTCCATCTACGTAACATTGCAAAAATCAGAAATTTTCTGTCCAAAAATGATGCAGAAAAATTAATCCATGCATTTGTTACTTCTAGATTAGACTACTGCAATGCTCTATTTTCCGGCTACCCGGATAAAGCACTAAATAAACTTCAGTTAGTGCTAAATACGGCTGCTAGAATCCTGACTAGAACCAAGAAATTTGATCATATTACTCCAGTGCTAGCTTCCCTACACTGGCTTCCTGTTAAGGCAAGGGCTGATTTCAAGGTTTTACTGTTAACCTATAAAGCGTTACATGGGCTTGCTCCTACCTATCTTTCCGAGTTGGTCCTGCCGTACATACCAATACGTACGCTACGGTCACAAGACGCAGGCCTCCTAATTGTCCCTAGAATTTCTAAGCAAACAGCGGGAGGCAGGGCTTTCTCCTATAGATCTCCATTTTTATGGAACAGTCTGCCTACCCATGTGAGAGACGCAGACTCGGTCTCAACCTTTAAGTCTTTACTGAAGACTTATCTCTTCAGTAGGTCATATGATTGAGTGTAGTCTGGCCCAGGAGTGTGAAGGTGAACGGAAAGGCTGGAGCAACGAACAGCCCTTGCTGTCTCTGCCAGGCCGGTTCCCCTCTCCACTGGGGTTCTCTGCCTCTAACCCTGTTGCAGGGGCTGAGTCACTGGCCTGCTGGTGCTCTTTCATGCCGTCCCTGGGAGGGGTACGTCAATTGAGTGGGTTGAGTTACTGACGTGATCTTCCTGTCTGGGTTGGCGACCCCCCCCCCCTTGGTTTGTGCTGTGGTGGAGACCTCTGTGGGCTATACTCGGCCTTGTCTCAGGATTGTAAGTTGGTGGTTGGGGATATCCCTCTAGTGGTGCGGGGGCTGTGCTTTGGCGGAGTGGGTGGGGTTATATCCTTCCTGTTTGGCCCTGTCCGGGGGTTTCTTCGGATGGGGCCACAGTGTCTCCGGACCGCTCCTGTCTCAGCCTCCAGTATTTATGCTGCAGTAGTTTATGTGTCGGGGGGCTGGGGTTAGTTGGTTATACCTGGAGTACTTCTCCTGTCTTATCCAGTGTCCTGTGTGAATTTAAGTATGCTCTCTCTAATTCTCTCGTTCTCTCTTTCTCTCTGAGAACCTGAGCCCTAGGACCATACGTCAGGACTACCGGGCATGATGACACCCTGCTGCCCCCAGTCCGCCTGGCCTTGCTGCTATTCCAGTTTCAACTGTTCTGCCTGCGGCTACGAAACCCCTACCTGTCCCAGACCTGCTGTTTTCAACTCTAAATGATCGGCTATGAAAAGCCAACTGAGAGACCTGAGCCCTAGGACCATACGTCGGGACTACCGGCCGTGGTGACTCCTTGCTATCCCCAGTCCGCCTGGCCTTGCTGCTATTCCAGTTTAAACTGTTCTGCCTGCGGTTATGGAACCCCTACCTGTCCCAGACCTGCTGTTTTAAACTCTAATGATCGGCTATGAAAAGCCAACTGAGATTTATTCCTGATTATTATTTGACCATGCTTGTCACTTATGAACATTTTTGAACATCTTGGCATGGTTCTGTTATAATCTCCACCCGGCACAGCCAGAAGAGGACTGGCCACCCCTCATAGCCTGGTTCCTCTCTAGGTTTCTTCCTAGGTTTTGCCTTTCTAGGGAGTTTTTCCTAGCCACCGTGCTTCTACACCTGCATTACTAGCTGTTTGGGGTTTTAGGCTGGGTTTCTGTACAGCACTTCGAGATATTAGCTGATGTAAGAAGGGCTATATAAAATAAAATTGATTGATTGATTGATGGTAAGATCCAATCGCAGAATAGCGATGCTTTATTAGAGGACAGACAAGGGAATAGCTTAATCGTGGTCGGGCGGGCTGTGGTCAAAACCGGGCCAGGCATAGACAGGCAGAGGTACCAAGGGAGCGGGCTTAGTCGTAGTCGAGGGCACAGGCACAGGATCAGAGAACGGTAATCACTGGGGTAGACAAGCAGAGGATTAAGCAATACGGGGAGTCAAACAACAAGGCACAGGTCGGATACACGGGTAATCAAAAACAACAAACTCTCTCTCTCTCTCTCGGAACAAAACGCTTAGCAAGTCACAATGGAACAATACCTCGCACCGACTGAACTTCTGAGCACACCTTAAATCCTACACTAATTACTGACAGGTGTGCTCAGAACTCAGGTGAACCAGATCGAGTCTGATGACTCCTCCTCTCTGTAGATCGGGGAAGTGTCAGACTCTGTCTAGACCCAGCCAACCCCCGATCCCTTACACACTGCAGCCGTTATGAATGAGTAGGAAAGTGTATCAATAGGCTTGCATTCTTGTTATTAGCAGCTTTGGTCTTTTTTTATATCGAGGAATATTTCACTTTCTCTGGTCATAGAAGTAACAACATGAATTTGTGCATGAGGCAGAAATAATGCGGTGCGACTCGAGTTTCGCCATTAGCTGGAAGATGGTGTCCCTTTTTGGTCAGTGTCAGTGGAGGAAAGGGAGAGCGGAGGGATGTTGAGAGGCGGACCCGCAGTCTGCTGCTCTCTCCCTCCGCTGAGACTGACCATCAGATGCAGGCTCCATCAGCCCAGTAAAATTAAATAAATACAAAATGTAAGTGTATGCTCACTCAGCTGTGCCTCACAAGTAATACGACAACTGATCTATTACCGGTGTGATCATATAGCCTACCTCAAATGTTGAAATATACTTTTTTTAAATGGTCTGAGAAGAACAACAATGCATTATCAGGGCAATTTAAGCAAAGCCAATATAAACCTCATTACTACAGTCCTGTTTTTAATACTTTAGTGTTGCATAGGCTTATGTTTTTTAAGTCGTAAAAAAATATATAACAGTAGATCTCGGCTTGCATTTTGACTCAGAAAGTGATTTAGACTCAAAAAAGGTTGGTGACCACTGCTCTAGAGTGTGATAACCTCCCTAGTGAAATGGTGTGGCCTTATCAGTATGGCTAGGAGAGGTAAGGCTCTATGTAGGTGACCTAGTTAGGATTAGAATAGTGTGGAAAACTACGGGCCTCCCAAGGTGACACACCCTCCCTATCGCCTCCCCTCCTGTATGTGTCATCAAATATATAGTCAAAATATTCAGCTAAAAACAGAACATGGTTTGGCTATGTAAAAACTGAACTAGTAAACACACAATTGCTTCATCAAAAGCATGAAATTATACCAATATACTTCAGAGATGTTGGTCATTGTGTACAATAAGTGTAAAGTTTTAAAGCAGTTCGTATGTTACAATACTCTAAATTACCCATAATCTACTTGTTTTGAGAGCGTTTATAGTATTAGGATTGGTTCAATAGTAGCATGACCCTCTACTTTATTTTGATTATTCTATGATCCCATTCATGTTAAAACTGTGGATTTTTTTTAATGAATGTCACAGTATTAGTAGTATAACTATATAGAAGTCATATTTATTCAGAACTTGCTTTTCTGATCACACCACAATACACATGGTTGTCTTTTAAAAGAAACGTTACTTTATACCATTCTATACACATAGTACTTGATACTCCCATTTCGCTTTAGCAGTTGTGGTGAGGCTATAGCCTACCTCTGTTTACTAGTGAATAGAGTAAGGGTGACTTGCACAAAAACCTGAATGGAAACTAAAAAGGTTTTCCTGATGTTCTGACTATGGTTTTGTCAGTCAAATCCAGGATTGGCTATGGTGCTGAAGCCCTCACAGCTGAGCATTGGACGCATGGATGGGAAAAGATTAATTCAATCTGAGTTCAATCTGCCTCCCAGCACACAGCTTAATGAACAACAAACAAACATTCCCCAAGGCCAATCTTCTCTTTTAGTAAATACAAGTTAAAATCTACTCTACAAATATTTTTCTGTTCATTATTGTCTAATACAACATTCCCATGGATTATCATGTAATAACATTGCTGTTGATGATTGAGGCAAATATCCTGTTTGAGTGACCACAAGGGCCTGGGCCTTGGTTGTAGACTTGGATGTACTTCAGATTAGAAATTGAGGTAAAAGTGTAGAAATACTGGGAAATGTGACTGTTAAATAATAATTGTAACACTATTTGAAAGTCCTCTTATAAACTGCTTATAAACATTAATACATTCATATTGTTGGATAAGTTCCAGTATATATGACCCAACACATCACTATCACCCTCATAATGTCATGAGACCCACCCTGCATTCATGTACTATAGACAGAAGACACATTCCGATCTCCAATCTGTATGAAAGACTATGAGGGCTTTCATAATCATTGTATACACTTGCTTGGTATTTTATCACATGATCACTGGAGTCCAGTGGCAGTCAGTGCCGTTTAAGATGAGGGAGGATTTTTTTTTTTTTAAATGAGCATGGCCTTATTTATTTTACAGCATATTGGATGACTGTCATTCATATTACCTTCACCCAGCTCAGTGTAACATCGATAGGTTTAGGCTACTACATGATACTAAAATGTTCCCTATACCCATCATGAGGTTGCTACAACCTACGAATGAAAGTTTGCAACGTAGGTGCACAGGTCGAGAAAAATGTGAGTAATCAAGGTGAAAGGCAGTGACACATTCAATACCACCTTCCACACTCTTGCCTGCATCTAGCTGATCTAGGTTGTAGTCATTAGTCCAACAGTTGCAAATAAGAGTTTCTATTGGACAAATTAAGGTATGTTTATCCCCGTTTCATTCCGTTTACTTCCGTTGAAGAAACGTTTTTCAACAGAATCAGCGGAATGAAAACACCCCTGATCACAAGCAAACACAGAACACAGCCACATACAGTGAGGGAAAAAAGTATTTGATCCACTGCTGATTTTGTAAGTTTGCCCACTGACAAAGACATGATCAGTCTATAATTTTAATGGTAGGTTTATTTGAACAGTGAGAGACAGAATAACAACAAAAAAATCCATAAAAACGCATGTCAAAATTTTTATACATTGATTTATATTTTAATGAGGGAAATAAGTATTTGACCCCTCTGCAAAACATGACTTAGTACTTGGTGGCAAAACCCTTGTTGGCAATCACAGAGGTCAGACGTTTCTTGTAGTTGGCCACCAGGTTTGCACACATCTCAGGAGGGATTTTGTCCCACTCCTCTTTGCAGATCTTCTCCAAGTCATTAAGGTTTCGAGCCTGACGTTTGGCAACTCGAAACTTCAGCTCCCTCCACAGATTTTCTATGGGATTAAGGTCTGGAGACTGGCTAGGCCACTCCAGGACCTTAATGTGCTTCTTCTTGAGCCACTCCTTTGTTGCCTTGGCCGTGTGTTTTGGGTCATTGTCATGCTGGAATACCCATCCACGACCCATTTTCAATGCCCTGGCTGAGGGAAGGAGGTTCTTACCCAAGATTTGACGGTACATGGCCCCGTCCATCGTCCCTTTGATGCGGTGAAGTTGTCCTGTCCCCTTAGCAGAAAAACACCCCCAAAGCATAATGTTTCCACCTCCATGTTTGACGGTGAGGATGGTGTTCTTGGGGTCATAGGCAGCATTCCTCCTCCTCCAAACACGGCGAGTTGAGTTGATGTCAAAGAGCTCCATTTTGGTCTCATCTGACCACAACACTTTCACCCAGTTCTCCTCTGAATCATTCAGATGTTCATTGGCAAACTTCAGACGGGCCTGTATATGTGCTTTCTTGAGCCGGGGGACCTTGAGGGCGCTGCAGGATTTCAGTCCTTCACGGCGTAGTGTGTTACCAATTGTTTTCTTGGTGACTATGGTCCCAGCTGCCTTGAGATCATTGACAAGATCCTCCCGTGTAGTTCTGGGCTGATTCCTCACCGTTCTCATGATCATTGCAACTCCACGAGGTGAGATCTTAATAATAATAATAAATAATATGCCATTTAGCAGACGCTTTTATCCAAAGCGACTTACAGTCATGTGTGCATACATTTTTACGTATGGGTGGTCCCGGGGATCGAACCCACTACCCTGGCGTTACAAGCGCCATGCTCTACCAATTGAGCTACAGAGGACCACAGGCCGAGGGAGATTGACAGTTATTTTGTGTTTCTTCCAATTTGCGAATAATCGCACCAACTGTTGTCACCTTCTCACTAAGCTGCTTGGCGATGGTCTTGTAGCCCATTCCAGCCTTGTGTAGGTCTACAATCTTTTCCCTGACATCCTTGGAGAGCTCTTTGGTCTTGACCATGGTGGAGAGTTTGGAATCTGATTGATTGATTGCTTCTGTGGACAGGTGTCTTTTATACAGGTAACAAACTGAGATTAGGAGCACTCCCTTTAAGAGTGTGCTCCTAATCTCAGCTCGTTACCTGTATAACAGACACCTGGGAGACAGAAATCTATCTGATTGAGAGGGGGTCAAATAGTTATTTCCCTAATTAAAATGCAAATCAATTTATAACATTTTTGACATGCGTTTTTCTGGATTTTTTTGTTGTTATTCTGTCTCTCACTGTTCAAATAAACCTACCATTAAAATTATAGACTGATCATTTCTTTGTCAGTGGGCAAACGTGCAAAATCAGCAGGGGATCAAATACTTTCTTCCCTCACTGTATAAACCGCATGATCACTTTGCTCGTTGTATATATAATTCCTTCTCGCATCTACGCTCTCTCCTCCTCTCACCTTTTCCATTCGCTTGTGGACTTCAGTGCACAATACAACAGCTGTCAGTGACCAGGTGAAAAAACCTTTCCAAGCCAACTTTCATAACATAACCATTAACAGCTACACACAGCCTACTTCGTTTTCACCATATTAAATTCATAGTCAACATACTAGGACTAACGCGTTAGTAAACCCGCTACTATCATGCAGTACAGTGTACAGCAAGCAGTTTAGCAGTTACAATAAATTAATAAAACCAAAAGCTTACCTTGACTTAAAAGAGTTCCAGTGTTGGATAGCCATAGCCAGCTAGCAAACACAGCATCCTTCTCTGTTTTAACTGGGTGTTTGAGTAGGCTAAACTAGCTAGCTGCATTTGCTAGCTAAGTAAGTGAAAGTGAAAGTAAAAAAAGATATACTATGAAATATAGCTAGCTATCTTTCTCTCGCTTCTCCTTAATTTTCGGAATAAACTAATTTGTTCAAAACTGTTCAACTATTTTCTTTCTCTCTTTTTGAGTTAACTACTCACCACATTTTATGCACTGCAGTGCTAGCTAGCTGTAGCTTATGCTTTCAGTACTAGATTCATTCTCTGATCCTTTGATTGGGTGGACATCATGTCACCTCATGCTGCAAGAGCTCTGATAGGTTGGAGGACATCCTCTGGAAGTTGTCATAATTACTGTGTAAGTCTACGGAAGGGGGTGAGAACCATGAGCCTCCTTGGTTTTGTATTGAAGTAAATGTACCCAGAGGAGGACAGAAGCTAGCTGTCCTCCGGCTAGACCATGGTGCTACCCTACAGAGTGCTGTTGAGGCTACTGTAGACCTTCATTGCAAAACAGTGGGTTTTAATCAATTATTTGGTGATGTGAATGTACATTATTTACTATAGTTTTATCTAAAAAGTTTCACTTTTTCACTTTTTATTTTTATGAAATTCACTGAGGAAGATGGTCCTCCCCTTCCTCCTCTGAGGAGCCTCCACTGCTGGAGTCTATGATGTATATTCATAAATAGTACAGTTGGTTCTCAGTTCAAATATCCTGATATTGGGATTAAGGCTATCAAGGGTTTAATACTCTCACATACACGTTTACCCTTATGGAAAAATCACATGAAATAAAAAATGAGTTGTTCTGATACACACAGAGGTTTCAGTTTACATATTTGACATACTTTGACTACATTGTGTATGTTTATTTATAAGGTAATTATCTAACGCGTCCTCACCTGGAATTTGAACTCACAACCTCTTGGTTCACAGCAGTCTGCTACACCCCCACGCCTGTATGAATAATTGCGTTCAACTGTATTCTTACATTTGGACTTCGAAGTGAATCTCAGCTTTGTTAAAAATAAACACAAGAAAAACTATTATATTTTTTATAGTGATTCAGGAGTAACATTGAAACAGAATAATATGGCCCACCAACATTAGGAAGGTATACAGAAAACACACAAATTGGTGAAATAAGTAAATTAAATCAATGATGAGAGAATAGTCTGATTAATTAATAACTAAAATAGCAGTGCAAATGGCACTATTTTACTACGTGCAGATATGTATTATAGGTAATGAATGCGTATGGGAATGTCACAATGTGAAGTGTTCCAAAAACACGTTTTCACATGTGAAATGTCACGTCAAGTGTTCCAAAAACCCATGTTTTCACATGTAAAATGTCACATGTGAAGTGTTCAAAAACACTTGTTTTTACGTGTGAAAAACCATGTGTGAAGTGTTCCAAAAACACGTTTTCACATTGCCCCCACCTAAGCGCAGTGATGATCGTACCTTACATTGAAAATATTGGGTAGAAAAATGTCCCATTATACCTACAAGGTAACAAACTATACCAATGTGAGTTCATATACAGTGCCTTCGGAAAGTATTCAGACCCCTTGACTTTTTCAAAATTTTGTTAGTTTACAGCCTTATTCTAAAATTGATTAAATCGTTTTTTCCCCTGCATCAATCTACACACAATACGCCATAATGACAAAGCAAAAACAGGATTTTAGAAATATCACATTTACATACAGTACTAGTCAAAAGTTTGGACACGCCTACTCATTCAAGGGTTTTTCTTTATTTTTACTATTTTCTACATTGTAGAATAATAGTGAAGACATCAACACTATGAATTAACACATATGGAATCATGTAGTAACCAAAAAAGTGTTAAACAAATCAAAATATATTTTATATTTGAGATTCTTCAAATAGCCACCCTTTGCCTTGATGACAACTTTGCACACTCTTGGCATTCTCTCAACCAGCTTCACCTGGAATGCTTTTCCAACAGTCTTGAAGGAATTCCCACATATGCTTAGCACTTGTTGGCTGCTTTTCCTTCACTCTGCCGTCCGACTCATCCCAAACCATCTCAATTGGGTTGAGGTCGGGGGATTGTGGAGACCAGGTCATCTGATGCAGCACTCTATCACTCTCCTTCTTGGTAAAATAGCCCCTACACAGCCTGGAGGTGTGTTGGGTCATTGTCCTGTTGAAAAACAAATGATAGTCCCACTAAGCCCAAACCAGATGGGATGGCTTATCGCTGCAGAATGCTGTGGTAGCCATGCTGGTTAAGTGTGCCTTGAATTCGAAATAAATCACAAACAGTGTCACCAGCAAAGCACAACTACACCATAACACCTCCTGCTCCATGCTTTACGGAGGGAAATACACATGCGGAGATCATCCGTTCACCCACACCGCGTCTCACAAAGACACAGCGGTTTGAACCAAGAATCTCCAATTTGGACTCCAGACCAAAGGACAAATTTCCACAGGTCTAATGTCCATTGCTCATGTTTCTTGGCCCAAGCAGGTCTCTTCTTCTTATTGGTGTCCTTTAGTAGTGGTTTCTTTGCAGCAATTCAACCATGAAGGCCTGATTCACACGGTCTCCTCTGAAAAGTTGTTGTTGAGATGTGTCTGTTACTTGAACTCTGTGAAGCATTTATTTAGGCTACAATTTCTGAGGCTGGTAACTCTAATGAACTTTCGGTCTTCTTTTCCTGTGGTGGTCCTCATGAGAGCCAGTTTCATCATAGCACTTGATGGTTTTTGCGACTGCACTTGAAGAAACTTTAAAGTTCTTGAAATGTTCTGTATTGACTGACCTTCATGTCTTAAAGTAATGATGGACTGTCGTTTCTCTTTGCTTATTTGAGCTGTTCTTGCCATAATATGGACTTGGTCTTTTACCAAATAGGGCTATCTTCTGTATACCCCCCTACCTTGTCACAACACAACTGATTGGCACAAACGCATTAAGAAGGAAAGAAATTCCACAAATTAACTTTTAACAAGGCACACCTGTTAATTTAAATGCATTCCAGGTGACTACCTTATGAAGCTGGTTGAGAGAATGCCAAGATTGTGCAAAGCTGTCATCAAGGCAAAGGGTGGCAATTTGAAGAAATATAAAATATATTTTGATATGTTTAACACTTTTTTGGTTACTACATGATTCCATATGTGTTATTTCATGGTTTTGATGTCTTCACTAATATTCTACAATGTAAAACATAGTAAAAATAAAGAAACTCTTGAATGAGTAGGTGTGTCCAAACTTTTGACTGGTACTGTAAGTATTCAGACCCTTTACTCAGTACTTTGTTGAAGCACCTTTGGCAGCGATTACAGCCTCAAGTCTTCTTGGGTATGACACTACAAGCTTGACACACCTGTATTTGGGGAGTTACTCCCATTCTTCTCTGCTGATCCTCTCAAGCTCTGTCAGGTTGGATGGGGAGCGTTGCTGCACAGCTATTTTCAGGTCTCTCCAGAGATATTCGATCGGGTTCAAGTCCTGGCTCTGGCTGGGCCACTCAAGGACATTCAGAGACTTGTCCCGAAGCCACTCCTGCGTTGTCTTGGCTGTGTGCTTAGGTTCGTTGTGTTGTTGGAAGGTTAACCTTCACCACAGTCTGAGGTCCAGAGCACTCTGGAACAGGTTTTCATCAAGGATCTCTCTGTACTTTGCTCCATTCATCTTTCCCTTGATCCTGACTAGTCTCCCAGTCTCTGCCGCTGAAAAACATCCCCACAGCATGATGCTGCCACCATCATTCTTCACTGTAGGGATGGTGCCAGGTTTCCTCCAGACGTGACGCTTGGCATTCAGGCCATAGAGTTCAATATTACTTTCATCAGACCAGAGGATCTTGTTTCTCATGGTCTAAGAGTCTTTAGGTGCCTTTTGGCAAACTCCAAGCGGGCTGTCATGTGCCTTTTACTGAGGAGTGGCTTCCGTCTGGCCACTCTACCATAAAGGCGTTATTAGTGGAGTGCTGCAGACATGGTTGTCCTTCTGGAAGGTTCTCCCATCTCCACAGAGGACCTCTAGAGCTCTGTCAGAGTGACCATCGGGTTCTTGTTCATCTCCCTGACTGCTCAGTTTGGCCGGGCAGCCAGCTCTAGGAAGAGTCTTGGTGGTTCCAAACTTTTTCAATTTAAGAATGATGGAGGCCACTGTGTTCTTGGGGACCTTCAATGCTGCAGAAATGTTTTTGTACCCTTCCCCAGATCTGTGCATCGACTCAATCCTGTCTCGGAGCTCTACGTACAATTCCGTTGACTTTATGGCTTGGTTTTTGCTCTGACATGCGCTGTCAACTGTGGGACCTTATACAGTTGAAGTCGGAAGTTTATATACACTTAGGTTGGAGTCATTAAAACTTATTTTTCAACCACTCCACAAATTTTTTGTTAACAAACTATAGTTTTGTCAAGTCGGTTAGGACATCTACTTTGTACATGACACAAGTAATTTTTCCAACAATTGTTTACAGACAGATTATTTCACATATAATTCACTGTATCACAATTCCAGTGGGTCAGAAGTTTACATACACTAAGTTGACTGTGCCTTTAAACAGCTTTGAAAATTCCAGAAAATGATGTCATGGCTTTAGAAGCTTCTGATAGGCTAATTGACATCATTTTAGTCAATTGGAGGTGTACCCGTGGATGTATTTCAAGGCCTACCTTCAAACTCAGTGCCTCTTTGCTTGACATCATGGGAAAATCAAAAGAAATCAGCCAAGACCTCAGAAATAATATGGTAGACCTCCACAAGTCTGGTTCATCCTTGGGAGCAATTTCCAAACACCTGAAGGTACCACGTTCATCTGTACAAACAATAGTATGCAAGTATAAACACCATGGGACCACGCAGCCGTCATACCACTCAGGAAGGAGACGCGTTCTGTCTGCTAGAGATAAACGTACTTTGGTGCGAAAAGTGCAAATCAATCCAGAACAACAGCAAAGGACCTTTTGAAGATGCTGGAGGAAACAGGTACGAAAGTATCTATATCCACAGTAAAATGAGTCCTATATCGACATAACCTGAAAGTCCACTCAGCAAGGAAGAAGCCACTGCTCCAAAACCGCCATAAAAAAGCAAGACTACGGTTTGCAACTGCACATGGGGACAAAGATCGTACTTTTTGGAGAAATGTTCTCTGGTCTGATGAAACAAAAATAGAACTGTTTGGCCATAATGACCATCGTTATGTTTGGAGGAAAAAGGGGGTCGCTTGCAAGCCGAAGAACACCATCCCAACCGTGAAGCACGGGGGTGGCAGCTTCATGCTGTGGGGGTGCTTTGCTGCAGGAGGGACAAGTGCACTTCACAAAATAGATGGCATCATGAGGAAGGAAAATTATGTGGATATATAGAAGCAACATCTCAAGACATCAGTCAGGAAGTTAAAGCTTGGTCGCAAATGGGTCTTCCAAATGGACAATGACCCCAAGCATACTTCCAAAGTTGTGGCAAAATGGCTTAAGGACAACAAAGTCAAGGTATTGTAGTGGCCATCACAAAGCCCTGACCTCAATCCTATAGAATATTTGTTGGCAGAACTGAAAAAGCGTGTGCGAGCAAGGAGGCCTACAATCCTGACTCAGTTACACCAGCTCTGTCAGGAGGAATGGGCCAAAATTCACCCAACTTATTGTGGGAAGCTTGTGGAAGGCTACCCGAAACATTTGACCCAAGTTAAACAATTTAAAGGTGATGCTACCAAATACTAATTGAGTGTATGTAAACTTCTGACCCACTGGAATTGTGATACAGTGAATTATAAGTGAAATAATCTGTCTGTAAACAATTGTTGGAAAAATTACTTGTGTCATGCACAAAGTAGATGTCCTAACTGACTTGCCAAAACTATAGTTTGTTAAAAAGAAATTTGTGGAGTGGTTGAAAAACGAGTTTTAATGACTCCAACCTAAGTGTATGTAAACTTCCGACTTCAACTGTATATACAGGTGTGTGCCTTTCCAAATCATGTCCAATTAATTTAATTTACCACAGGTGGACTCCAATCAAGTTGTAGAAACATCTCAAGGATGATCAATGGAAACAGGATGCACCTGAGCTCAATTTCGAGTCTCATAGCAAAGGGTCTGAATACTTATAAGGTATTACTGTTTTTTATTTGTAATGAATTAGCAAAAATTCTAAAAACCTGTTTTTGCTTTGCCATTATTGGGTATTGTGTGTAGATTGCGGAGGATTTCTTTTTAGTTAATCAATTTTAGAATAAGGCTGTAATGTAACAAAATGTGGAAAAAGTCAAGGGATCTGAATACTTTTCGAAGGCACTGTATGTATCTGTGATTTGTATGTTTGACTTTTTTGTACCCCAGGGAACAACACGCTACCCTAACCATACCCTTATTAATACATACCCTGTATTAATTCATGTGCCCAGCAATAAGTATAAACCTGGTGGCACTGCAAAAACATTGATGCACCAAGAGTTTTTAAGTTCAAATCCCAGATGGCTGAGTCCCAAGTGTGGGAACTAGGGTGACCACATGTCCCGGATTGTGCGGGACAGTCTCGCCTTTTGCCCCTTTGTCCCGCGTCCCACAACGAAACAATCATGTCCCGCATTTTATCAACAAATTCAAGCACCACTCATTTAATTTAGCTGCCAAATGTGTTTATTCATGTAGCCTACACTGTCATGTGAATGGCCCGCAAAATCATCCTGTTGTCCCACAGTAGGGTATTTTATATGTGGTCACCCTAGTGGTAACAGTAAAATATAACACAAGCTTTTTTAAATTATTTTTTTTGCACTAATTGAAATCAGAATACAGAAGCATACTGCCTTTTTATAGAAATAACACCTTCAAGTTGTACATACTTTAGGCAAAGTGCAAAAATGTATTCTTGGCAATATATATCCAATCTCCATAACATCCACAGACCTGGGTGGCACAGTAGGAACAGCAGGTACCTAGTAACAAGAGGTTGTGAGTTCTAATCCCAAGTGAGGTTGAGTCCCAAGTAATCCAGGGGACCATAACACAATATTAAATGTGATATTTTAGTCACTCAAAAGGCTTTTTTACATGGGAATCAGAATGACTGTTCGGGACCTTTAACAAAATTTGAAGTAAATATTTTGACAGACCAAAGTATCAGCTATCACACCATGTAAATGCAACTAACTGGATTTGTGTCACCTCCATTAGACACCATAAAAGGCATTTCTTTATTATTTAATTCTAACATTAGATTATTCAAATATGTAAAACAAAACGTATTTTTGTTTTGTTTTATAGCAGTATTAAATGCTCCAGGGCTAACTTATTTTGCATTTTAGCATGTTTTTCTAGATTTATAAAGCAAACATTATCCCTTAGGTCTAGAACAGCAAATACATATGTTGCAGAACAGTGATTGCAAAAATCCATCTTAAAGGGGTTAGCCATCAATGACAGAGTTGACAAGCCACTGACGGAGTTGACAACAGATACTCAAAACAGACATATTTTTGTCTGTAAAATAAAAATTCAATACAAACATTTGTCAAATATGGGAAATTATTAATCCCCAATAAAAACATAACCATTCTATCTGATCTTTCAGCACTCTGACAGAGTTGACATTAGACAAAAATCTGACGGAGTTAATGTTTTACGGAGTTGACAAAAATATATGTTTTATTCTTCATTCAAGTGGTATACACAGTAGCAATTTAGTTTTCGGGCAGATAGAGTAGACAGTTTATGGTTGTGACCATGGAGATTCCAATATTGTTTGTTTAAATCAAAAGTAGAGAACTTTGCAGACCATGAGTGGTGTTGTAGCACTACATGTAATGAGGACATGAATAAGGGGTCCTTATGGTATAGCTGACCCTGCTCTTTCCTGATTAATTTAGGATTTTAGATAAATAAGACGGAGTTGACCAAATCTCTGGACACATCTTTTAGGAATCAAAGTTTTGAGAGAAATATTCTTTACAGTTTTTTACACTTTTCGGGAGAGTTTGACATTTGGATCCTTTGCTCCGGACAATAGAGCTGACATGGAAATAGATAATATTGAAAGTATTTAGAAAATTCCCCCCAAAATATTTTATCTTCCCCTAAATGTAAACTTTAAGCTCAAATAATGCAATGTTGCAGCTCATAGTTCACAAAATGCACTCATGCATCTCTGAAGGTTCTCTACATTCTCAGCAAACAGCTATCAGATTCGTATTGCTTGTCCATCACTCATCACTACGACAGGGATTGCATGCTGTTGCAGCTCATAGTTCACAAAATGCACTCATGCATCTCTGAAGGTTCTCTACATTCTCAGCAAACAGTTATCAGATTCGTATTGCTTGTCCATCACTCAATTCCATCTGAGTCACATTTCCCACATTAACACTGAGCAGCTTGTTACAGTATGTAGTTCTACAGTGGGGAAAACAAGTATTTAGTCAGCCACCAATTGTGCAAGTTCTCCCACTTAAAAAGATGAGAGAGGCCTGTAATTTTCATCATAGGTACACGTCAACTATGACAGACAAATTGAGATTTTGTTTCTCCAGAAAATCACATTGTAGGATTTTTAATGAATTTATTTGCAAATTATGGTGGAAAATAAGTATTTGGTCACCTACAAACAAGCAAGATTTCTGGCTCTCACAGACCTGTAACTTCTTCTTTAAGAGGCTCCTCTGTCCTCCACTCGTTACCTGTATTAATGGCACCTGTTTGAACTTGTTATCAGTATAAAAGACACCTGTCCACAACCTCAAACAGTCACACTCCAAACTCCACTATGGCCAAGACCAAAGAGCTGTCAAAGGACACCAGAAACAAAATTGTAGACCTGCACCAGGCTGGGAAGACTGAATCTGCAATAGGTAAGCAGCTTGGTTTGAAGAAATCAACTGTGGGAGCAATTATTAGGAAATGGAAGACATACAAGACCACTGATAATCTCCCTCGATCTGGGGCTCCACGCAAGATCTCACCCCGTGGGGTCAAAATGATCACAAGAACGGTGAGCAAAAATCCCAGAACCACACGGGGGGACCTAGTGAATGACCTGCAGAGAGCTGGGACCAAAGTAACAAAGCCTACCATCAGTAACACACTACGCCGCCATGGACTCAAATCCTGCAGTGCCAGACGTGTCCCCCTGCTTAAGCCAGTACATGTCCAGGCCCGTCTGAAGTTTGCTAGAGTGCATTTGGATGATCCAGAAGAGGATTGGGAGAATGTCATATGGTCAGATGAAACCAAAATAGAACTTTTTGGTAAAAACTCAACTCATCGTGTTTGGAGGACAAAGAATGCTGAGTTGCATCCAAAGAACACCATACCTACTGTGAAGCATGGGGGTGGAAACATCATGCTTTGGGGCTGTTTTTCTGCAAAGGGACCAGGACGACTGATCCGTGTAAAGGAAAGAATGAATGGGGCCATGTATCGTGAGATTTTGAGTGAAAACCTCCTTCCATCAGCAAGGGCATTGAAGATGAAACGTGGCTGGGTCTTTCAGCATGACAATGATCCCAAACACACCGCCCGGGCAACGAAGGAGTGGCTTCGTAAGAAGCATTTCAAGGTCCTGGAGTGGCCTAGCCAGTCTCCAGATCTCAACCCCATAGAAAATCTTTGGAGGGAGTTGAAAGTCCGTGTTGCCCAGCGACAGCCCCAAAACATCACTGCTCTAGAGGAGATCTGCATGGAGGAATGGGCCAAAATACCAGCAACAGTGTGTGAAAACCTTGTGAAGACTTACAGAAAACGTTTGACCTGTGTCATTGCCAACAAAGGGTATATAACAAAGTATTGAGAAACTTTTGTTATTGACCAAATACTTATTTTCCACCATAATTTGCAAATAAATTCATTAAAAATCCTACAATGTGATTTTCTGGATTTTATTTCCTCATTTTGTCTGTCGTAGTTGACGTGTACCTATGATGAAAATTACAGGCCTCTCTCATCTTTTTAAGTGGGAGAACTTGCACATTTGGTGGCTGACTAAATACTTTTTTCCCCCACTGTATATTAATATCTCTGATTGAGTACAGATACACAACTGCTGGATGGTGCTTATAAGCTTCTATTTTATTGTTTGTTTCCTGTGAGACCAGCAGCATATCTCACATCAACTCATACTGTAAGCAGGAGAGCCCATTAAAAAAACAGTTTCAGGAGCCAGTACTCCCACATTTGTCAAACTGTTTGCATCTCAGTTTCTCAGCTTCTCAGCTTCTCAGCTATTGTTTAGTGTGTTTAACCTCTGTGGGACTCTGTGTCCTTTGAGACTCTAAAACAACTAGGTGAAAGGTAAAAACATTAAACCTATCTCCAGGAAAATATTATGCATTCATTCTGGCCAAATCTGATGTTTGACATCATCATCCACAGTAACTCCCACTAGGCCTACTCTCATATTGTCAATACTTCTCAATAATGTGTCATCAATATTAACATCTTTCTGCACCAATTGACAGAATTGACACATATTTCCTAGAAACTAGTCAATGACGTGAAGGAAGTAGCCAGTGTGAGTTCCGGGTGAACCCGTGTTGTGGTGCAGTGTGGTTGGGATTGAGTGCTACTCTGTGCTAGGCTGGTCTGTCTCCCCAATGCCTGGGGAGATGGATGTCCCAGTTTCCCTGTCCTTGACTCTGATTGGGTGTTGCTCTGGTTGTTAGTCATAGAGACGTGCACTGTCAGGTTTATTTACCATGCACCATCCACCAAGCACTGCAGTGGATCCATTAAACCCTGGTCTCTGTGTGACTGCGTGTATTTGTGATAATGCAAGTGTCAATGAGAGAAAATCGTGGCAGGCTGCGTGTGAGTGTGTGTGTAAACGGCCTGTTAAATATGTGGCACCTGCCATGCTAGATTACTATAATGGGGAGCACTGAGACAAGGTTGGAGGAATTAAGAGTGACTTACTGACAGTGGTTGTTGTATGCTGACCATAAACATTAGACTCCATGCATTCACTCTGTCTATATGTAAAGTTCTATGAAATCATTTTCTCTGTCGTTCTTTATCTGTCACACCGGCCTCGCCTGTAATGCATTTGAGCCCCAGGCTTGTGTGTAATATGTACACTAAACACAAATCTATTACGTCACAGAGGGTTTATGACCTAGAGAAGTACTAGACTGATTGAGAGACTAATGAGCAATCTTCTGCACTGTACTGTTCTCATAGTGTCATATGAAGGAGACAAAGAAAGATAAATAATCATGGCTGCAACTGCGCTAGCTACATGGTACCCAGCAGGATCTTTCCTCTTGCCCAGCTGTCATAACACCAGGAGAGATAAAGAGACACAGTGCAGAGCCACCCTTACGGAAAAACCATATGATCTCATATGGAAAATCACCTGATTTCACATGTGAAATACATGTGAAATCCTATGAAAACGTGTTTTTGGAAAACTTCACATGACATTTCAAGTCACCTTTAGTCCACACAGACCTAGTGGTGCAGTGGGCAGGAACTTCAGGTACATAACAACTAAGAGTTTGTGAGTTCAAATCCAAGTGAGGTTAAGTCCCAAGTAATCCAGGGGACTATGACACAACGTTAAAAAAACTGTTGGGGGGATGTCCCTGGAACAAACGGGGAACTAGATAAAACCTGCAGGCTGCTATGTCTGTTTAAATTCAAGTAATGTCAATTATGCATTTTAAAGTAAAATATTCTCAATGACATTTGACACCTTGGTTTTCACATGTGCTCAAATGTTGTCATGTCTAGTTTCATGTTACCACATGTTGACATTTTGAACCCCCATGTTGTCACATTTATTTCACAAGAGATCATGTTTTCACATTATATCACATTAAAATAAAATCTTTATAAAAGTTTATAAAAACTTAAAATAAAATCACACGAGATCACATGTGATCACATGTCGTAAGTAAAGTACAGTCAGAGATGGGCAGTATTTCTGTGACATATTTGAAATACGTATTTTAATTATGTCTGAGTATTTTGTATGTTGTATTCTGTAACAAGATACTTTTGAAATACAAAATACTTTTCTATACCATTTCATTATAGCTGTTCACAATTTTGTAGCCCGTTTTCACCCTACATCTCCTCCCTGCTGAATCCCCCCCCCCCCCCCCACTCCTCCCTCTCTGTGGATGACTTCGTCAACCATTTTGAAAAGAAGGTTGACGACATCCGATCCCTGTTTGTTAAGTCAAATGACACTGCTGGTCCTGCTCACACTGCCATACCCTATGCTTTGACTTCTTTCTCCCCTCTCTCTCCAGATGAAATCTTGCGACTTGTGAAGGCCGGCCGCCCAACAACCTGCCCGCTTGACCCTATCCCCTCCTCTCTTCTCCAGACCATTTCCGGAGACCTTCTCCCTTACCTCACCTCGCTCATCAAGTCATCCTTGACCGCTGGCTATGTCCCTTCCGTCTTCAAGAAAGCGAGAGTTGCACCCCTTCTCAAAAAACCTACACTCGATCCCTCCGATGTCAACAACTACAGACCAGTATCCCTTCTTTCTTTTCTCTCCAAAACTCTTGAGCGTGCCGTCTTTAGCCAACTCTCTTGCTATCTCTCTCAGAATGACTTTCTTGATCCAAACCAGTCAGGTTTCAAGACTGGTCATTCAACTGAGACTGCTCTTCTCTGTGTCACGGAGGCTCTCCGCACTGCTAAAGCTAACTCTCTCTCCTCTGCTCTTGTCCTTCTAGACCTGTCTGCTGCCTTTGATACTGTGAACCATCGGATCCTCCTCTCCACCCTCTTCGAGTTGGGCATCTCCGGCGCGGCTCACTCTTGGATTGCGTCCTACCTGACAGGTCGCTCCTACCAAGTGGCGTGGCGAGAATCTGTCTCCGCACCACGTGCTCTCACCACTGGTGTCCCCCAGGGCTCAGTTCTAGGCCCACTCCTATTCTCGCTATACACCAAGTCACTTGGCTCTGTCATATCCTCACATGGCCTCTCCTATCATTGCTACGCAGACGACACACAACTAATCTTCTCCTTTCCCCCTTCTGATAACCAGGTGGCGAATCGCATCTGCATGTCTGGCAGACATATCAGTGTGGATGACGGATCACCACCTCAAGCTGAACCTCGGCAAGACGGAGCTGCTCTTCCTCCCAGGGAAGGACTGCCCGTTCCATGATCTCGCCATCACGGTTGACAACTCCGTTGTGTCCTCCTCCCAGAGTGCAAAGAGCCTTGGCGTGACCCTGGACAACACCCTGTCGTTCTCCGCTCATTCTCTACAACATTCGGAGAGTACGACCCTGCATTACACAGGAAGCGGCACAGGTCCTAATCCAGGCACTTGTCATCTCCCGTCTGGATTACTGCAACTCGCTGTTGGCTGGGCTCCCTGCCTGTGCCATTAAACCCCTACAACTCATCCAGAATGCCGCAGCCCGTCTGGTGTTCAACCTTCCCAAGTTCTCTCACGTCACCCCGCTCCTCCGCACACTCCACTGGCTTCCAGTTGAAGCTCGCATCTGCTACAAGACCATGGTGCTTGCCTACGGAGCTGTGAGGGGAACGGCACCTCCGTACCTTCAGGCTCTGATCAGTCCCTACACCCAAACGAGGGCATTGCGTTCATCCACCTCTGGCCTGCTGGCCCCCCTACATCTGCGGAAGCACAGTTCCCGCTCAGCTCAGTCAAAACTGTTCGCTGCTCTGGCACCCCAATGGTGGAACAAGCTCCCTCACGACGCCAGGACAGCGGAGTCACTCACCACCTTCCGGAGACACTTGAAACCCCACCTCTTTAAGGAATACCTGGGATAGGATAAAGTAAACCTTCTACCCCACCTTACCCCAACCCCCCAAAAAAATAAAAAATAAAAAACATATTGTAAAGTGGTTATCCCACTGGCTATAAGGTGAATGCACCAATTTGTAAGTCGCTCTGGATAAGAGCGTCTGCTAAATGACGTAAATGTAAATGTACATTGGTATCAAAAGTCTGATGGCACTATTATTATTATTATTATTATTATTATTACTATGGGGTGATAAGAGCATCTGCTAAATTAACTAAATGTAAATGTATATGTAAAATTGAACAATTGCAAAGCATGCTGAGTATTATTCTAATGAGCTCCGCCCCCATAACAAAATCAATGACAATACCCAGTGTGCTTTGCAGTTGTTCATTTTCACATATACAGTACCAGTCAAATGTTTGGACACACTGTCACGGATTCTGCCGAGGCTGCTCCTCCTCCTTGCTCGGGCAGGCTTCGGCGTTCGTCGTCTCCGGAGTACTAGCTACTGCCGTTCGATGTTATCGGTGTTTGTTTAGTTTTGTCTGTATTGTTTACACCTGTTCGTCATTATGTTAATTGTTTCCCTGATAATTACCCCTGTCTCTCATCTGTACTTTGTGTGTGATTGTTTTCCCCTTCACGGTTGTCTATTTTGTGAGCGGGTTATTTCCTCCCTGCGTGGAGTTATTTTCTGTGTCCTTTTGGATCCTTTTCGTATTAAAAGTACGTATCCGAGAGTTCTGTGTCCTGCGCCTGACTTTGTTTACCGCATCTCACAGACAGTCGTGACACACACCTACTCATTCAAGGGTTTTTCTTATTTTTTAATAATATGGACTTGGTCTTTTACCAAATAGGGCTATCTTCTGTATACCACCCCTACCTTGTCACAACACAACTGACTGGCTCAAATGCATGCCAAGAGTGTGCAAAGCTGTCATCAAGGCAAATGGTGGCTACTTTGAAGAATCTAAAATCTAAAATATATTTTGATTTGTTTATCACTTTTTTGGTTACTACATGATTCCATATGTGTTATTACATAGTTTTGATATCTTCACTATTATTCTACAATGTAGAAAATAGTAAAAATAAAGAAAAACCCTTGAATGAGTAGGTGTGTACAAACTTTTGACTGGTACTCTACATTTACATTTTGGTCATTTAGCAGACTCTCTTATCCAGAGTGACAGTGCATTCAACTAAGGTAGATTACATTTACATTTACGTCATTTAGCAGACGCTCTTATCCAGAGCCTTCTCCGATGTTGGTTACAAGGCGGAACTTATTGAAATTAGGTAAGAGAATAACATGTTACCATTGGTTTATTAAAATGAGCATTAGGGTGATGTCACCCTATCCTCTTAATAATCCTGCCTCCTGAATCCAAGTGTTTGACATGGGGGAGGGGACCAGTAACTTTATGATCAAACTTGATTAATGTAGAACCAACAGTAATTTTTTCATACTTTGGTCATCATACTTTGATCTGGTTTCATCCAAATATCATCACTTTTCATGAAAATCTATCTATCTGCAACATTAAAGCTGATCTACCACCTAAAAAAAATAAAAATAAAGAGTACAGAGATGGGAAGTATTTCTGTTACATGTATTTGAAATATGTATTTCAATTAATTCTGAGTATTTTGTAATTTGAATTACACTGGGCTGAACTACACTCCAATGTATTTTGTAACAAGATTTGTATTTTCAGAATACAAAATACTTTTCTATACCATTTCTTTATAGCGGTTCAGCATTTTGTGGCCCCTTTTCACCCTACATTGGTATCAAAAGTCTGATGGCACTATGGTGTGATAAGAGTGTCTGCTAAATGAACTAAATGTAAATGTGAACCCGTGTTGTGGTGCAGTGTGGTTGGGATTGAATGCTACTCTGTGCTAGGCTGGGCTGCTTCTCCAATGCCTGGGGAGATGGCTGTTCCTGGTTCCCTGTCCTTGACTCAGTGTTGGGTTTCGCTCTGGTTGTTAGTCACAGAGAAGTGCACTGTCAGGTATATTGGCCATGCACCATCCACCCAGCACTGCAGTGGATCCATTAAACCCAGCTCCGTAACTGTGTGTATTTGTGATGATGCAAGTGTGAATGAGAGAGAATTGTGACAGGCTGTGTGTGAATGAGTGTAAGCTGAATGTTATATGTGGCACCTGCCATGCTAGATTACTATAATGGGCAGCACTGAGACAAGGTTGGAAGAATTAAGAGCGGCTTACTGACAGTGGTGGGTGTCATATGGTTGTTGTATGCTGACCATAAACATTAGAGTCCATGCATTCACTCTGAAATAAATTTCTCTTTCGTTCTTTATCTGTCACACCGGCCTCGCCTGTAATGCATTTGAGCCCCAGGCTTGTGTGTAATATGTACACCAAACACAAATCTATTACATCACAGAGGGTTTATGACCTAGGTAAGCACTAGACTGATTGAGAGACTAATGAGCAATCTTCTGTACTGTACTGTACTGTTCTCATAGTGTCATATGAAGGAGACAAAGAAATATAAATAATCATGGCTGCAACTGCGCTAGCTACATGGTACCCAGCAGGATCTTTCCTCTTGCCCAGCTGTCATAACACCAGGAGAGATAAAGAGACACAGTACAGAGCCACCCTTACGGAAAAACCACATGATCTCACATGGATAATCCTGTGAAAACGTGTTTTTGGAAAACTTAATGTGACATTTCTAGTCACCTTTAGTCCACACAGACCTGGTGGTACAGTGGGCAGGAACTTCAGGTATATAGCAACTAAGAGGTTGTGAGTTCAAATCCAAGTGAGGTTAAGTCCCAATTAATCCAGGGGACTATGACACAACGTTAAAAAAACTGTTGGGGGGATGTCCCTGGAACAAACGGGGAACTAGATAAAACCTGCCAGCTGCTATGTCTGTTTAAATTCAAGTAATGTCAATTATGCATTTGAAAGTAAAATATTCTCAATGACATTTGACACCTTGGTTTTCACGTGCTCAAATATTGTCACGTGTAGTTTCATGTTACCACATGTTGACATTTTGAATCCCCATGTTGTCACATTTATTTCACATGAGATCATGTTTTCACATGTTATCACATTAACTTCAAATAAAATCACACGAGATCACATGTGATCACATGTCGTAAGGAAAGTACAGTCAGAGATGGGCAGTATTTCTGTGACGTATTTGAAATAAGTATTTTAATTACGTCTGAGTATTTTGTATGTTGTATTACACTGGGCTGAACTACTCTCCAATGTATTCTGTAACAAGATACTTTCGAAATACAAAATACTTTTCTATACCATTTAATTATAGCTGTTCACAATTTTGTAGCCCGTTTTCACCCTACATTGGTATCAAAAGTCTGATGGCACTATGGGGTGATAAGAGAATCTGCTAAATTAACTACATGTAAATGTATATATAAAAATGAACAATTGCAAAGCATGCTGAGTATTATTCTAATGAGCTCCGCCCCAAAACAAAACCAATGACAATACCCAGTGTGCTTTGCAGTTGTTCATTTACACATATACAGTACCAGTCAAAAGTTTGGACACACCTACTCATTCAAGGGTTTTTCTTATTTTTTACTATTTTCTACATTGTAGAATAATAGTGAAGATATCAAAACTATGAAGTAACACATGTGGAATCCTGTAGTAAGTACCCAAAAAAGTGTTAAACAAATCAAAATATATTTTATATTTGAGATTCTTCAAAATATCCACCCTTTGCCTTGATGACAGCTTTGCACACTCTTGGCATGCGTTTAAGCCAATCAGTTGTGTTGTGACAAGGTAGGGGTGGTATACAGAAAATAGCCCTATTTGGTAAAAGACCAAGTCAATATTATGTCAAGAACAGCTCAAATAAGCAAAGAGAAACAAAATTCCATCATTACTTTAAGACATGAAGGTCAGTCAATCTGGAAAAGTTCAAGAACTTTTAACGTTTCTTCAAGCGCTATGAATAAACTGGCTCTCATGAGGACCGCCACAGGAAAGGAAGACCCAGAGTTACCTCTGCTGCAGAGGATAAGTTCATTAGAGTTAACTGCACCTCAGATTGCAGCCCAAATAAATGCTTCACAGAGTTCAAGTCACAGACGCATCTCAACATCAACTGTTCAGAGGAGACTGCATGAATCAGGCCTTCATGGTCGAATTGCTGCAAAGAAACCACTACTAAAGGACACCAATAATAAGAAGAGACTTGCTTGGGCCAAGAAACACGAGCAATGGACATTAGACCGGTGGAAATCTGTCCTTTTGTCTGATGAGTCCAAATTTGAGGTTTTTGTTTCCAACCACTGTGTCTTTGTGAGACGCAGAGTAGGTGAACGGATGATCTCCGCATGTGTGGTTCCCACCGTGAAGCATGAAGGAGGAGGTGTGATGGTGTGGGGGTGCTTTGCTGGTGACACTTTCTGTGATTTATTTAGAATTCAAGACACACTTAACCAGAATGGCTACCACAGCATTCTGCAGCGATACGCCATCCCATCTGGTTTGCGCTTAGTGGGACTATCATTTGTTTTTCAACAGGACAATGACCCAAAACACATCTCCAGGCTGTGTAAGGGCTATTTGACCAAGGTGAGTGATGGAGTGCTGCATCAGATGACCTGGCCTCCACAATCCCCCGACCTCAACCCAATTGAGATGGTTTGGGATGAGTTGGACTGTAGAGTTAAGGAAAAGCGGCCAACAAGTGCTCAGCGTATGTGGTAACTCCTTCAAGACTGTTGGAAAAGCATTCCTCATGAAGCTGGTTGAGAGAATGCCATGAGTGTGCAAAGTTGTCATCAAGGCAAAGGGTGGCTATTTTGAAGAATCTAAAATCTAAAATATATTTTGATTTGTTTAACACTGTTTTGGTTCCTACATGATTCCATTTGTGTTATTTCATAGTTTTGATGTCTTCACTATTATTCTACAATGTAGAAAATAGTAAAAATAAAGAAAAACCCTTGAATGAGTAGGTGTGTCCAAACTTTTGACTGGTACTCTACATTTACATTTTGGTCATTTAGCACTCTCTTATCCAGAGTGACAGTGCATTCAACTAAGGGAGATAAACAACAACATATCACAGTCATAGCAAGTAAGACGTTTCTGTAACGATTACTGAGAATGTTGTTGCTATTTGGCCGGCTACTTGCAAATGTGTTTTTGTATTTTAAAATACTAAATACATGTATTTTCATTAAAGGTCCCGAACAGTCATTGTGGTTCCCATGTAAAATAGCCTAAATAAAATAGCCTATATTTGCTGACACCCTAGCCAAAAATTTCACCCACAAAAAGAAAGTAGCGTAGAAATGCTCAAAATTTGAGAAAAGTACTTTTTCTCCCATGGCTAACTGCCAGGAAGTTTGAAAAGACAGGCTGAGTGGGCCTGGGTGTCACGCCCTGGCACTGGCGACTCTGAAATGTTGAGCCAGGGTGTGTAGTTTCTGTGTTATATTTTCTATGTTGATGTTCTAGATCGTTTAGATCTATGTTGGCCAGGGTGGTTCCCAATCAGAGGCAGCTGTATCTCATTGTCTCTGATTGGGGACCATACTTAGGCAGCCTGTTTGGCACTAGTCGGTGTGGGATCTTGTTCCGTATAGGTTTGTTTTGTGTAACCTAGGACTTCACGTATCGTTTGTTTGTTGTTTTGTGTCGTGTTAAGTACTTAATAAAATGTACGCTTATCACGCTGCGCCTTGGTCCGTATCTTCCGTTAACGATCGTGACAGAAGATCCCACAAAAAGAGGACCAAGCAGCGTGCCCAGGAGGAGAAGATAGCGATGTCTCAGGTGGGCAAATGGTGGTCATGGGAGGAGATATTCGTGGGGAAAGGGCAATGGGCAAAGGTAAATGCCCAGGCAGGAGAGGAGAAACAGCGCCAACCGTGCCGACGACGGACACGCGAGAGGCAACCCCAATAAAAAAAAATTGGGGGGGCACACGCCGTGGACGACGGGGCAGCACGAGGCAGCTACAGGGCGAATCTGCAGACTAGGAGAGGAGGCCACCAGGTTACGGGGGCTATTGGTCCAGAGGTAGCAGGAGTTAATTGGTCGGAGGGAGGAGCTACAAGAGGCGTTAAGGGAGAGGGAGAGTGTAGAGGCACGGCGAGAGGAACTGGTTAGGCAGCAGAAGGAGCGGAGGTTTATAAGGAAACCCAGTCCCGCTCCTCGCACCAAGCAAGTGGTGTGTGTCACCAGTCCGGTCCGGCCCGTTCCTGATCCCCGCACTAAGCCATTGGTGCGTGTTCCCAGTACGGCCCGACCCATTCCTGCTTCCCGCACAAGGCCAGTGGTGTGTGTTCCCAGTACGGTCCGGCCCGTTCCTGCTCCCTGCACTAAGTTAGTGGTGCGTGTTCCCAGTACGGCCCGACCCATTCCTGCTTCCCGCACAAGGCCAGTGGTGTGTGTTCCCAGTACGGTCCGGCCCGTTCCTGCTCCCCGCACTAAGTTAGTGGTGCGTGTTCCCAGTACGGCCCGACCCGTTCCTGCTCCTCGCACTAAGCCAGTGGTGCGTGTTCCCAGTCCGGCTCGGACCGTGCCTGCTCCCCGCACCAAGTCGGTGGTGCGTGTTCCCAGTCCGGCCCGGCCCGTTCCTGCTCCCCGCACTAAGTTAGTGGTGCGTGTTCCCAGTACGGCCCGACCCATTCCTGCTTCCCGCACAAGGCCAGTGGTGTGTGTTCCCAGTACGGTCCGACCCGTTCCTGCTCCTCGCACTAAGCCAGTGGTGCGTGTTCCCAGTCCGGCCCGGCCCATTCCTGCTCCCCGCACCAAGCCGGTGGTGCGTGTTCCCAGTCCGGCCCGGCCCGTTCCTGCTCCCCGCACCAAGCCAGTGGTGCGTATTCCCAGTCCAGCCCGGCCCGTTCCTGTCCCTCGCACCAAGCCAGTGGTGCGCGTCGCCAGCCCGGTCCGGCCTGTTCCTGCTCCTCGCAACAAGCCAGTGGTGCGCGTCGCCAGCCCGGTCCGGCCTGTTCCTGCCCCTCGCACCAAGCCAGTGGTGCGCGTCGCCAGCCCGGTCTGGCCTGTTCCTGCCCCTCGCACCAAGCCAGTGGTGCGCGTCGTCAGCCCGGTCCGGCCCGTTCCTGCTCCCCGCACCAAGCCAGTGGTGCGCGTCGTCAGCCCGGTCCGGCCCGTTCCTGCCCCTCGCACCAAGCCAGTGGTGCGCGTCGCCAGCCCGGTCCGGCCCGTTCCTGCTCCCCGCACCAAGCCAGTGGTGCGCGTCGTCAGTCCGGTCCGGCCCGTTCCTGCTCCCCCCACCAAGCCAGTGGTGCGCGTCGTCAGCCCGGTCCGGGCCGTTCCTGCTCCCCGCACCAAGCCAGTGGTGCGCGTCGTCAGCCCGGTCCGGCCCGTTCCTGCTCCCCGCACCAAGCCAGTGGTGCGTGTGTCCAGTCCGGCACGGCCCGTGCCTGTTCCACCGGTGCCGGTCAGCTGCTCCACTCCGGAGCCAGAGCAATCCGCTCCACCGGG
Organism: Coregonus lavaretus; assembly: GCF_964263955.1. Lineage (NCBI taxonomy): Eukaryota > Metazoa > Chordata > Actinopteri > Salmoniformes > Salmonidae > Coregonus > Coregonus lavaretus. Next base: position 14,295,333 of record NC_139989.1, read on the forward strand.
GTCCGGTCCAACTCCAGTCAGCGGATCCACTCCGGAGCCAGAGCAATCCGCTCCACCGGTGTCCAGTCCAGCTCCGGCCAGCGGCTCCAGTCCGGAGCCTGTACGGTTTGATCCACCGTCGTCGGGTCCAGCTCCAGTCAGCGGTGCCAGACCAGATCAGGGGCGCAACGGGGAGGTGGAGAGAAAGTGGTGGTCACGGCCGGAGCCGGATCCGCCTCCGAGGCGGAATGCCCACCCGGCCCCTACCCTGTTGTGTTTGTGTGGCGCGGTCGCAGTCCGCGCCTTTGGGGGGGGGGTACTGTCACCCCCTGGCTCTGGGGACTCTGAAATGTTGAGCCAGGGTGTGTAGTTTCTGTGTTATATTTTCTATGTTGATGTTCTAGATCGTTTAGATCTATGTTGGCCAGGGTGGTTCCCAATCAGAGGCAGCTGTATCTCGTTGTCTCTGATTGGGGACCATACTTAGGCAGCCTGTTTGGTACTAGTCGGTGTGGGATCTTGTTCCGTATAGGTTTGTTTTGTGTAACCTAGGACTTCACGTATCGTTTGTTTGTTGTTTTGTGTCGTGTTAAGTACTTAATAAAATGTACGCTTATCATGCTGCACCTTGGTCCGTATCTTCCGTTAACGATCGTGACACTGGGACTTTATATTCATGAGTTCCCCTTGACTGACAGCTCTTTGGAATGTCAAGAAACTTGGATGCAGTGAGCAGTTTTGCAGTAAAATCATCTCAAGGTAATCTGGTGATACACAAAGCAAATAAATATTGAAATTGCATTAATTATGTATCTTTACCATAGATTAATAGTGTAAACTTTTAATTATATTTGCTGACACCCTACAGTCAAATTTTGGCACCAGTAGAGTAGCTATATAGCTATGTAAATCACTCCCCTCTGCAAACACGCCTTCTCCGATGTTGGTTACAAGGCGGAACTTATTTAAATTAGGTAAGAGAATAACATGCTACCATTTGTTTATTAAAATGAGAGTTAGGGTGATGTCACCCTATCCTCTTAATAAACCCGCTTCCTGAATCCAAGTATTTGACATGGGGGAGGGGACCAGTAACTTTATGAGCAAACTTGATCAATGTAGAACCAACAGGCATTTTTCATACTTTGGTCGTCATACTTTGATCTGGTTTCATCCAAATACAGTGCCTTGCAAAAGTATTCATCCCCCTTGGCGTTTTTCCTATTTTGTTGCATTACAACCTGTAATTTAAATAGATTTTTTTTGGATTTCATGTAATGGACATACACAAAATGGTCCAAATTGGTGAAGTGAAATGAAAGAAATTACTTGTTTAAAAGAATTCAAAAAAATTAATTACGGAAAAGTGGTGCATGAATATGTATTCACCCCCTTTGCTATGAAGCCCCTAAATAAGATCTGGTGCAACTAATTACCTTCAGAAGTCACTTAATTTGTTAAATAAAGTCCACCTGTGTGCAATCTAAGTGTCAGATGATCTGTCACATGATCTCAGTATACACTACCGGTCAAAAGTTTGGGGTCACTTAGACATTTCCTTGTTTTCCATGAAAACATACATGAAATTAGTTTGAATAGGAAATATAGCAAAATGAATAGGAAATGTAGTCATTGACAAGGTTAGAAATAACAATTTTTTTATAGAAATAATAATTGTGTCTTTCAAACTTTGCTTTCGTCAAAGAATCCTCAATTTGCAGCAATTACAGGCTTGCACACCTTTGGCATTCTAGTTGTCAATTTGTTGAGGTAATCTGAAGAGATTTCACCCCATGCTTCCTGAAGCACCTCCCACAAGTTGGATTGGCTTGATGGGCACTTCTTAACTACAATACGGTCAAGCTACTCCCACAATAACTTAATAGGGTTGAGATCCGGTGACTGTGCTGGCCACTCCATTATAGACAGAATACCAGCTGACTGCTTCTTCCCTAAATAGTTCTTGCATAGTTTGGAGCTGTGCTTTGGGTCATTGTCCTGATGTAGGAGGAAATTGGCTCCAATCAAGCGCTGTCCACAGGGTATGGCATGGCGTTGCAAAATTGAGTGATAGCCTTCCTTCTTCAAGATCCCTTTTACCCTGTACAAATCTCCTACTTTACCACCACCAAAACACCCCCAGACCATCACATTGCCTCTTCACTGTTGACGTTGAGACTGGTGTTTTGCGGGTACTATTTAATGAAGCTGCCAGTTGAGGACCTGTGAGGCGTCTGTTTCTCAAACTAGACACTCTAATGTATTTGTACTCTTGCTCAGTTGTGCACCGGGGCCTCCCACTCCTATTTATATTCTGGTTAGAGCCAGTTTGCGCTGTTCTGTGAAGGGAGTTGTACACAGTGTTGTACGAGATCTTCAGTTTCTTGGCAATTTCTCGCATGGAATAGCCTTAATTTCTCAGAACAAGAATAGACTGACGAGTTTCAGAAGAAAGTTATTTGTTTCTGGCCATTTTGAGCCTGAAATTGAACCCACAATTGCTGATTCTCCAGATACTCAACTAGTCTCAAAAATGCCAGTTTTATTGCTTCTTTAATCAGCACAACAGTTTTCAGCTGTGCTAACATAATTGCAAAAGGGTTTTCTAATGATCAATTAGCCTTTTAAAATGATAAACTTGGATTAGCAAACACAACGTGCCATTGGAACACAGGACTGATGGTTGCTGATAATGGGCCTCTGTATGCCTATGTAGATATTCCATAAAAAATCAGCTGTTTCCAGCTACAATAGCCATTTACAACATTAACAATGTCTACACTGTAGATTTGATCAATTTGATGTTATTTAAATAGCCAAAAAATTGATTTTCTTAAAAAAAAATGAAATGTCTAAGTGACCCCAAACTTTTGAACGATAGTGTACAGTGGGGAAAAAAAGGATTTAGTCAGCCACCAATTGTGCAAGTTCTCCCACTTAAAAAGATGAGAGAGGCCTGTAATTTTCATCATAGGTACACGTCAACTATGACAGACAAATTGAGAAAAAAAATCCAGAAAATCACATTGTAGGATTTTTAATGAATTTATTTGCAAATTATGGTGGAAAATAAGTATTTGGTCACCTACAAACAAGCAAGATTTCTGGCTCTCACAGACCTGTAACTTCTTCTTTAAGAGGCTCCTCTGTCCTCCACTCGTTACCTGTATTAATGGCACCTGTTTGAACTTGTTATCAGTATAAAAGACACCTGTCCACAACCTCAAACAGTCACACTCCAAACTCCACTATGGCCAAGACCAAAGAGCTGTCAAAGGACACCAGAAACAAAATTGTAGACCTGCACCAGGCTGGGAAGACTGAATCTGCAATAGGTAAGCAGCTTGGTTTGAAGAAATCAACTGTGGGAGCAATTATTAGGAAATGGAAGACATACAAGACCACTGATAATCTCCCTCGATCTGGGGCTCCACGCAAGATCTCACCCCGTGGGGTCAAAATGATCACAAGAACGGTGAGCAAAAATCCCAGAACCACACGGGGGGACCTAGTGAATGACCTGCAGAGAGCTGGGACCAAAGTAACAAAGCCTACCATCAGTAACACACTACGCCGCCATGGACTCAAATCCTGCAGTGCCAGACGTGTCCCCCTGCTTAAGCCAGTACATGTCCAGGCCCGTCTGAAGTTTGCTAGAGTGCATTTGGATGATCCAGAAGAGGATTGGGAGAATGTCATATGGTCAGATGAAACCAAAATAGAACTTTTTGGTAAAAACTCAACTCATCGTGTTTGGAGGACAAAGAATGCTGAGTTGCATCCAAAGAACACCATACCTACTGTGAAGCATGGGGGTGGAAACATCATGCTTTGGGGCTGTTTTTCTGCAAAGGGACCAGGACGACTGATCCGTGTAAAGGAAAGAATGAATGGGGCCATGTATCGTGAGATTTTGAGTGAAAACCTCCTTCCATCAGCAAGGGCATTGAAGATGAAACGTGGCTGGGTCTTTCAGCATGACAATGATCCCAAACACACCGCCCGGGCAACGAAGGAGTGGCTTCGTAAGAAGCATTTCAAGGTCCTGGAGTGGCCTAGCCAGTCTCCAGATCTCAACCCCATAGAAAATCTTTGGAGGGAGTTGAAAGTCTGTGTTGCCCAGCGACAGCCCCAAAACATCACTGCTCTAGGGGAGATCTGCATGGAGGAATGGGCCAAAATACCAGCAACAGTGTGTGAAAACCTTGTGAAGACTTACAGAAAATGTTTGACCTGTGTCATTGCCAACAAAGGGTATATAACAAAGTATTGAGAAACTTTTGTTATTGACCAAATACTTATTTTCCACCATAATTTGCAAATTAATTAATTAAAAATCCTACAATGTGATTTTCTGGAAAAAAATTCTCATTTTGTCTGTCATAGTTGACGTGTACCTATGATGAAAATTACAGGCCTCTCTCATCTTTTTAAGTGGGAGAACTTGCACAATTGGTGGCTGACTAAATACTATTTTCCCCACTGTATATTCACCTCTTTTGAAAGGCCCCAGAGTCTGCAACACCACTAAGCAAGGGACACCAACAAGCAAGCACCACCATGAAGACCAAGGAGCTCTCCGAACAGGTCAGGGACAAAGTTGTGGAGAAGTACAGATCAGGGTTGGGTTATAAAAAAAATATCAGAAACTTTGATCATCCCACAGAGCACCATTAAATCCATTATAAAAAAATTGGAAAGAATATGGCACCACAACAAACCTGCCAAGAGAGGGCTGCACACCAAAACTCATAGACCAGGCAAGGAGGGCATTAATCAGAGAGGCAACAAAGAGACCAAAGATAACCCTGAAGGAGCTGCAAAGCTCCACAGCGGAGATTGGAGTATCTGTCCATAGGACCACTTTAAGCCGTACTCTCCAGAGAGCTGGGCTTTACAGAAGAGTGGCCAGAAAAAAGCCATTGCTTAAATAAATAAATAAGCAAACACGTTTGATTTTTGCCAAAAGGCATGTGGGAGACTCCCCAAACCTATGGAAGAAGAATTGAGCTTTTTGGCCATCAAGGAAAACGCTACATCTGGCGCAAACCCAACACCTCTCATCACCCCGAGAACACCATCCCATCGGCAGGGACTGGGAAAATGGTCAGAATTGAAGGAATGATGGATGGCACTAAATACAGGGAAATTCTTGAGGGAAACCTGTTTCAGTCTTCCAGAGATTTGAGACTGGGACGGAGATTCACCTTCCAGCAGGACAATGACCCTAAGCATACTGATAAAGCGACACTTGAGTGGTTTAAGGGGAAACATTTAAATGTCTTGGAATGGCCTAGTCAAAGCCCAGACCTCAATCCAATTGAGAATCTGTGGTATGACTTAAAGATTGCTGTACACCAGCGGAACCCATCCAACTTGAAGGAGCTGGAGCAGTTTTGCCTTGAGGAATGGGCAAAAATCCCAGTGGCTAGATGTGCCAAGCTTATAGAGACATACCCCAAGTGACTTGTAGCTGTAATTGCTGCAAAAGGTGGCGCTACAAAGTTTTGACTTTGGGGGTGAATAGTTATGCACGCTCAAGTTTTCTGTTTGTTTGTCTTATTTCTTGTTTGTTTCACCCCAAAAAAAATTTGCATCTTCAAAGTGGTAGGCATGTTGTGTAAATCAAATGATACAAACCCCCCAAAAAAACATTTTGTTTCCAGGTTGTAAGGCAACAAAATAGGAAAAATGCCAAGGGAGGTGAATACGTTTGCAAGCCACTGTAACATCAAATTTCATGAAAATCAATCTATCTGCAATATTAAAGCTGATCTACCCCCTAAAAAAAAGAAAAAGAAAGAGTACAGAGATGGGCAGTATTTCTGTTACATGTATTTGAAATATGTATTTAAATTAATTCTGAGTATTTTGTAATTTGAATTACACTGGGCTGAACTACACTCCAATGTATTTTGTAACATGATTTGTATTTTCAAAATACAAAATACTTTTCTATACCATTTCTTTATAGCGGTTCAGTATTTTGTGGCCCCTTTTCACCCTACATTGGTATCAAAAGAAGTCTGATGGCACTATTGTGTGATAAGAGTGTCTGCTAAATGACCTAAATGTAAATGTGAACCCGTGTTGTGGTGCAGTGTGGTTGGGATTGAATGCTACTCTGTGCTAGGCTGGGCTGCTTCTCCAATGCCTGGGGAGATGGCTGTTCCTGGTTCCCTGTCCTTGACTCAGTGTTGGGTTTCGCTCTGGTTGTTAGTCACAGAGAAGTGCACTGTCAGGTATATTGGCCATGCACCATCCACCCAGCATTGCTGTGGATCCATTAAACCCAGCTCTGTAACTGTGTGTATTTGTGATGATGCAAGTGTGAATGAGAGAAAATTGTGACAGGCTGTGTGTGAATGAGTGTAAGCTGAATGTTATATGTGGCACCTGCCATGCTAGATTACTATAATGGGCAGCACTGAGACAAGGTTGGAAGAATTAAGAGCGACTTACTGACAGTGGTGTGTGTCATATGGTTGTTGTATGCTGACCATACACTTTAGACTCCATGCGTTCACTCTGTCTATATGTAAAGTTCTATGAAATCAATCTATCTTTTGTGTTTCATCTGTCACACTGGTCTCGCCTGTAATGGACGTGTCAAACTCATTCCACGGAGGGCCGAATGTCGGCGGGTTTTCGCTCCTCCCTTGTACTTGATTGATTAATTAAGGTCACTAATTAGTAAAGAACTCCCCTGACCTGGTAGTCTAGGTCTTAATTGGAAGGAAAAAACAAAAACCCACAGACACTAAGCCCTCCATGGAATGAGTTTGACACCCCTGCTTTAATGCATTTGAGCCCCAGGCTTTTGTGTAGTATGTACAGTTGAAGTCGAAAGTTTACATACACCTTAGCCAAATACATTTAAACTCAGTTTTTCACAATTCCTGACATTTAATCCTAGTATAAATTCCCTGTTTTAGGTCAGTTAGGATCACCACTTTATTTTAAGAATGTGAAATGTCAGAATAATAGTAGAGAGAATGATTTATTTCAGTTCACATTCCCAGTGGGTCAGAAGTTTACATACACTCAATTAGTATTTGGTAGCATTGCCTTTAAATTGTTTAACTTGGGTCAAACGTTTCGGGTAGCCTTCCACAAGCTTCCCACAATTAAATTTTGGCCCATTCCTCCTGACAGAGCTGGTGTAACTGAGTCAGGTTTGTAGGCCTACTTGCTTGCACACGCTTTTTCAGTTCTGCCCACAAATTTTCTATAGGATTGAGGTCAGGACTTTGTGATGGCCACTACAATACCTTGACTTTGTTGTCCTTAAGCCATTTTGCCACAACTTTGGAAGTATGTTTGGGGTCATTGTCCATTTGGAAGACCCATTTGCAACCAAGCTTTAACTTCCTGACTGATGTCTTGAGATGTTGCTTCAATATATCCACATAATTTTCCTTCCTCATGATGCCATCTATTTTGTGAAGTGCACCAGTCCCTCCTGCAGCAAAGCACCCCCACAGCATGATGCTGCCACCCCCGTGCTTCACGGTTGGGATGGTGTTCTTCGGCTTGCAAGCCACCTCCTTTTTCCTCCAAACATAACGATGGTCATTATGGCCAAACAGTTCTATTTTTGTTTAATCAGACCAGAGGACATTTCTCCAAAAAGTACGATCTTTGTCCCCATGTGCAGTTGCAAACCGTAGTCTTGCTTTTTTATGGCGGTTTTGGAGCAGTGGCTTCTTCCTTGCTGAGCGGCCTTTCAGGTTATGTCGATATAGGACTCTTTTTACTGTGGATATATATACTTTTGTACCTGTTTCCTCCAGCATCTTCACAAGGTCCTTTACTGTTATTTCTGGGATTGATTTGCACTTTTCGCACCAAAGTACGTTCATCTCTAGGAGACAGAACACATCTCCTTCCTGAGCGGTATGACGGCTGCGTGGTCCCATGGTGTTTATACTTGCGTACTATTGTTTGTACAGATGAATGTGGTACCTTCAGGCGTTTGGAAATTGCTCCGAAGGATGAACCAGACTTGTGGAGGTCTACAATTATTTTTCTGAGTTCTTGGCTGATTTCTTTAGATTTTCCAATGATGTCAAGCAAAGAGGCATTGAGTTTGAAGGTAGGCCTTGAAATACATCCACAGGTACACCTCCAATTGACTCAAATGATGTCAATTAGCCTATCAGAAGCTTCTAAAGCCATGACATCATCTTCTGGAATTTTCCAAGCTGTTTAAAGGCACAGTCAACTTAGTGTATGTAAACTTCTGACCCACTGGAATTGTGATACAGTCAATTATAAGTGAAATAATCTGTCTGTAAACAATTGTTGGAAAAATTACTTGTGTCATGCACAAAGTCGATGTCCTAACCGACTTGCCAAAACTAAAGTTTGTTAACAAGAAATTTGTGGAGTGGTTGAAAGATTAGTTTTAATGACTCCAACCTAAGTATATGGAAACTTCTGACTTCAACTGTATGTAACAGGGTGGAACTGTTGAGTTGGTGAACGCAGCCTGTCAGTGCCAGGTGTGTGAGATTGTTGATTGTAAGTAAAGGTGTGGCCTTCAGTATTTAACCTCCCTGTTCCTGCCGTTGTAGAGCAGGGATGGGCAACTGGCGGCCCCACTTATCGCTGCTGTCAAGCAGGGGGGAAGGCACTAAAATGTTTTGCTCGCAATGTGAGCAACTGCGGCCCCTCATGATAAATTCAGATTTTTTTGTGGCCCCCATCAAAGATGCCCATCCCTGTTCTATAGATTACCATGCGAAGGTTGGCATGCGCAGGAAGGATGGGAGTGGGGTTATTGGGCTAGTTCAAATTCAGAAGTGTTTCCATGGGTCGTAAGTGTGTTTATGACAAGGTTGCCCATATGCCAGTTGAACCTACTCTCCTTGTCCCTGGGTACGCCCTCCCAAGGTGTTGCACAATGCATGTTCTTTGCCCTGTGAGTAATATTGATCTGATCCGTGTGTATGCCATGATTCAGGCCTCTATTTAATTGAATTGTGGATTTGTACATGTTTTTATGTCCTGTGATTAGGACTGTGTACAAGAGCTTCCATGGGATCATATATGATAGCAAAATGTGTAGAATTGCAGGAAATAAGCTTTAAAACTGCAAAAATGTATCTCAGCCTCATAGCAAAATGTGAACAAAAGCATGAGATAAGCTATAAAACAGCAACAAAAAAAGACCTGCCCCATTGCAAAAAGTGTAGAATTGCAAAATGTTTGCTTTTTCTCTTAGACTCATGACAAAATGTGTAGAATAGCATTATACAACTGGGGGTGGTGGGCCCCCGGAGGTCGGTGCCCCAGGCCTCAAATGCTGTAATCCGGCCTTGCACCTAGAGTATAAAAAAGGTGGCATAGTATGTCTACAGGAATAGTTCTTTAAGGTTAAAGCATTTGGCCGACCCGACCAAATTCACATAGAAATGTGAGTTACAGATCTGTTATTCTCATTGAAAGCAAGTCTAAGACACGGTATATCTGTTCTATATGCGTCATTTCAATGCTTCCCCTTTTTAAGTTTCTTTTTTGCGTCTTTTATATTCTGCTTTGGACACCAGCTTCAAATGGCTGAAAGTACAATATTTTTGTTTATGGTAAAGATATTTCACAGCGGTTCAGATGGTACAATGATTCTCTGCACTATAATTGCTTGTTTTGTCACATAAACTGAAATTAGGAAAACTATTAGAATTTTAGCAACCAGGAAATGGCAGAGCAAATCAAATCTATTATGTCACCGAGAGTTTGTGACCTAGAGAAGCACTAGACTGAATGATCGACCAGGAAATCTTCTGTACTGTACTGTTCTCATAGTGTCATATGAAGGAGACAAAGAAAGACAAATAATCATGGCTGCAGCTGCGCTAGCTACATGGTACCCAGCAGGATCTTTCCTCTCACCCAGCTGTCATAACAGCAGGAGAGAAAAGAGACACAGTACAGAGCCAGTACAGTGTTGAAAGAGGCTGAGGCAGAGGACATTTCAAAATGGAGATACTGTAACATAAAAATAAATAAAAATAAACTCTCTCTCTCTCTCGCTCTCTCTCTCTCTCTCTCTCTCTCTCTCTCTCTCTCTCTCTCTCTCTCTCTCTCTTGCTGTCTCTCTCCCTATTTCTGTCTCTCTCTCTTTCTGTCCCTCTCTCTTTATTTGTGTGTGTCTCTCTCTCTCTCTCTCTCTCTCTCTCTCTCTCTCTCTCTCTCTCTTGGTCTCTGTCTCTCTTTATTTCTCTCTCTCTTTCTGTCTCTCTCTCACTTTCTCTCTCTCTTTCTGTCTGTGTCTCTATCTCTTTCTATCTTTCTATCTTGCTCTCTTTCTATCTTGCTCTCTCTCTCTCTCTCTCTTTCGGTCTCTCTCTCTCTCTCTCTCTCTCTCTCTCTCTCTTGGTCTCTGTCTCTCTTTATTTCTCTCTCTCTTTGTCTCTCTCTCACTTTCTCTCTCTCTTTCTGTCTGTGTCTCTATCTCTTTCTATCTTGCTCTCTTTCTATCTTGCTCTCTTTCTCTCTCTCTCTCTCTCTCTCTCTCTCTCTCTCTCTCTCTCTCTCTCTCTCTCTCTCTCTCTCTCTTTCGGTCTCTCTCTCTCTCTCTCTCTCTCTCTCTCTCTCTCTCTCTCTCTCTCTCTCTCTCTCTCTCTCTCTCTCTCTCTCTCTCTCTCTCTCTCTCTCTTCCCTCTATCTCCTCTCTGCTACCATCATTCCAGATCTCCTCCATTAACATTAACAAACCTCCATAAACCTCTATGCAGTCTGCTTAATGTATGTACTATATTTGAAAAAGGTGAACATTATTATAACTGTAAAATTATATGTTATAGTATCTCAAAATTGGAATGACTGAGCAATAAAATACATTTAGATCGGAGTCCAGACTGCTTACTGGAGTCTTGCTGGCAGACTGGCTGGTTTACTGGCAGTTATAGGTAACTGGGGAAGCACTGGGGAACGGGCCAGACCAACTCTAAGCTCAGCATGGTTTGGACTGACCACTGCAAGCTCAGCCTATCCCACTGGACCAGGAAGAGAACACATTCCTGGCCAGTTCCTCAAGCATGGAGGCGAAACCCCAAAATATCTCTAACTTCAGTGAGAGGAGGTGAGACTGTTCCCTGTCACCTCTTTGATTGTGTTTCACCTGAGTATGAAGGATTCATTATCAGAGAAGTCCCTCATGAAAAAGTACTACTGAATCACCACTCATCACTACTACACAATATCTACACAAAACCTACTGGTTTTACTACTACTTGCTATTGAGATGTGTAGTAAACCAGTAGTGAGTTATGTAGTAATTTAAGCAGTAATGGGTGATAAATTGGGACGATTCACATTTGCATACAAACACACATACGTATTAGTTAGCATGACGAAAACAGAGGCTACATAGCTACATTTCAATGGGGCTAGCAAACAGCTAGGCTAAACACAAGACTGTTTTGGATATCAATGTTTTTTTATGTGGTAAAAAGTATTATAAATCACTATACCAGGACAACGGCTATGAAAGACAGGATGACGAAGGACGGAAGACGATTACATTTGGGATTGTCCAAAACAGTAGCTAGCTAACAACAACCAACCACTTCCTGTTTTTCTTCTTCTGCGGTCAAGAAAAGCCGGTGTAGTCTGGCTGTAGTGTTGTGACTACTTATTTACTACCAACATCAAATAGTAAAAACTCTTTCTGATTACTATTGACAAGCCTGTGTAGTAAAGCTGTGTAGTAAAGCTATAGTGTCTTGAGTACTTACAGTATTTACTACCAACATCAAGTAGTACAAATCTCTAACTGATTACTACTGGAAACACTACTGTTTTCCTACTGAAGACTATAAAAGTGTACTTGTGTATCTTGAGTAGTGCATAAACTGCACATTTACTACAGTTTTTCTCAATTGCTAAAACACTAAACCCTATTGTCTGAACAAAATGCTCAGTTGCCTGAACCCACTGATTGAATCAATCACTCTTTTGGCAAAACCATAAGCACTTTTCACCTGTTTAGACATAACTTGCCAACACATTTTCATTGTGATGCACCCGTGCTGCATAATGGTGAGCACAGGTGACAAAAGTCAAACACAATTAGAGCACAGGTGTCACCACTTGAACACAACAACTCAAAATTGATCACACTTGTGGCTAATGATGTGAGGGAACATATACAGTAAGCCAGTTCAGAGAGCACTGGTTTGTGAGGCCCTACAATGGATAGAAATCTGAGAGAAAGAGTCCGTGTGAGAGGAGGTCGAGGTGGTCGAGGTGGTCAGCGAAGACAAAGAACAGTAATATCTGATGAAATCAGAGCTACTGTGATTGACCATGTTCTTGTCCATGGTATGAGCATGAGGGAGGCTGGACAAAGGGTACAACCAAACATCAGTAGATTCACTGTGTCCGCCATAATCCGAAGATTTAGAGAAGAGAACAGGTAATTACCTTTTTTTGACATTATAGTACAGTATGTAAATGTTGACAGCAATTACTGTATGACATACTATATACTGTACCACAGTATACTGTAAGTAAATATATGTTTCAGTACATCACTGTACCAATGTACTGTAGTATTGTAATGGAGGGTTGGTCTAACTGTTTGTAGGCCTAGTATTCCATGTATATTTTTTGTAACTCCATGTTCTCTTTTTGTAGAATTGAAAGACTGCCACATGGGGGTGGGAGGACAGGTATGTTCTCCCCACACCAAGAGACCCTAATTGTTGATATGGTCCGTGAGAACAATGCCATTAAACTGAGCGAAATTCAGCAGAAGATCATTGAGGACCATTTACATTTTGAGGGTATCAACAGTGTCAGCCTCTCTACTGTTGATCGTGTCCTCAAGCGCAACAGACTGCGCATGAAACAGCTATACAGAGTGCCCTTTGATCGCAACTCAGACAGAGTCAAAGAGCAAAGATTCCAGTATGTACAGGTTGGCATATATCCAGACACATTCAATATTGATTACTCTAAGTAGTGATTTACTGTAGTGGCCTAAATCACTTTTTCCGTATCACAAAACTATATCTATTTCTACAGAGGGTTTTTCAACTGGATGCAATGGAAAGACCCCATCAATACATCTACATGGATGAAGCTTGGTTTAATCTCACCAAAAGGAGAAGGAGAGGCCGTAATGTGATTGGCCATCGGGCCATTGTTGGTGTTCATGGGCAGCGTGGTGGCAATGTCACATTATGTGCTGCCATCAGCAATCATGGGGTTGTCCACCATCATGCCAACCTGGGGCCCTACAACACTCACCAGCTCCTCATTTTCCTCAATCACATGCGAGATGCTTTGTTAGGGCAGCAGGATGAGCATCCCATCTATGTTGTTGTTTGGGACAATGTGAGTTTTCACAGAGCCCTCCAGGTTAGAGAGTGGTACAATATGAACCAAGGTTTTATCAATCTTTGCCTTCCACCATACTCCCCTTTCCTAAACCCCATTGAGGAATTCTTCTCCTCATGGCGGTGGAAGGTATATGAACGCCAACCTTACACCAGGGTAAATCTCCTGCAAGCCATGGGACTTGCCTGTGGTGACATAGGTGTGGAGGCATGCCAAGCCTGGATACGGCATGCCAGGGGTTTTTTCCCCCGTTGCCTGGCCAGACAAAATGTGGCCTGTGATGTGGATGAAGTCCTGTGGCCTGACCCAGTACGGAGACATGATGCTGTGGCTGAGTAATGCACTTATTTGTATATTTTTGTACTTTATTTTTACATGGGCTTACTGTACACAAGTGGCAAACGCATAAGATTTCTGTTTGTTTTTACAAGTGCTACATGTAAATGCACAAGATTTCTGTTTTGTCTTTTTGTACAAGTGCTAAATGCACAGTTTTTTTTTGTTTTGCAACATGCATTTAGCCTACAGTGAACAATAAACATTTATTTCTCCAGCTTCATGTCCTGAGCATTGTGTTTTCTATTTTTCTACGTAGTGTTTAGTGACTGTTCAGTAGTGTTTTTAATTTTGATTGACTCGGGGCACGATTTGACAACATAGTTCAGTTTTGAGCACAGATTGAACTGTTTTGAGGTGAAAGTTTGGTTTTGCAAGAAGAGTCTGAGGTTTTGTGAATGTAGCTTGAAAATTGGGTTTTGTGTTCACAGTTAAGAGAAAATGAGAGCAGCTTTCAAGAAATGTGTCTTAGCAATCGAGAAAAACTGTATACAATTCCTACAAGTCTCTACATAGTCACTACTGCACGAATAGGTTTTGTGTAGTAATTCAGTAATACTTTTTCATGAGGGGTGTGGAGACATGATACAGTATGTCACATCTGCTCTAAAGACAGATTTGTTGTGAGGCTCCTAAATAGATGCACTTCCTCAATCAAGATAGCTAAAATCTAGCTACTTTCTAAGTTCTATCTCAGACAAATTTGGGAAAACAGTTAATGCACTGAAGTGTGGAAATTCCTCCTCCCCTGCCTAAGCAAGTTGTCAGACTCTGGCATCATTACTGAGAAAAATTAGATAAGTGATGCTTTTTATCAGCATTTTATCTCGGCAGGCTTTTTATTAGAAATACATTGTGGTTTAATTGACCCTGGTTAGCCAGTCGACCGCCTGCCCCTCTCCTAGCCTCTAGTTGGCTCGATGGAAGTTCCATCTTCTTCTAGTGAATATTTTTATTTTATTTTTTACTTTCTGCTTGTGATATGCTAGATGCCTTGTGCAAAATGTATGTAAAGAAAATCAACTTGGGCTGATTTGCTTGATCCTTTGTTGCTGCAGTTTTCTGCTCCTCTGATTGCAGAATCTTTAACACATTTTTTTACCTTATAATTATTTCTGGTACCATCCCCAGTGTCTGGAAGGCCTTCACAAAGGTGGTGACCCGTGTGACGTAAATAGTTATCGCCCCATTTCCAAACTCTCTTGACTAGCAAAAAATTCTAGAATCCTTCGTAAATACTTAGATCCTTTTTAACTACAAAATGTATTCTAAATGTACACCATTCAGGTTTCAGACCAGGTCATAACACCATCTCTGCTACTTCTTTGGTTTTAAATTATGTTCTTAATTGTTTGGATAACAAGAAACACTGTGCAACCCTTTTTATTGACCTGTCTACAGCATTCAACACTGTGGACCACTCATTACTTATTCAGAGGCTTTCATCAATTGGTCTGGACCAGGCTGCTGTAGGTGGTTTGAAAATAATTTAAAGAACAGAACACAGTGTGTATTTACTGATGGTGTAAAATCAGGACATAACAAAGGGTGTCCCACAGGGATCGATTCTTGGTCCGGTTCTTTTCACTATTTACATGAACAATATTGGTTTATCTGTACAAAAATGTACTTTCACCTGTATGCAGATGACACTGTGGTATATGCTATTGCCCCACAGCTGATCAGGCTCTGTCAGAGCTTCAATCTGCCTTATTGCCCTGCAGAAATCCTTTGTTGAACTGAAAATGGGTGCTTAATGCAGGTAAAACAAGTATATGTTATTTTCCAAATCACGAAAAAATGTATCTTATGATTTATGCGTACATACTAAGGATGGTGCCCTCATTGACCATTTCCTCGCTTATAAATATCTGGGCATCTGGATTGAAGAAAAACTAACTTTCAAAAAGCATGTGGCTTTTTCTATAAGAACAGGTCCTGTCTTTCTTTAAATAGCAGAACACAAATCAATCAGTCAACATTCATTCCGGTTATTGACTATATCGTCTATATGAATGCAGCTGCCACTGTTTTGAAGCCATTGGACACAGTTTATCAAAGCGCATTGCGCTTTATTACGGGCAACAGGTTCAGGACACATCATTGCATTTTGAATCAGAAAGTAGGCTGGCGATCTTTGAAGTCTCGTAGATCAATGCATTGCACACTTTTTGTCTATAAAGCTCTCTTCCATAAACTTCCGCCATACCTTACCTCATTGTTAACTTTCAGACGTATACATTTCCAGACCCGGACTCAGGGATGCCTAACCCTGGAGATCCCTTCAATCTCCACCATGTTAGGTAAATCTGCTTTTAGTTTTTTTGCGCATCTCATGTGGAATGATCTCCAAAACACCTTATAGTTGGTGGAATTGGTACCTCTAGGGCAATTAGAGGGCCTTTTTACTGAATAATGTGTTGTTTCATATAATTGTGTTTTCCTTTTCATGGTTTGTGCTTGCTTTTCATGTATCGTGTAATTGATGTGTATATACACTGAGTGTACAAAACATTAAGAACAACTCTATTTCCATGACATAGACTGACCAGGTGAATCCAGCTGAAAGCTATGATCCCTTATTGATGTCACTTGTTAAATCCACTTCAATCAGTGTAGCTAAGTGGGAGGAGACAGGGGAAATAAGGATTTTTAAGCCTTGAGACATGGATTGAGTACATGTGCCATTCAGAGGGTGAATGGGCAAGACAAAATATTTAAGTGCCTTTGAACGGGGTATGGTAGTAGGTGCTGGGTGCACTGGTTTGTGTCAAGAACTGCAACGCTGTTGCAACTCAATATTTGGAAAGTGTTCTTAATGTTTTGTACACTCAGTGTAGATATGTGTAGTGTAATTGTTGTTTATTGATGTGTTCATGCAGGGCTCATCTGCAAAAGAAACCGTGGTTTCATCATGACTCCCTGGCTAAATAAAGGTTAAAAATTGTAGTTCCAATTCAAATGGTCCTAGATCAGTTAACGTTTAGTAACCTGTTTCACATTTGATTCAAGGACAGATTTGTTATGTAGTTCCAAATGGTTCTTCTAAGGATCCTATGTCAGTTAAGAGGTAGTTAGTAACCCAAGCTCATCCGTGCTCGGATCTCTTCCTGCTTGGTGCCACCATAGTTGAGTTGGATCATATGACATCATTGGCCAGTCCCTCTGATCAGGACCTAGCTGTGATCTGTAATAATATGCACTGCATAGGGAGATCAAAGGTGAGATGTTAATCTGTTGGTCATGTGATGTTGTGGACTGCGCTCATGTCAGTAGTTAACAGGTGGTGGAGTGTCTTCCTGTAGATACTGGAGCCATAATATGTACTCATGTCAACTAGTGAACAGTTGACATGAGAACATATGATGGAAGTATACAGGAGTCACATTGTTCACTAGTTGACATGAGACCGTCTGAGCGTGAGAGCATCTGAGCGTGCGTCTAATTTACAGTCTTAAGCTTACCGTATGCTTCCCAGTCTAAATAGTTCACACATATATTATAACTACATTTTGTTAAATTTCTGTTCGTTTTGGTGTTCGGCAGCGTTCGGCAGGTTTCTTTTTTCTTGAGGCTAGCCAAAGTTTGGCAGCCAAAGTTTACGCCCCTTTGTCGGTGATTGGTCAACTGTAGGGATTCTTCAATGAAGTATTTGTTGTCATTCAACGACAGATGACTAGTTTTCATGCACATGTTTTCACTTGAGAAATACTGCACTGAACATCTTAGTTAGATGTACAATTTTGCAACTAAGACCTCCTCTGCAAAAACTTCAAAATTAATGACAGATTTCTTGATTTATCTTAGATTGATATAGACTATTTTAAGGAAGTGTTACTGTGTTATTGCTATGGCGTCTCAAGAGGGACAAACAGTAATATTGCCGCTTTTTTCTCGTTTTTCAAGCGAATGTCTTTTTAAGGGAGTATGCCGGTTTCCACTAGTTATCACAACCTTAACCACAGCCCTTTTTGGTCTTAATTTAAGGTTAGGGTTAGGCATAAGGCTAGCAGTGTAGTTAAGGCTAGTGTTAAGGTTAGGTTTAAAATCACATTTTAAGTAGAGAAATTGTAGAAATAGGTGGGGTTTCTGACTTTGTGGCTGTGGTAACTAGTGACAACTGAGTATGCGAGGCACAAACGTTCAAATCCAATCAAACTGTATTTGTCACATGCGCCGAATACAGCTGTTGTAGACTTTACCTTGAAATGTTTGCTTACAAGCCCTTCCCAAAGATGTAGAGTTGAAAAAATATATGCTATCTAGAACCTAAAAGGGTTCTTCAGCTGTACCCATAGGAGAACCATTTGAAGAACCCTATTTGGTTCCAGGTAGAACATTTTGGGTTCCATGTATAACCCTTTCCACAGAGAGTTCTACATGGAAACCAAAAGGGTTTTACCTGGAACCAGAAATGGTTCGGCCTGGAGCCAAAAAGGGTTCTCCTATGGGGACAGCCAAAGAACCCTATTGGAACCCTTTTTCTAAGAGTGTAGTCTAGTGAGTGTGCGTAGGGTCAGTGCAAGATAGAGTCAGTGCAGATCATTCTGCTAGGAGCAAACCGAACCTAGTATGCCTTTAGGAGTTTGGGCAAGCTAACTGAATGGCCCCTAACATTTCAAACTACATTTAGATTTAGATGTTTATTGAGATTAAGAGCTTTTTCCCAGGAATTAAATAAATTAAAACCGTCTGGTAACCTCAATTTCCAACCTTCATCATGTGAGTGATGAATAGGAGTTGGAAGGATGGCATCAAAAGAGACTAAGGCCTAGATTCAATCAGATCAAGTGTTAACCGGCGATAGCCGACACCCGCATAGTTAATGCATTGGAGCTGTCAAATCAGTGAGCAGCTGCTCTTGATCATTGTCACGAGCCCAACTCGAGTTAGAAGTTCAGAACGAGAAAGTGTAAGCTATATTGAAATAATGATTTAAAATCATGAAATGAAATAATGAGGATTTCTATCAGCCTAATCGATGTGTAGATTACATCTCACATTCCGGTGTTCAAAGGCTGCATGGGCTTTCTCTTAATGCGACTCCGGGCAGCCAATGGCAATGTCCGCTTTAAGTATAATGCCAGGAGCCACTTGTGGATTTGACAGCTCTAATGCAGCTCCACCTCCAACACCGCCAAAACAATCGCTATGCAGATGTCGGCTAATGATTGAATAGAGCCCTAACTGTCTGGTTGTGAAGTAGGCAAAGTACAACGGAGACAAAAAATTGTCATAAAATATATTTATTCAACTGATAAAACTTCCACTTCCAAAAACAGCAAGACTTACTCCCAGGGTGGCCCTTTAATTGTGCTTGGCATAAGGCTTTTAAAGTCAATTTCATTATCAAATACAATCATCCTTTTTTGACAGACATGATTCATAGTTTCACTTGCATTCTCTTTTTTGTTTTGTTGAATTAGCATATTCTGTGGTCCCAAAATTAAAGGTGACCCTTCGTCATTCGTAATCTGGCCTAAAAGGACCTGACACCCCGCTAACACTACAAAGCTTATCAGTTGGCGGGTTGATTCTTCCTTGGCTGTAGTGCCCTATGGCATCACACAAGGCGACTGTGCGTTTGAAACATTACAACAACACAATACATAGGGGCTTGTTAAACAATGCATAGGGGGATATTCCATTACACAATTCATAACATCTGAAAAGGGTCATAACCTAACCCTCCTGTTGTCATATCATCAAGACAATACTACAAGTACAGAGGAGCCTTCGGTTGCAAAACACAATTCAGGAATCACTTAAAAAATGAAAAAAGACATCCATTAATATTGCTAATAACACCAAGAGGAACAAACAAATAAACCAAATTATTGAAGATGAGGCTTTGCTATATAAACCCAGAAAAGCAAAGCCATTGTCATGACAGAGCTCAGTAGCTAACAGTTGTAGCTGTAACCTCCTATGATGTGTGTGTGCATGAATGTATGTCAATGTGTGTGTCTGTACACTGTTTATGCACTGTGGGCACGCTTAGTATGAAAATCAATGAGCAGGTCAATGCCTGTAGGCCTGTGTGTGTGTGTGTGTGTGTGTGTGTGTGCGTATATATATATATATGTGTATGTGCCAGAGGGGTATTTTCTGGTTCGATCGGGTGTGATGGAAGCGACCGCTGTGTTCCATTAAGCTGCCCTGATCCTGAGGCAGGCAGTCAATCAGAGATTACAGACAGACTGGCAGTGTGTGTGTGTGTGTGTGTGTGTCTGGCCCTATTCACAGATGGTGAAGCAGTTTCATCCATCCAAGGCCTGTCACTGACTGCTAGTCAGGTCTGCTTGTCTTTCTCCAACTGAATCATCTATGACATTATCCCAGCTATATTTCTATATTCTTAGCCTCTTCGCAAGCTTTGTTTGTTTGTTGACGCATCCTATCTCTCTATCTATGAAAAACTACAGAGCCCAGTAGCTGTCTACAACATTGGCACCGGAGGCAAAATCCCGGTAAATCTGTCACATTATAGCCACCACTGTGGAGTGCTTGTCTTGTGTACATCAGGGCTTCTCTGGATGGTTATCGCTCAAGAGAGGCGACAGGAAAGGAGGGATTTTGTTCTTCAAAAAAATTTAAAATGCTCTGAGGCTTAATGCAGGGGAGGCACGCCTGGGTGTCTCACTAAGCAGAGGGGGAAGGGGGATTGGGGGGCAGGGGGATTTATTTGAAGGATGCACGCACAGCGCGGCCCTTGAGGGGCTGAGGGGGGCGGTAGTTGTCCACCATGCAGCAGGCGGCTTCACCCTCTCCGGAGAAGAGCAGGCTCCGGAATTTGCCCATCTGTCAGAGGAGAAAGGAGAGAGAGGAGATAGAGTTATACTCCTTACCTCCTGTCCCTATCACTCACTCCAATACATCTCCAGTCATACAGTTTGTAGCCTTCATCAAGTAAATCAAAGGTTGTGTGGGACTTCTCTATTTAAATTATTTTCCTAAATAGTGATTCATGGAACTAAGCTTAGTGTCTTTCTGTTGATGCTTAAGTCTGACAAAGAGATTGAGGTACAGTCAAATGACCCATCTAAGAGATTTGCCATTAATTTTGGCCAATAAATTAGTAAGAGGTCACAAGTTCATGGCTACAGCCATTGGACATACTGTAAAGTATGTCCAATGTATCGGCTAATAAAAAAGTGGTCAGATGACGCAGATGCTAAGCTACAGGACTGTTTTGCTAGCACAGACTGGAACATGTTCAGGGATTCTTCAGACAGCATTGAGGAGTACACCACATCAGTCACTGGCTTCATCAATAAGTGCATCGATGATGTCGTCCCCACAGTGACCGTACGTACATACCCCAACCAGAAGCCATGGATTACAGGAAACATCCGCACTGAGCTAAAGGGTAGAGCTGCCGCTTTCAAGGAACGGGACTCTAACCCGGACGCTTATAAGAAATCCCGCTATGACCTCCGACGAACCATCAAACAGGCAAAGAGTCAATACAGGTCTAAGATTGAATCATACTACACTGGCTCTGACGCTCGTCGGATGTGGCAGGGCTTGAAAACTATTACAGACTACAAAGGGAATCACAGCCGCGAGCTGCCCAGTGACACAAGCCTACCAGACGAGCTAAACCACTTCTATGCTCGCTTCGAGGCAAGCAACACTGAAGCATGCATGAGAGCACCAGCTGTTCCGGACGACTATGTGATCACGCTCTCCGTAGCCGATGTGAGTAAGACTTTTAAGCAGGTCAACATTCACAAGGCCGCAGGGCCAGACGGATTACCAGGACGTGTACTCCGAGCATGTGCTGACCAACTGGCAAGTGTCTTCACTGACATTTTCAACATGTCCCTGACTGAGTCTGTAATACCAACATGTTTCAAGCAGACCACCATAGTCCCCGTGCCCAAGAACTCTAAGATAACCTGCCTAAATGACTACCGACCCGTGGCACTGACGTCTGTAGCCATGAAGTGCTTTGAAAGACTGGTCATGGCTCACATCAACAGCATAATCCCAGAAACCCTAGACCCACTCCAATTTGCATACCGCCCCAACAGATCCACAGATGATGCAATCTCTATCGCACTCCACACTGCCCTTTCCCACCTGGACAAGAGGAACACCTACGTGAGAATGCTATTCATTGACTACAGCTCAGCATTCAACACCATAGTGCCCTCAAAGCTCATCACTAAGCTAAGGATCCTGGGACTAAACACCTCCCTCTGCAACTGGATCCTGGACTTCCTGACGGGCCGCCCCCAGGTGGTAAGGGTAGGTAACAACACATCTGCCACACTGATCCTCAACACGGGGGCCCCTCAGGGGTGCGTGCTCAGTCCCCTCCTGTACTCTCTGTTCACCCATGACTGCATGGCCAGGCACGACTCCAACACCATCATTAAGTTTGCCGACGACACAACAGTGGTAGGCCTGATCACCGACAACGATGAGACAGCCTATAGGGAGGAGGTCAGAGATCTGGCCGTGTGGTGCCAGGACAACAACCTCTCCCTCAACGTGACCAAGACAAAGGAGATGATTGTGGACTACAGGAAAAAAAAGAGGACTGAGCACGCCCCCATTCTCATCGACGGGGCTGTAGTGGAACAGGTTGAGAGCTTCAAGTTCCTTGGTGTCCACATCACCAACGAACTATCATGGTCCAAACACACCAAGACAGTCGTGAAGAGGGCACGACAAAGCCTATTCCCCCTCAGGAGACTAAAAAGATTTGGCATGGGTCCTCAGATCCTCAAAAAATTCTACAGCTGCACCATCGAGAGCATCCTGACTGGTTGCATCACCGCCTGGTATGGCAACTGCTTGGCCTCTGACCGCAAGGCACTACAGAGGGTAGTGCGTACGGCCCAGTACATCACTGGGGCAAAGCTCCCTGCCATCCAGGACCTCTATACCAGGCGGTGTCAGAGGAAGGCCCTCAAAATTGTCAAAGACTCCAGTCACCCTAGTCATAGACTGTTCTCTCTGCTACCGCACGGCAAGCGGTACCGGAGTGCCAAGTCTAGGTCCAAAAGACTTCTCAACAGCTTCTACCCCCAAGCCATAAGACTCCTGAACAGCTAATCATGGCTACCCGGACTATTTGCACTGCCCCCCCACCCCATCCTTTTTACGCTGCTGCTACTCTGTTAAGTATTTATGCATAGTCACTTTAACTCTACCCACATGTACATATTACCTCAACTAGCCGGTGCCCCCGCACATTGACTATGCAACGGTACCCCCCTGTATATATAGCCTCCCTACTGTCACTTTATTCTATTGTATATATAGCCTCCCTACTGTCACTTTATTTTTTACTTCTGCTCTTTTTTTCTCAACACTTTTTTGTTGTTGTTTTATTCTTACTTTTTTGTTTAAAATAAATGCACTGTTGGTTAAGGGCTGTAAGTAAGCATTTCACTGTAATGTCTGCACCTGTTGTATTCGGCGCATGTGACCAATAAAATTTGATTTGATTTGATTTGAAAGTACATAGTGCACACAAGACTACTTTCAACCCCTGAAACAAGTCTATCTTATTTATCAACCTCAGGGGTTGAATAACATTTGAACATAAGGGGAGACAAGTAAGTTCTTATTAGACTAATATCCACCCAAATATTCTAATCTTCAAGTAGCTTCTAATAGTGCGTCATTAGCTACTGATAAGCGCTTAATACAGTGTTCCCTCTTCTGAAGTGTTACTGTTACCATTCATGATATTTACTGTATGAATAATTTATTTGATATCATATCTTATGTCTCTGCCTAGTACGGCACCCCCTCTAAAGCCTATGTACACATTTCCCTGTTCACCCTTGAGACGCCCAGGCAAAGGTATTAAATAAACATTTGACTGGGCAGTGTTAATTTTCACATAGTCACAAGTGAGTCAAGCCACAAGGGCAGGGTTTAGAGAAGATGTGGGCTGCCATTTTACAGGAACTTCCAACATGACTATGCTTGTATGAAAATGTGTGGGTTGAGGTTAAAGTAGGAGAATTTTCAAGTCCACTAGAAATAAACAGACCTCCCACATACTACTTTATTTTCTTTTTTTAGAAAAATAGGATGCCAACAGAACGTCCAGCTGGACAGGCACGTAGGAATCTTTTCAGTTTTGGTGGAGAACTGGGAACGACCTCAAAGACCTGGAATCTTGGAAGGACATGTGTCCCATTACTCTAAAATAGTAGAAAAGACTGCAGAAATAGCAGTCAGATACCTCTCAACTATCAAATCCTCTTATCTACAATACATTTTAGTTGTCAAGTAGACTATTTTATCAAGGAAGAGATTAAGAAAGGACGCTATTCCAGACTATTGGAACAAAGCCAGCATACTGTAGCTGCAGAGTGTAAATTCAACCCCTTACTACTCAATGAGCTCACGTGACCTATCGTACCTGGGCAGGGCTGACGCTGATTGACTCCTTGCAGACAATCCAGGTGACACTCTCCAGCAGAGGGGGTGTGGTCAGGGAGCCGTCGTAAGTCCAGTAGTCTAGGGACTTGGGGAGCAGGATGGTGGGGTCAAAGTTCTCAAAAGAGGTCTGCTTGCCCTGTAAACAAAGAGGGAGGCAACGGCAAGTTCACATCAGCAGGTCAATGATTGGCTCAGAGAATGACTGGTTCCATGCTAGCAGTAGCACCACTTAGAATGCTAGCTCCAGATAGACTTACCTTGGCTTTAATGGCATCAAAAGCATCAAGGACCTTCTGAAGATTGGCATTTTCATTTCCAACCTAACCAGACAAATTCAACACACATAAATGGCAAATAATAATGTTAATTTAAACAAAATATTGCGCTTGAAAATATATTTATATTATCTTTAACTAGTAAACTAAGTCAAAACAATTGAAGGTATACAGCAAAATGGCTGAGTCCATTGCTACACACCTGGAGGAAGACTCCTACAACAGCAAGGCCATCAGACTGGCTAGCAGCATCACCAAAACTGGGGTACTTGGTGTTCCAGTGCACCAGGTGGAGCTAAAATAAAGAAATAGGACACAAGCAGTGAGCAACCCTAAGGAGTATTTTCTTACCACCAGGCCTTAGGTCTTTTGTACAGTGGGGTTTAGGGGTTTAGACCAATTTGGAAGTTGCATGCCTGAGGCTTTTGTTGAATTACATAATGATTTAGTGAAAAGCAGGGTTGAAGTCAATTCCATTTCACCAAAGTCAATTCAGGAAATACATGGAAATTCGATTCACAAATTCGCAGAAATTCCTCATTGAATGTCATGGGAACATTTTCACTCCATGAACTGAAAGTTCACTGACCCTTATAAGTCATTTATGGAAAAAACTAAAAAAAAACATATTGATGGCTTGCCAAATACTGTATGTTGCACTACTAATGCATACCATTCAAACTTTGGTGTTGAAACTAAGGGATTCAAACCAAGTGTGTGTGACCAGTGTCAGTACCTCAGCAGCATACTTGGTCCCGGCCACAGTGTGCTCAGAACCCCTGTCGTCGCTGGCGCCCCAGTGGAAGTGGAACTGCTTTAGCCTGTACGTCCCTGAAATGGGCCCCCCTGTCAGAGCTGCCAACAGAACACAGAAAACAAAGACGTTAACATGTATAAGTGCAATGGGTCAACCTGTTATGGGCCCCGAGTTAGTACTACCTACACCAGTTTAAGTCCACTTTGTGTAATAGCACTACAAGACTTGCATGTACAAAACACATGAGATGTTCACATTTTGAACAGGATCATTATGCATTCATAATAAGATTTCAAAATACACCATGTTCCTTTCCTTTCTTTTTTTACTGAGCTAACATCTCTTTTAATCTTTGGTCCATGATGAAAATGTGTCACAAGACACAATGCGATGAGTTGTCTTGACCGGTATAATGTTAATATTAACAGAGCAATGCAAAAGCCGCTCTTGTGTCACTGCCACCCCCACCCCTCCCCCCACACTAGCACACAGACGTCCTGTTCGATGGAAGCAGCAGACTCAGTTCCTGTTGCGTTATCCAGACCCAAAAGCAGCAAACCCAAGGTCATCCTAAGATACTTTCCAGGTATTGTTCCTTTGACATAGTCATCTATTTATACCAATGTAGTGGCAGCAGGTAATCCTTGACTAATTAGTCTATTTTCATCTCACGTGATGTCACAGTTGATGCTGACAGACTAGGCTATAGCCTATAGGTGCTCTTTTAACAGGATTTTTAGGACATGATTCACAACAGTTGGTTCTGCTTGATAAGGTAGAGACTTATCTGACAAGTAGCAAAGGGAGTGAGTGTGTGAGTGTCTACAGGTTTCTAATGTAGGATTACATTATGAGACTGAGATTGACCACACCCTGTGGTTAGACAGACTACAGCTATGATGGTGTAATTTCCAATGTAGGCCTACACACAGACAGGTATGACTAACAGTCATTCTTTCTTTCAGGCATAAGCTTATATTTGTGTTTGAATATGAACTTGGCATTCAATTTCAATTAGCTTCCATTAAGTTAACACAACAAACATGATACATTTACCCTCTGAGCTCCCCTGTAAGCACTAAGGCGATCAAAAATACTGGCGATCAAAAATACTGATGTAAAGGATTACCAATTCAATATCCAAAATCCTATACCAAGCCACCTGACATATAGGCAGGCCTAATGCTGCATTTAATAGGGTGCTAGGATCACATGCCATCAGTGATTACAGAGACAATATAATCTATTGTGTAACAACTCTCAGGAATATAAAAATGCAACATCTTATATTAAGATTCAGAATGAGTAGTTTATAAATTTCTCACACCAATATTTTATCAAAATGAATGGGAAATCCCCCCCAAAAATGTAGTATTTTTTTTCTTCTGGATTTGGTTGTCATTACATTTTTGCACTGTATTAGGCAATAGCCTATTATTAATCGAATTATAATGACAGCAAAACGAGTAAAATATAATAATGTTGTACTTTGTTACTAAAAACATTCCCATTCACTCCTGACACATTAATGGTTAACCAGACTCAGTTCTATTTGCATAAACTGACCTTCTCCTTTTTTGCGCTAATGACCCCTCTTCCAGTCTAAAGGTTTTACGTGCAGGGAAAGGTTTGTGAGGGGTTGCGTTACCAATTCCATTACCTACTATTGTTTTCATGTCATAGTGTGGGTAGTGAATGAATATAGTCTCATCCAGCCCTATTCCATGACGATAATATTTGTTATAATATTTGTTACTTTGTAAATGTATAAATGTATGAATTATTAATGTTAAAGAAGTGCACAAAGTATCCACAACTGCAAGATACCATTTCGAGACACCTGTCATGACGCATGCATAAAGATTGACACTAACTTGAGTTGTCGTTGTCGTCGGCGTAGGTCACTTGAAAGGAATGTCCGTTGTTGAGAATGTCAATGGAGGTGGAAGGGTCGTACTTCAACGTGAGCGCCTTCAAGGCTGCGTCGAAGGCAGCCTCCCCAGGTACAATGTCAATGGGAGACTGGCGGGGTCCGTTGGCAATTGGGAAGCCTTCACACCATTTGTCGGGTCCTATAATGACAGTGGGGACATTGCATTTGGAGACAATAATACAGTATCTGTCAAAAATGTAGTCTACGTCAATTATTGCTTTCCAATGACATAGAATATTTTCGATAATCTTGCAGCTCGCTGTAACGGGGTGAGATTGTTATGACGCACGGTAGCCTAATAGCAATGTCAAAGAGGGATGCATAAAAATACATGTAGACAATGATTCATCAATGCATGACCGTTGTGTTTTCATTCATTCATCGGACAGTATATGCTGTACTACAGGTCCCTTTTAATGTCATGATAAGAACAGAGCACAAGCGCCTCACCATTGTCCGGTGCGTATCCCCATGCATGAGACATTGTTACTATTTGGGTATCTAGTGCTGTAAATCCCCCAAAATTGCGTCGCTCCGGAGTGCAAACAGCCAGTGTCCTCCACTTGACAACTGTCAGAGCTTATATAGGCTCCCTGTGGATTGCGTGTTTCGCAATGCGTGTAGGAGCGGGAGGAGTTATAAGCACAATCGATCGATGATCCCAGACTGTGTGTGTGTGTGTGTGTGTGCGCGGCACCACATATGTTGTGAGTAGCCGCCTCGCTATACATCCAGCGCTCCTTCATCCAAATCACTTGCCACTGGAAGGCGAGACACAAGCTGTATGGATATTCCCGAGCAGTACCATGTGCAATAACTCTTTGATGTTGAGCCTTCCACTTCCTAAACTCAAACGCTACAATTGCATTTTGAGTACACACACACACACTCAGGGGGAGAGAGAGATAACTCAAGAGTCCTTTCTTCCCTTCCCGTTTAATGATGAACATGACCATAAT
This sequence comes from Coregonus lavaretus, assembly GCF_964263955.1. NCBI lineage: Eukaryota > Metazoa > Chordata > Actinopteri > Salmoniformes > Salmonidae > Coregonus > Coregonus lavaretus. The sequence continues at coordinate 14,323,329 of NC_139989.1, forward strand.
TGTCGATAGACTATAGAACTATTTTTTAAAATATATATATTGAGCGTTTAGTCTATGTGGTATTCACGTACTTTAGGTGAAATTATTTATTGCATAGAGCCAGTGGCGATTTTAACGTGTACATCTTGGTGGGGCAAACAAAACAAAAAAAGTTGGATGCATGCCAGCAAAGCCACTACACAACACAACACTAAACAATATATTAATTGCACTATAACGGTGACAAACGGTGCCCACACACTGTTAGGGCCTACATAAAGTTGTCCCAACAGCAGAGTCCCAACACCTTACCACTGCTGCACCAGTATCAGCGGAGCCTTGTCTGCCAGTGAAACAGTTCATTCAGCCTAATTTACTACCTTTTAAAAAACATAGCTGATATGGCTGACTTGCTTTAACAAATGTGGTTTCTACTGACAATTGAGATGTACAAACTATGGCATAAGGGGACAACAAGCGGATAAGAGGCAATCTGTAATTTCAATTAAGACATTCATGAGTGAGCTAGGACAGAGGTAGTCAATATAACTATTTGTTCAGCACTTTAAAATGTACAGCCACAGAATTTAGAACATGGGCCGTTCTTACAGTGTTCTCCCTGTACACCAAGTCAGAACCGTAGGATAAATAAAGGGGGCATATAAGCAGACAATTAAATCTCTTACAATATTCAATGATTACATTCCTCTAAAACAGGTTATAGGCTACATGTGCACCACCAAGTCAGAACAGTAGGCAAAATTAAGAGTGGAAAATAGACTAAATTATTAGGGTGAGGCACATGGGCTACTAACAGCTTACTACACAACATACACTTAGTATTACTTTCTTAGCTACAGTATACATATCTCCCTGGCATATTACATCATTTATGCAGCAGCAGACAAGACATTTTTGGACTCAACTTGTGCTGTGCTCACTTGAACAGGAAGGTGGCGCGGCGGTCCTTTGGTCCTTCGTGGGCAAATTTTGTCATCAAACTTTGTCATCAAAGTCTGCCATTCTCTGGATCTACGGTACTTAAGACAAATGGGAACTCTGAAAAAAAAACAAGGTAGAATCATGATGACGTCTGTGATCTTCAGGTCGTAGCTCTAGAAAGAGGCCCGAGTTCCGGATGTACAATTCCGAGTTGGATGACCGTTTCCCAGTCGGAGCTCGATTTTCCGGAGTTCCCAGTTGTCTTGAACTCACTGAAGTCAGATTTCGCAGTTCCGAGTTAACAGTTGTTTTGAGCCGGCACAAATCATGCTTCATTGACAGCATGGCCAATATTGAATGTTTATCATTTTAAACATGGAAAAGAGACCCTTAATCCCAGACTTAGGACCACACAGTCACTCCACTGAATAGCAGGCTAGTGATTGCTTTGCAATGCTTGCAGTTAGCCACTGATTCCTTCCAAACCACTCATTGTTGAAGTTGCGATTTCCAACTTGTTGTGTAATGTTTATGTCCAATGACCGATGAGCTCCAATACGTTTTATCTATAATTTCTCTACATTATTTCTCTTCATATGACAAAGATTAAAAAGGATTTGCCAGTAGATAGTCGACTTGATTCATGATGATGACTGCTAGCTAAGATTTTGAAAGTATGGTGTTGACATGATCAGTCCAATCAAAGCTACTATAGATATAATGTGATTTCCCGTCATTTTATCTGTGGCCAATGACCTTGAGCCTTCTTGGATGGCATTTCTAATGTAACTCTATGTCAGCACCCAAGGGGCTTGCATTTTCGAGCTCTACCCTTAGACTTGGCGGTGAAGTAGTGTCCCCATGAGTGACAGAACACTGAGCCAATCACTGCGCAACTAGATAACTTTTTTTTTTTTTTTTACATTGTTTGCAAACTGATATGTGACATGTATTAATGCCAAACAGGCAAGCCCCCAAATTTCATTTTTTATTTATTTTTAGCTACAAATGTGGGGCTCAGCCCCACCTGCGCTGAATGACGGGTCGCCACTGCATAGAGCAGATGGAATTATTGTATATTATTGTCTCAGGTGGATGTTTTTCATTTACACCTAGCCCCAGGGCTACAGTAGTATATAATTACTTGTATTAGTCTATTGATCATGTTTAGGCCTACGTTATGACATTTTGCCTAGACTGAGAACAGTTAAGTATCTATCTGTATCCTAGTTTTTCTTTAATATTATAGACAGACTAACATATTTTCTAATATGCTGAAAATGCAAAAAATAACAGTGTTGCTTAAAACCCCTTTATAAAAGTGATAGGCTTCCCACTGGGCACACATTAGTTGAATCAACGTTTCCACGTCATTTCGTTGACCAATGTGGAATAGATGTTGAATTGACGTCTGTGCCCGGTGGGTTAACTCCGCCACTGAGTACACAAAACATTAAGGACACCTGCTCTTTCCATGACATAGACAGACCAGGTGAACGCTATGATCCCTTATTGATGTCACTTGTTAAATCCACTTCAAATCAATGTAGATGAAGGGGAGGAGACAGGTTAAAGAAGGTGTTCCTAATGTTTAGCGTACTCAGTGTACGCTCATGGACTCTGATGAAAGTGTATCTGCGGCGATACGTTGCTGTCATCTGGCGGTCATAATGAGAAAGCAAATGTTTTTGTAGCTGCTGCTGCCAGTGCACTCTGTCTTGCTAGCCGAAAACTGCAACCACCTCAGCATCGAAGGAAACGAGAACGGTCAAAGAATGATACGATCATGTCCTCAGATAAAATACATGTATTGCATAAAGGCTGTAGAATAACAACATGAGGCATAACATAACCCCGATCATTTTTGTGCTACTTCTCTTACCCAGCGTGGATTCAGCGCGGACAGCGTGGAAATCCAGCGCATCATGGGGGCGTTTCAATCTGCTGTCTTCGCGAACACTGATTGGTTCAGATTTAGTCGCATCTAAATTGCGTCAATCTCAGTTGCATCAACACGTTTTACAGTTGCCGAAGTCTTCCAATTCTTGAGGTTCGTATATATTGTTCTTCGAGTTTATCTAGCTTTGTGGATTCACATATTGAACGCACGTGATGTTACTGTATTTCGTTATATATTGTGACAACATAAGCTAATAAATTGTATGATCACAACGGGTCGGTCTGAGGTAGTTTAACTACCTCTAGCTAGTTAGCAACCTTGCTAACAACAGACGTTTGTTCTCTTTGAAATTATAGGTAATCATGGCGAAGAATAAACAAAAAGGCAAAAGGCAGCAAAATGTGTTCCGAGTGGCCAACAAACAGACAAAACAAAAGAATAAAGCAAAACCTGTCACTTCAACTCTCAAACACGTAAGTGGAAAATGGTAGGTAGCTACCTACCATCTTAGTTAGCCAGCTAGCTAGCTAATAGGCTTCACACAGTAGGGTGTCCAATCAAAAACGCATCTTTTGACCAATGGGTAAAATGTTAATTGTGTAGATAATTCCATAAGAAAACCAATGCCAATGGTCCAAACCCCATGTCTCCATCATAATCCGTTTAAAAGTTATTGGAGTTTTTACCGTTGTAGAATGGCCAAAATTAGGGTGACTATATAAATGGAGGCCAGAGGAAAAAAGTGGTCAAAAATCAGGAAAATTGCGTCACGTCAACCAGGCTGGATTCTGTACAAGAATGAAAGCTGCAATATTAAACTTTTTGGGCAAACTGACCACGTTCACATTGATAGATCTATAACTCACATGTCTTTCTCATTGAAAGCAAGTATAAAGTGGTAGTTCTGTTCTATGTGGCTATTTCTACGCTTCCCATTCTTAAGTTTCGTTTTTGCTTCTTTTACTTTCTGTGTTGTACACTAGTTTCAAACAGCTGAAAATACAATTTTTGGTTATGGAAAATATATTTCACAGCGGTTTAGATGGTACAATGACTCTCTATACTATACTTGCTTGTTTAGTCACAAACTGAAATTGGTTATACTAATAGAATTTTTGCAACCAGGAAATGGGCGGAGCGATTTCTGCAGAGTGCATCTTTAAGGTTACTGGCTACCTGACACTGACAGGCTCTCTTTGCAATTTAACTTTTCATATTTCTTCTCGAATCCGCAGGACATAAAACAATAGAGGTAAGATTTTGAGACACATGTAGTATTTTCATATTTTAGTATATGCTTTTCATATTAATTCGAAATTCCTGTTATTTTTCCTAGATCTCACAAAAACAAGCTAAAAATGTAAACGGAGCACTGAGCGTATACCAAACTTAATTTGAAAGTCTTTCACATTCCTATCAGCTCACGTCATGCAAATGTCGCTATTTGCCACCAGCGGAAACAACTTTGAAGATGACGACAATGTAAAATCCTAAGAAGTTGTTACTAAAAACCTACACCGCTATGTCAACACAGCTTGGCACTTATTATCGGATGTATTACCGTAACATTTCAATTAAATGCCGAATCTCAAAAAGGCGCCTGTCCCTTTTAATAGCTGGGCAACGGCACACATTGCACAACATCGGGTCTAAATTAATTGTTTACGAGGTTCCCATTAATTACGAAGAATTGTTTATGACATTCCATGGAGGGCATAGTGTCTGCGGGTTTTTGGTATTTCCTTTCAATTAAGAACTAGACAACCAGGTGAGGGAGTTCTTTACTAATTATTGACCTTAATTCATCAATCAAGTACAGTAATGAATCGAAAAAAAATATGGCGTTTTTATCGCCAGTAAGAAACTGCTAGCCGTTGGCTGCTAACAGCTGAGAACTGCTAGCTAACTGGCAAGCAGGAAAACAGTCAACTTCAGGAGTACAGACCCCTAGAAATCGGCAGATGGCCATCTAGTGGGAAAGTAAGAACTGCCAAAAATGCAATCAGAGGGGAATTCTTTTTTTGTTAAACTAGAGTCATACTAAGACAAAAGAAACGTGACACAGTGTGTAAATGATAACACATTAGTTCAGGAAATGAAGAAATTGATTAAAATACTGGAAGTGAATCCTGGAATTAAACAATTAACTATGCAAATTAGCAAAAGATGTGTGCATTAGAAAAATAAATGCCATGCTCATATAGAAGCTTGTCTCTAAAGCAGTGTTCACATTGGCAGTTTGAAGAGACTCAAATCCTATTTATTTAAATATCTGATTCGACTTTTTCCTGCAGTCTGAACAGCCATAAGGCACATGGAATCAGATATTTCAAGCCACATTTCAAACCACCTTCATTTGTGGTTTGAAGTCAGATACAAATCTGATTCCTGGCCATGTGACTTGTCTGAACGGTCAAATCTGATTTAATTGCCCTCAAGTGGTTTTTAGATAGTTATTCGGCATATCTTGTTGCTTGCTAGCTACTCTGTTGACAGTTTGACAAGAACATGTGGTAGCTAACTAGCTTGTTAATTGTTTACAAACAAATTAGTGAATGTGCTAGAAAACTAAACAGCTGGCTAGTTGACTGATGTGGCTAGCCAAAAAGGACTTGTTTTGAAAGTTGGATCATCTTATCCTTTGAGGCTTAGCTTGCTACATAACTTCTGAGTGATAGGAAGCACAAGCACCACCACCAATCAGCCTACACCACTGCACACACACCTGGTGTTACTATGACAACTAGCGTAGCCTTGTCAGCAAATTACTGCTGTCTGAACACACATCCGATTTGGTCACTTTTAATTTGCTGTTTGGACAGTCGGTAGTTAAAAACGGATCTGAAAAACAAAACTTAGTTGAGCATTAAGGCCTGCAGTGTGAGCAAGGCTTAATAAGCGCCTGATGTGTTATGTGATTTAAGCAAATAAACGCCCGGGCTATTCATTGAAATCTTATGGTAGGTTGCGAAATCCGAGTTTTTAGATGTAACGTTAATGATACAGTATGTTACGTTTGGTATGGTTACATAACATAGTTTACTTAGAGTGCATTCGATAAGTATTCAGACCCCTTGACGTTTTCCACATTTTGTTACATTACAGCTTTATTCTAAAATTGATGAAATTGTTTTTTTCCTCGTCAATCTACATTTTAGTCATTTAGCAGATGCTCTTATCCAGAGCGACTTACAGTTAGTGAGTGCATACATTATTTTATTTTTCATACTGGCCCCCCGTGGGAATCGAACCCACAACCCTGGCGTTGCAAACGCCATGCTCTACCAACTGAGCTACATCCCTGCCGGCCATTCCCTCCCCTACCCTGGGCCAATTGTGCGCCGCCCCATGGGTCTCCCGGTCGCGGCCGGCTACGACAGAGCCTGGATTCGAACCAGGATCTCTAGTGGCACAGCTAGTACTGCGATGCAGTGCCTTAGACCACTGCGCCACTCGGGAGAATCTACACACAATACCCCATAATGACAAAGCAAAAACAGGTTTTTAGAAATGTTTGCTAATTTATAAAAAATAAAAACGGAAATATCACATTTTACATAAGTATTTAGACCCTTTACTCAGTACTTTGTTGATGCACCTTTGGCAGCGATTACAGCCTCGCCTTCTTGGGTATGACACTACAAGCTTGGCACACCTGTATTTGGGGAGTTTCTCCCATTCTCCTCTGCAGATCCTCTCAAGCTCTGTCAAGTTGGATGGGGAGCGTCGCTGCACAGCTATTTTCAGGTGTCTCCAGAGACGTTAGATCGGGTTCAAGTCCGGGCTCTGGCTGGACCACTCAAGGACATTGACACTTGTCCCGAAGCCACTCCTGCGTTGTCTTGGATGTGTGCTTAGGGTCATTGTCCTGTTGGAAGGTGAACCTTCGCCCCAGTCTGAGGTGCTGAGCACTCTGGAGCAGGTTTTCATGAAGGATCTCTCTGTACTTTGAGCCGTTCATCTTTCCCTCGATCCTGACTAGTCTCACAGTCCCTGCCTCTGAAAAACATCCCTACAGCATGATACTGCCACTATAATGCTTCACCGTAGGGATGGTGCCAGGTTTCCTCCAGACGTGACGCTTGGCATTCAGGCCAAATAGTTCAATATTGGTTTCATTACAGTCATTTTTAGCAGACGCTCTTATCCAGAGCGACTTACAGGAGCAATTAGGGTTAAGTGCCTTGCTCAAGGGCACATCGACAGATTTTTCACCTAGTCTGCTCGGGGATTAGAACCAGCGACCTTTCGGTTACTGGCACAACGCTCTTAACCACTAAGCTACCTGCCGCCCTGCTGCAGAGATGGTTGTCCTTCTGGAAGGTTCTCCCATCTCCACAGAGGAACTCTGAAGCTCTGTCAGAGTGACCATCGGGTTCTCGGTCACCTCCCCTCATCAAGGCCCTTCACCCCTCATCAAGGCCCTTCACCCCCGATTGCTCAGTTTGGCCGGGCGGGCCAATTCTAGAAGGAGTCTTGGTGGTTCCAAACTTCTTCCATTTAAGAACACAGGCCACTGTGTTCTTGGGGACCTTCAATGCTGCATACATTTTTTGGTACCCTTCCCCAGAGCTGTGCCTCAACAAAATCCTGTCTCTGAGCTTTACGGACAATTTCGACCTCATGGCTTGGTTTTTGCTCTGGCATGCACTGTCAACTGTGGGACCTTATATAGACAGGTGTGTGCTTTTCCAAATCATGTCCAATCAATTGAATTTACCACAGGTGGACTCCAATCAAGTTGTAGAAACATCTTAAGGATGATCAATGGAAACAGGATGCACCTGAGCTCAACTTCTCTTAACCCTAACCTTAACCCTTAGCTAGCTAACGTTAGCCACCTAGGTAAAGTTAGCCACAACAAATTGGTATTTGTAACATATCACACGTTTTACAAATTCGTAACATATTGTACAAATTGCAATTCGTAAACATATCATACGAAATGGATGATGGACATCCACAAATTAATTAATACGAAACCTAACATATCATACTAAATGTAGTGTCTCAGATTTACGTACAGAATAATATGACATGCTCTGAGACCATCTTGGGGATCACCTAGCTACAACTGCTGTTTTCCAGGTTCCCTCATTTTCTGTGTAATCATTTCTTGATGGTGTTTCTCCAATTAATCCCATTGGAGTCATAGACTAGTTTCATTTTGACTGAATTCATTGAAAGAGAGAATTCACCCACAATGCCATAAAGTGTTCTTACCTTGTAAGCATTCAGCTGGCCACTGTCTCCAAATGCTAACTTTTTACTTGGCAAACTTTACTTGGTGATACTTCCTCAATTTACTTGATTTGGAAAGCTCTGGTGTTTTATAATCTCCTGTGGCTAGTTGCCCGTTAAACCCTGACACTCAGCAAATGCTCTGTGAGAAAAAGGACTGCAACAGGTAGGTGTCGTCTCACCGTAAAACGGTTGTTCCTGAAGGCTAACTTATCCGTCTTGTATGTGTATTGTGCAAGGGTAGTATTTCACACAGTTGCTGACAACTGTTTTCTTTCTTTGTATACAGATCAATGCAGTGAAAAACGAGAAGGTGGAGAACCTGAATAAAATATTTACAGAGGTCCAACGGGATGTCAAAAGTGTATCAAAATGCACTGCTCCAGAGCCCAGAAAGCCAACACAGGTAAGGTTAAACTGAGAATTAATGGATAACCTGACAGAGAGTTGAGTGTGCTGAGTACAGTGAGGGGAAAAAAGTATTTGATCCCCTGCTGATTTTGTACGTTTTCCCACTGACAAAGAAATTATCAGTCTATAATTTTAATGGTAGGTTTATTTGAACAGTGAGAGACAGAATAACAACAAAGAAATCCAGAAAAACGCATGTAAAAAATGTTATAAATTGATTTGCATTTTAATGAGGGAAATAAGTATTTGACCCCCCTCTCAATCAGAAAGATTTCTGGCTCCCAGGTGTCTTTTTATACAGGTAACGAGCAGAGATTAGGAGCACACTCTTAAAGGGAGTGCTCCTAATCTCAGTTTGTTACCTGTATAAAAGACACCTGTCCACAGAAGCAATCAATCAATCAGATTCCAAACTCTCCTCCAAGGCCAAGACCAAAGAGCTCTCCAAGGATGTCAGGGACAAGATTGTAGACCTACACAAGGCTGGAATGGGCTACAAGACCATCGCCAAGCAGCTTGGTGAGAAGGTGACAACAGTTGGTGCGATTATTCGCAAATGGAAGAAACACAAAAGAACTGTCAATCTCCCTCGGCCTGGGGCTCCATGCAAGATCTCACCTCGTGGAGTTGCAATGATCATGAGAACGATGAGGAATCAGCCCAGAACTACACAGGAGGATCTTGTCAATGATCTCAAGGCAGCTGGGACCATAGTCACCAAGAAAACAATTGGTAACACACTACGCCGTAAAATACTGAAATCCTGCAGCGCCCGCAAGGTCCCCCTGCTCAAGAAAGCACATATACAGGGCCGTCTGAAGTTTGCCAATGAACATCTGAATGATTCAGAGGAGAACTGGGTGAAAGTGTTGTGGTCAGATGAGACCAAAATGGAGCTCTTTGGCATCAACTCAACTCGCCGTGTTTGGAGGAGGAGGAATGCTGCCTATGACCCCAAGAACACCATCCCCACCGTCAAACATGGAGGTGGAAACATTATGCTTTCGGGGTGTTTTTCTGCTAAGGGGACAGGACAACTTCACTGCATCAATGGGACGATGGACAGGGCCATGTACCGTCAAATCTTGGGTGAGAACCTCCTTCCCTCAGCCAGGGCATTGAAAATGGGTCGTGGATGGGTATTCCAGCATGACAATGACCCAAAACACACGGCCAAGGCAACAAAGGAGTGGCTCAAGAAGAAGCACATTAAGGTCCTGGAGTGGCCTAGCCAGTCTCCAGACCTTAATCCCATAGAAAATCTGTGGAGGGAGCTGAAGGTTCGAGTTGCCAAACGTCAACCTCGAAACCTTATTGACTTGGAGAAGATCTGCAAAGAGGAGTGGGACAAAATCCCTCCTGAGATGTGTGCAAACCTGGTGGCCAACTACAAGAAACATCTGACCTCTGTGATAGCCAACAAGGGTTTTGCCACCAAGTACTAAGTCAAAACAATTTAAAACATTTTTGACATGCATTTTTCTGGATTTTGTTTTTATTCTGTCTCTCACTGTTCAAATAAACCTACAATTAAAATTATAGACTGATCATGTCTTTGTCAGTGGGCAAACGTACAAAATCAGCAGGGGATCAAATACTTTTTTCCCTCACTGTATCCTCTCTCTGATGGTTGTCTGATTGTCTTCCATTTTCCTTTCTCGCCTCTTTTTTTTTTTTTGTCAGGTTGTCCGTGAAGCACCGAAGGAGTCTGCGAATGTGGACAGCGCTGCCCAGCTGTTCTCTCAGCTATAGTGCAGAATGGCTGCATGAAATGAAATCTAGTTACAATTCGAACAGTCCACACTGCCACATTCACATAAGGGGCATCATCGCCACCTTGTAGAGAATGTAATATGACTAATATGATATGTAAATATGGTGGTATAAAAAATTGTGCAGATGTGCTGAAGAATGTAAAGGACTCATTTGTGAGAGGTTGACACTTGCTGTAAAATTGTAGATTTCCTGTTGGATACATCTGTCAAATATAATGATCAACAACCTTAAGGTGTCCATTGCATGTGTCAATGCTGAAATTGATCTCTCTTCACAAATCTATGCTGCCAATGCTGAATGTCAGGGTCTTAGCAGCACACAGTATTTCATTTATGAAGATAGTTTTTATTTTCTATTGGATTTTCACTCTTGATGAGATAATGTACTAATTACTAAGTTGTTCTTGTATAATCTACTGAATGATGTGTGGGTGTATCTATTAGTAAATCACTCGTTCTTCTACTTTTGAAATAACTTTGGGAGAAGTACATCTCGGCGCAGCTTGCTGGCAGTGGCTGGTTTTAAGTATGCTGGGCACATTCAGCGGTAGCCAGTTGGTGGTGCTTTACTGATGTGCTGCTGATTGCCTGTCTCTCTGTGGCCAGCCACCTGTGGAGAATGTATTTATTCAGTCAATAAGCATGGGGCTGTCACAAGACATGCGTGTGCCTGGGAAATGCTGCAACCGAGATTACATTAGCATTTTACAGCTTGTAACATGCGTCTGTAAACTGTTTTTCTGGAGGTGGTTATTCGTGAAACGAAATCTAATGGCAGATTTTCTTTATCGTATGTTAAATCATGTGTGTTCACCAATCTCATTAGTCTTTTCAAGGTTATAATCATAAAAGCGTCACCACTTAGAACTTTGGTGCTAAGCAGAATATTCCTTTAAAGAGTTGCTGAAAGTTGAGTAGAGATTTCGAAATGAACACCCCCCAAAACTGACTGGTATCAGGTGAGTGGAACAGTGATACATGTTCAGGGCTTAGCTAAAAAAAATATATATATTAAAATGAAGCTACAGTGCCAGGACATTACATTTTCAGTGTAGGCCTATATACATGCATTTGTAAGAGTGTAGCCATTGTATTTAATACGGCAGAGGAAATGGTTATCTTGGTTCTGAATGATTGGACACAGTGGGGATAGTGTGACAGCTGCTGCAGTGTAGAGGTGTCAGCCAGGCTATTGGGGCAGGTACATCCCACTGAGATTCCAGATGAGACCGCAGGGTGGCACCATAATACCCTGGGGAGAGAGAATACATATCACACACACATGAATTCACATAGGAGTGGAAAACACAATCATGCACACTATTACATTGAGACTTATGCAGTAGAAACCCTCCATCCAGCCACACTACAAAGCACAGTGGGAGTTTTATCTACACCCTGCTAGGGTGAGAAAATCTCATGGGGAAAAGGGTTGTGCGATAGCACAGGACATTGTGCCTGGCCTGTCATTTCCGTTTCCACAGTAGGCGGCATCATTTCAAGCATGACTTGCTCCTCAAAAGTGGTCCTCGTGACAGGAACAGAAAGCGGCAGAGAATTTTCGAAGAAAATAAGCTACTGTCTTGAGTCTTAGATGGTCGCAGTCCACTGCCCGGTGGTGCTGAACTTCGAAATGACGCTATTGCCGCTATTAGTGGTTCTAAAACAGCGTGATTATTATATTGGTAATTCTACACATATCAAAGTCAACATGACAGATGCACTTTTTGACAACATGCCAGTATGCTACCTTGAGTATGCTGTGGTACATTGTTCAAATTAACGTCCAGGTTTGTGAAGTACAACATATATGCCGTTTGTCCTAGGGTGTTATTTAGAGACAGTCATTAATTCTGCCCACTCAAAAAAGTTATATGAAGGCTATGACCTTTATTGTTTGGCTTATTGCTGAAACGGCAAAATACTAAAATGTCTGACAACTCAAATGCCACAGTGCATTTTAGATGCAGGTACAGTATATCACCATATGTGGTTAGCAGCTCAATGCTTGGGGTAATAAAAGTTACATTTAAAGTTTTGACTTAATCAATTAGAAAGTCAGTTGCTTCTGAAGTACGTTCTTCTTGCTATTCTTTCTCTCACCTTCTGAAGACACTAATACATTTACTTAGTACTGACCACTGAATGTCATTAACAAATGCAAATGCAGTGGAGCAGAGTTATAATTAAAACAAACAAAAAAAACGATTATCTAATCATCTAAATTTAGCCTGAGGACAAAATAAAATTATTGATTTACATCTTTAAGTAAACAAGACATAGACCCATCTGATTAAATAAATGTGTCAGGAAGAAGATGGTTGTAGGCCTAAGTAATTTAATGTAATCAAATTGTTGTTTCCTAAATAAGAATCTAATGAGGAGCTCTGTATTCTTATGTCCACAAGGTGGTGCTATTAGGAGACTTAAGGGTTATCCAACAACATTTCTGCGTGTGTGTGTGTCATGGTCGGGCTCAATTCAGAATTGACTTGCGAATGCCTCATAAATTCCATCTCAACTTTTGAATTAGAATTGAAATAGTAAACAGGATAGATTTTCAATTTGAATTAAAGGAAATATAATACCATTTAATTAAAATGCCTCTTCTATTCTATATTAGGTGTAGTTTATACAAATACATACTGAACAAAAATATAAACAGAACATTTAAAGTGTTGGTCATGTTTCATGAGCTGTAATAAAAGATCCCAGAAATTTAACAGATGCGCAAAAACCTTATTTCTCTCAAATTTTGTGCACAAATGTATTTACATCCCTGTTAGTGAGCATTTCTCATTTGACAGGTGTGGCATATCAAGAAGTTGATTAAATAGCATGATCATTACACAGGTGCACCTTGTGCTGGGGACAATAATGTGCAGTTTTGTCACACAACACAATGCCACAATGCCTCAAGTTTTGAGGGAGCATGCAATTGGCATGCTGACTGCAGCAATGTCCACCAGAGCTGTTGCCAGATAATTGAATGTTCATTTCTCTACCATAAGCCGCCTCCAACGTTGTTTTAGAGAATTTGGCAGTACGGCCAACCGGCCTCACACCGGCAGACCGCGTATAACCACGCCAGCCCAGGACCTCCACATCCGGCTTCTTCACCTGCGGGATCGTCTGAGACCAGACACCCGGCCAGCTGATGAAACTGAGGAGTATTTATCTCTGTAATAAAGCCCTTTTGTGGGGAAAAACTCATTCTGATTGGCTGGGCCTGGCTCCACAGTGGCTTCCATCATTCTTAAATTGAAGAAGTTTGGAACCACCAAGACTCTTCCTAGAGCTGGCCACCCGGCCAAACTGAGCAATCAGGGGAGAAGGGCCTTGGTCAGGGAGGTGACCAAGAACCCGATGGTCACTCTGACAGAGCTCCAGAGTTCCTCTGTGGAGATGGGAGAACCTTCCAGAAGGACAACCATCTCTGCAGCACTCCACCAATCAGGCCTTTATGGTAGAGTGGCCAGACGGAAGCCACTCCTCAGTAAAAGGCACATGACAGTCCGCTTGCAGTTTGCCAAAAGGCACCTAAAGGACTCCTAGACCATGAGAAACAAGAAAGCAAGATTGAACTCTTTGGCCTGAATGCCAAGCGTCACGTCTGGAGGAAACCTGGCACCATACCTACGGTGAAGCATGGTAGTGGCAGCATCATGCTGTGGGGATGTTTTTCAGCGGCCGGGACTGGGCGACTAGTCCGGATCGAGGGAAAGATGAACGGAGCAAAGTACAAAGAGATCCTTGATGAAAACTTGCTCCAGAGCGCTCAGGACCTCAGACTGGGGCAAAGGTTCACCTTCCAACAGGACAATGACCCTAAGCACACAGCCAAGACAACGCAGGAGTGGCTTCGGGACAAGTCTCTGAATATCCTTGAGTGGCCCAGCCAGAGCCCGGACTTGAACCCGATCAAACATCTCTGGAGAGACCTGAAAACAGCTGTGCAGCGACACTCCCCATTCAACCTGACAGAGCTTGAGAGGATCTGCAGAAAATAATGGGAGAAACTCCCCAAATAGAAGTGTGCCAAGCTTGTAGAGTCATACCCAAGAAGACTCGAGGCTGTAATCGCTGCCAAAGGTGCATCAACAAAGTACTGAGTAAAGGGTCTGAATACTTATGAATCTGATTTGAGCCCAACCATGGTGAGTGTGTGTATACGTGCGTGCATTTTAGGCAGAGAGTGTGGCTGTGTGTAGGACGTGTGTGAGGCACACTGAATGTCAATGAGGAGCTAAAGGCACATTTGCGGTCACTCTTATTGCACAGCTGGGTTTTTCCACTTTGACAGTCTAACACCAAGAGATCACAGCGCCTGCCCTCCACCACTCCGACAGAAATGAGAATCAGAGTGTATGTGTGTGGGATTTGCTCTGCTTTTAAGTCAATCTCCGGTCACTGTTGCTGGGACAGGGTATTTAATCTCTGACCAGTGGTCATTCTTTCCCTGAATGTGGCTGTCACAATGACTTCTGGGTAATACACAGTCATTTTCTATGGTTTTGACATATCCAGGAATGGGAAAGGGTTGATTGCTTGAAAAAGTAGTGAAGTAAAAGAATGACACTCAACAATGAAGAACAAATTCATGTATTTTTCCCTCAAGGTTGAGCCTTTGGAGATTGTGTGATTGAACAGGTTTCATTACATCACCAAGGTATTGCTACACAAGACCAGCAAAGGCCTAGATTGAAGTCTTATTTTGGAGCCCTGCCAATAAAACCCTCAACCCCGTGCTGCAGAACTGGATCCTCACCAAACAACCAAACAATCAAACCGACAGTGCGCTGTGCAGCTCTCCACAAAACCAACAGAGCATCGGGCCACTGCAAGCTGTTTAGCTCATCGGGAAAGAAATAGGTTTTACACTTGAGAGGACACATAGAAAACAGCCGTGGCTTTTCGAAATAGAATCAACAGAAACTGTGCGCATGCGCTCGGAGTCCCACCCGCCGCTGATTGTTTGGTGTGTGAGAGACAGAGAAGGGAGGTGGGGGGAGAGAGAGGACTATGGCTCGAGGGGAGTTTGGAGAGGTGTGTATGCATTTCAGTGAAGCAGAAAGGATAGTGCTTTTTTGGTACACCTGTCAGATGTGTGTACCAGGTGCATCTGTTCTCCCCATCTTCTCTATTTAGATGTCAGTCCTCAAGCAAGAAGCATCCTAAACACACATGCATGCATTTGCGCGCACACACACACACACACACACACACACACACACACACACACACACACACACACACACACACACATATATCAGACCTGGCTTCAAATACATGTGTATTTTATTATTTGTTGTTTAAATACTTATTTTCTGTGTATTTTAGTACTTTCAAATAATGTGGCCGAGTCACCTACTTCTATTGGAAGCATTTTCTAATAATTTCCTAGAAATGGCCTACTATTTGAAACTATTATTTCAAATACCAAACAGACCTGGGTTCAAATACATGAGCGTATTTAAATATTTTTAATTGAAAATACACTTATTTAGGTATTTTCAAATGCATGCCAATACTTTCCACATGTAGTTCCAAATACATTCCAATAATTAACTTGAAATACCATAAATAGTATTTGAACCCGGGTACACACACACACACACACACACACACACACACACACACACACACACACACACACACACACACACACACACACACACACACACACACACACACACACACACACACACACACACACACACACACACACACACACACACACACACACACACACACACACACACACACACACACACACACACACACACACACAACCCAATGTCACACAAGCTGTCTGGTGTTGACTGCTTCAACAATTCGTTCATCCCTCCTTCGTACTTACCTGCCTGTTGCCCTTCAAAGCACGTGCAGTGGACTGCTTCTATACCCCAGTGGCTCTGCCCAGCTCTCTTGCAATGCAGTTTGGCATTGACGTCTCAATATCAAAACTCACAGCACTCTCTCTACTCCCACTGAGAAAGTGCAGGCCTCTCCTTTGTTAGATCCATCTATCTATTTTCCTCAAGTGCAAGGAATAAGGATTGCTCTTGTCCTGCTGTGATGGTGTGTGTGGTTGCATATGAGATTATGCATTCTACAGTTTGTTTATATGAAGACACAGTGTATACAGTTTCATATCGTGATATAATTTAAAGGATGATATTATATCGATATTTGACTCCACGTATCGATTTGTGAAAGAAAAAGGTATGTGTCATTAGCTAGTGCTAGTCGGCTGTAGCTGCTCCAAAACTCTGGTATTCTTCATCCTATAGCTTGTTCTCCATCTTCTTTTTAAATAGTGAGCCAACATGTTTTCAGCACTTTTATTTCTGTGACTGATCAAAGCTAATTTTCTCATGCTCTCTCTTGTCTTTCTGCAGGAAACATATCGTGAGATATATGTTTGGATCATTAAATCACAATAAAGTCGCAGTATCGAATGACAATTGTGAGAATTGGCACCTAACCCACTGGGCACAAACTGGTTGAATCAACATTGTTTCAACGTAATTTGTCAAAATATTGTGACGTGGAAACTACGCGGAAAATACATTGGATTTGCAAAAAGTTATCAATGTAAACTGTTGTTATGTACCGTATGTCATCATGGTAACCAATTTTCAACATAGACAAACCTTGTATAAAATATGTTGAATTTGTACCTTTGAAACAATGTCAGATCTTCAACGTTATATCCCTCTATCAGAAAAAAACTATAGGCTGGGCAGCGTCTCCTACTGGAGAATTGATCTATCTACAGCTATTCATGTGGTCTCCCATCAAGGGTTTTAACCAAGCCCAGCTTTGCTATTTTTCACTGACTACTACCATGTGCTATCGTGAGAATGATTATTAAGAGATCTTTCAATAGCTAAATAGATTCACTGTTGCTATCGAAGTCAGTCCAAAGGATAGGTTTAACATAGCAAATGAAATGTAACCATACTTTGTCATATATCATCAATTATATTATTTAGGCCTATATAGCATTTGCGAAGTCATCAACAGCTATTGTTTCAATTCAACCCACGGTTCAACTAAAAATAGACAATACATTAGGCGTAGGTTAATAATGAATAAGTTAATAATGAATATGTTGGATTCACGTATCCATCTCAACCAAAATCAAAGTTAAAGATTAGGACTAAATTAAATCAAACTTTATTTAGTTTGTTTGATTTGATTTAGTTGTATTCTTTAACTTAGATGTTAGGTTGAACTCAAGACATGAATCCAACATATCAATTATTAATTTGTAGACAAACTGGATATTGAATTGTGTTTGGTTGTCAACGCAACCAAATATCAACATTTGAAGATATATTTTCAACTTGGATAGTTCTATATGTGCACTGACTTAGTCAGGCTTTAATTTCATTTTGTCTACAAATTAATAATTGACATGTTCGATTCACGTCTCCATCTCAAACGAAAATCAAAGTTAAAGAATATAACTAAATCAAATCAAACTTTAAATGCACTTTAAATAACGTTTGATTTGATTTAGTCCTATTCTTTAACTTACATTTTTGGTCCAACATATCAATCCAACATATCAATTATGAATTTGTAGACAAACTGGAATTAAAGCCAGACTAAGTCAATTGCACAAAAGATACATCTCAAATTAAATCAAATTGTATTCATCACATGCTTCGTGAACAACAGGTGTGGACTAACAGTGAAATGCTTACGGGCCCTTCCCAACAATGCAGAGAGAAAGAAAATAGAGAAATAATAGAAAAGTAAAACACGTAATAATAGATACACAATCAGTAACGATAACTTGGCTACATACAAGGTAATTGACGTACTGTAGACAATATATGTACAGTACATATAACATTTCCTTCAGATGTTGATATTTGCTTGCGTTGACAACCAAACACAATTAAATATCACTTTTGCAATACAGTAATAGCCTATTAACTTGTCGACAAGTTAACAAATTATATGTTGAATTCACATCTCCAACTAAACCAAAAATAAAGGTTCAAGAATAGGAATAAGCAAGTGGCTCAGATGAAACTATCCAAGCATTAGCTACATCTCTTTTAAATGTTGATATTTGGTTTTGTTGTCAACCAAACACAATTGAATATTACTTTTGGAATAAAGTGTAAATAGCCTAAAGTTAAGGCTATCTTACAATCTAATGTAACAGTATTTATTCAACCTTAAAATGAGTAACACATACATGGCCACATTTTTTGGTTACTGTAACTATAAAATGTTCTTATTATGTAATCATAGAAAGCGTACATTTTCAAGATAGCATGCAAAGGTTGCAGGTCTGTGGAGATGTTCAAAATTGCTATAATAATCTGTGTAGGTTCTCAAACAGCATTGATCACTTGTACAGTCCCCTGTAGCTCAGTTGGTAGAGCATGGCGCTTGCAACGCCAGGGTTGTGGGTTTGTTTCCCACGGGGGGCCAGTATGAAAATGTATGCACTCACTAACTGTAAGTCGCTCTGGATAAGAGCGTCTGCTAAATATGTAAAATGTACTGTGTACTTTTAATGTAATCTCAGTTGCAATCCAGGTCATTTGGTTGTGCTATTAGATGAAGCACAGTGATAAAACATGTTGTATAAATACAAAATATTTGACATTGCATTCCCATTTGAACTTGGTCATGCTTTTAAATGGTTGAAAGCATAGTGATAACACATTGGGAATTCAACAAACTTCTGGCAGTCTTTTTGAGTGGATGAATAAAGGTTGAAATCCCATTGATCAACATCTCAACCAAATATTAACCAAAGTGCCGTGGTTAAATAACACGGTGTGCCCAGTGGGAAGTATCATGATATTGTATCGTGAGGTCCCTGGCAATTCCCAGCCCTAATGTACAGTATATTTGTATTTTTACCATTTAGTATGCACACCTGTGTGTTTTCCACACCTTTATATGTAGATCGGTTGATTAGCATTCTATCCATGGTGAGACTTTTTGAGAAGTCTGCGACTTTCAGTGAAAACTCTTCATGAGTCTTGAGGCTCTGTTGGATGAAGGCTGGCCCTGCAGCAAGTCTTAACAAATCCCTTTTCAGTGAGCCTCTGTGGGCTGGGCCTTCCTGGGCCCTGCATACAAAGGGGGCACTTTTGTAACCCCAGGGCGAAAGGGCAGGAGATTATGAGAGGCAGAGCCCAACTTAAAAATGTGAAAAGAACAGACTACCAAAAAAGAAGAAGGTGGCAGGATTAAAGTGCAATTATCAAACTCAGTCTGCTCACTTAGAAGCTCAACAAGGTATCACAGTTTGACTTCGAAATTTGACGTTCGTCAATGTTTTTCTAAATGTCTATGGGTGAAGTCAAGGTAGGATGTTTAAGTTGAAACACTGTTACCTAACTTCGCAAAAGTGAAACCAAAAACACTCGCCTCGGGCTGGGGATTTTACATCTCGGTAAGTTAAGGGTTACGGTTTGGGATAGGGTTACGTTTAGGAATGAATTCTGAGTGGTTAAGGGTTAAAGTTTGGTAAAGGCAACCCTCGGCGCTGGAGCCTTATTGGGACCTGGATGGATGTCTAACTTTGACTTCAAACTAGAGTGATCTCCCTGAGAACCTACCATTGAAAGGGGGAGTAAATACAATTCCACCCAATACAACTGCGCAACATTCAATACCTTAGTCAGTATCTCCATTACGATGCTCTGCACTGCAAATTCAATGTTACAAACCGAGTCCAGGTACCAAAATCAACACTATAGATTTCCTCCACCCATCAGAGTTCATGGATCACACATCATTTTGAACACACATTTCCTGGTGGCCGGGCCGGTAGAAGGAAAAAGGAGATGTTCTCAAACCAAACAGGTGGGAACACCCATGGACATTAAGCCAGGGCCGTTATCTACTCTCTGCTCTGCAGGAAATCAGTCTGGGCCAGATAGCACACTGGAAACTCAGGACAACTCAACAACAACATCATCCGTGGGAGAGCTCCAATACTCTGCATGGCACCGTGGGAGCTTCCTGTGAGGTCACATAGATGGGTTGATGCTTATACAATATCTATACAAAAAATGACATTATGTTAGTGCAGGGCTCTCCAACCCTGTTCCTGGAGAGCTACCCTCCTGTAGGTTTTTGCTCCAACCCCAGTTGATTCAGCTTATCAACCAGCTAATTATTAGAATCAGGTGCGCTTGATTAGGGTTGGAGGGAAAACCTACAGGACAGTAGCTCTCCAGGAACAGGGTTGGAGAGCCCTGTGTTAGCGTATTGGAGGCAACGGTTGCTGATGTGTATACATGTATTTACAATCGTGTTATAGGGGCTAAGGATTTTGAAGGCAGAAAGACACATACCTAAAACACACACAGCAACATCGTTCTCAGATTTCTATGAGTGTTTCTGGGTAGCTGTACTAGGTGGCACCTTGCATGTATTCAGGGCGCTATTAATCAATTAAGCATTTACAGTGGGGGAAAAAAGTATTTAGTCAGCCACCAATTGTGCAAGTTCTCCCACTTAAAAAGATGAGAGAGGCCTGTAATTTTCATCATAGGTACACGTCAACTATGACAGACAAATTGAGAATCTTTTTTCCAGAAAATCACATTGTAGGATTTTTAATGAATTTATTTGCAAATTATGGTGGAAAATAAGTATTTGGTCATCTACAAACAAGCAAGATTTCTGGCTCTCACAGACCTGTAACTTCTTCTTTAAGAGGCTCCTCTGTCCTCCACTCGTTACCTGTATCAATGGCACCTGTTTGAACTTGTTATCAGTATAAAAGACACCTGTCCACAACCTCAAACAGTCACACTCCAAACTCCACTATGGCCAAGACCAAAGAGCTGTCAAGGGACACCAGAAACAAAATTGTAGACCTGCACCAGGCTGGGAAGACTGAATCTGCAATAGGTAAGCAGCTTGGTTTGGAGAAATCAACTGTGGGAGCAATTATTAGGAAATGGAAGACATACAAGACCACTGATAATCTCCCTCGATCTGGGGCTCCACGCAAGATCTCACCCCGTGGGGTCAAAATGATCACAAGAACGGTGAGCAAAAATCCCAGAACCACACGGGGGGACCTAGTGAATGACCTGCAGAGAGCTGGGACCAAAGTAACAAAGCCTACCATCAGTAACACACTACGCCGCCAGGGACTCAAATCCTGCAGTGCCAGACGTGTCCCCCTGCTTAAGCCAGTACATGTCCAGGCCCGTCTGAAGTTTGCTAGAGTGCATTTGGATGATCCAGAAGAGGATTGGGAGAATGTCATATGGTCAGATGAAACCAAAATATAACTTTTTGGTAAAAACTCAACTCGTCGTGTTTGGAGGACAAAGAATGCTGAGTTGCATCCAAAGAACACCATACCTACTGTGAAGCATGGGGGTGGAAACATCATGCTTTGGGGCTGTTTTTCTGCAAAGGGACCAGGACGACTGATCCGTGTAAAGGAAAGAATGAATGGGGCCATGTATCGTGAGATTTTGAGTGAAAACCTCCTTCCATCAGCAAGGGCATTGAAGATGAAACGTGGCTGGGTCTTTCAGCATGACAATGATCCCAAACACACCGCCCGGGCAACGAAGGAGTGGCTTCGTAAGAAGCATTTCAAGGTCCTGGAGTGGCCTAGCCAGTCTCCAGATCTCAACCCCATAGATAATCTTTGGAGGGAGTTGAAAGTCTGTGTTGCCCAGCGACAGCCCCAAAACATCACTGCTCTAGAGGAGATCTGCATGGAGGAATGGGCCAAAATACCAGCAACAGTGTGTGAAAACCTTGTGAAGACTTACAGAAAACGTTTGACCTGTGTCATTGCCAACAAAGGGTATATAACAAAGTATTGAGAAACTTTTGTTATTGACCAAATACTTATTTTCCACCATAATCTGCAAATGAATTCATTAAAAATCCTACAATGTGATTTTCTGGATTTTTTTCTCATTTTCTCTGTCATAGTTGACGTGTACCTATGATGAAAATTACAGGCCTCTCTCATCTTTTTAAGTGGGAGAACTTGCACAATTGGTGGCTGACTAAATACTTTTTTTCCCCACTGTAGCTCTGTAAGGCTGGATGTGTGAAATATAGATTTTTATAGATACCACCCCTCTCAGAAATGTGTTGAGTAAGATTCCACCCCTTTATGAAATGCATTGAGTTTCCTTTGAGAGTGAGAGACAAATTGTTCTGATCATTTACCTTTTAGGCACTTTTTCCAGAGGAAGCTAAATTCAATTCTCCCACACTTCTTTGGTAATCACCATGGTAACAACATTTGTCCTATTTCTACCAGTCTTTTCACCTTTCCTGTCGGTCTTTGTATTCTTTGGAAACTTCCATTAATTCCATTCTGTCAGTCGGGCCACTGAATGACAAGTAACGATCTTGGTGTGCCTTGTTCAAACAGTCAACTTGAGACGGTCCCTGGCAGACAACTCAAAGTAAACCCCAGTGACAGGTGTCTGAAAAATCGATTTAGTGCATGTCAAGGCAAAGTGTGTGCCATGGGACTCCGCAAAGTGAGATCAGTGGTCTGTTTTGACAGTCAAAACCATTTTGTTTGAATATTCCAAGTGGAATGACAGACAAATGGAGACTTCACATTGGTATACACTGTAAACAGTATACTATGTAACCTACATTTATCAGATGAGAATCACACTTCAATCTAAAAATCTGCACTGCTGTTTTCCTCCATAACATTACAGTCACTACATGAATATTTTCTCTAACAAGACGTTGGAATGCAGCAAAGCGTTTGACCTTCAGCACCTGCAATTACAACCAAGACACTGCTTAACCCTATCCCATTTCACAACATGCACTTTTCCCACCAAATCAACTGCAGTCATTCCAGAGGTAGATGGGCCGGCCCTGCATCGATTGAGCCACATCCCTTAATTAAAAATCTAATTAAGAGAGACCACGAATGCTGACATTCACATCGAGCTGTATCTAAGCACCCCCACACACACACTCCTTGTTTTCCTCGTCACTTGCTCCCCCACCTTCTAATGAAGCACACCACACTGCCCTGCATGCGCTCGCAGCTGTTTAGTAAATAAACTAATGCACGCGAAGCAGGGAATTCAAATTCAGCAGCCCCCTCGCATAATTTATATATGACCGCACTGCAGGAGCCATTCATATCACCATTAGGATTCTTATAACTCAATTTGAGATCCATGCCATTACATCTTGGCGTATCTTCATCATCTTGATGACAGTTGGCTGGGAGACTATTTATGGATACATACACAGACATGCTTGGTAGTTTTTGCAGTGGGGGCATTTCCTATTATACCTAACCTTTTGAAAGGTTACAGCCTTTCGTTTGACATTTTAGAAATGGCCCGTTTGCTTCTGCAGGCACGTCATCAATGTGTGGCATAACTCAT
Source organism: Coregonus lavaretus (assembly GCF_964263955.1). Classification (NCBI taxonomy): domain Eukaryota; kingdom Metazoa; phylum Chordata; class Actinopteri; order Salmoniformes; family Salmonidae; genus Coregonus; species Coregonus lavaretus. The sequence continues at coordinate 14,346,971 of NC_139989.1, forward strand.
ATATTTCTTCGACAGGCACCCGAGACCTAGAGGGCGAGAAATAAATGTGCCATGATTTCTTGTAATGTAGCCATTGGATGCATTGCTCTCTTCGAAGTATAGTCAGAGAGGCACTTGTCTATATTATCACACCCAAAATATTATATAATAGAACATGCTAGTGTGAGGACTCCTTTCATTTTTCATTTCAATTGCCTTAAGCGTGCTCCAGGCTGCTCTTTGACATAGTTAATCAAGTGTTAACAGTATTACATGCATAATTTCATCTGAAGGCTAAATGAGTTCCTCATGTGAAATGAGCCTTCAGCTCTAAACTAGAGTGATCAGGGAGTTCACAATCCTAGTTGCAAGAGCTGAGGAACATTATTACGTCGGCAACATAATATTAATGGGAGAGGAAGTTTAAACTAATGTTTTTTTAGCGGTGGTGCATGGCACTATCTTCTAACTGATCTGGTCTGCTGTATATTGATTCCCCAATACTATTTCCCTCTTCATGCATGTCTGTACATGTCCGTATATTTGACACATCCTCATGCCTATAGAGAGTATTGTTGAGTCTTATAAATTACACCTTAGACACTGAGTGTGCAATGAAATGGGAATTTCACTGCCTCCAATTGAGTTGTCTAATACAATCTAAAGCTACTGGGCTCGATAATCTAACGAGGCAATATGTGAATATTGAGAGAATACATTGAATACTATTTCCTTCAGTGCTCTTAGCACAACTGAGAAAATATCAATGCAATCTCCAAAGAAAACAGCGATATGGCATGGCTGGCCCTTTTAACCCATAAGGAGAAACAAAATACTTTTAAAATATATTTTTAGGTAACATTTTTAGGATACTGTACATGTGAAACATAAACAATAATGTATTAGTTTTTGTGTATTATACAGTACATTGTAAATACATTCCAACATATATTACGAAATTCACTGCTCGACTGAGCTACCTTACAGATAATTGTACAGTGGGGAGAACAAGTATTTGATACACTGCCGATTTTGCAGGTTTTCCTACTTACAAAGCATGTAGAGGTCTGTAATTTTTTATCATAGGTACACTTCAACTGTGAGAGACGGAATCTAAAACAAAAATCCAGAAAATCACATTGTATGATTTTTAAGTAATTAATTTGCATTTTATAGCATGACATAAGTATTTGATAAATTAGAAAAGCAGAACTTAATATTTGGTACAGAAACCTTTGTTTGCAATTACAAAGATCATATGTTTCCTGTAGGTCTTGACCAGGTTTGCAGACACTGCAGCAGGGATTTTGGCCCACTCCTCCATACAGACCTTCTCCAGATCCTTCAGGTTTAGGGGCTGTTGCTTGGCAATACGGACTTTCAACTCCCTCCAAAGATTTTCTATTGGGTTCAGGTCTGGAGACTGGCTAGGCCACTCCAGGACCTTGAGATGCTTCTTACGGAGCCACTCCTTAGTTGCCCTGGCTGTGTGTTTCGGGTCGTTGTCATGCTGGAAGACCCAGCCACGACCCATCTTCAATGCTCTTAATGAGGGAAGGAGGTTGTTGGCCAAGATCTCGCGATACATGGCCCATTCCATCCTCCCCTCAATACGGTGCAGTCGTCCTGTCCCCTCTGCAGAAAAGCATCCCCAAATAATGATGTTTCCACCTCAATGCTTCACGGTTGGGATGGTGTTCTTGGGTTTGTACTCATCCTTCTTCTTCCTCCAAACATGGCGAGTGGAGTTTAGACCAAAAAGCTCTATTTTTTTCTCATCAGACCACATGACCTTCTCCCATTCCTCCTCTGGATCATCCAGATGGTCATTGGCAAACTTCAGACCGGCCTAGACATGCACTGGCTTGAGCAGGGGGACCTTGCGTGCGCTGCAGGATTTTAATCCATGACGGCGTAGTGTGTTACTAATGGTTTTCTTTGAGACTGTGGTCCCAGCTCTCTTCAGGTCATTGACCAGGTCCTGCCGTGTAGTTCTGGGCTGATCCCTCACCTTCCTCATGATCATTGATGCCCCACGAGGTGAGATCTTGCATGGAGCCCCAGACCGAGGGTGATTGACCGTCATCTTGAACTTCTTCCATTTTCTAATAATTGCATCAACAGTTGTTGCCTTCTCATCAAGCTGCTTGCCTATTGTCCTGTAGCCTATCCCAGCCTTGTGCAGGTCTACAATTTTATCCCTGATGTCCTTACACAGCTCTCTGGTCTTGGCCATTGTGGAGAGGTTGGAGTCTGTTTGATTGAGTGTGTGGACAGGTGTGTTTTATACAGGTAACGAGTTCAAACAGGTGCAGTTAATACAGGTAATGAGTGGAGAACAGGAGGGCTTCTTAAAAAAAAACTAACAGGTCTGTGAGAGCCGGAATTCTTACTGGTTGGTAGGTGATCAAATACTTATGTCATGCAATAAAATGCACATTAATTACTTAAAAATCATACAAGGTGATTTTCTGGATTTTTGTTTTAGATTCCGTCTCTCACAGTTGAAGTGTACCTATGATAAAAATTACAGACCTCTACATGCTTTGTAAGTAGGGAAACCTGCAAAATCGGCAGTGTATCAAATACTTGTTCTCCCCACTGTATGTGTGGGGTACAGACATAAGGTAGTTAAACACTATTAGTCCTTGCAACTTATTATGTGACTTGTTAAGCAAATATTTACTCCTGAACTTATTTAGGCTTGCCATAACAAATGGCTTGAATACTTTTTGACTTTTTTTATTAGTACAATTAAAAAAAAACGTTATTCCACTTTGACATTATGGGGTATTTTGTTTAGGCCAGTGACCAAATATCTGACTGTAACACAACAAAATGTGGAAAAAGTCAAGGGGTGTGATTGTGTGAATACTTTCTGAAGGAACAGTACAGTAGAATCGTAAGAATTGTGAGACTCTGCACCTAACCCACTGGGCACAAACTGGTTGAATCAACATTGTTTCAACATCAGTATTGTGATGTGGAAATTACGTGAAAAATACATTGGATTTGCAAAAAGTAATCAAGGTAAACTGTTGTTTTGCGGGTGAAATTTCAACCAAAATCAAAATTAAATCAAATTGTATTTGTCACATGCGCCGAATACAAGAGGTGTAGACCTTACTGTGAAATGCTTAATACTGTGAAATACCAACAATGCAGAATAAAAATGAAAAGTAAGTAACAAAATATTTGCGAAATAAATAAGGAAAAGGACGTATGAAAAAAAGAACACAATGAAATAACAATAACGAAGCTATATACAGGGGGTACCGGTACTGAGGCAATGTGTGGGGGTACAGGTTATTCGAGGTAATTGAGGTAATATGTAGATGTAGGTAGGGGTAAAGTGATAATAAACAGCGAGTAGCAGCAGCGTAAAAAGCTGGTCAATGCAAATAGTCCAGGTAGCCATTTGATTAACTGTTTAGAAGTCTTATGGCTTGGGGGTAGAAGCTGTTAAGAAACCTTTTAGACCTAGACTTGGCGCTCTGGTACCGCTTGCCGTAAGGTAGCAGAGAGAACAGTTTATGACTAGGGTGGCTGGAGTCTTTGACAATTTTTAGGGCCTTCCTTTGACTCCCTGGTATAGAGGTCCTGGATGGCAGGAAGCTTGGCCCCAGTGATGTACTGGGCCGTACGCACTACCCTCTGTAGCACCTTGCGGTAGGATGCCGAGCAGTTACCATACCAAGTGGTGATGCAACCAGTCAGGATACTTTCGATGGTGCAGCTGTAGCACTTTTTGAGGATCTGAGGACCCATGCCAAATATTTTCAGTCTCCTGTGGGGGAATAGCCATTGTCGTGCCCTCTTCACGACTGTCTTGGTGTGTTTGGACCATGATAGTTTGTTAGTGATGTGGACGCCATGGAACTTGAAGCTCTCGACCCGCTCCACTCGATGTGAATGGGGGCGTGCTCTGCCCCCCTTTTCCTGTAGTCCACGATCAGCTCTTTTGTATTGCTCACTTTGAGGGAGAGGTTGTTGTCCTGGCACCACACTGCAAGGTCACTGACCTCCTCCCTGTAGGCTGTCTCATCGTTGTCTGTTATCATGCCTACCACCGTTGTGACGTCGGCAAACTTAATGATGGTGTTGGAGTCGTGCCTGGCCATGCAGTCATGGGTGAACAGGGAGTACAGGAGGGGACTGAGCACGCACCCCTGAGGGGTCCCCGTGTTGAGGATCAGTGTGGTAGATGTGTTGCTGCCTACCCCTTACCACCTGGGTGCAGCCCATCAGGAAGTCCAGGTTCCAGTTGCAGAGGGAGGTCTTTAATCCCAGGGTCCTTAGCTTAGTGATGAGCTTTGAGGGCACTATGGTGTTGAACACTGAGCTGTAGTCAACGAACACCATTCTCACGTAGGTGTTCCTTTTGTCCAGGTGGGAAAGGGAAGTGTGAAGTTCCATAGAGATTGCGTCATCTGTGGATCTGTTGGGGCGGTATTGTTAAGTTGTGTAATTCGAATCTGGTATCAGAACAGAATTTAACACTAAGTCACTGAATATATTATCAGCTTTTTTATTCATATAATTAGTCATGCGGATAAATGGTAAATGCAATTTTCGTATATACGGGTTCACTGTAACACCTCGCAGGGCAAAACAGAGAACTAACTGTCCCAACCCAAAGTTATTATTTTAATACTCTGACAGAGATAGTTCCCGTTCAAAGCGTGCCTGTCAGAGTAGAGGCTGAGCGTGGTTTAAACTTACTCAGCCTATCGTTGGCGCACAGGCTGGTCCCAGCCCCTTGACGCTTCACTGTTGCCGGGCATTAGTTGTTTTTTGCAACTTGTCTCGAGAGTCAGCAACCCTCAGACATAGTTTCCTCTTCTTCATTGTTGTCATCCTTGAGCGGTTTAACAAAGAGGCAGTGTGTGTGTGTCACAAGTCTATCTCAGCCTCCCCCCTAACGGTTCCTCACATTAGTCACAGCTTGTTATGTTAAACAATCTATATCAGTACAGCACAAACCTATTATGTTTAATAATTAATGTATTATTTTTAAGCTAGGCATCACATCTAATTATAAGAAAATAGATACCAACAATCCCCCTTTTCACACCCGCTGGGTGTGAACCCAAAATAGAAATTTAGGATTCCCCCTTTTGACACCCACTAGGGTGTCACTCATTAAAATACAATACAAACAAAAATAATCACACTTTTATTCATAGGCAATAATGATAATAAAAAGGCCTTCAGTCCTTCCATCTACATCTAACTTGTACTAGGTTGGCTACCAGCCACCCAGGAACTTCAAACCTTCACATAAGGAAAGACAAACATTCACAATAGTTAAAATGGATTTATAAAACATAAAAACACAAACAGGGAATTTTGATTCCCCCTTTAGACACCCACTAGGGTGTCACTCCACCACTTCACCAATAGCAAACCAAGGGTCATCCTTTGTTAACCCCATTTTCCTCCGAAAGCTAGACTCAGTGTCTGCATCTCCTTCTTGAGCCTCCAGAAAAGGCATCATACCAGCAGCGTGCACGACATCTGTAACAGACTTTCTCAGACAAGGGATAATACAGGCAGCACAGCACATCAAAATTAAAAACATAACGATTAGGGTCAGAAATCCAGTAACCACCAGTGCAGCATACTTACCAAACCACTCACCCAACCAGGAGAACAGTCCAGTTTCCTCCACTCCAGCCATGCTCTTCATTTCAGCTGATAGTTTATCTAAACCAACTAGGGCTTTAGAGATACTCCCGTCAGGACTGGTATTGTTAGGGATAAACGTGCAACAATGGCTTACCATTCTATAGACACCACCTCTTTCTGCCTGATCTAGAGCCAACCTCTTTTACTAAGTCATGAGTGAGATGGCAGATAATTGTTCAGAGATCCCTTTTGCTGCATCCCTAGTCTAGCCAATAAATCGTTGTTGGTCGTAATAGATATAATTAATCCAATCCACAATTTTGCTTGTCACCCACCAAAAGAACGTGGTAGTAAACCCTTCCCCTATTTGTTTCATAGCTCGGTATCCATCCGATACCCCCCTTGGTATCCCAATCGCATCCATCTAAATAGGGCTATTCTCCTTCTTGTTAAAACTCCTCCTACATCTGTTTAATCCTTGGTTCCTGGTGACTAATTCTAACTAGCTGAACCAGTAGAACCAGGGCGCACGTATCTAGCCACCCTTTTGGAATTCTCTGCCTTATACTGCCTTTACTGGCACACGCCCACCACACATCGGTTACAGGGGCTGTAAGGTTTAGAATTCTCTCCTGTGCTTCCGAACTTAAGTCCGTCACATTACTACTATCTCCAATTGATAATTGGTGGTCTTTGTTTCTCTTTACCCCCCATCTGGATGTTCAGTCCCGCCCGGTCTCATATCCCAGTCCCCAAGTGTGTTTAAACACTTGAGTCTAGGAACAATCCGCCGTGGGGGCCGAACACGAATATAATGGGATTTTATAATCCCAATTTGCTTATTGACATGTACCCCACCCGTTGGCTACGTCCCTAACCCTTATTTTGAATCTGACAGTCTGCCCTTCTCTGACTCCCATTTTGTAGGCCACTCGTCCTTGACGGTCAGTATGTCGGGTCGCTTCTCTTCTCTTTTACTTCTTAACAATGGTAAGGGCATAGCGTAATTGGTGGTGGATCTTGACATATCAAGATCATTGCCGAGACTATGATGCAGCTCAAGTCACCCATATTCCCAAAAACCGCCAACCCTCTCCTGTCCTCAGTCTTTCTGCTTGGTACTACCCCATACTCACACCCTGAGAACACACTACAGTGATGATAGGTCGGGATGGGAGATCTTCGTTAACAGAGGTGATCCCCAGACCCTATTGGTCTAGTTCTTCTCTCTAACTCTGCATGTGTTGAGTGGTGCTTGCATGTGTTCTTACCTTTTTGCAGTAGGTAACGTGGACCCAGGTTGCTCTTTCTGCTATTCTAATGGCAAAGGCAGTGACCAATATAACCTGATAGGGCCCTTCCCAACAGGCCTGCTTCCAGTCTTTCTTCTTTAGGGACTGGATGCTCACCAGTCACCTGGTTAGATAGAGTGGGTCACCTTCTCCTTTAGTTCACCTGTGGGGCACAAAACCTCTGACATACGGGTGTGGTTAATAAACTACCTTCACACGTGTTCAGCTCTCAATTTCTGACTGCATTCTCTTTCTAGACTGTATCAAAAAAAAAATGTTTTTTGTTTTTTTTAAAGTATTTTGTCCTCTCCTTCGTATATATTTATTATTTAATCCTACCATCTACTATCATCCCCCTTTTGACACGTTTTGCCCATGTGTCAATATTACCACCTACCTAAACAATCACTTAGGTAATATTGGTAATTTATCATCCAATTGCCATCCCTTATTTTTTTTATTTTTTTTAGACTGTTGCTTCTTTATTGCTCCTCCCACTTCCTTTGTCTTTTATGGCGGCTAAATTCTACTTTCATTCAGTTCAGAATCAATAGTTAACCAATCAATCAATCCCTTATCTTGTAAAAACACTCATGTTTAGTTCAAACTCTGTTCTACCCCGGCTCTCCCGGGCTTGACCTGAAGACTGATGGTTGGACATGACAGGTCCATACTTAAATATTTAAAACCTAACACAAACCCCCTAAATTTAACATAACAACCCTTTATAACCATCATACTAGGTGTGTTGTTTTTTATTTGAAAAACCCAATTTGAAAAACAACAACCACAAATAGCCAGGCCCCACTTAATTTGGTAGCTCACTTTTATGACCTAAATACTGCCTAACTTCACTACTGCTCCCCCTAGCCCTGGGTAACATTCCAATGAGATAAGCTAATCTCTTTCTCCTGATTACAATTACCATCAGTAATCTAAAGATGGTAGTACACACAAAACATGATACAGATATCCCCAGTCCTATCCCATCAATAATTGTTTGTATCAATCTAATTCCTCATAACTAATCCATAAAACCACTCAAAATTCCTCGAGTATACAATGATTATTGAATTGATTACCCTAAATCTGCTACATGTGATCTCATCTCAAATGATCCATTATCAATTATTTGATCAACCCCCTAGGAAAATCTGTCTCCCCTTCTATTGTTCCTGTCCCCCCTGTAAATGTCATATTTCATTTTTTAGCCAATACAATCATATACTCCGTGTATCCATTTCCTCGCACACGGTTACATCAAATGTTCCCTCCTTTGGCCATTTAGTTACTATCTTTCTGGTCCTTTTTCTCATTTGTTAGAGATATTACCAATATCTTCACTATTTTCTGGGAACCTTCTCTTCATGATTGCTACTGGTGATCCTGCCATCTCTACTTCTGGTGTGGTCTAATGTCTATATTAGGGTGTAAGGTAAATTATTCCTGTTGTCTTTTTCAGCTAAACGTTTTATATCCCTCAGTTAATGGTATTTTCTCCCTAATATATCTTCATACTCTTCCTCTTTCCCTAAATGAGATTTAATCCCTTGCCTTCCATAAATGAGATGTAATCCCTTGCCTTTCCTCTACTATCCTTCTATCATTACTGGATCAATGATAATAACTGTAATAACTATTAATAATAATTGTAATAACTATTTCACATTAAATTGTGCCTTTTTCTGATAATGTTATAATTGTAGCCTATTGCATTACTTTAGTTTAAAATATAAGTTTGTTTATTTAACAAATCTAGAACCCACTATAGGTTGGTGCTATTCCCTCAGCACAATAGCTAAAGCTACTTGCATCCCCTGGTCCCCGTAACGAAAATAAATTATCGTTCTAGAATTCACCAACTATTTGCATACACCACTGGTGTTAAGCAACCTATCGAATAAAGTAATAACAATTAGAATTTATCAAAGCACTGCCTTCCAGTCAAGTATTTTGACCTCTACTTGAAATCTTACAGCTCAATCTAACTTGCTGGACTGTCTCTATTTATTTATTTATTAAAACATTTTCCCCGCTAACCAGAGCCATAAATTATTCTCCTTTGTCCTCAACTCAATTTTCACAGCTCTATCGCCATTTCAGTTCGCTATTCAATTTCTTTAACTGTTCTCTCTGATTAGGCCCTAATTAATAAAACAAATACTTGCTATCGTTGATAAGCATACATTTAATGATATTCCTATCATTTGAACTATGTACTGTTTCTCACCCCTCCCGATTACCCATTAAACCTTATCACATAATCAAACAACGGCACAACCTTAAACTCATATTCTCTACTTTCTCACCCATGTACGTCTACGTTCGGGTGAGCAAGTTCATACGTATATATCGTTAGAAATTAATAGGTACCTCTCAAATAATCACTTCGTGGTGTTTTTAGCCAATTCTTAATTGACACAAATCACTTCAAACTTTTTACCTGTGGAACCAAAAAATAGACTGTCATTTCCCGGACATTGCCCTTCCCTTTAGCTCTGCAGTCACGATGGTTATGACCTGTTTTGTTACAGTATTTACACGGGGCCTCACACTCTCTGGCAAAATGTCCCTCCTTGTTACAGTTAAAGCATCGACCTCCCCCGCTGTAGCCTTCACTTTTCCCTGCCTTTACCCGCTATTTCCCCAAGAGTGGCCATTCTGCTCTTTCTTGGCTCTGTCCTGTCTGTTATTCTGCTCATGATGGATTGCATGTCTCTCTGAGGCTATTACACAATTCAGTTATTTTCCCAACATACTCTCCGTGATCGGCCCATGGCAAAAGTGTCCTCTGGGCATCCCCTGAAACCCATTGCCCTCTAACGGCAGCCTGTTTTGGGGTGGGTCATTCCTTCTACCGCTCTGGCAACGTCCTCTTTGTTCATGACCTGTCTGCTAAATGGCATATTATTATTATTATTATTATTATTATTATTACTGTATACATCTAAGGTTGCTGGGGCCCCTTTCATTCCCTGCCAATAGATTAGGTAAGGCTATCAGTGGGTACTGGCCCCCTCCTACTCTCTCTCTTTCTCACTGCTTCTTTAAATGTACCCATACACAGTTCTCCCTCCTGTTTCCACTCGGAACAGGTTTTGTCTGTTTTTCATTTTAACGTAATATTCGTCCATTATTTAAAGTACGTTAGTCTATTTATTTAAATCAAATTATTCCCACCTAATTAGTTAAAGTCGGTGCATATTTATATTTCAACGATAAACCTAATTATTTCAGTCTAATTATTTAACCAGTATTTTGCAGGGTCAAACATCAAACGTTAAATCAAATAATAAACCAAATTGCTTCAACATAATTATTTAAAACCAGTATTATGCTATGTCAAACATCAAACATTAAATCAAATAATAAACCAAATTGCTTCAACATAATTATTTAAAACCAGTATTATGCTATGTCAAACATCAAACGTTAAATCAAATAATAAACCAAATTGCTTCAACATAATTATTTAAAACCAGTATTATGCTATGTCAAACATCAAACGTTACAGTTCAGTTATATCAGTTCAAACGTTTCAGTTTAGTCATACTAGTCATTCATTATTTTACCTTTATGTTCCCAATTTACTATTACTCCTTCCAACCTCGCCTCCTATTCCTCCTCCTATCTACAAAATACTCTGCCGAACCTAGCCGTACCCTCGTAGTTACGGACCTCGCCGGTCGCTAGTATTTTATCAAAAATTTCCCGAACCTAGCCGTACCCTCGTAGTTACGGACCTCGCCGGTGTAATTCTTCGAACCTAGCCGTACCCTCGTAGTTACGGACCTCGCCGATAGCAATTACTAATTCAATTATTCCCTATATCCTCGAACCTAGCCGTACCCTCGTAGTTACGGACCTCGCCGAGAGATTTCAGTATTTTCCCCGAACCTAGCCGTACCCTCGTAGTTACGGACCTTATCTACTCATAATAATTTGTACAATAATTCATAATTTAGTTCACTTACATCAAACAGGTGTTTCACAAAATTAATTTGGATAAAGCCAATGTGCAGAACTTTAGTTATATAACAATAGGTGTCTGCTTACCTGTTTTTAGTTGTCCGGACTCTTTGTGAAACACACCGTCCAACGACAGCGAAGTCCAATCGGCCGGACAATTCCCAGCGAAGTCCCTCTACCAGATCACGTCGGGGTCACCAATTGTTAAGTTGCGTAATTCGAATCTGGTATCAGAACAGAATTTAACACTAAGTCACTGAATATATTCTCAGCTTTTTTATTAATATAATTAGTCAAGCGAATAAATGGTAAATGCAATTTTCGTATATACGGGTTCACTGTAACACCTCGCAGGGCAAAACAGAGAACTAACTGTCCCAACCCAAAGTTATTATTTTAATACTCTGACAGAGATAGTTCCCGTTCAAAGTGAGCCTGTCAGAGTAGAGGCTGTGCGTGGTTTAAACTTACTCAGCCTATCGTTGGCGCACAGGCTGGTCCCAGCCCTTGGCGCTTCACTGTTGCCGGGCATTAGTTGTTTTTTGCAACTTGTCTCGAGAGTCAGCAACCCTCAGACATAGTTTCCTCTTCTTCATTGTTGCAGTACACATGTCCTTGAGCGGTTTAACAAAGAGGCAGTGTGTGTGTGTGTCACAAGTCTATCTCAGCCTCCCCCCTAACGGTTCCTCACATTAGTCACAGCTTGTTATGTTACACAATCTATATCAGTACATCACAAACCTATTATGTTTAATCATTAATGTATTATTTTTAAGCTAGGCATCACATCTAATTATAAGAAAATAGATCCCAACAATATGTAAATTATAGTGGGTCTAGGGTTTCTGGGATGATGGTGTTGATGTGAGCCATGACCAGCTTTTCAATGCACTTCATGGCCACAGACGTGAGTGCTACGGTGCGGTAGTCATTTAGGCCGATTACCTTGCCGTTCTTGGGCACAAGTACTATGGTGGTCTGCTTGAAACATCTAGGCATTACAGACTCGGTCAGGAAGAGGTTGAAAATGTCAGTGAAGACACTTGCTAATTGGTCAGCGCATGCTCTGAGTACGCGTCCTAGTAATCCGTCTCGCCCTGCGGCCTTGAGAATGTTGACCTGTTTAAAGGTTGTACTCACATCAGCTAAGGAAAGCGTGATCACACAGTCGTCCGGAACAGCTGTTGCTCTCATGCATGGTTTATTGTTGCTTGCCTCGAAGTGAGCATAGAAGGCATTTAGCTCGTCTGGTAGGTTCGCATCACTGGGCAGCTCACGGCTGGGTTTCCCTTTGTAATCCACAATAGTTTGCAAGCCCTGCCAAATCCGACGAGCGTCAGAGCCTTGAAAGCGGCAGCTCTAGCCTTTAGCTCAGTGTGGATGTTGCCTGTAATCCATGGCTTCTGGTTGGGATATGTACGTACGGTCACTGTGGGGATGACGTCGTTGATGCACTTATTGATACTCCTCAATGCCATCGGTTGAATCCCGGAACATATTCCAGTCTGTGCTAGCAAAACAGTCCTGTAGCTTGGCATCCGCATCATCAGTCCCCTTCCGTATTGAGTGAGTCACTGGTACTTCCTGCTTGCGTTTTTGCTTGTAAGGAGGAATCAGGAGGATAGAATTATGGTCAGATTTGCTAAAAGGGCAAGGGAAAGCTTTGTACGCGTCTCTGTGTGTGGAGTAAAGGTGGTCTATAGTTTTTTCCCTCTGGTTGCACATGTAACATGCTGGTAGAAATTAGGTAAAACTGATTTAAGTTTTCCTGCATTAAAGTCCCTGGCCACTAGGAGTTCCGCTTCTGGGTGAGCATTCTCTTGTTTGCTTATGGCCTTATGCAGCTCGTTGAGTGCGGTCTTAGTGCCTGCATCGGTTTGTGGTGGTACATAGACAGCTACAAAAAATATAGATGAAAACTCTCTTGGTTAATAGTGTGGTCTACAGCTTATCAAAAAAGTCACAAACATGCCGAAAAAACACACAGAATAGCGCAATTGGTTAGGAGGCTGTAAAACGGCAGCCATCCCCTCTGGCGCCATTACTCACCATTCCACAGGATCACCTCTCCAAAGTGTGCACAGTTCCTAATTTCAATGCACTTTTATGACTCAAAGAAGAGTCTTCAACTAACCTCTCCAAAGTGTGCACAATTCCTAAGTAATTTCAATGCACTTTTATGACTTAAAGAATAGTCTTCAACTAAATGGTGCTTTTTTCAGCTCTCCTAGCTTTGCCGTTGAGGAACTAGAGCAGGAGTCGGCAACAGGCAGTCTGCGGGACAAAACTGTCCCGCAAGTGTTGTTTTTTTGGCCCCCATTTTAGTTATTGGTGAAAAAAGTCTAAAATCACCAGGAATTCAGCTAGAAATTAGTTTTATTTAGAAAATCTGTTCACCAAGTATTCCCACTAATAAAAAAAGAGAGATCGCATCTCAATATAATCAAGGTATGAAATTATATACAATCTCTGTTTTGGGGCTTAGCTGTGGTCACTTTGCACTGTACAAATTATTATAATTATGTTCCGGCCCCCTGACCATCCACTCTGACAAAAATTGGCCCGCTGAATCTAGTTGCCTACCCCTGAACTAGAGCAAGCAGACTTGTAGTTGTTTTGTTTGGAACACAACCCTGTATCCCCGCCATCACACAATTACTGTTGTTGTTTTACTCAATCCAAAAACGGCCCATTATAAATCGCAATCTGAGTCAGGTGGGCATCATTTGAAAGCTTGTTCTATTGCCAACATGACTAGCTAATTTATAAAATATGATCTTATAGTATTATGCTTTCACAAGGCAATTCAGAGAAACAGATAGTAATTTTGATGGACTCAGGTACGTGTTTCGCTGTGAATTTTCTTCACAATAAACAAACATAGACTCATTCTGTTCAGAACAACCCAGGGTATAACGCCATACCATCTTGTAACTGTACATCAAACATAGTGATCATAAACCTTTACAATATATATGACATGAGTTTTATGATATGGAAATGTGAAGTGCACATTTGGACTCACGGGTGGTTGGCTTGCTTGTATGACATCAAAGCGGTATTTATTATAATCCTCTACATCTCATCTTTCAAAATACATTAATTTACAGCATTTCCCTCGTTAAGACAACAAAATATTTGCAAAAGTACCCCAATTAGCGGGAGGGATGGGGCAACTTCTTGTCGCATGCGGTGCTCAAGTTCAGAACGGCTGTCAGTCAAAACCCATACAGTGCTGTGTAGCGCAGAGCCAGAGCTCTGACGTCATGTATAGCATGTTACCATACAGCCACTGCGTTCCAATTTAGGCGCTTATCAGTGTCTAAATCTGACATTTTCAACCCGTATAGGGGTACCAGTGTAAAGGGTTAATTATAGCATGTGGGGCAGTCTGTGGTGCCATCTGTAGATTATGGTGTGTGTTGCCGTTTTAATTACGGCATATCTGAGGCCAAATGGGAGTCACATTTTCCTTTTGTATGTTTAGCTCCCAGTCTAGACCCTCAGCTTCTACAATCAAATTTGGAAACTGATCAAAATGTGTGGCATATGATTGGTCAATTTCTTTTTTGACTTCCATGCCAAAAGGCAATGAATGCTTTTTGAAAATCAATGGTCAGTGAATTACTAAGCCAACGAAAGCCACAAGGCTCCATCCAGAATCTGAGAATCGATAAAAAAGTGTAATCAGAAAGACTGGCCCGGTTACTGAGTCGTAGTGGGGGGCTTTCAGTCCTGCCACTCTCCTACACAATACCAGAGCTCTCTCTGCTACAGCCTCATCCACAACACTCCATTTCAGTCTGACAGCACTGATTACACAAAGCCCCTTCACAGAGTTGAACGGAATGACCTTCATTTCAGTATCCCCTTCCTACCTTCAGATATAGCCACAGAAATAGGAGAAACGGGGGGAAACCCCTGAGCAAAAAAATCTCCAATACTATCGAGCATAAGAAACTTCATGAAAGTCTATCAGACTAGTTGGACAGTGAATTCGCTGTATCTGATTATGTGTATCGACCTCGCGGCTCTATGTAACCCCTGAAACCCATCTCACATCACTGGTAGTTTGGCCGAGTCACGATTTGCGGGAAATCAATCAACAGATATAAGCCGCCATCACCGCGGTGATGGATATGCAATTTTCGTCCTCAAAAGCTGAACTGGATCAGAGGGGAATTTGTTTTATTCTCTTCCTCTGTTTATTCCTTCCAAACAACTCTGAGAGCTCGAAGAATGTATGATGAATATGTATGACCATATGTGTGTAACGAAGTAAAGAATGCACTCTAAACTCACTCTACAGCTTAAAATGTCGCCGATGGAACTATTACATCAGATCCTTTTGTACAGCTCAATCGGTTCGTACGTTGGCAAGTGGGCGCTCTCAAGTGTTGGAGAGGTACACAGCAAAAATTGGAGTGTTGAAATTTCAGGGTTAAACATTTCCGAGTTGATTTTCACTCCCAGAGTGTAATTTTAACACATTCTGATTTAAATGGTGTTCAGTGTTGGAGTTATTTGAAAGAGTTGATCCGGTCAGTGTTAACCCAACTCCGCAGAGATGTAATTAAGCTCCGTCCATGCATTTCACTTCTTCGGTTGGAGACAGAGGAGACAAGTCGGCGCCATTTTCTCCCTCCCATGCAGTACTACACGGTAAGTGCAATTAACTCAAACTTACTGAAACAATTATAAATTGATGCTGAGAATTTCAGTATGAACAATGAAACATCTACAGAGAATATATGCCTAACAAAACCGTGTTTGTTGCCAGGACTGAGCAGCAAATTTGTCCTGGTGATTATCTAGCTAGAAGTGTATGGTAAGCTAGCTAACAGTTTGTTACTTAAATCGTCTCCAACTTTATCAATGATGATTTAATGAAGGAAAAACAAAGCATTATGTTTTTTTACTGTATAAAATCTTGTTTGAGGCTGGAGCTAACGTCTTTTTTCCCCCCTTCACTTTGAACATCAAAGGGGCCGCAAAAAACATGTCCCAACATGCAGAGGGTGTTTCATGTGTTTAGTTGTCTGTGTGACCAGCCTACCACTGTATTTGGTGACCAATCAGATTCTATGACCTGCAGAGTTGGAAAAAGTACTCAGATCATTTACTTAAGTAAAATTATATAAGTATTACCAGTTAATTGTACTGAAATTACTAAGTTAAAGCTAAAGTACAAAATTAGCAGAAAATCGGGCTGTGACTGTGAGTGAATTAAACATTTATTAAACATTTAAGTGCATCATTAAATACTGATGAGTCAATGCATAAGCAGCATTTTAATATCTCAGTCACAGCGCGATTTTCTGAAAATTTGTACTTTTTCCAACAGTGCAGGTCACAGAATCTGATGGGTCACCAAAAATGGTGTAACACTGTCGATTTAGCTTTAATCTTTACAGTTCTTCCTTTAAATGTTTATTTACTTTGTCAAACTTCCTTGCATGTCTCAGTCAAAATGCTGGTCCAGGTGAAGTACAGCCAACAGCAGAAATATGTGAAGCTGGATGAGGATGAAGGACGATTTGACTTTATGCAATTCCATGAAAACGGTTAGCATGGCTTAGGAAAACGGTTTTAAACCACACCCATGTTCTTTTAAAAGCTCATTGTGCAAGCTTCTTAATGTTGTCGATTCTGATTTATTTACATGCCTTTATCAGACTCTATTATACGGTAAATGGGGTTAAATTGTTAATCATTTTCAGTTCTGTAATGTGTGCTTCATAGAGTGTAAAGTATTAATATACACCAAAACAGTCAATAAAAAAAGCCAATCATCAATTTTTAAATTTGGACTTAAGAGGGAATGGGTTATGTGAGGGAAAATGCTCTAGGTCTATTTAAGGATTATACAGTGGTGGATGTATGTATTTAACGTGAACAGTTATTGGCTGTGAGGCAAGAAACAGTGCTGACTTCAAAGGCACATTCAGTTTGACCTTACTATCTTTCTCCAGTCATCGAGAGATTTTGCCTGCCACCTGATGCAAAAGTTATATACAAGGATGCAACAGGGACAGAAGTTGATGCAGAAATATTCAGCGACCTCGTTGGACAAGGCAATGTGGTGCTGACAGTATTCTCAGATCAGGGTTGAGATATCAAGGCAGGTATAATAAAGCACTTTACACCTTACATAATATAATTATTTGCATTTTTTCTATTCCTTTAGAATTCTCTGATTTCTCCTTGTCTTCTTGCTTCTGAGACGTCTGACTCAAGCATCAGCTCAAGTGCATCAACTATAATCCTAGATGATGTCCCTAGCAAGAGACAAAGAACTGAGGATACACGTGATGCTGTGTCTACTGAACAGGTTTCTTAATGCTTTCACATTCTTTCACTCTGAGTCTCTAGAAAAGCTATTTATCACCATGTTTTGTATTCCAATGTTTTTGTTTTTTATTAGTTGATTGAAGCTGTGCTAAGAGGCAAGTCTGGGGGTGAAGAAGTACTACAGGAGTACCAAACAACAGAAACCCTAACAGATGCTGCAAGAAGAAAAATGGTTAACATCCTGGTGGCTCACATGATTGACAATCATGGGTATGTTTGTTTCACATTGTTTTTATTTGTGCCAAATAACTGCATGGCCATTGCATAAATGTACTAATTTAATATCTCCTCTCAGGCACCGCCCCACTAAAGCAATCAGAGAAGATTATGCACGTGGGATAGTGATGTTGTTCCCTTCCCTCAAGGATCCATACTCCAATAGGCATTATTATTGTTAACTCTTTCATGTCATGTTGTGACACACAACTCTGTGGACGACATTGATATTTGAATTCCGTGAGATTTCTCATGAGCCTGGTATGACAACGCATTTATTTTATTATTTTCATTTCAGGAACACTTCTATGATGCTGCAAGCAGCACAGGATACATTTCTTGGCGTCTGAAAACAGTCCAGAGGATGATTCGTTGAGGATCTGCACTGCCACCAAATAGCCCAATTGACTTTTCTCCAGGGGGCCCAAATTTCCAAAGGACTGTTAATGTTGAAAGGCAGCTTGATGGTGATGCTTGCCAAGAGGCCATGTCTTTGCTCAACCATACCACAGACAATTCCCTGATTTTCCAGAAGATGAGAGAGACCTTTCAGCACCGTCAGAAGCTCGTTAATGACCAAGGCAGAAGTGTTGATATCCTCTCCAGCTTTCCAAGATTCCTGGATACAAAAGGATTGGTAAGTTTGGGATGAGATGTTTAGAATGGCTTGAAATTTGAAAGTATTTCCTGAAGTAGTAGTAGTACTTTAATATATTCTTTCTTAAAGGTGGACCAAGACTTCACTCTCCTATTTGATGACGACACATCCTCCAGGCTTCTTCAGAAATGGGATTTGTTCTTCAAGCCAAATGTCATAAAAGAGGCTAAGCGGCTCACCTCAACACCAGAGTTGCGTCGCTTGGTGCAGTCAGCAGAAAGTCCCCCAGGAAGTGATCTTTGTGAGGCAACAAGTGTTTTTTATTTTATTTTTATTTTAATAAATTTGCTATAATTGCAGTTAAACTATAACTGCAATAATATTTCATTTGTTTATTCTGTGTATCTCTGAATGTTGATCTGATTTTTGGGATAAATGTGACTAATAGATAGATGAGGGTTTAAAACGTTCTCATAATGCCTCCCTGTTCTCATTCAAACTTGAAAAGTATTACATTTGAAGAGTTTTCAGTTCATTCTTGTGACTCTTTGTCCTCAGCCTACGACCAAGAAATGGCTTCCCTGTTGTTGCTGTTACATCTCCTTCCACCACCTCCAGGGGGACTGAAGTCTCCAAAAATTAGTGCATGTGATGCAGTTGAGAGACTTGTTGTCTTTCATAAGGTAATGATATTATTAAGGTGATTATAATAATTTGTCACGTCACCTTCTTAGCCACATATGTAAATGAGGGTTGTTAAAAAGTCGATGGAATTGTAATTAAGTCTTCATTCCCATCTTGCACTAGCCAATGAAAAGATGTTTGAATAATCACTTCTATAATGTAGTTTTCTCTGTGGCTGCACATTATTCTTGTGTCTAATTTTCAGTTTTCTGATCTCAACCCTAGTCATGCTGCAGTTTGGAGGAGCATCTCCGCAACCAGCAGGGTCGGCAGCCGTACCTCCTCGCTGTTGGGCGTCAGAAGAGCAAGATTGAGAGCTTCTACATCACAATGGATAAGCGTCTCATCCCATGCAAGCAAACCGAACTTTTCAAAGCACATTTTGTGTTTAATATGTGGCACTTGTGAATTTGTACACATTCCTTCAGACAACAGTGTATAACATTGATGTGGGGAAAATGAAGGAGTCACCCAGAGTTAAAGACTTGAGAGCGAGACTGCTTAACCAGCCAGTAGCACTCTCACCCTGTGAGTAAGAAGCTATAACAATGTTGACCTGTTTCATGTGTCAGAAATATTATCCCAGCAGTCAACAGTTGATTTCACATTTAAGAGTTGAACATGGTTACTATCCTGGACCCAAGTTCAAATTGTTTTGTTCTCAGCAAGGCTGTAGGCATCAGTTCCTAACATATACAGGTTTTCGGAAGCACCTTAATAGTGTTCATAGTAATGTTCAGCAAATTGCTCAAACTTCAACTGTTGCATGTTCATCTAGTGAGCCAGTTGCAACTTCCTCTCAGGCACATGCTTTGGAGGACACATTTAATCCACAAAATCAATGTAGCTCTTCCAGTGTTTATTCTGAGAGCAATGATTCAGGACTTACTAAAGATTCAACTAAAGAAATGTGTGCATCCATCGTGGCCAAATTACAGGGGAGTGGGATTTCCAACAGTTTGGTCACAATTGTAGGAGATTTGGAAGAACTAACAATTGAGATTCGCTCACAAGCAAAGCATACAGCTTTTTCTGCTTTACCTATAACTGACCCCAACATATCTGTGATAAATGAATCTTTTGAAGATTATAAAAACCAGTTCACAAATCTAAATACAGAATGAAACAAAATAAATACTTCCACCAAAAATGGGGAGTTGTCGAGCCAGTAGAAATAACACTGGGAGTGAGATATGACAACAGGCGAAATCAGAAATCCGGTACTTATGATCAAGTACCTGTGAAGGATACTTTTACATATGTGCCGATTTTAGAAACATTGAAGTTCATGTGCAGAAATCCAGACATTTGTGTTTTGCTAAAGAAAGAGTGTAGATCAGAGCCTGACACTTATACTGACTTTTTTGATGGAAGTTATTTTAAAACCTACCCTTTGTTTACAGCTAATAGACATGCATTACAAATCCAACTATACTATAATGATTTTGAAACAGCCAATCCCCTTGGCTCCAAACGTGGAATTCACAAAATTGTCTCTCTTTATTTTGTTGTAAGAAACTTTCCCCCAAAATGTAATTCAGTTTTGATGAACATTCATTTGGTAACACTTTTTCACACACAAGATCTGCACAAGTATGGTTTTGATGTTATACTAGAACCGTTGATAAATGATTTGAAAAAACTAGAAAGCCAAGGGCTAAGTCTTCCATTTTCAGATGAGCAGGTATATGGTACAATCTGTCAGATCACTGGAGATCATCTCGGGATGCACACACTTCTTGGTTTTAATGAGTCATTCAGTCGTCATTTCTGTTGCCATTGTTTGATTGAGAAGAATGATTGTCAAACGGTATACAGTGAGGATGATCCTAAGGTGATCCTTCGTGGAAAAGATATGTTTGAAATGCATTGCCAGTCTCTCCAGGAAAACCCACAATTGAAGTCACTTTATGGTTTGAAAAAAAGATCTACACTTAATTCGTTGAAGTATTTCCATGTTTGTAATAACTATTCATTTGATATCATGCATGATCTTCTTGAGGGTGTGGTTCAGTATGAGATCAAATTGCTTTTTGGATATCTCACACAACACTTTATGTCAGAACAGGACTTGCTTTCCAGGATTTATGGTTTTGATTATGGATTTTTAGAACGAAAAAATCGTCATACAAAGATTATTTTGGAGAGTGTTGGCAATGGCATTGGTTTGAATTCTATTCAGACATTGTGTCTTGTGAAAAACATCCCACTGTTGTTTGGTGACATTATTCCTGCACGAAACAAAAACTGGAATTTGTTACTGTTGTTACTTCAAATAATGAACATCGTTTTTTCACCTTCTCTCACTCTAGGTATGACAATATATTTAAAGAATTTGATTGTTGACCACCACAAACTATTTAAGCACTTGTATCCACATAGAAACTTGATACCTAAGCATCATTTTATGATCAATTACCCATCTTCTATAAGGAAAATTGGCCCCTTATTATATACGTGGTGTATGAGGTTTGAGGCCAAACACAAGCTGTTTAAAGATTGTTTTAAAAATGTCCAAAACATAACCAAATTGCTTGCTAAAAAGCATCAGATGGCCATTGCTTATCACTGGGAAACCTTCACCCTCAAACAAAATGAGTATGGGCCAATTAAATATTTTCTCTTCAGAGATGAGAATGTCGTCAACAATGAAATGCTTGAAACGATCTTGTCAAAATATGTTTTCTCAACTAGTTGGGTTAAAGTTGATGGTGTAGAGTATAAAGCTGGACTAGTTATTTGCAGTGCAATGGAAGAAGACATGCCAGTCTTTTGTCAAATAAGTGATGTACTTTTGGTTGAAGATAAAAAAAAAATTGTTGACAAACAAGCTATTTACAGACAATTTTGACGACCATCATCATGCATTCAGAGTATTAAGAAGTGCGGAAAAATGTCTAAAAATGTCTGAGCTTAAATTTCATAAACCATTTGATATTCAAAGCTCATACAATGTTTCAGATGAAAGTATGTACATTATACCTTCATTCACAATGTTTTAATTCAACTGACTGCAAGGGAGAAAAGGCACAAATAAATGTTTTTGACAATGATTGTTTATTGTGATTAATTCTTATTAATATAAGTATATATTAAATTAATTAATAAATAATATTGAATAAATTAACAATTAATTTTTACATTTTTTCAGTGTAGATAATTGACACTTTAGGGAGTGAAATTAACACTACACAAATAGTTTTAAAAATTTAACTTGGAGCAGTGTTAGTTGTCTAATCCCTTAGTGTTACTTTAACTCTGGCAGAGTGTTAAATGTTTAACTATTTTGAAAGTGTTAATTTAACTCTGGAGAGTGTGGACCTATATAAACCCTCAAAAAGTGTTGAAATCAACTCTGTGGGAGTCAACATTTGACTTTTTGCTGTGTAGAGGACCCTGGTTCAAGCCCAGTCAGAACCAAGTTTAGGGAGGCAGCGCTATATGTTAAGATAGCACACAGATAGATGTTGGTTATATCTGTAAAGAAGTGCATCATTCACGCTGTTCGTTCAATGGCTCTGCCATCTTACAGTATGTGGGCTAGACAGTTCCAGACTGATAGAGCTACTTTTCTCATTACCACAATGGCTTGAATTCCTTTGGAGCTAAAATATCTTCGTAGACATGTTCTGAAAGGAAAACATCAATTCATGCACACCGCGGTACTTCTTTTGTCTACTATATTCTTGGATAATAGATAGAATGTTCCATAATTTCTGTCATCCTTAACCTTTTTTAAAATCACATTTTGGGTAATACACAAAGTGTACAAAACATTAAGAACACCTTCCTAATATTGAGTTTCCATATGTTTGATACTGTTCCATTTATTCCATTCCAGCCATTACAATGAGCCTGTCCTGCTATAGCTCCTCCCACCAGCCTCCACTGGTTCAAAGGCACTTCAAACTTTTGTCTTGCCCATTCACCCTCTGAATGGCACACATACACAATCCATGTCTTAATTGTCTGAAGGCTTAAAAATCATTCTTTAACCTGTCTCCTCTCCTTCATCTACACTGATTGAAGTGGATTTAACAAGTGACATCAATAAGGGATCATAGCTTTCACTTGGATTCACCTGGTCAGTCTATGTCATGGATGTTTTGATGTGGTTGTTTTCTTATTATTTCAAATGGGATATTGCCATTCCAGCCTGTTGATTTTCAGCTGGAAGTTCTGTCATGCCGTGAACGATAGTAATGACAGGGAGAGCTGTTAAATTGGAACTCTAATTTGCAGTTGTGTGTGAATGGACTCTGTCCTGTTGAAAATGTAATTGGTGTCGCTGTGGGTGTATCGGCACAACTCTTAGAGGGATTTTTTTCCTTTCCATCAAGTGTTCATAATTATAATATGACAATTCTGTCTCCCAAACGTTATCATTTCTCCATTCAGATGCACAATAGGCTGGTGGCATAATAAGTCTGTCCAAAGGCAGTCATCAGGCTGGCGATAGCAGTGTGGTATCTATGGGAGCCTGTCACCTCGGCCCCCAAGGGCCCCTGACCGTGAAGCCAAGGTGGAGGGATTCAATTACGCACACACCCATCTAAAGGTATGTAGGGAGCTTGGCTTTTTTAAAAGAGAGATAACTTTCTTAGGCAAATTATTGTTCCATTGTAACCTACTTCTCTTTCGCTCTCTTCCTCTCTCGCTCTCTCTCTCTCTCTCTCTCTCTTGCTCGATCTCTTCCTCTCTCTCGCTCTCTCTCTTCCCCTCTCTCTCTCTCTCTCTCTCTCTCTCTCTCTCTCTCTCTCTCTCTCTCTCTCTCTCTCTCTCTCTCTCTCTCTTTCTCTCTGGTTGTTAATTTCTCTTCCCAGTAGAATAGATGTGTCAGTGTCACTGTCAAGAAGCAAAGACAACCCCAAGGTCAAGCTGTGGAAAAAAGTGAAAACTTTTATTAGACTGGATTAAATAGTCATATTAATTCAGCACAGAGAACAGACTACATATATGCGTTGCACATTAGGGATTGCATCATTGTACCGTCTGTCTAATGTCATCAGTGTTGAATTTAGTTGATCAATGAATCATCCCCAGTATTGACAAATGTTAGAGTTAAGTAGTCAGTGTTGGTATACTAATCTCAGTATACAGTTTGGGATTTTTCACAATATTTACCATCTACAATCATTACATGAGTGTTATGCACTCTGTAGCCTAAAATACTGTTTTACAACAGTGCTGTAACACTTGTTTCCCAAAATACTTTAAAAATACCTTTCTGTCTCAAAGTGAGAAGCCTCACCCAGATACCCGTATGTCTGTCCATTAGCTAGTCAAAATTGACCTTTGCATATAACCTCTCTCCCATTATCCTCCTGTCATTCATCACAGTGGCATATTTTACATGTTAAATTATCCATTGATGGATACATAAGGGCCAATCTGGATGACTTTCACAATGACTTTCAGGAAAAAGAATTGTTCCGCCTCAGCTTTAAATCCTTTATGTTATCCATCAATAGCCAGGAAATTATTATCTTAATAGTGCTGTTTTTCAAATTACTCGTTCAGTGACTTGAATGACTCGTTTAATGCTCTCTGATGTGGCTAGAAAAAACATTCCAAAATGAATGGCCAGTTGGATGTAATTGACCGATTCTCTCAATTTAACCTTCAGTCTTTGTCAATGGTATTTGTCATTCTAATTTTGTCATATTTCATGAAATCGTTGACAAATATGAGAAATCAGGTCACTTTATTCTGATTTACTCTAGAGCCTGAAACTTAGATTATTGGCAACACACACACACACTACACACTCATTTAAATATTTTTCAAATCAGACCTCGCAAATATGCACATCATGCACCCCTGAGCTAATATAATATAAATGTTAATGACGATTTGTGCAGTGAGCTGGGGAGATGAACATTTGCAATATGGCAAATCCTCTATAACTTTTTGGATATGAAATTGGATACTGTATTAGGTTTTTTTCTTCCACATTTGGAATGTCCAGGAATGTAAATAAATGGTTGGTAGAGAATAGATGAATAATGAGACCCATAGGAACATGTTGGAGAGTGAAAATAAAAGTGATCAGCGTAATGCCTGCTCCATTTCGATGCCAAAATGTTAATTTACTTTGGCATTCCTCCAAATGAAGTTTATTCCGCACCTCAATAATTAGTCTCTGTAATAAGCATAATTGGAATATGATGAACATTTGCAGTTTGGCAAATCTGTCAGCAAACAGGAGCAGTCATGTTAAGATAGGATTTTGTGACTGAGCTGATAAGCTTATAAGACAACGGTATGTCTATTTGTTTTCCAAATGTAGACAAACAAATCAATAGTGAAGGACTAAAATGGCCAGCTGATTGTTATGCATTTAGGTATTTAATTGCATTTAGGTCCAATTGTATGAATGAGAACACAGACTAGGCTACAGCTCAACAAATGAATACATTTACATTTTAGTCATTTAGCAGACGCTCTTATCCAGAGCGACTTACAGTTAGTGAATACATTTTTTTGTTTTTGTTTTTTTATACTGGCCCCCCATGGGAATCGAACCCACAACCCTGGCGTTGCAAACGCCATGCTCTATCAACTGAGCTACATCCCTGCCGGCCATTCCCTCCCCTACCCTGGACGACACTGGGCCAATTGTGCGCCGCCCATGAGTCTGCCGGTCGCGGCCGGCTGCGACAGAGCCTGGATTCGAACCAGGATCTCTAGTGGCACAGTTAGCACTGCGATGCAGTGCCTTAGACCACTGCGCCACTCAGGAGCTCAGGAGCTCAGGAGCTACCTACAGTGGGGAAAAAAGTATTTAGTCAGCCACCAATTGTGCACGTTCTCCCACTTAAAAAGATGAGAGAGGCCTGTAATTTTCATCATAGGTACACGTCAACTATGACAGACAAAAAATTCCAGAAAATCACATTGTAGGATTTTTTATGAATTTATTTGCAAATTATGGTGGAAAATAAGTATTTGGTCAATAACAAAAGTTTCTCAATACTTTGTTATATACCCTTTGTTGGCAATGACACATGTCAAACGTTTTCTGTAAGTCTTCACAAGATTTTCACACACTGTTGCTGGTATTTTGGCCCATTCCTCCATGCAGATCTCCTCTAGAGCAGTGATGTTTTGGGGCTGTCGCTGGGCAACACGGACTTTCAACTCCCTCCAAAGATTTTCTATGGGGTTGAGATCTGGAGACTGGCTAGGCCACTCCAGGACCTTAAAATGCTTCTTACGAAGCCACTCCTTCGTTGCCCGGGCGGTGTGTTTGGGATCATTGTCGTGCTGAAAGACCCAGCCACGTTTCATCTTCAATGCCCTTGCTGATGGAAGGAGGTTTTCACTCAAAATCTCACGATACATGGCCCCATTCATTCTTTCCTTTACACGGATCAGTCGTCCTGGTCCCTTTGCAGAAAAACAGCCCCAAAGCATGATGTTTCCACCCCCATGCTTCACAGTAGGTATGGTGTTCTTTGGATGCAACTCAGCATTCTTTGTCCTCCAAACACGACGAGTTGAGTTTTTACCAAAAAGTTCTATTTTGGTTTCATCTGACCATATGACATTCTCCTAATCCTCTTCTGGATCATCCAAATGTACTCTAGCAAACTTCAGATGGGCCTGGACATGTACTGGCTTAAGCAGGGGGACACGTCTGGCACTGCAGGATTTGAGTCCCTGGCGGCGTAGTGTGTTACTGATGGTAGGCTTTGTTACTTTGGTCCCAGCTCTCTGCAGGTCATTCACTAGGCCCCCCCGTGTGGTTCTGGGATTTTTGCTCACCGTTCTTGTGATCATTTTGACCCCACGGGGTGAGATCTTGCGTGGAGCCCCAGATCGAGGGAGATTATCAGTGGTCTTGTATGTCTTCCATTTCCAAATAATTGCTCCCACAGTTGATTTCTTCAAACCAAGCTGCTTACCTATTGCAGATTCAGTCTTCCCAGCCTGGTGCAGGTCTATAATTTTGTTTCTGGTATCCTTTGACAGCTCTTTGGTCTTGGCCATAGTGGAGTTTGGAGTGTGACTGTTTGAGGTTGTGGACAGGTGTCTTCTATACTGATAACAAGTTCAAACAGGTGCCATTAATACAGGTAACAAGTGGAGGACAGAGGAGCCTCTTAAAGAAGAAGTTACAGGTCTGTGAGAGCCAGAAATCTTGCTTGTTTGTAGGTGACCAAATACTTATTTTCCACCATAATTTGCAAATAAATTCATAAAAAATCCTACAATGTGATTTTCTGGATTTTTTTTCCCTCAATTTGTCTGTCATTGTTGACGTGTACCTATGATGAAAATTACAGCCCTCTCTCATCTTTTTAAGTGGGAGAACTTGCACAATTGGTGGCTGACTAAATTCTTTTTTTCCCCACTGTATTTTTATCTCCATTTGGCTTCCATCCTAAGGTCTGTAATTCAAACGGCCAAAGGAGTAGACCACATTACCAACACATTATTTTGGGTGAATAGTTTCATAAATACGGGTTAAATGAAACAGCTGTGGGCCATCATACCAGGTATTGGGGACCATTTAATACAGTGGGCTAATTACCTGTGACATCACAGTTGGCCCTCGTTAACAGTGGGACATTACCTTTTACTGTTGATTAATTGACTGGTATAAATTAGCCATCTGTTGCTACCTTTAAGAGGTACCCTGTTGAAGGCATGGGACGTATTGCACACCTTTCAAGGACAATGTCATACTTTAGCAAGTCAACATTATGTGAAAGAGCTCTTTCATTAAAATCCTTAAGAGTCCATTGATGCCCCGTGCGTCAATCTAATTAACATCATAAAAAATCCCCATCGAAATCCATCAGTTTACGCTAGAGATATATTTTTTTGCATGGGCTGTGTCTCAATCCACCGCATCCACCTTGTCGGCCTTCCGCATTTGCGGTGCAAAGTGGCAGAGCTACAGCGATGTTTGTCAGACCAGTAGACAACCCGAAAATCAGTCTTCTCACGAAAACGTCTGTAGCGTCTGAACGGTTTGGCCTACTAACTCATATAAGATGAGACTCGATGAAGTTCTCCGTGTTGATCTACGACCCCTACAAGTACCACGGGAGTCATGTGAAGGAACCCATAGAAATGAATAGAAGTATGGAGGTAGTTTTGTGCCCCCCCCAAAAAGTGTTAATTGTGTCCAAAACCCAAACTATTTCCTGAGCTTGCTTATATCTCATTGATATAGGACAGACATTTCACAAAAAAAATTATTACAGTCTTTTTTGCCATTATGAATGAGTTATTCAATGCGTTTCTATGGGCTATAGTAGTAAATATGTATTTATTTATTCATACAGGGGTCCTAAAATTCAAAATCAAATGATCCATGGTATGATCACCTAGCATAGACATGACATCAGTTAAAACACCTCAAAACAAGACATGGTATCAAGAACAAGATAAAACTAGCTGAAACGAGCCACATGGCAGCTTCTTGACATTGTTGCTAGCTACAGTATCTGGCCATCCAGAATCACAACAACACACTTCTGCCCCATTGAGGGTGCGCATAATTTTCGTGATATTGTCAGCTAACCCATATATTTGGAGTTGTTCTAGGAATTAACTTATTTGGGCATGGAATGTGAATTCATGGAGTGACCTCTGTCTAGACAATACTGTCTGAGGAGGTAGAATGAAAGGACTGCATTAAGCACACACTTCATGGTCTGCACATTTAATAATAGTTTTCTAGGTTTGCCTTAACATTACCAAGAGATTTTAGAACATCTAAAATGTGTGATGAAATTTAACACAAAGATAATGTATTGTAAATAGCTATCAATAACTGCATTATTATTGACAATAGATAATCATTTCAGTTGTCTTTCAGTTGATATTTATTTTCAAAGTAAAATAAAATGTGTGTCATTCAAATTACATGACATAAATCAGAAACATTTTATCGACAAGAGAAAACAAATAAAACACTTTTATTTTCAATGACACGTCATCGTATTATGCTCTATGCAATGGACCCTATAGCCATACAACAGTTGCAACCATATACATTAAAATGAAAAACACAGAGAGAATAAACATGCCATTCATAAAAATATCTTTACAAAAATGTACATTTCTATGCAACCATATTTTTTAATTGCACATCTCTAAAATACCCTTTTCCACTCCCAACCCAAGTACAGTATGGTTTTCTTTTAAACACAGGGGGTCAATTGCAACAAGGTCACGATATAATCTAATTTCCCGGGCTTTAAGATCATCTCCAACTCTGTGATGTTTCCATGGTTTTTGGTTAATCTTCTTCACTGGCACCGAATTACACTTGTTGCTTTTGATAGCAAGGTGCAGAGTAGCATAAACCGCAGACAAAATTATGGAGTTAGATTTGAGTTAAAGATGACCTTATATGCAAAACATGACATGAGATACTACTAATTGCATTACCCGTCAATAAACAAACAAACCCAAATAATTGGTCTATCAAGACTCTTTTCTTTCACTCAATGGTGTCAGCTAAGGATTCAATTAAAGCCTGCAATGCATATATCCACACTGCTGAACCACCTATGCTAAAAACCCTTTCAATATAATTAAAATGAGCATTTCTCTTGATTCACCTTGTAGGCCTACATAATTATCTAATGTATTACTTTATCTACCTAAAATACGCTTTGAGTGGTATAGTGACAATGTGTTTCAGCCGTGTGGATGTACCGCAGTGATGACCTGATTGAATTTCAAACTATGTTTTTGAGAGTAATGAATGGAATGCTTTTTTCTTATTTTTTTTGACACAAGACCATATATCATTGTGAAATCAAAACAGGTAGCAGTATGACCATTTTCTTAACGACATTCCACAATACAAAAGTAGTGATAATATTAATAAACAGAAATCAAATTTGAGTGGATTGTAAGAAAATCAACTATTGTGTAGAGGCAGTTTCTGAACCTTTTGAATTCTACTCTAAATACAAAGACCTCTTTCAGCAGAGAAATTGCAACCTGAAAAGTGTACAAGAAAGTGTATCGATATAATCCTCTGCTCTTTCTATTTAGGTTATCTGAAAACTTGAATCAATGGAACTCTGTTTCACATATTAGGTGACTCAATTACAATGAAAAATCTGCAAAATCAACAACATAAAAATGATATTTTCAATAACAGAAAGATATTTCAACATTCAATCCCAATAATGAGTTCAAAGTAGTCTAATTAGTTAATTGGGAGCAATTTCATTAATTATTAAATTAGGCTGATTTTCTAAATTGGATGAGATAAGTGACAGTACAGCACTATAATTCTCCCTCTTCATTTGTGCTGGGATAGGTTTTTAAGCCTCTGGTGCTGCGGTGGTGGTGTGGTGGTGCTGCGGTGGTGGTGTGGTGGTGGTGCTGCGGTGGTGGTGTGGTGAGTTAAAATGAGGCAAAAGAAGACAAGTTTCTCTCCTTGTCTCTTCTCCCGAGTACAGGTCAGATCCGTGTGGAGAGAGAGGGCACAGCTTCCTACGGAGTGATGCATGCTGGGTAGTACAAACTGTGCAGGGGCGGCTACATCGAGACATTGTTCCCTGGTAGGAAGCCAAAGCAGACGTTGGCTGGCTATCACAAGAATCCCGTTTTCCCCTTTGAAATTTGGTAGGAGGTCAGGATAAAGGATGGAACATCCCTTCCAGGGCATGCATGTGATAAATGGATAAGCTGGAAAAGTTTCGCTAAAATGATCGCTTATGCATGGGTAAGACTGATGCTCCTCTGTACTTTTCCAAATCCTTTAAAAAAAAAACATTTGTGATCTCAATAGTGCATGATTTATCATAATTTATTACTTTCGGGCCAAATGGAAAAAAAACTGAGATCAAATCGGCAGGACAAAAACGTAAACGCTTATGCAAAAATGACTGTGTTCAGCACTGAAAAGAAAAGCCATACACAAACAAATATGAACATAACTCAAGGGAGCGACAGTTATCATCAACATCAACAAATATCCCACTCCCTTACAATTTTAATGAGTATTTTCTTCCCTCTCTAGCATCAATATGATTGAATCAGTCTCTTGAAAACAATTGCAAATTGAATATCTAGGAGTGAATTAGGGCAGATGCAGTAAAATTCTTTTTTTTTCTGACAGCAGCAGGCCATATTCATATAGTTACTGCTGCACAGTGGGGCATCAATATTGTTCAACGTCTCTGCTACACAGAGAGAGAGATGGAAAATAAGGAGACTGCCATCTTGTTTTTACACCACACAATGGTTCTTTCCCCCAGAGATCCTTCGGTTTCTCTAGGAGGTGATGATGTCTCTTGATGCTGTAGAGAAGATGGAGAGATGTCCGCTCCCTCGTCCTGAAGATATAAACAAATGACAATGACAAAAATGCAGATGAGAAAACAGGAAATAGCCGCAGGCTTTCCTTTGTATTAATGTGACTATTTATAATACTGCAAATCGGACGATTACACAGTGCTTAATGCTTGCACAGTTAGAATTTGTCTCTGAAATATTTGGGAAAGTTTGTTGATCCTTTTGGGAGTAGGGACTAGAACTTCCCTAATCCTTCCAGACATTCTATCTAGAGGTCTTCACTGTGATGCTCAATCCAATCCTTGCTACTAGGAAATAAAATAAAATGTATTTGTCACATGCGCCGAATACAACAGGTGTAGACTTTACAGTGATCTGCTTACTTACAAGCCTTTAACCAACAATGCAGAGTTAAAAAGTAAGAAAATAAGCAAATAAAAACACAGTAAAATAACAAAAACAAGGCTATATACAAGGCATACCGGTACCGAGTCAACGTGCAGGGGTACGAGGTAGTTGAGGTAATTGAGGTAATATGTACATAGGTAGGGGTAAAAGTGACTAGGCAATCAGGATAGATAATAAACAGAGTAGCAGCAGTGTATGTGAAGAGTGTGAAAGTGTGCCTATGTTTGTTTGGACCATGATAGGTCCTTAGTGATGTGGACACCGAGGAACTTGAAGCTCTCGACCCGCTCCAGTACAGCCCCCTCGATGTGAATGGGGGCGTGCTCGGCCCGCCGTTTCCTGTAATCCACGATCAGCTCCTTTGTCTTATTGATGTTGAGGGAGAGGTTGTTGTCCTGGCACCACACTGCCAGGTCGCTGACATCCTCCCTGTAGGCTGTCTCATCATTGTCGGTGATCAGGCCTACCACCGTCGTGTAGTCGGCAAACTTAATGATGGTGTTGGAGTCATGCGTGGCCACGCAGTCGTAGGAGTACAGGAGGGGACTAATCAAGCACCTCTGAGGGGCCCCTGTGTTTAGGGTCAGCGTTGTGGATGTCTTGTTGCATTCCATCACCACCTGGGGGTGGCCCGTCAGGAAGTCCAGGATCCAGTTGCAGAGGGAGGTGTTTAATCCCAGGTCTTTAGCTTAGTGATGAGCTTGTAGGGCACTATGGTGTTGAACGCTGAGCAGTAGTTAATGAACAGCATTCTCACGTAGGTGTTCATTTTGTCCAGGTGGGAAAGGGCAGTGTGGAGTCCAATAGAGATTGCGTCATCTGTGGATCTGTTGGGGCGGTATGCGAATTGTAGTGGGTCAAGGGTTTCTGGGATGATGGTGTTGATGTGAGCCATGACCATCCTTTCGAAGCATTTCATGGCTACAGATGTGAGTGCTATGGGTCAATAGTAATTTAGACAGGTTACCTTTGTGTTCTTGGAAACAGGGATTACGGTGGTCTGCTTGAAACATGTAGGTATTACAGACTGGGTCAGGGAGAGGTTGAAAATGTCAGTGAAGACACTTGCCAGCTGGTCAGCGCATGGTAATCATGGTAATCCGTCTGGCCCTGCGGCTTTGTGAATGTTAACCTGTTTAAAGGTCTTACTTACATCGGCTATGGAGAGCGTGTTCAAACAGTCATCCGCAACAGATGGTGCTCTCATGCGTGGTTCAGTGTTGCTTGCCTCGAGCATAGAAGGTATTTAGCTTATCTGGTAGGCTCCAGTCACTGGACAGCTTGTGGCTGGGTTTCCCTTTGTAATCTGTGATAGTTTGCAAGCCCTACCACATCCAACGAGCATCAGAGCCGGTGTATAGCACAATTGGTCAGGAACGGCTGCTATTCCCTCCATTGTAATTGGTTTTATGTGTTTTAGAGAACAGTCTTATGTCTTAGCAGTACAGTCATATGTGTTTTAGAGAACAGTCTGTCTTAGCAGAACAGTCTTATGTTTTTTAGAGAACAGTCTGTCTTAGCAGAACAGTTTTATGCGTTTTAGAGAACAGTATTATGTCTTAGCAGAACAGTCTTATGGGTTGTAGGTGTTTTAGGTCTTTTAAAGTGTGCGGTCTGAGGTTGTGCTGCATATGGATGGGGCCACCGATTGAATTTGAAAGTGGCAAACATATCGCAAGGAAATGGGAAATGGCAGTGTGACATATGGCTGTTTTATATGTGGATGAGCAAGGGAATTGGCTCTCCAGATGAATGGATAGGTAGGGAGAGGGAGCGAGCGAGCGAGAGAGATAGATAGATAACTTGGCATTGTCCACTACAGCCATATGCTGTGACTTTTAACAACATGTGTAGCCAACATAATACTTTACGTATGATCTCCCATGTAACATTTCCTCCATCAACCTTAACCCAAATAAATTAAATTATACTAAAAAGTAATGAATACTGTAACAACCATGAATATAACATTTTCTCTAGTCTACATCAAAGCTAGTGGTCTCATCTATCAGGCAGTCTCTCAGAGAACCTTGGATTAATGTAGCATAATTTGGACAGAAGTCATAAATACTACTAAATAGCCCTGCTAGGATAACTCTGCATGCTAGGCCTAGTGATGATGTGGCTTCCTTGGTCATTACCCTGAGCCTGAGAGGACGACAGGCGAGAAGAAACAATTTTCCTCGGGCCCTGCCATTCAGTCTCCACTTCCACACTATTAAATGAGATGAATGTTGTTTGTGGCCAGTTCTGGCCCATTGCAACTCCATTACTACGCTCTCTGTCAACGTCTGCATTAGCTGCCCTTCACTGGAGCTAGCTGGCCCTACGTCTGTCACAGTGCTTTTACTTTAGGACATGATTGATGAGTGAATGCTTGGTGATGGTAAAGATTAAGGGCTAGATTCTATCAGATCCGCGCTAGCCGACTCCTGCATAGCGGTTGTTTTGGTGGTGTCGGAGGTGGAACTGCATTAGAGCTGTCAAATCCACAAACCGCTCCTGGCATTAAACCTAAAGTGGACATTGCCATTGGCTTCACGGAGTCGCATTTAGAGAAATCTCATGCAGCCTTGTTTACAAGTTGGAATACTAGAATGTGAGATTAAATCTACACCTCGATTAGACTGATAGAAATCCTCATTATTTAGTTTAATGATTTTAAAGTAGCCTACACTTTCTCATTCTGAACTTGTAATGCGAGTGGGACGGGTGTGGCTTCGTGACAATGACCACAAGCGCAGCCGCTCACCGATTGGACAGCTCTAACGCAGTTATATCTCCGACACCGCCAAAATACCAGCTATGTGGGTGTCCGCTACCGTGGCTTAAAGCTTGATCTGATTGAATCTAGGCCTAAAGAAAAACTCAAATAATTGTGTCATTTGTGATTTACTAAGGTTCATGAAACTAAAGGAAAATGTTAGAGAACCTAAATTGCTGACCAAACAATCTTAGATTATATGATTTTCAAAAGGTTATTGGTTCCAAATTCTTACCTGTTCTCAGTTGTCAATGTCAGAAACATGGTTCTCTATCTGAAAAGAAAAGAACACAAAATGCATCAGCATTTATTTGTATTTAAAAGCCAATTTGGGGTTCTAATGTAATCAGCTATAAAACAAATCCTGCTTAAATTAGAGCTTAATTCAGCGTTTTTCAAGTTGTTGGAGAGTTCTGTCAACTTGCAAAAATATCCTGGGTCATTGTACATTACCACTATATCTGATCAATATGACCTTGAATGAAGAAACAAATAAATCTCCCACACACTCGCTGGGAAAAATTCTCTCTTCTATTAGCGAGAAGACAAGGCTTAGCTCTTGGATGGCATGCACCCGCTCCATTTTATAATGGGTCATAAATATCGCATAATAGGGAAAGCATGGTGGCATTGAACCACAGATGAACCACACAGATAATTCCTTTGATCTTCCTGCTTGAACTTGAAATAATGTGTACTCTGTGAGGAGGCAGACTCTAGTGACACAACAGGGAAGATATGATTCTTCAGAAAAATGACATGTTCAAATAGCATACTATTTGTGATAATAACTGTGAGAAATATCAATAAGGTGAGTTGTTGACTGAAATGATCAATCATTGAAGGTGTCATATCAGCTGTTCCAGAAGTTGTCAAAAATACTTTCGCTTTTCCCTCAGTCTAGTTCTTTGTAGAGTATAAAATGGTGACTTTGAAGAACACTTTCGGTTCCCTCAGTAGCAACTCCATCTTCATTTTCATATTTGGACCGGTTAAGACAGGCCTCCAAGTCCCCCTGGTGTGTCTGCAGCGCCCTGTTTTAATTACAACCCATGGCAGAGTGTGTGTTGTGTCTGTGGTGTGTGTTTGTGTGTGTGTGTGTGCACGCACGCGCATTTGTGTGTGTGTGTGAACAGGGACCTGCCACCGCCTCCACTTGAGTTGGGCTGTCAGGGAGAAACTGTCAGTCGTGGCGCCCTCATCATTCACTCATG
Organism: Coregonus lavaretus; assembly: GCF_964263955.1. NCBI lineage: Eukaryota > Metazoa > Chordata > Actinopteri > Salmoniformes > Salmonidae > Coregonus > Coregonus lavaretus. The sequence continues at coordinate 14,382,347 of NC_139989.1, forward strand.
AGCAACCTCACACTGCTTTTCAGATCTTGAGCCATGAATAATTCGGCAGAATTAACTTTCTTAGGGCAAGACTGGTGTGCCCAATTGAAATCTCCCATCCCAAACCACTGTCTCCCCTGACCCCCTTCCAGGCCCCCCTTCATCACCCATTTCCCTTACCAGATGATGGCTGCCCTCTTCGTCGTAGTCATCCTCGCCCCCGTCGGTCATCTCTCCGGCCTCGACATCCAGTGCCCTGTCGCCAGCCTCCTCCCCGGAGTTCTCGGCTGTCTCCGACACAGACTCCTCGTGGAGAGAGTCACAGTGGTCCTCGTACTTTCTTTGAGCCTCTGGAGAAAACGTGAAAAGAGAGAGTGGGGAAAAAAGAGTGAGAGGAGGACAAAGAAATTAGATCAAAGTAACAACTGGTGACAAAAAGTAACAAGATGCTGACTAGCTACTCTGAGGGGATAAGGAGAGACTTGCAATTGAGATTCATACCATTACATTTACGTCATTTAGCAGACGCTCTTATCCAGAGCGACTTACAGTTAGTGAATGCATACATTTTTTATTTTATTTTCATACTGGCCCCCTGTGGTAAACAAACCCACATCCCTGCCGGCCAAACCCTCCCCTACCTTGGACGACGCTGGACCAATTGTGCGCCGCCCATGGGTCTCCCGGTCGCGGCCGGCTGCGACAGAGCCTGGACTCGAACCAGGATCTCTAGTGGCACAGCTAGCACTACCATGCAGTGCCTTAGACCACTGCGCCATACCATCATACATTTACATTTACATTTTAGTCATTTAGCAGACGCTCTCATAAACATCAGTCTTGGTGAAACCGTGTTTAACATCTGAACAAGCTTTAAATGTTCTTCTACTTCACCTCCCCTGCTGTGAGACTGTCCTCTAGTCTAGGACAAACTATAAAGGCCCCTCATATAAACTGAATTAGTCTAGTGTTGACACACGTCTACTGTTATGACAGAGAGCTCGGGCCTCTTATCTTCACATTTTGTCAGGAAGACTGATGGCTGGTGTGCGCTCTTAATTTTAACCCTGCGGTTGGTGTTTTTTGCTGGCAGGTTCCCATCTCATATTGTTTTTCTCTCTCTCTCCCTCTCTCTCTCTCTGACACCTTTTCCCTCTCTCTCCTTTTCTCTCTCTCCCCCTTTCCGTCTCGATCTCTCTCCCCCCGTCGCCCTCTCTTTCTCTCTGACACCCTTAGCCTCTCTCTTTCTCCCCCCCTCATTCTCTCTCACCGGACTCGGCTCTCTGCTGTTTCTCGATCTTCTCCAGGCGACCCAGCAGAGAGTCGATCTTTATCTTGATCTGTGTTAGCTCTCGTTTAATGGTCTGGAGCTGGTCCGTCTTCACTGCTGAGACATAATCAAAAACACAAACAGACAATAAATCGATTTATTATGCCATAGTCTGGGTTTATTTTACAATGTTATTTTTCTTTTAAACCCCACGATTCATTTTCAGCGTATCACAGAACTGATGTTATCATCTGGTCGTACCCCAGGACCCCCTATCATTCTATCCTTTCATCAAGCCAAATTACATTTTCTTCAGGGGTGAACATATCAATTTATCCGACCGTGTACAGTTCTTCTATTCCAAATATGAACCCGCTGCTTTCAATTTGGAGATTAGTTAATGGCTTACAGTACATCCACCATGATGTCTGATTCCTGCTCATTACCTGCGCTAACAGCTGTAGCCAACCTCTCTCCTTATTACATTTACATTTTAGTCATTTAGCAGAGGCTCTTATCCAGAGCGACTTACAGTTAGTGAGTGCATACATTTTCATACTTACAGTTGAAGTCGGAAGTTTACATACACCTTAGCCAAATACATTTAAACTCAGTTTTTCACAATTCCTGACATTTAATCCTAGTAAAAATTCCCTGTCTTAGGTCAGGTAGGATCACCACTTTATTTTAAGAATATGAAATGTCAGAATAATAGTAGAGAGAATGATTTATTTCAGCTTTTATTTCTTTCATCACATTCCCAGTGGGTCAGAAGTTTACATACACTCAATTAGTATTTGGTAGCATTGTCTTTAAATTGTTTAACTTGGGTCAAACGTTTCGGGTAGCCTTCCACAAGCTTTCCACAATAAGTTGGGTGAATTTTGGCCCATTCCTCCTGACAGAGCTGGTGTAACTGAGTCAGGTTTGTAGGCCTCCTTGCTCGCACACGCTTTTTAAGTTCTCCCCACAAATGTTCTATAGGATTGAGGTCAGGGCTTTGTGATGGCCACTCCAATACCTTGACTTTGTTGTCATTAAGCCATTTTGGCACAACTTTGGAAGTATGCTTGGGGTCATTGTCCATTTGGAAAACCCATTTGCGACCAAGCTTTAACTTCCTGAGTGATGTCTTGAGATGTTGCTTCAATATTTCCACAATTTTCCTTCCTCAAGATGCCATCTATTTTGTGAATTGCACCAGTCCCTCCTGCAGCAAAGCACCCCCACAGCATGACGCTGCGGTTGGGATGGTGTTCTTCGGCTTGCAAGCCTTCCCCTTTTTCCTCCAAACATAACGATGGTCATTATGGCCAAACAGTTCTATTTTTGTTTAATCAGACCAGAGGACATTTCTCCAAAAAATATGATCTTTGTTCCCATGTGCAGTTGCAAACCGTAGTCTGGCTTTTTTATGGCGGTTTTGGAGCAGTGGCTTCTTCCTTGCTGAGCGGCCTTTCAGATTATGTCGATATACAGTATCTCACAAAAGTGAGTACACCCCTCACATTTCTGTAAATATTTGAGTATATCTTTTCATGTGACAACACTGAAGAAATGACACTTTGCTACAATGTAAATTAGTGAGTGTACAGCTTGTATAACAGTGTACATTTGCTGTCCCCTCAAAATAACACAACACACAGACATTAATGTCTAAACCGCTGGCAACAAAAGTGAGTACACCCCTAAGTGAAAATGTCCAATGGCCACCATCATTTTCCAGCACTGCCTTAACCCTCTTGGGCATGGAGTTCACCAGAGCTTCACAGGTTGCCTCTGGAGTCCTCTTCCACTCCTCCATGACGACATCACAGAGCTGGTGGATGTTAGAGACCTTGCACTCCTCCACCTTCTGTTTGAGAATGCCCCACAGATGCTCAATAGGGTTTAGGTCTGGAGACATGCTTGGCCAGTCCATCACCTTTACCCTCAGCTTCTTTAGCAAGGCAGTGGTCATCTTGGAGGTGTGTTTGGGGTCGTTATCATGTTGGAATACTGCCCTGCGGCCCAGTCTCCGAAGGGAGGGGATCATGTTCTGCTTCAGTATGTCACAGTACATGTTGGCATTCATGGTTCCCTCAATGAACTGTAGCTCCCCAGTGCCGGCAGCACTCATGCAGCCCCAGACCATGACACTCCCACCACCATGCTTGACTGTCGGCAAGACACACTTGTCTTTGTACTCCTCACCTGGTTGCCGCCACACATGCTTGACACCATCTGAACCAAATAAGTTTATCTTGGTCTCATCAGACCACAGGACATGGTTCCAGTAATCCATGTCCTTAGTCTGCTTGTCTTCAGCAAACTGTTTGCGGGCTTTCTTGTGCATCATCTTTAGAAGAGGCTTCCTCCTGGGACGACAGCCATGCAGACCAATTTGATGCAGTGTGCGGCGTATGGTCTGAGCACTGACAGGCTGACCCCCCACCCCTTCAACCTCTGCAGCAATGCTGGCAGCACTCATACGTCTATTTCCCAAAGACAACCTCTGGATATGACGCTGAGCACGTGCACTCAACTTCTTCGGCCGACCATGGCGAGGCCTGTTCTGAGTGGAACCTGTCCTGTTAAACCACTGTATGGTCTTGGCCACCGTGCCGCAGCTCAGTTTCAGGGTCTTGGCAATCTTCTTATAGCCCAGGCCATCTTTATGTAGAGAAACAATTCCTTTTTATCAGATCCTCAGAGAGTTCTTTGCCATGAGGTGCCATGTTGAACTTCCAGTGACCAGTATGAGGGAGTGTGAGAGCGATGACACCAAATTTAACACACCTGCTCCCCATTCACACCTGAGACCTTGTAACACTAATGAGTCACATGACACCAGGGAGGGAAAATGGCTAATTGGGCCCAATTTGGACATTTTCACTTAGGGGTATACTCACTTTTGTTGCCAGCGGTTTAGACATGAATGGTTGTGTGTTGAGTTATTTTGAGGGGACAGCAAATGTACACTGTTATACAAGCTGTACACTCACTACTTTACATTGTAGCAAAGTGTCATTTCTTCAGTGTTGTCACATGAAAAGATATACTCAAATATTTACAAAAATGTGAGGGGTGTACTCACTTTTGAGAGATACTGTAGGACTCGTTTTACTGTGAATATACATACTGTTGTACCTGTTTCCTCCAGCATCTTCACAAGGTCCTTTGCTGTTGTTCTGGGTTTGATTTGCACTTTTCGCACCAAAGTACGTTCATCTCTAGGAGACAGAACATGTCTCCTTCCTGAGCGGTATGGCGCTGCGTGGTCCCATGGTGTTTATACTTGCGTACTATTGTTTGTACAGATGAACTTGGTGCCTTCAGGCATTTGGAAATTGCTCCCAAAGATGAACCAGACTTGTGGAGGTCTACAATTTTTTTCCTGAGGTCTTGGCTGATTTCTTTTGATTTTCCCATGATGTCAAGCAAAGAGGCACTGAGTTTGTATAAATAAATAAATCCACAGGTACACCTCCAATTGACTCAAATGATGTCAATTAGCCTATCAGAAGCTTCTAAAGCCATGACATCATTTTCTGGAATTTTCAAAGCTGTTTAAAGGCACAGTCAACTCAGTGTAGGTAAACTTCTGACCCTCTGGAATTGTGATACAGTGAATTATAAGTGAAATAATCTGTCTATAAACAATTGTTGGAAAAATTACTTGTGTCATGCACAATGTAGATGTCCTAACCGACTCCAACCTAAGTGTATGTAAACTTCCGACTTCAACTGTATAATTTCTGATTACTGTTTGGGGACATAATAAGACTACACAAACGGGATGATGCCATTTTTACATGATGTAACAACAGACCTGGGTTCAAATACATGTGTATTTGATTATTAGTTATTTAAATAATTAATTTTCAGTGTATTTGAGTATTTTCAAATAATGTGGCAGAATCAACTACTTCTATTGGAAGTATTTGAAAGTATTTTCTAATAATTTCATATAAATAGCCTAATATTTGAAAGTATTTTCAAATACTTATTTCAAATATTATTTTCAAATACCTGGGTTAAATGCATGGGAGTGTATCTGTGTCAGTGTATTTGAGTATTTTCAAATACATTCCAATATTCAACTACTTGTATTTTCAAAAAAAAATAATCTAAATACTTACTTCCAAATATCATTTTAAATAAATGAAATACCCTAAATAGTATTTTAACCCAGGTCTGTGTAACAAACAATGAACAAAAAAATGTATAGCTGCTTTGTAAATCAAATATGATAAGCTAATAATAATAAGCTGATAATTTATTAAATATTTATGTCTCATGTGAATAAGTAATGTATTTCAAACAGATATCTAAATATAGAAATAAACTGATGTTTGTGAACTTGTGGAGGTGTGGTCAAATGTTATTTGGCTGCATTGTTACATTACACATGCCTGAAAAGCTACAGGCTGCATCCCAAATGGCACCCTATTTCGTATATATTTCATTTATTTTAACCACAGCTTCTAGTCAAAAGCAGTGCACCAGGTAGGGAATAGGGTGCCATTTGGGATTCAACCACAGTATGGGATTTGACTTTGAAATGTCAGTATGCAGATCACATCCACTTAAAAAATAGGCCTACCAAATACATAATATCTGATGTACATCAGATTAATTCTGCGCAGGCCCATATCTCTGATGTACAGTAGACATTAGGCTGTATACTTAAGTAGCTGGAACTACTAGGAATTCCGGGTTTAAAAAACGATATCCTGCTTCACTACCTTGGTGGTTGAAAAGTATTATTATTATTATATATATTTTTAAGGGGGTAAATCAGCTTTAATATTGCAGATAGATTGTGGCTTCCATCAATGTAATTTTCTGCATCATTTCCAATCCTCAATTTACAGTGGGGAGAACAAGTATTTGATACACTGCCGATTTTGCAGGTGTTCCTACTTACAAAGCATGTAGAGGTCTGTAATTTTTATCATAGGTACACTTCAACTGAAAAAAATCCAGAAAATCACATTGTATGATTTTTAAGTAATTAATTTGCATTTTATTGCATGACATAAGTATTTGATCACCTACCAACCAGTAAGAATTCCAGCTCTCACAGACCTGTTACTTTTTCTTTAAGAAGCCCTCCTGTTCTCCACTCATTACCTGTATTAACTGCACCTGTTTGAACTCGTTACCTGTATAAAAGACACCTGTCCACACTCAATCAAACAGACTCCAACCTCTCCACAATGGTCAAGACCAGAGAGCTGTGTAAGGACATCAGGGATAAAATTGTAGACCTGTACAAGGCTGGGATGGGCTACAGGACAATAGGCAAGCAGCTTGGTGAGAAGGCAACAACTGTTGGCGCAATTATTAGAAAATGGAAGAAGTTCAAGATGACGGTCAATCATCCTCGGTCTGGGGCTCCATGCAAGATCTCACCTCGTGGGGCATCAATGATCATGAGGAAGGTGAGGGATCAGCCCAGAACAACACAGCAGGACCTGGTCAATGACCTGAAGAGAGCTGGGACCACAGTCTCAAAGAAAAACATTAGTAACACACTACGCCGTCATGGATTAAAATCCTGCAGCGCACGCAAGGTCCCCCTGCTCAAGCCAGCGCATGTCCAGGCCCGTCTGAAGTTTGCCAATGACCATCTGGATGATCCAGAGGAGGAATGGGAGAAGGTCATGTGGTCTGATGAGACAAAAATATAGCTTTTTGGTCTAAACTCCACTCGCCGTGTTTGGAGGAAGAAGAAGAATGAGTACAACCCCAAGAACACCATCCCAACCGTGAAGCATGGAGGTGGAAACATCATTCTTTGGGGATGCTTTTCTGCAAAGGGGACAGGACGACTGCACCGTATTGAGGGGAGGATGGATGGGGCCATGTATCGCGAGATCTTGGCCAACAACCTCCTTCCCTCAGTAAGAGCATTGAAGATGGGTCGTGGCTGGGTCTTCCAGCATGACAACGACCCGAAACACACAGCCAGGGCAACTAAGGAGTGGCTCCGTAAGAAGCATCTCAAGGTCCTGGAGTGGCCTAGCCAGTCTCCAGACCTGAACCCAATAGAACATCTTTGGAGGGAGCTGAAAGTCTGTATTGCCCAGCGACAGCCCCGAAACCTGAAGGATCTGGAGAAGGTCTGTATGGAGGAGTGGGCCAAAATCCCTGCTGCAGTGTGTGCAAACCTGGTCAAGACCTACAGGAAACGTATGATCTCTGTAATTGCAAACAAAGGTTTCTGTACCAAATATTAAGTTCTGCTTTTCTGATGTATCAAATACTTATGTCATGCAATAAAATGCAAATTAATTACTTAAAAATCATACAATGTGATTTTCTGGATTACAGACCTCTACATGCTTTGGAAGTAGGAAAACCTGCAAAATCGGCAGTGTATCAAATACTTGTTCTCCCCACTGTATATATTTTTTTCCTTTATTATTTTCCGCTAACCCTACTACCCCTCCCCTAATTGCTGTAAACTAATGGACAACAACACTTAGGCTTCTACTTCCAGCTAATACATACTATATACATTTTACAGACACAGTATATTTTACAATAGTTATTATTTGTTTATTTTTAGTCCCATCCTTCAGCTACCCTCAACCCCTTCCATCTATCTCTGAAGACCATTCGGTTTTGATTTGTATTTGCCATATATTTTTCAACTGTGCTGTGAAGTTTCACAAAAGCTCTGAACCTTTCTATTCTCATAGTTTCTAAAGATTGTAAATTAAAGATAATGTTTTTGCTAAGAGTATTATTATATTATTGATCAATTGACTATGACTTTTCAAATCACCCTGCAGTGCTATTTGCAGAGTTAGCTCCAGGTAAATGTTGAAATTCTTCAGCCATTCCTGAACCTGCGACCAAAAACAAGCTATTGTACATATGGAAAGTACCAAAACAAATGATCTAATGATTCTGTCTCTTCGGGATGGTTGTATGCCCCATATATATAACATTCTATTGGTTGCAAGAATTTTGTATAATAATTTACATTGAGAAACTCAACGTTTTGAATCCGGCATCTTTTTGTGTATCAGTTCATAAACCATGTGCCATTGAATCGGTATATCGAAAATCTCTTCCCAACTATTTTGCAATCTATATGGCACAGCTGTCAATTTTTTGATGGTTGAAAATTAGTCAACCGTCAAAATAAGGGGAAAACAGACAGCATAAGTTTGAAACAAGAAAACTGACTTTGACACCTATCAAAGCTGGTCAGTGTCAGAACGAGGACGCATGAGTGGCTGTGTGAAGCCTTCCCATTACTTCATTCTGGGGCTTTAGCCGCCGAATCAGAAGCCTCTGAAAAGTGTTGTAGAATTGTTCATTATGTGCAATCTCATGGCTGCTTTGTAGCCACTATTTATAAACATTGATTTATTACACAAAAACACATCACTAAGCTCCCCGCTGTGGTTCTCTCCTCTACTTTCTCACCAAGGACATGTCCTACACTCTTCGAAAAAAAGGTGCTATCTAGAACCTAAAAGGGTTCTTCGGCTGTCCCCATAGGAGAACCCTTTAGAGTACCCTTTTTGGTTCCAGGTAGAACCCTTTTGGTTCCAGGTACAACCCTATTGGGTTCAATGTAGAACCCTTTCCTCAGAGGGGTGTACATGAAACCCAAAAGAGTTCTACCTGGAACCAAAAAGGCTTCTCCTACTGGGACAGTCGAAGAACCCTTTTGGAACCCTTTTTTCTAAGAGTATATAGTGTTGCTATGAGATCAGGAGAAATAGCTCTATCTCTAGGGAAATCAGATAGGCCTGGTGGAACTTCTTTCTACTGCCCCTTTCCTCTCTGATCAGTTGAACTTATTTATATAACTTGATTTACAATGAAGGCCTGGACACAGTTGAAGCCATATAGGTCTTTGTCTCTCTTGCCCAGCCCATAGTCAAACCACAAGCACCTGACCCTAGAGGTGACATGGCCCCTTGTTGATCTGAAAGTGGAAGGTACTTGAAAGTATCGGTAAGGACATATGTGTGGACAGAACGTGTGTGTGCATTCTGTGGTGGTGTTCGTAAATGCATTCGCTCCATTCAAAGCAGCATTGTGTGTGTTTGTGTGGTATGCAATCCTACTTCAGAGGCAATGCAGAGTCAATGTGTGTATTGGAATCACAAGCCAGCCACCTGTTGTTCTCTAAAGTGGCCATGGACTCTATTGTTTGAGCAGTGAGAGCTCTGGATCAACCATACCACAGACAGAGAAAATAGAAAGTATAGAGGATATAGAGGAGATGGAGAATGGTGCCAAGGAGGTGTGATATATGATACATTGAAGTCTCTCTCCTTCATTGCTGTCCCCTCAATGCATTTTGCACACGCACACACATGCACAGGCGCACACGTAAGCACGCACACACGTACACACGCACACAGCAATTTGTTATTTCAACATCTTCAACAACAACTGTGTATGCTTTGGGCAACCTACTATAGTTGTCCTTTGATGATAAGAAAGTGTGGAGCCATTTCCAATTTATCAGTGACTTCAGGCCCTGTTCCTTTGTGATATAAACCACACGAGCCACAGATAGAGAGAGACTCCAGACATAGCCGGCCTAATCCAACATAATTTCATCAACAGCATCCTTTGATAGCTCAGCATTACAGAGAAAAACAACATAGTCCCCTGATAGTCTCTTCTATTTCTATGGGGTGGATAGATGGATCTTATTTTGGGACTTAACGATGACCCATAAAGAAAAATGTGTTCTTGGAGATAGCAAGGGTCTCTTTGAATCACTGCAAGATGAAGATTGCAACAGACAATGAGAGTTCAGATTGTTCTTACTGAAGTCATTTCAGACCCTGGATAGCTTTAAGTCGATTCGAGTGCTAGGGAAATCTCCAGCAAGCTCTGAGCAATATGGTACGTTTTGCCACTGGCATTACTTTTGTTGTCATATGCAGAGCTTACAGTGGGGAAAAAAAGTATTTAGTCAGCCACCAATTGTGCAAGTTCTCCCAGGATGAGAGAGGCCTGTAATTTTCATCATAGGTACACGTCAACTATGACAGACAAAATGAGAAGAAAAAAAATCCAGAAAATCACATTGTAGGATTTTTTATGAATTTATTTGCAAATTATGGTGGAAAATAAGCATTTGGTCAATAACAAAAGTTTCTCAATACTTTGTTATATACCCTTTGTTGGCAATGACACAGGTCAAACGTTTTCTGTAAGTCTTCACAAGGTTTTCACACACTGTTGCTGGTATTTTGGCCCATTCCTCCATGCAGATCTCCTCTAGAGCAGTGATGTTTTGGGGCTGTTGCTGGGCAACACAGACTTTCAACTCCCTCCAAAGATTTTCTATGGGGTTGAGATCTGGAGACTGGCTAGGCCACTCCAGGACCTTGAAATGCTTCTTACGAAGCCACTCCTTCGTTGCCCGGGCGGTGTGTTTGGGATCATTGTCATGCTGAAAGACCCAGCCACGTTTCATCTTCAATGCCCTTGCTGATGGAAGGAGGTTTTCACTCAAAATCTCACGATACATGGCCCCATTCATTCTTTCCTTTACACGGATCAGTCGTCCTGGTCCCTTTGCAGAACAACAGCCCCAAAGCATGATGTTTCCACCCCCATGCTTCACAGTAGGTATGATGTTCTTTGGATGCAACTCAGCATTCTTTGTCCTCCAAACACGACGAGTTGAGTTTTGACCAAAAAGTTCTATTTTGGTTTCATCTGACCATATGACATTCTCCCAATCCTCTTCTGGATCATCCAAATGCACTCTAGCAAACTTCAGACGGGCCTGGACATGTACTGGCTTAAGCAGGGGGACACGTCTGGCACTGCAGGATTTGAGTCCCTGGCGGCGTAGTGTGTTACTGATGGTAGGCTTTGTTACTTTGGTCCCAGCTCTCTGCAGGTCATTCACTAGGTCCCCCCGTGTGGTTCTGGGATTTTTGCTCACCGTTCTTGTGATCATTTTGACCCCACGGGGTGAGATCTTGCGTGGAGCCCCAGATCGAGGGAGATTATCAGTGGTCTTGTATGTCTTCCATTTCCTAATAATTGCTCCCACAGTTGATTTCTTCAAACCAAGCTGCTTAGCTATTGCAGATTCAGTCTTCCCAGCCTGGTGCAGGTCTACAATTTTGTTTCTGGTGTCCTTTGACAGCTCTTTGGTCTTGGCCATAGTGGAGTTTGGAGTGTGACTGTTTGAGGTTGTGGACAGGTGTCTTTTATACTGATAACAAGTTCAAACAGGTGCCATTAATACAGGTAACGAGTGGAGGACAGAGGAGCCTCTTAAAGAAGATGTTACAGGTCTGTGAGAGCCAGAAATCTTGCTTGTTTGTAGGTGACCAAATACTTATAAAAAATCCTACAATGTGATTTTCTGGAATTTATTTCCTCAATTTGTCTGTCATAGTTGACGTGTACCTATGATGAAAATTACAGCCCTCTCTCATCTTTTTAAGTGGGAGAACTTGCACAATTGGTGGCTGACTAAATACTTTTTTTCCCCACTGTATCTCTATTGAATTGTAGAGGACGAAGAGATCAATACTGAGTATATTAGTCCATTTGTCTGCTAGCCCATGTCTTTGACAGCTATGGTTTACATATATTCTGAATGGCTGTTATGCATCACAGCCCCTACAAACTATATAGATCCACCCACCCAAATCTTTGGACTATCTAACCATAGCTTGCTCCCAATCCATCTACATCAATAGAAACAGCAATTTCTCACGGTTCCAACTTTAGCGACTGTGGCTACCAGATATAGAACTGTGATGCCCGGCTTGGAGAAAAATCAATAAAGTCTATCTAAAAAAGGAGGAAAACATGTTTTTCCCCTCCCTCCATACGTCCACTGCATCAGAGCCCCCTGACTGACGCTAGCAAGCTGTGGGTACTGATAACACTGCCCTGAATAAGGGAGAAGTAGAAACCGTACAGACTACACACTGAGTCCAATTATACAGCCCATGCCTTAAAGACTGCCGTTCAAGAACACAGAACTCTGATCAACATGTTAAATGTAAAACATGGTCTTATTATTCATTTGCTAATCAAATGATTCAATGTGGGGGAATGACAGATATGGATGAATCGTTTGTGACTGGAAGGATACAGCGTTCTTAGTCAGTGTATAGGGAGATGACTCAGTATGTTTGTGACTGGAAGGATACAGCGTTCTTAGTCAGTGTATAGGGAGATGACTCAGTATGTTTGTGACTGGAAGGATACAGCGTTCTTAGTCAGTGTATAGGGAGATGACTCAGTATGTTTGTGCTCTACATTGCTGTTGCTCGTTCCTGTTTTATAGTGGCACAGTAAGTGCAAGTTATGCTGAGGTATGTTGGGACATGACAGCTCCTTTTGTTAAGGGAGAGTAAAGTCACTTGGTAAGTCTTTTTTTATTATTCAGATGGTTTACCAACGTGAAATAGTTTATGTATATTAAGCAACTTAATCTGTCTGTACATATTTTCCTGCGTCATTGGATTATTTATCCCCCTCACATTCCACGACAATATCTATTATGTTTAGCTGAATGTTAGCCACATGTGTTCACCATTTTCCAATCCTAGAATTGCTACATTGGAATCAGCCACATATACAGTATAACAGTTGTGAACATACACTTGAGTCCGGAAGAGGTAGAGGAGGAGGAGGAGGTGGGTGGTCTGGAGGAAGAGGAGGAAGAGGAGGTAGTCTTGATGGGGAAGGAGGTCTTCCCACGTCGTGTGGATGGAGCCAGGACCCGGGAGCGCTTCAAGGGGATCACCGCCCTGGGGGGTGGGGCCACTCGGCCATGGTAGTCAAACAGCCTGAGGACAGGAGGGAATTACACCCGTAGAGAACAAACAGACTACTTAATACTATTAGAGGAGGTGCTCCCACATTCATGTGATTTCTATCGCATACATGTTAAAGTATTGGATTCCACTAATCCCATTCCACTACCTTTTCAAGCTTTTTTAAATTATATGAACGCAAGCTTTGCTTTTATACTTACAAGGCCATCATGCTTGAGTGAGCAAGCTGTTTTGTATTGTAGTAATGTGGTGCCTGCCTGTATGTCATTAAACATTTATTTAGCAATAGAAAAATATATATTTCATAACATATTTTTTGGGTCAGTAGGTGCCCCACATAACAACAGGTGGTGGTGTGTTGGACAAGTCACTCATATATAGAGGTCTATAGAGCCTGTCTCCATTCCTGATTTCTGTAACCGTTAGCTTACCTCTGTAACATTGGACATACAGTGAGGGAAAAAAGTATTTGATCCCCTGCTGATTTTGTATGTTTGCCCACTGACAAAGAAATGATCAGTCTATAATTTTAATGGTAGGTTTATTTGAACAGTGAGATACAGAATAACAACAAAAAAATCCAGAAAAACGCATGTCAAAAATGTTATAAATTGATTTGCATTTTAATGAGGGAAATAAGTATTTGACCCCTCTGCAAAACATGACTTAGTACTTGGTGGCAAAACCCTTGTTGGCAATCACAGAGGTCAGATGTTTCTTGTAGTTGGCCACCAGGTTTGCACACATCTCAGGAGGGATTTTGTCCCACTCCTCTTTGCAGATCTTCTCCAAGTCAATAAGGTTTCGAGGTTGACGTTTGGCAACTCGAACCTTCAGCTCCCTCCACAGATTTTTTATAGGATTAAGGTCTGGAGACTGGCTAGGCCACTCCAGGACCTTAATGTGCTTCTTCTTGAGCCACTCCTTTGTTGCCTTGGCCGTGTGTTTTGGGTCATTGTCATGCTGGAATACCCATCCACAACCCATTTTCAATGCCCTGGCTGAGGGCTGAGGGAAGGAGGTTCTCACCCAAGATTTGACGGTACATGGCCCCATCCATCGTCCCTTTGATGCGGTGAAGTTGTCCTGTCCCCTTAGCTGAAAAACACCCCCAAAGCATAATGTTTCCACCTCCATGTTTGACGGTGGGGATGGTGTTCTTGGGGTCATAGGCAGCATTCCTCCTCCTCCAAACACGGCGAGTTGAGTTGATGCCAAATAGCTCCATTTTGGTCTCATCTGACCACAACACTTTCACCCAGTTCTCCTCTGAATCATTCAGATGTTCATTGGCAAACTTCAGACGGCCCTGTATATGTGCTTTCTTGAGCAGGGGGACCTTGCGGGCACTGCAGAATTTCAGTCTTTTACGGCGTAGTGTGTTACCAATTGTTTTCTTGGTGACTATGGTCCCAGCTGCCTTGAGATCATTGACAATATCCTCCTGTGTAGTTCTGGGCTGATTCCTCACCGTTCTCATGATCATTGCAACTCCACGAGGTGAGATCTTGCATGGAGCCCCAGGCCGAGGGAGATTGACAGTTATTTTGTGTTTCTTCCATTTGTGAATAATCGCACCAACTGTTGTCACCTTCTCACCAAGCTGCTTGGCGATGGTCTTGTAGCCCATTCCAGCCTTGTGTAGGTTTACAATATTGTCCCTGACATCCTTGGAGAGTTCTTTGGTCTTGGCCATGGTGGAGAGTTTGGAATCTGATTGATTGATTGCTTCTGTGGACAGGTGTCTTTTATACAGGTAACAAGCTGAGATTAGGAGCACTCCCTTTAAGAGTGTGCTCCTAAACTCAGCTCGTTACCTGTATAAAAGACACCTGGGAGCCAGAAATCTTTCTGATTGAGAGGGGGTCAAATACTTATTTCCCTCATTAAAATGCAAATCAATTTATAACATTTTTGACATGCATTTTTCTGGATTTTGTTGTTGTTTTCTGTCTCTCACTTTTCAAATAAACCTACCATTAAAATTATAGACTGATCATTTCTTTGTCAGTGGGCAAACATACAAAATCAGCAGGGGATCAAATACTTTTTTCCCTCACTGTAAGCTCAGAAACACTTGTTTGGTAGAGCATGGGTGGAGTAGGCACTGTGGGGCTCGTGAATTTCCTTGCTTTTTCGGCTTCAGACCAATGCCTACTTCTCACTTAAAACATTGTTTTTAATTTCCACTGGAAGGTGATTATACAAAAATATAAAACATTTCCACATGCAAAAAGTGACTTTCGAAAATGTAATTTTAAAGTTATGTTACAAATATATATGTGTTTTGTCTCACATAATTTATTGTCCAGGGCCCGGTTTGCCAAAAGTCGTTAGACCCTTCGGAGGCACATGGTTACATCTCAGAGCTGTTTCCCAAAACCATCGTTACTAAAGTTGAAAACAATCGTTATTTATCGACTGCCTCAGACCACCCGTAGAACAGACAACTGGGTCATTAGATGCTTTTTTACCCACTTTATACACAGAAGATCTCTGCTAAACCTAGAATAAAGATGTTTATCTGTCCCTCTGTGACCGTCGATAGCTTCACAACGAAGTTGACTACAATACAAAGTGGCCAATGTCTTTGCAATTGTTATAAACAAGCAAAGGGTAAAAATATGCTTCAAATGAAAATATAAATACAGTAAGCTACATAGGCCTATGCCATCAGAAAGTATTCACACCCCTTGACTTTTTCCAAATTTTGTTGTGTTACAAAGTGGGATAAAATTGGATTTACAGTTCCTTCAGAATGTATTCATACCCTTTGACTTATTCCACATTTTGTTGTGTTACATTTTGTTGTGTCAATACGTTAGAATCCCCTTTGGCAGCAATTACAGCTGTGAGTCTTTCTGGGTAAGTCTCTAAGATGTTTGCACATCTTGATTGTACAATATTTTCACATTATTATTTTGGAAATTCTTCAAGCTCTGTCAAGTTGGTTGTTGATCATTGCTAGACAACAATTTTCAGGTCTTGCCATAATTTCTAAGGAGATTTAAGTCAAAATTGTAACTCGGCCACTCAGGAACATTCACTGTCTTCTTGGAAAGCAACTCCAGTGTAGATTTGGCTTTGTGTTTTAGGTTATTGTCCAGCTAAAAGGTGAATTAATCTCCCAGTGTCTAGTGGAACGCAGACTGAACCAGGTTTTTCTCTGCCTGTGCTTAGCTCCATTCAGTTTCGTTCCCCCCCTGAAAATATGGAGAGTGGTACTCAATAATGTGTTGTATTGGATTTGCCCCAAACATAACACTTTGTATTTGGGACAAAAAGTTAATTGCTTTGCCAAATTTTTTGAAGTATTACTTTAGTGCCTTGTTGCAAACAGGATGCATTTTGGAATATTTGTATTCTGTACAGGCGTCCTTTTCATTCTGTCATTTAGGTTAGTATTGGGGAGTAACTACAACGTTGTTGATCAGTCCTCATTTTTCTCCTATCATAGCCATTAAACTGTGTAACTGTTTTAAAGTCACCATTGGCCTCATGGTGAAATCCATGAGCGGTTTCCTTCCTCTCCGGCAACTGAGTAAGGAAGGACACCTGTATCCTTGTAGTGACTGGGTGTATTGATACACCATCTAAAGTGTAATTAATAATTTCACTATGCTGAAAGGTATATTCAATGTCTGCTTTTTTATTTTTTACCCATCTACCAATAGGTGCCCTTCTTTGCGAGGCATTTGTGGTTGAATCTGTGGTTCAACCACAAATTCACTGATCGACTGAGGGACCTTACAGATAATTGTATGTGTGGGGTACAGAGATGAGGTAGTCATTAAAAAATTATGTTAAACACTATTATTGTAACCTACTATGTGACTTGTTAAGCACATTTTTACTACTAAACTTATTTTGGTTTGCTATAACAAAATGGTTGAATACTTATTGACTCAAGACATTTTAGCTTTTCATTTTTAATTAATTTGTAAACATTTGAAAAAACATAATTCCACTTTGACATTATGGGGTATTGTGTGTAGGCCAGTGACCAAAACATCTCAATGTAATCATTTTTAAATTCAGGCTGTAACACAACAAAATGTGGAAAAAGTCAAGGAGTTTGAATACTTTTTGAAGGCACTGTATTTCAATAATATTGAATCAATTTCATGTTCAATCAATTGAGTTCTATTTTTCTAATTGTAGGCTACTATCTGTAATTCTTGCCTCCCTAAAAACACGCCACTTCGATTCAAGTGACTTTTCGTAGCAAATTAGGAGAGCATTTTTGCTGACCCTAACCCTTTTCCTAACCTTAACCTAATTCTCCTAACCTGCTACGTTAATTAGGAGAGCATTACGAAAAAGTTGTAGCTGTATCGAAGTGGCGTGTTTTTAGGGAATCTCGTCCATGGACGTAGATTTTCGTTCTGGTCTGGACCAAATCTGAACCAATCATAGACGTCTATGTTTGGTTGAGATTTGGTCCGATCCGGACTGGCCTTGATTTGGCCCATACATAGACGGGAAAACAGACCAAATCTGAACCAATCATAGACATCTATTAATCACAAGTTTGGACAGCACAGTACAGTACAGTAGAGTAGTGGCTTTTAAACATTTCCATGGGGATCCCAGGCTGTTCCATGTAATTGATATATTCCAGAGCTAGCACACCTGATTCAACTTGTCAACTAATCCTCAAGCTTTTGAATAGCAAGTTCAGAGCTACAGCAAAATTGTGAAACATCTTGGGGTCCCCGAGGAGAGGTTTGAGAACCACTGCAGTAGAGCACAGCAGAGTGCAGTACATTACAGTACAGTTAAAAAAGT
Source organism: Coregonus lavaretus (assembly GCF_964263955.1). Classification (NCBI taxonomy): domain Eukaryota; kingdom Metazoa; phylum Chordata; class Actinopteri; order Salmoniformes; family Salmonidae; genus Coregonus; species Coregonus lavaretus. Next base: position 14,400,164 of record NC_139989.1, read on the forward strand.
AAAGAAAGTATTTTCAACATTCATTCAGAACCGAAAACAAACCTGATTTCAACGTCCGGAAAATAGGTATTTTTAATGTCTGGAAAATACATATTTGCAACGTCCGAAAAAACAAACATATTTTCAACATCTGGGAAAACATTTTAAATTTCCTGAAAATACTTATTTTCACCTTTCATTCAAAACCTAAAATGAACCTATCTTCAATGTCTGGAAAATATGTATTTTAAATGTAATTTTGCTTTCTGGATTCAGATCTTTGGGAACACACTGAAAAGTAACTTGACACTGTTGGTCAGTCACCGCAAATTTGGATTAAAAATGGCATGAAGAAAATTGCATTGATAGAGGACGGTGTACTGAATTAATTCATCATAAGGTAAGGGCTGGAATTTGTTCTGGATGCTTGAACAGAGACGTGTCTTCTGTCTCGTGTAGCTAATTAGCTAGCTAGCATGTGCACACTCACTGCAATGCACAGCCGATGCGCTACTTGCATGTGCATTGGCAGGGTTTAGATTCAACATAGTCAACTGCTCCTTAGCAAGACAGTTTGTTTCATCAGCAACATTTTGAGTTGTGAGAGGCTGGTCTTGGTTGAGGAAATGTTAGCAATGTTTGTGCTGAAACTGACATCTGGCTGCACATGTACAGTGGGGAGAACAAGTATTTGATACACTGCCGATTTTGCAGGTTTTCCTACTAACAAAACATGTAGAGGTCTATAATCACATTGTGTGATTTTTAAGTAAATCATTTGCATTTTATTGCATGACATAAGTATTTGATACATCAGAAAAGCAGAACTTAATATTTGGTACAGAAACCTTTGTTTGCAATTACAGAGATCATACTGTAGGTCTTGACCAGGTTTGCACACACTGCAGCAGGGATTTTGGCCCACTCCTCCATACAGACCTTCTCCAGATCCTTCAGGTTTCGGGGCTGTCGCTGGGCAATACGGACTTTCAGCTCCCTCCAAAGATTTTCTATTGGGTTCAGGTCTGGAGACTGGCTAGGACACTCCCGGACCTTGAGATGCTTCTTAGTTGCCCTGGCTGTGTGTTTCGGGTCGTTGTCATGCTGGAAGACCCAGCCACGACCCATCTTCAATGCTCTTACTGAGGGAAGGAGGTTGTTGGCCAAGATCTCGCGATACATGGCCCCATCCATCCTCCCCTCAATACGGTGCAGTCGTCCTGTCCCCTTTGCAGAAAAGCATCCCCAAAGAATGATGTTTCCACCTCCATGCTTCACGGTTGGGATGGTGTTCTTGGGGTTGTACTCATCCTTCTTCTTCCTCCAAACACGGCGAGTGGAGTTTAGACCAAAAAGCTCTATTTTTGTCTCATCAGACCACATGACCTTCTCCCATTCCTCCTCTGGATCATCCAGATGGTCATTGGCAAACTTCAGATGGGCCTGGACATGCGCTGGCTTGAGCAGGGGGACCTTGCGTGCGCTGCAGCATTTTAATCCATGACGGCGTAGTGTGTTACTAATGTTTTTCTTTGAGACTGTGGTCCCAGCTCTCTTCAGGTCATTGACCAGGTCCTGCAGTGTAGTTCTGGGATGATCCCTCACCTTCCTCATGATCATTGATGCCCCATGAGGTGAGATCTTGCATGGAGCCCCAGACCGAGGGTGATTGACCGTCATCTTGAACTTCTTCCATTTTCTAATAATTGCGCCTACAGTTGTTGCCTTCTCACCAAGCTGCTTGCATATTGTCCTGTAGCCCATCCCAGCCTTGTACAGGTCTACAATTTTATCCCTGATGTCCTTACACAGCTCTCTGGTCTTGGCCATTGTGGAGAGGTTGGAGTCTGTTTGATTGAGTGTGTGGACAGGTGTCTTTTATACAGGTAACGAGTTCAAACAGGTGCAGTTAATAAAGGTAATGAGTGGAGAACAGGAGGGCTTCTTAAATAAAAACTAACAGGTCTGTGAGAGCCAGAATTCTTACTGGTTGGTAGGTGATCAAATACTTATGTCATGCAATAAAATGCAAATTAATTACTTAAAAATCATACAATGTGATTTTCTCTCACAGTTGAAGTGTACCTATGATAAAAATTACAGACCTCTACATGCTTTGTAAGTAGGAAAACCTGCAAAATCGGCAGTGTATCAAATACTTGTTCTCCCCACTGTAGCTATCTAGAGAGTTCGACTGTATCATTCCGGAGTAGCTAGATGAGCAATGCGCTATAATAGCAGCCAAGGACGTTCACTAGCTTATTTATTTGTGCTCTGATTTAGTTTACACAGATGACTTCAGCCATATGGAAAACCTTCCAGAGCTAAATATACCTAGCTAGCTAGCTTCCTTTGCTTGTAGCTTGCTTCTCATATACTGGTATTAACTAGCTAGCTGCTGCCTAGGCCTATATCTCACAATATATTACTATACAGTATATCTAATTCTAGGACCTCTTAGTTATATATTGTTTATTATCAATGACATACAAATCTGTGCTCTACCATTTTGAAACATTCCAATTCAAGTGTCCTTTTGGATGCAAATAAATGTCAAATCTCTCACATGCCAGCCTTTTCATTATTTTTCACATTGATCAAATTACTATTACGCACTAATGTACTACCAATAATCTTCCCATCCATCTTTAAAAGAAGGGGGGATAAATAAAAGAAGATGTAAATGTCAAAGTGAGGTGTCTTCCTTGACTAATTTCACAGCGCCAGTTGATTTTTATTGCAGCTCTGTCTGAGTTGACATTTAGTAAATGTCTCACCAGATAAAAGTACTGAACACCAAACAAATTAGAGAAAGAAAGCAAGGGTTGATAAAGTTTAAGGATGTGCTCTATTCAGTCTTTTCAAATGGATGAAACAACTGAATAGAGTTATCTTATTAATATTATTTTTCATCTCAAGGCAAATGGAGAGAAGGTTGCTTAGCAAAACAGATAGATAGAACAACTTGAAGCAGAAGGTACTTCGCTGAGAACGTTTCAATCTTTGCAGGAATTTTTCATTTTACCAGTTTTACATTTGGCATAATGTCATTTACAGTTTTTTCAAATTTCGTAAAAGTAAGTGAATTATTCAATACATACCGACTGTAGAAATCATCCCTGTAGTAGTCATAGTCAAATTCATAACCACTGGGGATAGGAGAGAGAGAGAGTTTAACGTTTAATGTTTACCATAAGCATGTCAAATGCTAACATATCAAAACAGAAACCGTTTGATCCAAACAGACATGCAGGTCAAGTCTTAAGGTCACCGCAGATGGAGAAAACCTTAGCTAATCTGACATGCGGAGGCCAAAGACTGACTGACAGGAATAAGAGTGATTTCAGAGCGGTTCTACAATAAAGGCTGCAACCTGTGGATAAACCTAGGAAGGTCACAAGAACTAAGGTACCTCAATCAACAAAACACTCACCATGTCACGTCAATTGTGAGCTCAGAGTAATCATGAAAAATGAGTAATAACAAAAAGATTGAACACAATTTACATTTCAGGGAAGGAACAAATGAACACCTATTCAGAACAGGAGAGAAGTTCACATTTCTTTTTCACAGGGATAATTTTTAATTAAGATTCATGCAAATGTAATTTCCATTTAGAGCAGCCCAGTGTTGGTTTTGGCTCTCTAATTACCATGTTACATCACGGCTGTTTTGAGCTGTGGTATTAAAATGCAAATGAAGGTGTAACATAAAAAACGTGTGCAAATTAATAAATAAGAAAACAAAGAGGCCTAATGGAACAAGCCAATGAATGGGACAACTATGGGTTGACAGGGTGTCAAGGGACCACTATACAACAGTCTAGTAACCATTAGTCATAGTAAATAGACCAATATGGCTGCACTGTTGACACTAGGCAGGATGGGGCTATGGACTCATGCTGCTTACGCCAAATCCTGACTCTGCCATCAGCATGACGCAACAGGAACTGGGATTTGTCGGACCAGGCAATGTTTTTCCACTCCTCAATTGCCCAGTGTTAGTGACCGCGTGCCCACTGGAGCAGCTTCTTATTGTTTTTAGCTGATAGGAGTGGAACCCGGCGTGGTTGTCTGCTGCAATAGCACATCCGTGACAACGACCGACGAGTTGTGCGCTCCGAGATGCCGTTCTGCACCCCACTGTTGTGCTGCGCCGTTATTTGCCTGTTTGTGACCCACCTGCTAGCTTGCACGATTCTTGCCATTCTCCTTCGACCTCTCATCAATTAGCGGTTTTCGCCCACAGGACTGCCGGTGACTGGATGTTTTTGGTTTGTCGCACTATGTATGGTAAACCCTAGACACTGTCGTGCGTGAAAAGCCCAGGAGACCGGCCGTTTCTGAGATACTGGAACCGGCGCGCCTGGGACCGACAATCATACCACGCTCAAAGTCGCTTAGGCCACTTATTTTGCCCATTCTAACGTTCAATCGAATTGACAAAGAAATATAGCTCTGATGATCATGGGAGAAGAATTAGGGCCATATGTAATAAGACCTTCATATTCAACATTTTCTGCATGGAATGCCTCTTTTATATTGGATCTGTTTTACTTGACAATTTTAAGGATATGTCAAGAGCGAATAACTAGTGCATGGGGAGCTCCAGGTTTAAATTGGGAAATAAGAATTAACATTTTTGCCAGAAGTAATCATGGTTCTTATTTTTTGTGCTCTTGAGAAACATGGTCAAACTATATCCCAAATTGTCAATGATTTAAAACCATATCCCAATCCTAGAGTTAAAGTAACACAGAACACTGACCTCGAACAAAACAACGATGCCAGTTCTCATGCAAAGCCAGAGTCCCTTTAGCCTAACGTAGCTGCTAAACATAACTCCTAGACATAATCTGAATTTGCATCACTCCTTAGCCTTCACCTGACACCACACACTAATACAACTCCTTTACAAGTTGTTGCAGAAGGAGAAAGCCTCAGACACACACTTTAGACAGGATCCTCATCTCGCCATAGCCGAGAGGGAGAGAGAGGGAGAGAGACAGACAGACAGAGAGAGTGAGAGAGATCTTTACGGGATTACCTGTAAACAGCTGACAGAGGCCGTTTGGAGCCTGGCTTGGGCCGGTACGGTTTGGGCTCCCCTGCCATGTTTATGTCTGTAAAAAACATACAAATAAAAGCAGTTCTTTACTCATCTTTTATTTTTTTCATCAACTCTTTCCCCCCTCCCTAAAACAGTCAAACACCTAAAGTACCGGCAACTCATGTCAGTACCAATCCTGTCACTGAAAAACTGTTCCGACATCTAATCCAATTTAACACTTCAGTGCAGTGTAAATTACTAGAAAAAGTCTGGGTTTTGAAGAACCCTTTTCAGTAAAGGGATGCAAAAATAGCGTCAGACATCATTATTTAGTGTGTCAATTAAATGTTTAACATGTGGTGTACAATGAGGACTGATTTGATGTAATACAGAACAAGGTTGGTCATCTTCAGTGCTGGGGAGATTCAAATACCTCTAATTGAACAATTCCATGTAACTTACTATTTCAAATAATATAGTAGTCTACATGTGAATATGTCTGACATCCTCCTTGAAACTTTCCAGCTTGAAGCTCTTTTCTAAAGTGCTCTGAAGATAGCCATAACAACCATGGTACCAATACGACCCCTGGTGTAAGGGGAGGGAGAGAAATCAGTGTCCATCATTAATCATTAATGGAATGGGCTTCCTTGGGAGAGAAGAGAACCCAACAAGGTAAGGATGCTGTAGAGCAAAAGCTCTTTAATTTACAACCATCCAATGTTTGGGTAGAAAATAGATAGTTGAAGGAAAGAACATCCGTTTTTATTTTTTTTCTCCTTATCCACAAGTATGACATGAACAATTTTCCTCCATTCGGTATCCTATTGTCTATGTACTTGCTCATGTGTGTATGAGACCGTCACTCTTGAGTACCATTGAAGGTCTCAACTGATCTGACTCGCTTTATCAGATGTACTGTGATCACAAACACTGGCTATTCAAATCTCTATCTCTATATCAGCAAGGCTTTTACAAGGTCTCCTTCACAACTTCTACCTTCCTTACAATTCATCCCTTTGTATTGCATGTCAAAGATGCTCAACACCTGTTTGAGCAGCAAGGTCGTTCTGAAACGGCAACACAAGAGAGACAGGAACCCAGTACACAAGAGAGACAGGAACAGGAACTTACATCACTCCTCAGTCCTCACAAAACAAGACCCTTGATGAGAGCTACAGTACAGGATGTTCGCCATAGCCTTTTGTGGCTAACCGAATACCATGTATATGCATATCTCACTGTTTAGGGTACACTTCCAGTCAGTCCTATCTAAGCAGATGTCAGTCTAAATTATGCATGTGGACCCAGCTGGGCTCACTCGGGAGCAGCTGAACCTCACTAGTGAGATCTTAGCAGGGAGAGGCAGAATAAACGGCAGGAGGATTTCTGCAGACTAGCTTCCCGCTCCTCCGCTCTCCACAGAAATGTGATTATGCCCACGGCTGTTTGTACACTACCCTGTTAGACATCCTAAAACACCGCCTTGTTGATTTAGAATGTGGGAGAGAAAGTGTGTGGGGTGTGCATGTGTTATCAGTGAGGATTACTTTAATATAATCATATTACCTAGGTGTGTGTGTGTGCATGACTAAAATAATGGGTAACAGTTAAGTACCTTACTGTGATTGTTTCCAATTAAAATGGTAAAAAAATCTCAAGCAAGAATTTAGCTAGGACTGTCTGGGAGTGGTCTGACTGGGGAGAGGAAAACTGATAATTAGCTGTTATTGGCAGAGAGGTTGGGAACCCTCTTTTTTAATGGTCTATTTAAGCAATAACGCACGAGGGGGGTGTGGCATATGGCCAATATACCACAAACCCCTGAGGTGCCTTATTGCTATTTTAAACTGGTTACCAACGTAATTAGAGCAGTACAAATAAATGTTTTGTCATACCCATGGTATACGGTCTGATATGCCACGTCTGTCAGCCAATCAGCATTCAGGGTTCGATCCACCCAGTTTATAATAACTAATTTACCGCATGGTGATGTCACCATGGAAGGTCAAAAATCCATCCCACCAAAACAGGCTGAAATTTCAGATGTCCTTTTCAAACCGCTCTTACACTAAAATGGCATTATCATCATTTTCACAATTTCACAGTATTATTTCAACCTCATAGTGTGGAAATATATACAAAACATTAGGAACACCTGCTCCTTCCATGACATAGACTGACCATGTGAATCCAGGTGAAAGCTATGATCCCTTATTGATGTTACCTGCTAAATCCACTTTAATCAGTGTAGATGAGGTGGAGGAGACAGGTTAAAGAAGGATTTTTAAGCCTTGAGACAATTGAGACATGGATTGTGTATGTGTTCCATTCAGAGGGTGAATGGGCAAGACAAAATATTTAAGTGCCTTTGAATTGGGTATGGTAGTAGGTGCCAGGCGCACCAGTTTGAGTGTGTCAAGAACTGCAACGCTGCTGTTTTTCAAGCTCAAAAGTTTCCTGTGTGTATCAAGAATGGTCCACCACCCAAAGGACATCCGGCCAACTTGACACAACTGTGGGAAGCATTGGAATGCTTTCGACACCTTGTAGAGTCCATGCCCCGACGAATTGAGGCTGTTCTGAAGGGTGCAACTCAATATTAGGAAGGTGTTCTTAATGTTTTGTACACTCAGTGTATAAAACAAAGGAAAATCACGTTTTTGACTGCAATGGGCCTTTAAGATCCATTTGAAGTCATGTAAGCCCCAGGTGATAACAGGTATAAAGATCAGGTAGTACTTTAGTATAACACAGAATAATCTCTGCATGGGTTAAACACTGCACACACAACTTGACACTGTGCCATACAGCACTTCGTCCAGCAACCTGACAGACTGTCTATCGGCATTGGCTCCGCTTGGCAATAGTCACTCTGCCACATGGTTTAGAACAGTTTGACTGGGCTTTCAGGATAAACCTAACTCAGGTGCTACACCATTTGAGAAGCGACAAGGAAAGCGAATGCTGATCCTAGACCAGCCCTTAGGGCTCTCTCGCTGGAGCATCAGCACATTACAATGAATGCAATGAATCAGATTCCCTGGGTCAAGACGAGGGGTGTTGTCCTTGGTGCTGATATCAAGTACCACTACTACGGAGAAGACGGAATACTGTCCATGGTGTTAAAGCAGACATCCACTCCACTCGGCCAAATCTTAACTTGACATACACAAATGCACATTTTATTTTATTTCCCATTGATTTCAAGGCATGACTATACAAATGTTCAAGTTCTGCTCGAATGTGTCAAGTTAAGCCTTGGCACGTAGAGAGGAAGGGCGCTAAATCAGAGCTCCGTGGAGAGGAGAAGAGGGAGAGAACTCGGTGACTTTTGGCTGCAGGAGAAATTAAAGCTCCCTATTCAGACCGGCTTTCACACTGAATCATTCGCAGCAACTGCAACGAGAACTACTTCTTCAGCTACTTCTTCATCTCAATGGCTACATTCAACGCTCTGTAATCACTCAACTTGCTGCCTACAGTAATATTGCACAACTTATACCGATATACACACATACATACATACATACATACATACAGTGCATTCGGAAAGTATGAAGACCCCTTAACTTTTTCCAAATTTTGTTACTTTACAGCCTTATTCTAAAATTGATTAAATTATTTTTCCCTCATCAATCCACACACAATACCCATAATGACAAAGCAAAAAACAGTTTTGAAATTTTTGCAAATGTATTAAAAATAGAAAACTGAAATACCTTATTTACACAAGTATTCAGACCTTTTGCTATGAGACTCAAAATTGAGCTCAGGTGCATCCTGTTTCCATTGATCATCCTTGAGATGTTTCTTCAACTTGATTGGAGTCCACCTGTGGTAAATTTAATTGATTGGACATGATTTGGAAAGTCACACCTGTCTATATAAGGTCACACAGTTGACAGTACATGTAAGAGCAAAAACCAAGCCATGAGTTCGAAGGAATTGTCCGTAGCGCTCCGAGACAGGATTGTGTCGAGGCACAGATCTGGGGAAGGGTACCAAAAAATGCCTGCAGCATTGAAGGTCCCCAAGAAGACAGTGGCTTCCATAATTCTTAAATGTAAGAAGTTTGGAACCACCAAGACTCTTCCTAGAGCTGGCCGCCCGGCCAAACTAAGCAATCGGGGGAAAAGGACCTTGGTCAGGGAAGTGACCAAGAACCCGATGGTCACTCTGACAGAGCTCCAGAGTTCCTCTGTGGAGATGGGAAAACCTTCCAGAAGGACAACCATCTCTGCAGCACTCCACCAATCAGGTCTTTATGGTAGAGTGGCCAGACGGAAGCCACTCCTGAGTAAAAGGCATACGACAGCCCGCTTGGAGTTTGCAAAAGGCACCTCAAGGACTCTCAGACCATGAGAAACAAGATTCTCTGGTCTGATGAAACCAAGATTGAACTCTTCGGCCTGACTGCCAAGTGTCACATATGGAGGAAACCTGGCACCATCCCTATGGTGAAACATAGTGGTGGCAGCCTCATGCTGTGGGGATGTTTTTCAGTGTCAGGGACTGTGAGACTAGTCAGGATCGAGGGAAAGATGAACAGAGCAAAGTGCAGAGAGATCCTTGATGAAAACCTGCTCCAGAGCACTCAGGACCTCAGACTGGGGTGAAGGTTCACCTTCCAACAGGACAACGACCCTAAGCACACAGCCAAGACAACGCAGGATGGGCTTCGGGACAAGTCTCTGAATTTCCTTGAGTGGCCCAGCCAGAGCCTGGACTTGAACCCGATCTAACGTCTCTGGAGAGACCTGAAAATAGCTGTGCAGCGACACTCCCCATCAAACCTGACAGAGTTTGAGAGGATCTGCAGTGAAGAATGGGAGAAACTCCCCAAATACAGGTGTGCCAAGCTTGTAGCATCATTCCCAAGAAGACTTGAGGCTGTATTCGCTGCCAAAGGTGCTTCAACAAAGTACTGAGTAAAGGGTCTGAATATTTATGCAAATGTGATATTTATACATTCCAAATGATTCCAAAATCCTGTTTTTGCTTTGTCATTATGGGTTGTGTAGATTAATGAGGGGGAAAAAAAACATTTAATCAATTTTAGAATAAGGCTGTAATGTAATAAAATGTGTAAAAAGTCAAGGGGTCTGAATACTTTCCGAATGCACTGTATATACAGTACCAGTCAACAGTAACAGACTTGAAGGAGTTCCCACATATGCTTAGCACTTGTTGGCTGCTTTTCCTTCACTCAGTGGTCCGACTCATCCCAAACCATCTCTATTGGGTTGAGGTCAGGGGATTTTGGAGGCCAGGTCATATATAAAGAAAAGCCCTGGAATGAGTAGGTGTGTCCAAATATATATATATACACAGTGGGGAGAACAAGTATTTGATACACTGCCGATTTTGCAGGTTTTCCTACTTACAAAGCATGTAGAGGTCTGTAATTTTTATCATAGGTACACTTCAACTGTGAGAGACGGAATCTAAAACAAAAATCCAGAAAATCACATTGTATGATTTTTAAGTAATTAATTTGCATTTTATTGCATGACATAAGTATTTGATACATCAGAAAAGCAGAACTTAATATTTGGTACAGAAACCTTTGTTTGCAATTACAGAGATCATACATTTCCTGTAGGTCTTGACCAGGTTTGCACACACTGCAGCAGGGATTTTGGCCCACTCCTCCATACAGACCTTCTCCAGATCCTTCAGGTTTCGGGGCTGTCGCTGGGCAATACGGCCTTTCAGCTCCCTCCAAAGATTTTCTATTGGGTTCAGGTCTGGAGACTGGCTAGGCCACTCCAGGACCTTGAGATGCTTCTTACAGAGCCACTCCTTAGTTGCCCTGGCTGTGTGTTTCGGGTCGTTGTCATGCTGGAAGACCCAGCCACGACCCATCTTCAATGCTCTTACTGAGGGAAGGAGGTTGTTGGCCAAGATCTCGCGATACATGGCCCCATTCATCCTCCCCTCAATACGGTGCAGTCGTCCTGTCCCCTTTGCAGAAAAGCATCCCCAAAGAATGATGTTTCCACCTCCATGCTTCACGGTTGGGATGGTGTTCTTGGGGTTGTACTCATTCTTCTTCTTCCTCCAAACATGGCGAGTGGAGTTTAGACCAAACAGCTCTATTTTTGTCTCATCAGACCACATGATCTTCTCCCATTCCTCCTCTGGATCATCCAGATGGTCCTTGGCAAACTTCAGATGGGCCTGGACATGCGCTGGCTTGAGCAGGGGGACCTTGCGTGCACTGCAGCATTTTAATCCATGACGGCGTAGTGTGTTACTAATGTTTTTCTTTGAGACTGTGGTCCCAGCTCTCTTCAGGTCATTGACCAGGTCCTGCCGTGTAGTTCTGGGATGATCCCTCACCTTCCTCATGATCATTGATGCCCCACGAGGTGAGATCTTGCATGGAGCCCCAGACCGAGGGTGATTGACAGTCATCTTGAACTTCTTCCATTTTCTAATAATTGCGCCAACAGTTGTTGCCTTCTCACCAAGCTGCTTGCCTATTGTCCTGTAGACCATCCCAGCCTTGTGCAGGTCTACAATTTTATCCCTGATGTCCTTACACAGCTCTCTGGTCATGGCCATTGTGGAGAGGTTGGAGTCTGTTTGATTGAGTGTGTGGACAGGTGTCTTTTATACAGGTAATGAGTTCAAACAGGTGCAGTTAATACATGTAATGAGTGGAGAACAGGAGGGCTTCTTAAAGGAAAACTAACAGGTCTGTGAGAGCCGGAATTCTTACTGGTTGGTAGGTGATCAAATACTTATGTCATGCAATAAAATTCAAATTAATTACTTAAAAATCATACAATGTGATTTTCTGGATTTTAGATTCCGTTTCTCACAGTTGAAGTGTACCTATGATAAAAATTACAGGCCTCTACATGCTTTGTAAGTAGGAAAACCTGCAAAATCAGCAGTGTATCAAATACTTGTTCTCCCCACTGTATTTGCAGTACATTAACTTCCGTAATCATATGTAGGCCCTATAGCACATATGATCCAGGTGGATGAATAAGTGAAAGCCATCCTGTATCTTCTCTGAAAGGATGAATAAATAAAAGAAGTGGGTACAGGGTGAAATCTAGTCGAGAGGCAGGGAGGCAGGGAAAGAGCGTGAGAGAGCAATCATTTCAGCTTCAGCTGTGTTCCTCTGACAAGTGAACATGCATCCGTGTCTCCCTGGGGTACGGAAGACTGCTTTTTTATTGGACTTATTTGTGCCCCTCACATCTCCCCATAGGAGCGAGAGCTTCACTTATAAGACATTTTAATGCTGAGCCTTACCTGCGTGTCCTTCATATCTGACCTGTGCTGCCAAAGAGAGACTTGCATGTCATGCCTCACTCTCACCCTCTTTTTATTATCCCTAGAAGCGAGGAATGAATAATACCGTATCAATATGTGGAAGCCTTGACTATATAAGCCATGACTGCAACATTTAGTCATACCACCTCACCAACGTAGCCTTTGCATGGATATATAAAACTGTGGAAATAGCACTTAGGCATATTAGAGTAAGTACTACTACAAAGTGAGGGATGAAACAAGCTGACGCAATACCCAGTGGCAGTAGCACATTTGAAAAATAAAATTCGGGCTATGACCACAATTTAGATAAGGATGGAGGAACAGCATAGAGGAAAAGACTAAGAGAGAGAAAGACATTGACAGAGTGAAATGACAGACAGTCAGAGAGGAGAGAGACAGACCGAGAGGAGAGAGACAGAAGAGAGAGAGAGAGACAGAGACAGAGACCGAGAGAAAGACAGAGACAGACAGAGAGAGAGAGAGAGAGAGAGAGCGAGAGAGAGAGAGAGAGAGAGAGAGAGAGAGAGACAGAGAGAGAGAGAGAGAGAGAGAGAGAGAGAGAGAGAGAGAGAGAGAGAGAGAGAGAGAGAGAGAGAGAGAGAGAGAGAGAGAGAGAAAACTTACTCGTATTGCTGGGAGGGATTCCACCTAAGGTACTGAAGCAGATCTAAAAGGTGGTGTCCCTTTAAGCATAAACCCAGTCCTGGCAGTAAGGTCAGACATTCTTCTCTCCTAACTACCCCTCCAACACACACACACACACAGTCAGACAGCTAGAAAGGGCACTTCTCCAGTTCTCAGACCTTCTCTTCACACATGCATGAACACAGACAGACACACACAGACACACACACACACAGAGAGCCTGGGGCTTGAGAAAGGAGCTGGCAGACTTGGACTGCAGGGATCACCTCAAGGTCAGAGAGAGAGGGGGTAGAAACCCCACACCCACTTACAGAGTGGGTGTGGGAGAGACAGAATCACTTCAGAGAGAGTGAGAGGGGATGAGGGAAAAGAGAGTGGGTGAGTGGAGGGAGAAAAGGTGTGTGTAAGGAGGGAAGAGACCAAGATAGAACGTGTAGGAGTGAGAGATATGGAGTCTGGAAGCGAAAAGTGGGAGTGTTTTACTATTTAATCAATTTGCTGGTCATATGAAGATTAAAATATCAGCAAAATATGGCCTCTTTTCCATAGGCCTACTCTTTTATTTTCATAACTGTATTTCCAGTTGTCTTATACTGTGCCAACCATGTGCAATCACCAGATAAACCAAGTACTTAATCCTTGAACAGCCTCACCTTTAAGAAAAATGCTTCAGTATTGGCTTGACATTGGGCAGTGACTCAATGGAATGAGCTCCATTGAATGCTGTCTTGCCATATATTACAGTCACATCTAATCTCTGACAGTTGTCCCGGCCAACATTAGCCTGAGTCATCCTAGGCTACCATCTGTTTTACAGCTCGACGGTAAACACACAGATAGAATCAGACCTACAGTGCACCAGCCTCTTACAACGGCATCTCTTGATTAATCACAATGTCGATGCTTCTGCCTGGTCTGAAAGCATCTCAGGCGCTTCTCGAGCCAGCGTGACTGCTGATCTCTCTCTGCCTGCAGCTGTGGACCCCTGGCCTGATTATCCGGTCGTGTTATTTTGTCCCAGACCTGCTGTTTTGACTCTCTCTCTCTGTCTCTCTCTCTCTCTGTCTCTCTCTCTGTCTCTCATTGAAAAACACATCCCTTACATCTCCCTCAAACAGACGCAGACTCTGTATCCCCGATTACTGGCGTTTCGTAATACATCTTTGTCAAATTGACCATGCACTCTCCCTCCTACCCCTCCTAGGCCTGCTGTGTCTTTGACGAGATAAACCTTAAAGGGAGAGAGAGAGAAAGAGAGTTGTCTGCTGCCGCCAATCTTACTTCCGTCTTAATTAATTGAACGAAGTAACTAATTACGGAAAGCGAGACGCGGCGGGAGGGAAGGAAAAAAGAACAGAGGAGCAGAGGAGGAAACGTGCTTGTGATGGACGTGTGGCGAGGCGGGAGAGCTGGCAGCGTTTAGTAGAATAGATTGTTGTCAGACCACCCAGTGGCCAACCCACACAGCTCATCATAAGTTTGTCTTTAAGATGGGTTGAAATAGCTTTCTAACAGAGACTGTGCTGTTTAGATGTGAGAGTAGGTAAGGAGAGAGATGAGGAGGAGGGAGGTCATGGTGAAGTTGCTCAGTGAAAAGACGGCATATCGTCTTCAGTATAAATAACTGTGGGAAGAGCATTGTCTGACTCAAACTGCCTTTGATTCTTGCTGGTGTTCACGTTGACATTTTTGCTGCCTGTTTTCTCTCTCTTTCAATCTATAGAAAATAAATCCCTTATATAAACAATGCCTGGAACACTGGAATTACCTAATGTACTAGGTTTTATTATGTCATACTTGGGTGAGGTACAAAGAACGTGAATTGTTGATGCAGAGAAAGAAGATGTCTGGTCCACCTAGCCCTTAGAGCAAGGGCCTGAGAACACTTATTACGCTCAAGATCAGACAGAATAGCTACCACAAAGAGATTACCTGAAACAGCTGTCTAGCAGGCTAATATCATTCTGCATCCCTGCCTTTAACAACACCGCCTGTTCTTCAGACAAATAAAGACTTCATGTACCCTGGTTTGTTTGCAATACAGACATCACTTTTCCTTCCCTCCAGTCGGAGACACTATTATCCCTTTCCTCGAGCAGTGCGGCTTTCAACCGAGGTCACATATAGAAAGCGTTGCCCATCTTGCCAAAACCATTTACGCTGTCCTTTGTCACTTGAACACTTCCGTCTCTTTTCTCCTCTATGTTGGCTCAATGCCAGACCTTTCAACGGAGATACTACCTGTTTACTAATCAGGGCTGGCTTCTAAAGAGGGTAACAGTGGGGAAAGGCTACATGCAGCCCGAGGTTACACTGTGATTTCATTAAACAGTAAAACACTTGGCTGGCATTGAGGCTTAAGCACTCTGCATATCAAGGTGTTTTCCGTTATTGCTAACGGTATTAGCCTAGAATATTCATATCAGTGCAATGAGTTTATCCCTAGCCCTATTCAATCAAAACTACATTGAACAAAAATATAAATGCAACATGGAACAATTTCAAATATTTTACTGAGCTGCAGTTCATATAAGGAAATCAGTCAATTTAAATAAATTCATTAGGCCCTAATCTATGGATTTCACTTGACTGGGAATACAGATATCCATCTGTTGGTCACAGATACCTTTAAAAAAACTATCCAGTCAGTATCTGGTGTGCCCACCATTTGCCTCATGCAGCGCGACACATCTCCTTCGCATAGAGTTGATCAGGCTGTTGATCGTGACCTGTGGAATGTTGTCCCACTCCTCTTCAATGGCTGTGCGAAGTTTCTGGATATTGGTGGGAACTGGAACTTGCTGTCGTACACGTCAATCCAGAGCATCCCAAACATCCTCAATGGGTGTCAAGTCTGGTGAGTATGCAGGCCATGGAAGAACTGGGACATTTTCAGTTTCCAGGAATTGTGTACAGACCATTGCAACATGGGGCCCTGAATTATCATGCTGAAACATGAGGTGATGGCTGCGGATGAATGGCACGACAATAGGCCTCAGGATCTCGTCACGGTATCTCTGTGCATTCAAATTGCCATCGATAAAATGCAATTGTGTTCATTGTCCATAGCTTATGCCTGCCCATACCATAACCCCACCGCCACCATGGGGCACTCTGCTCACAACGTTGACATCAGCAAACCGCTCGCCCATACAAGCCGTCTGCCATCTGCCCGGTACAGTTGAAACCGGAATTCATCCGTGAAGAGCACACTTCTCCAGCGTGCCAGTGGCCATCAAAGGTGAGCATTTGCCCACTGAAGTCGGTTACGACGCCGAACTGCAGTCAGGTCAAGACCCTGGTGAGGACGACGAGCACACAGATGAGCTTCCCTGAGAAGATTTCTGACAGTTTGTGCAGAAATTCTTCGGTTGTGCAAACCCACAGTTTCATCAACTGTCCGGGTGGCTGGTCTCAGACAATCCCGCACATGAAGAAGCCGGATGTGAAGGTCCTGGGCTGGTGAGATTACACGTGGTCTGCGGTTGTGAGGCCGGTAGGACGTACTGCCAAATTTTCAAAAATGACGTTGGAGGTGGCTTATGGTAGAGAAATGAACATTAAATTCTCTGGCAACAGCTTTGGTGGACATTCCTGCAGTCAGCATGCCAATTGCACACTCCCTCGAAACTTGAGATATCTGAGGCATTGTGTTGTGTGACAAAACTGCACATTTTAGAGTGGCCTTTTATTGTCTCCAGCACAAGGTGCACCTGTGTAATGATCATGCTGCTTAATCGGCTTCTTGATATGCCACACCTGTCAGGTGGATTAATTATCTTAGAGAAATGCTCACTAACAGGGATGTAAAAAATGTGTGCACAAAATTTGAGAGAAATACAGTACCAGTCAAATGCCAAGAGTGTGCAAAGCTGTCATCAAGGCAAAGGGTGGCTATTTAAAGAATCTCAAATATAATATATATTTTGATTTGTTTAACACTTTTTTGGTTACTACATGATTCCATATGTGTTATTTCATAGTTTTGATGTCTTCACTGTTATTCTACAATGTAAAAAATAGTAAAAATAAAGAAAAACCCTTGAATGAGTAGGTGTGTCCAAACTTTTGACTGGTAGTGTAAGCTTTTTGTGCGTATGGAACATTTCTGGGATCTTTTATTTCAGCTCATGAAATATGGGACCAACATTTACATGTTGCGTTTATATTTTTGTTTAGTATTGTAACCTGGTTTTCTTGACTATAAACCATCAATAATTTTAACATGGAACAGATGTTAAATGTTTGGCAGAGTTTCTTATCTCTTCTGCATAAGCGACTTGTCCATTCAGTGGAAAATGCATGGACTTTATATGACACCTTTTTCCATAACAGTGAACAGAACACAGAGGACTGAGTCTCATTCCCCCATCCCAGTTAGTCTCTGAAGCTCTACACTATGAGTACCACATAGTCTAAATGGATCAACTCCAAATCCATGGCCCTCAGGGACCGGAATAACAGATAAGGGAAAAGGCATCCTGGTGAGATAGCACTTTGATATGAACTGTGAAATCAAGCGAGCTGGCTACCTTCCCTTCCGTAAACAATGATGCACTTCGTTAAAAAGCAGAGAAATCAAGCTTGAACCATATTCCCCTTTAGAGACTGATAAATATTGCAGTGTGGAAGGCACTAGAGGGATAGGAACCTAATTAGCTTAAAGGCTTGTGATAATTTGATTGTGAGCAACGAGGCGTGTAGGAGAAAACAAATATGAATACATTTTAGAATGCGTTTTCCCTTTGATATTTTGTGGTTTGAAATAATCATGACAGGCCATGATAATCAGGTTACCACTACAAATGTTTATCTATCTACGGCAACTCTCTGACTGCCTAGTATGAACTCAAAAAATAGGCCGTCACTAGCTAAGTCTCTGTTGTCAAATGTATGACAAAGATCTCTTTGAACAGGGCTTACATCACAACACCTTGCACTTCTCTGTACAACATGTATATTTCATTTCGACACAGGAATAAAGAGCATATCTAATAGTATCACAGATATACAGTGTCAGTTAATAAAAGTGGGGTAGGAACATAACATCTAAGTACTGACAAGTTATGGGGAACCTCAAATCAAAAAGGTTGCTGGTTTATCTGTTTGTTGTCAATGTTATGTTATTCCTTGTTGCCCTAAAAAATCTGAAAGTTCTCTTGCTATCAAGTAAGTACAACATCTGACATATATCATACAGTATGATCCATTTACTTCAGTGTTGAACATATTGTTGTGGCAACACCTAGTCGTTTGCATATTCATTAACTTCTCACATTTGGCCTAATACAAGAAAATGTCAGTCACACAAGCCTGTTGCTCTATATAGCTGGTGGATTTCCTGTGGGGTTTCACATGAATCAGACCTCATTATAAAGTTTAAAATATGTGAACTAGAAGCTGGCAGTCATTCTTGCACCAGAATGTGTGTGTGTAAATTTTTGCCAGTCATTCTTGCACACGATTTATGTGTGTGTGTGTGTGTGTGTGTGTGTGAGTGACTTTGACTACTTATTGGTGTTTGCCCTGGTGAATGTCCACCCACACACTGCTGGTGATGAGACAGGTGGAGAGGCAGCAGTCAGTGTGTATGTGGAGACTGGAGAGGTGCTGGGGGAGAAAACTAGTTTACTATGTTAGCCAATTTCATCAGACAGAGGACCTCATTAGACCCATGCTGATAGACACCAAACATGTCCAGGACAGCGCTATCTCTGTATCACTGGTGACACTCTTCAGGCTTTTAGCCTTGAGTTGAGTGTCTCTAGGGAGATGTCAACAACATGTCATATCTTATGTGGGATGGAAGGTCTAAGCACTAAGACTGGGAGCACTAGGAAGTTATAGGCTTGCCTTAAAGGGATAGTTCACCCAGATTACCAAATGGCACATTGGTTTCCTTATCCTGTAAGCAGTCTATGGATAAGGTATGACAGCAGTCCATGCTTTGGTTTTATTTCCATGCTTTGGTTTTTACAAATCTAATTTAAGTCATGGGACTGATTTTAGCATTTTCTACATTTTTCCTGTCCAAATCATCCGAAAGTATCTAAAATATAAAAATAAAATAAAAAAGCGAATCAAAGTCACTTATAGATTATGAGAACATGATGTGCAAAAAATTATATGAATGGGATTTGAATGGGATTTCCCATGACTTGAACGGGATTTGTGCCACAAATGCTAAATGGGATTTGTGCCACAAATGCATTTGGAAACCGTGCCAGGGAAACTAAACCAAAGCATGGATTGTTGTCATACCTTGTCCATAGGCTAAGGAAACCAATATGTCATTTTTGAATTTTTGGTGAACTATCCCTTTAACCATCAATGCAAGGAAGAATCTGCTATGATGGCAAATGTAAACTAAGATACAGTAATATTCTGCTGTTGTATGCTATAAGGTTTGTTTAGGCGATATTACACAGAACTAATTTGGGCCCTTGGCATGACACAGGGTGCTATTAAGCATCTTAGTGCTACTACTCTATGCCATGTTTCTATCATTCCATCCCGCTTCCTCTCTGTCAGGGCAAGACAGACAGAACACCGATAACATCTGCAGAGGTTTAGCAGGAGACGGTGGGCTTCCATTAATTTGCCCTGCACTGAAGGTCCCCTGTAGCTCAGTTGGTAGAGCATGGCGCTTGCAACGCCATGGTTGTGGGTTCGTTTCCCACGGGGGGGCAGTATGAAAAATTTATGAACTCACTAACTGTAAGTCGCTCTGGACAAGAGCATCTGCTAAAATGACTAAAATGTCAAATGTAAGACTGCAACTAGGAATGTTTGGGGGAAATGCCTACTTGGAACAAAAGACAGCTGCAGACATCTGGAGGGTCAAAACTCGTGACGCACAGAGGATCTAAAAAGGGTAGCTATCACACTTTGAACAGAATCTATTGCAGCAGACATTCAAAAAGACATTACCCCCAAATGCTATAACGTTAGAGCCAATTTGTGAGCAATATAAACTGGAACTGAATCTGATCTCAGAAGATTCCTTAAATGTAAAGTCTTAGATATTTGCGATTTAAGACTCAAAATGGAAAAGAGCAGAAAGCTTTTTGTTCACAGAGGCACAGACCAATGCTATCCTGTCTATGTGTTCCTAACCCCAAAGATGCAATCTCATTATGCACACACAATTGCACTATAATGACACATTTTACTGACATTTAACTACAATACCCATTACCTAAGAATACAGGATTATTATCTTAGACTTTAATATTTGGCTTAGATAAATTGCTTTACTAAAATGAAAATATTTAATATAACTCTTTTTACAAACTAAATTAATTAGTGTCAATAAAACCATGTACCTTACCTATACCTGTATTTCTTAATAGGCTAGTACAGGTTTCATAACCTAAAGCTACATGCTATAATGTAACTTTTTTTTATTACATGTTAATTACACAATTACACCTTCCCTGAAAACATTATCTGCATGTTAATTTTAAATTATTCCGTTGCTCAGCCTTAACCCATACTGAAACGTGAATTTAACCATTTCTAGTTCTTATCGAATCGCACCCATCCCAGACGAGTTTGGTTGATCCATAAAACGTATCGTTTTATAGAATTATCAAAATAAATACAACTGTAAAAAACAGCAAATACAACGGAGTTCATATCGATAACTTCAGAAAATCTATAAAGGCACGCTCTACACAAAAACAGATGTTTTTTCTAATCAAGAAGACTGGTACGGATGCAGGGCAACTTACATCGTTGATTACGACGCTTTCCTTTATACATAGTCATTCTGTATGGGTCCAGTTTTGCGAGATGAAAACCCCTTTGAAACAACGTCGATGCACAAGAATGTCAGCCTCATCCAACCTGGTATATGCCTTGAAATAAATCTGCCTTTTCAGAGGAGAATTGAAACCACTTCTTGAGTAAGGACCATACCAATCGCAGCATTCAGAGAGGGGGGTTTCTTCGTTTTAGGATCATGCCAGTAGCCTATGGCTGGCTCATCATCATTTACATATTTACATTTTAGTCATTTAGCAGACGCTCTTATCCAGAGCGACTTACAGTTAGTGATTACATTTTTTTTTTTATACTGGCCCCCCGTGGGAATCGAACCCACAACCCTGGCGTTGCAAACGCCATGCTCTATCAACTGAGCTACATCCCTGCCGGCCATTCCCTCCCCTACCCTAGACGACGCTGGGCCAATTGTGCGCCGCCCATGAGTCTCCCGGTCGCGGCCGGCTGCGACAGAGCCTGGATCATCAATTTTGGGACGCTTCGCGAATTAATTATTTGAGGATGGATATCCACTAGCCTACCAGGCAGTACACACAGCGATTTACTCAATTCATGATAAACCTTGGGGTTAATTATTTTAAAACCCTTCATTCTTCTGCATCAGTAGTTACTTGATTGGTGGATTTTCAGTACTGAAAGAAGTCCTCATATAATACTGCATAAATTCATACCTCTTGACTTATTCCACATTTTGTTGTGTTACATCCTGCATTCAAAATTGATTACATAGCTTTTTTTGCCCTCACCCATCTATCTACACACAATACCCAACAATGACAAAGTGAAAACATGTTTTTAGAAATGTTTGCACATTTATTGAAAATGAAATATCTAATTTACATAAGTATTCACACCCCTGAGTCAATACATGTTAGAATCACCTTTGGAAGTGATTACAGCTGTGAGTCTTTCTGGGTAAGTCTCTAAGAGCTTCACACATCTGGATTGTACAATATTTGCACATTATTATTTTCAAAATTCTTCAAGTTCTATCAAATTGGTTGTTGATCATTGCTAGACAGCCATTTTCAAGTCTTGCCATACTTTAGATTTTCAAGCCGATTTAAGTCAAAACTAACTAGGCCACTCAGGAACATTCAATGTCGTATTGGTATTAACAACTCCAATGTATATTTGGCCTCGTGTTTTAGGTTATTGTCCTGCTGAAAGGTGAATTTGTCTCCCAGTGTCTGTTGGAAAGCAGACTGAACATGATGCAGCCACCACCATGCTTGAAAATATGAAGCGTGGTACTCAGTGATGTGGTGTGTTGGATTTGCCCCAAACATAACGATTTGTATTCAGGACATGAAGTTAATTTCTTTGCCACATTTTATGCAGTTTTACTTTAGTGCCTTATTGCAAAAATATTTTTATTCTGTACAGGCTTATTTCTTTTCACTCTGTCATTTAGGTTAGTATTGTGGAGTAACTACAATGTTGTTGATCCATCATCAGTTTTCTCCTATCACAGCCGTTAAACTCTGTAACTGTTTTAAAGTCACCATTGCCCTCATGGTGAAATCCCTGAGTGGTTTCCTTCCTCTCCAGCAACTGAGTAAGGAAGGACGCCTGTATTTTTGTAGTGACTCTGTGTATTGATCTCTATACTCATAGGGATATTCAATGTCTGCTTCTTTTATTTGTACGCATCTACCAATAGGTGTCCTTCTTTGCGAGGCATTGGATAACCTCCCTGGTCATTGTGGTTGAATCTGTGTTTGAAATTCACTGATCGACTGAGGGACCTTACAGATAATTGTATGTGTGGGGTACAGAGATGAGGTAGTCATTCAAAAATCATGTTAAACACTATTATTGCACATAGTGAGTCCATGCAACTTATTATGTGACTTGTTAAGTACATTTCTACTCCTGAACATATTTAGGCTTGCCATAACAAAGGGGTTGAATACTTAATTAATCTGTAAACATTTCATAAATCCACCTTGACATTAGGGGCATTGTATGTAGGCCAGTGACCCAAAAATCTAAATTTAATGAATTTTACATTCAGGCTGTAGCACAACAAAATGTGTAAAAAGTCAAGGGGTGTGAATACTTTCTGAAGGCACTGTAATTAAATTCGGACATATCATCAACCATTACTAACTGTCGCTATTATTAATGTTAAATAGTAATGCAGCCAGTCTACTACCTTATTCTCCCATTGGAGACCAAAAGCATCTGTCTACAAGGATTGCTCCTTTGCTATTAGGGGTAACCCACTGCAGTAGGCTAATTTATTTCACGCACTTTCAGACTACCACCCAGATGCACAACCAATTGCCCAACTGCAGCTCAATCCCACTTCTGACACCAGTGTAGTAAATTCCTAAGGGTGAGGTACATCAACTCAGCAGCATGCGCTTGTGAGGTGCATCCACAATGTGTTATAGTGCCAATACAATTAACCCACTCAACAAAAACGGTATTTTATTTACCAATAACACAGAGTCCAGACAACCTTTTTATGAGAGTAAAGTACATGTCAGATAAAAAATGTCACTACAGGCCTGATGGAAACATAACTTTTTTTCGGTAAACTTTCCAAATGTCGACAAAACAAAATACACTAGACAAGGTGGGATCTTTTTGTGGCAGTAAATTAATTATGCGAGAAATGTCGGTGGAAACCATAATATCGAAGTAAACGTGGGTCACGCGATGACATGTTGTGTGGTCCTCCCACAACGACTCGTCGTGAAAGCATGCAGTTTATTAGGCTACAGATGAAATAAGTTATTATGAACTTCACAGGGTGGTGAAAGGTGATGAGCTTGATGCTCCTTTCCAATAAATATCGGGGGTGACATCACCATCGATGCTTGGCTGCCGTTTGACAAATAACAATAATCTCGCTCGTTTGTCTGTAATAATCTCATCATGTAGGCTATATGTGCGCTCTAGCCAACAGTGCAGGCTGTTGGCTAGAGCGCACGTGCCAATACCAGTGTGGACACCTGCTATATGTAACGCAACATTTTAAAACCATCAATAGAGTTGAAAATAAACCCATTTAAAACTTGTATTTTTTATTCGGAACATGGAATTTTACCGCAAAGGGTATTGTTATGTGCACTACGTCATCACGCACAGCCCTTTATCTGCAATAAGTCAATTTGATGGAAACATCTCGTGGGAAAATGCGCATATTGTTTTAATGCGGATTTTAGACTACTCGCATGAAAATCTGTCGACAATTGGATGGAAACCTAGCTATAGACTGGGTCACTACAATATTCAATTATGCACCACCTCTGGGTAGGCCTATACTTGAGGACATTCTTATCGGGCTATAAAGGGGATTGGGTTGCTAAGGAGACAAAGGAGAAGGGGAGCAGTATGTTGATCTTGTGCTATTTATTCAGCTATTGTGCAGTGTCTCTATACGGGTTGAATTACAATTTATGGGGGGCCTGTTAAGAATTATGCAGTGAAGATGAACAATATAAAATCCAATTGCATTGTATGGAAATAGCTAGAAGCCCATCAATATTCCACAGCTCTGTGTCTACAGCTCTACTCTAAAATGATAAATCACACCTGTTTATTCTTTCTCCTCAAATGGATGATGATTTCCCACGAAATTGATTCAATGTAAATTCTGCACATAATGGATACTCTGAACTTTAATTTGCCATTTTTTGCACATAGCACTGTGCATTTAGCCTGCTTACACCATACACATCTACACAGTCAATCAGTGTTCCCCTCTGTACAAAAAAAATCAACAAAAGCTTTAATCAGTGTTCCTTCCTTGAGGCAAGGGTTAAAAACATAATGAAACTTTTCACTGGCAAGAAAACATTCATTCCTTTCCTATGGGGCCCTCTACTGGTCTTAAGTGATTGTTGCACGGTATCATATTATTAAGAGACTCATGATAATTCATGTAACATAGAGTTTATATCTTATATTTTCCAGTTCAAACTAAATATTTTTGTAGATGAAAAGTAAAATGTGTGTTGTCAGAATACAAACGCTAGTCTTTCAATGCACCCACCAAGATCTTTCCTCAACTGAAAATCAAAAGGAATAGAACATATAAGCTTTTGATCATAGTTCTGAAATTAATGTATTCAGGAATCTTCTTGATGTAGGGCCTACCTTTGATCTAGAACTTCACTATCTCAAGCCACGAACTTGATCTGGAGGAAAAGTCATTTATGGATGACCAACTGTGCCATCTTTTGTAATTTTCAAAATTTGGTGAAAA
Organism: Coregonus lavaretus; assembly: GCF_964263955.1. Taxonomy (NCBI): domain Eukaryota; kingdom Metazoa; phylum Chordata; class Actinopteri; order Salmoniformes; family Salmonidae; genus Coregonus; species Coregonus lavaretus. Next base: position 14,425,137 of record NC_139989.1, read on the forward strand.
TGTATACCATTCAGAGTACTTGTGCATCAACACCATCTGTTGTCTGCTATTCTCCATTATGATCCACTGACGTCACAGACAAGGCTTGCTGTTGAAATGACACTCATTGGAACAGAGATACAGCAATACATTTGTCCACAGGATAGAATGTCTACATGGTGGTTTCTCCAGCTGGTAAAACCATCCAATCTCATTAACCTTTGGCGCATAACTTCTAATAGCTCATTGGAGGAAGTTATTGTACTGCATGTGGTGTTGCGCAATAGTTTCAGACACAAACATACGCACGCAAGCACTCGGCTTTGTAACTCAGCTTTGATAACAAGCACAAACTAATTTCCTGCATTGCAACCTCATTTAGAGGAACGTTTTGATCGTCAATCAAATTTGCATTAGAAGCACCACACTGCTACAGTTTGCAATAGAACAGGTGCTCTCGTCTAGTCTAAGCATCTGTTACATTTAATGCTCTGAAAAATATAAATTGAGAGATCTCAACTCATGCATGAAAACCAGGTCTGCACAAAAACATGGGCAATTTGGGGACAGAATCATGAAAATTATTGAAAACAGTATAAACCATTAATTTTTCTATGGGATACTGGTAGGCCTATTCCTATTCATTCAACACCTCCTATCCTTGGTCTATTTTAATTTTACATGACGAGTCATAGGCTTCCAGAGCCTGAGATGGGAGTGAGCATCCCCTAGTGGAGAGCGGAGCAACAGCAGCAGCAGCTCACATACTCTGAGTGTACAAATATATTGTCCTAATATTGAGTTGCACCCCCTTTTGCCCTGAGAACAGCATCAATTTGTCAGGGCATGGACACTACAAGGTGTCAAAAGCATTCCACAGGGATGCTGGCCCATGTTGACTCCGATGCTTCCCACAGTTGTGTCAAGTTGGCTGGATGTCCTTTGGGTGGTGGACCATTCTTGTGGATTTACATCAATAAGGGATCATATCTTTCACTTGGATTCACCTGGTCAGTCTATGTCATGGAAAGAGCAGGTTTTCCTAATGTTTTGTACACTCAGTGTACAGTACATGGCTGGATTTAATCACATCCTCCATTGTCTTGTGTCCCCAGTAAATATTGCTCAATTTTTATAGTTTTTTTTCTTATGACAGCCTACCCAGTACCATGTCACCCTACCACAACACACAACTTTCAACTCAAGTTTTTAATCAACCATGCATCCAAAAATATAGTAATATTCGTATTGTATATTTATAGTTTTATACTGGATGTATAGTTTTCTACAGCAAAACACATCAAACATTGAACACTATAGAAACTGTCTTGAAAAAGAGACTTGAATAATTTCCTATTCTTGTCATGAAGATCTGTAAGCAAACATTTCCTTCTATTTTCTTCTCTTCTCTCTCTCTCTCCTTCTCTCCATCCATTTTGCTCTCTCCGTCTGTCAGGGGCAGCAGAGTGCAAAGCATCACGTTAAGAAATATTCAAATGTTGCCGATTGCTATTCAGACATGCATTAGAAGCTGACTAATCTAATATGGTTCAGACACTATCACTCTCACAGTCACTCATCGAGCCAGCAGAGATAATACAAACCACACAGGTTAGAGAAACGTGCCTCACGCAATATAATGTCTCCTCAAAATAATGGAGCTTCAAATGGCAGACGCAGCAGCACCCGTGGAATGATATTTAGACAGAGAGACAGAGAGAGAGAGAGATAAATAACAAAATGTAGGGAAAAAAATTAAATTGTGGGCACATTACATTTTTTCTTCCTCTTTCCTTCCTCTCTTTTAATTGTCTTCACGCTTCCCATCCTCCCTCATTCCATCCACCCCACTAAGCTTTGCATTCATCATGTAAAACGGTTAATGATGAAAAGTCTATTATCTCCTGATGTTCCATTGTGTAGAGCTGCTTCTCAGCGTAATGGCAGCCAGTTTGAGATTAATATAGCATGGATGATGGATGTTGTTGGACAGAGCTTCATTCAGATTGGCAGCTTAATATTTCCTAATGAGAGATTGGAGTGAGTGGAATGGGTTTCAAATAAGGGGCACAACCAGGTATGAAGGTCGGTTGTGGGTTTGAATCCCATTATCATCTTTGTGACATGGACTTGTTTGACCCTATTGTCAATCGTCTTTTTTTGGTCACCATGATAATGATAATGCTTTCCATTGACAGTCCACATAAGTTGTATTCAGACCGAAAACAGGGGATGCAGATAGCTATGTTATACCAGTTACAGTGAGCAGTAGATAGCCAACTGAGCAGTATTAGGGTTGTAGTCTGTCTGCTGCATGATGTGACAGACTGACTCATGAAACTGCTGAATGTGATCTCGCTCTAATGTGGCAGCTAAGCAAAACAAAAAAAGCATTTTGTGATAAAGCAGCAAACTTACAACATGTAATAGTATTACAATGTTACAATTCTAAAGGCCTTTAAAAAAATAATGCACCAAATAGGCTCTATGCACGCATCACTTCCGCATTGGCGTAAGGATGCTTGGGCATTTCCGGTTACCGGAAAAAAACATTAGACAGTGACAGTAGACCGTTATGATGGCAGAGATGAAGTTTACAAGGTGTTTGCTGGAGTTGCCTAAAGTATCTGTTAATGATATACGGAGGGTCGTCCGGACATCCAGTACGACACCACGTAGCAAATTGGATAAAGGCTTCAAATTTTACGTTTCTTATTTTCTTTGCAACTTTTAAGGTAATATGCTAAAGCTAGCTAGCCTGAGCTAGAAGCCTTGCTTTGGTGTTTTAAGTCATGACTCCGTCCTGCTTCAGGTTAATCATGCTTTAAATAAAGTTGAATCATGTGTATATACCTCTCACTTCATGTGTTTGTACTTTTATGAAAGTATCAGGTAAAAACAGGGCTACAAATGAGATCTCTGTGAGAGCCCACTGATACCGCTCAATGAAGAAACTAAAGCCACCACACCAGCTGAGAGTAGGACTAGATTAAGTGACACGTTCAAAGTTCTGTTGAACTTGTTCAAGGTTCCGTTCAACACATGTTTTACTTGTTTAATGTTACCACAGCTTTGATTGCCTTTGCTAAGAGAACACTTTAGAACTTTAGTGGTTTTCACGATAGCTGAACAGTGGTAGCCTAATACAGACCAGGGTAGCTGAGTGGGAATTGCCATGCTTTGTTGTTGGGTCTGTTGTAAACAAATTGGAGTTTGGTTTAAAATGTAAACAATAATGAGATTACTACTTTTTCCTGACTCGATGACTGCAATGACAGTAACATATTCCACTCAGCTGTTCTTCAAACTGCTGATGTTCTACTAAAAACTGTCCTGTCATCTTTACTTCTTTCTTTATAAACATATGGCCCAACTTCCTTGCTTTTGTACTTGATTTATGTACTTTACTCATCCCGAGGGAAATTCAAGGTTTCCAGTAGCTTACAACAACACACATCACACATGCATCATTTAAACAGATAATAATACTAGTCATTGTTGACAGCTCAAATACATAGGCCTATATATTAAACACATTGGACATTTTAATTTACCTTGTGAAAAACCTTATGTCATCATCAGATCCAGCAAACCGCTCCAAGCAGAACTTGCTGCTGATAGTTATCTCCTCAATTTGATTTCGGAGCCTTGCTATCTCTACAGTAAGTTCTTCATTGTGGTCAAGGGACATATCCAGCGCAGCAGGTTCAGTACAGTTGCAGTAGTCATGGTCAGGAGGACAGTCCAATTCCACAGACGGATCATTCATGGTTTCTGTGTTGGGACGCTCGGTCCTTTCCCAAACTCAGGGCCGTGGGACTGGAAGACTGAAATTGTTCCATTGAAACAGCACTGGAACAGCTCCCTTCTTCAGACGTCTGCGCCCAGCTGAAGTCGGAGGCTCTTTCACATCTTCACTTAGAAAGTGTCGGCTGCAGACTTGTGTGTTTGTTGTAAGAAAGTTGACTCGTCGAATGTTAATCACCCACCGTTTATGTAATTCACTGTCTTTGGGAAAAGTAAAAAAACTAACAGAAGAATTGCATCTGGCAGACACTGTACATTTCGGCACACAGCAGTGATGGCTGGAAGAGCTGTCATCCCGTTTTTGAAAGGACACTTTCGTACGTTTACACGTCATCGTGTTATTACAAGTAAAAACATTAACATAAACATTAAGATAAACAACAACAACTACGAAAATTAACCGTTACGGATGTTTTTGATGATAAGCATTCAATGCTAGCATACGGTAGCACAGCATTCTACGATAACCGGAAGTTTACATCCATCCTGAGATTTAACCGGAAATACGTCATGCTCGCCTGTGCATATCGCCTATTTGGCTCCTGGGGACTGTGGCAACCATATTTGAAAATGGACACCAGCAGTACCATTATTTTACAAATCAAAAGGACCATTTTTAAATAAAGGCTTCAAATTTGGCACAGAGCTTGTTTTATGGACCCTGAAAAGACTAAGATATGTAGTTACCACATATTTAGTCCTTGGGAGTCATGGCATCTTACACAATGGCCACTGTTGGTAAAACAATATTACAATTCAGAGGGCCTTATTTTTTAGATAGGCCTAAACACACTAAATGTGGCACAGAGGGAGATTCATGTACCCCGAAAAGATTTAGATATGGAGGTACCACTGCTTTCACCCCTGGGGGGCTGTGGCAGTCGTCTTACAAAATGCCTTGGACCCCAATTAGGCTAGATGGATTACTGTATGTTATAGTTTAGAGACCCTTCTGTACTTCTCCTAATGTTTTTGTAACATGGTCAACATTGGTTGATATACGGCATAAAATACAGGGTGTCAGGTCAGGTCCAAGGCCATGAGTTCCTTTTGCTTATTAGCCACTAGTAAATTAGCTGGTTAGTTCAATTGCTTTTGACACTGTACTCATCTCTTTCGGAGGGTGTATGTTTTGCCTGTGTTTGGCTCCACTGACCCAATAATTATTTTAAATGATAATTTTGGAGGTCCCTTAAGGCAGGGGTCTGCAACCTTTTCTAGCATGAGAGCTACTTAAAAAATAAAAAAAAAGATGTCGCTAGCCATTTTTTTTATAGCATTCAAATAGGCACATTTTTCTCTTCCCTGCATTGTTGGTGTACAAGATATGTGTTTTCTGTCAATACACCTGGTAAAATAATGGCTAATAAACAACTAATTCTGTTTTCCTGAATTCTGTGTTCTCTGTAAAAAATTTCCTGGTTTGGGATTTGTTTCTGTTTTTTACTCTCAATATTACAATTATTCATAGAGAAACAGCGAAATTGATGTTCTGAGTCCATGTCAAGGATTAAATCACATCAGAAGAAAAAAGAAACTAACACATTTAGATGTTTGAGTGTAATTCCCCTTTAATTGCGCATCTAGCCCTTTAATTGCGCATCTAGCCCTTTAATTGCGCATCTAGCAAGAGAGGAATGTTCCATGGAGGGAAAAAGAGAGGAAGAAGAGAATGATTTTTTTTTCTTCACTTTTGGCGGATCCATTTGTGTTTTCAGGGAGGGGTGGGAAAGGAGTTGGGTGCAGTTGAATCAGTGAAGGTAACCTGTTGTGGACCTCAGAGGTGTAAGGGAAAGACCATCCTCCTCAGTCATAAAAATCTAAATAGTGAAACATAAAAAAAGTTATCCTTTGTAGATAAAACTATACTAAATATATTCACGACACCAAATAATTTTGCAATGAAGGTCTACAGTAGCCTCAGCAGCACTCTGTAGGGTAGCACCATGGTGTAGCCGAAGGACAACTAGCTTCTGTCCTCCTCTGGGTACACTGACTCCATGGACTTACACAGTAATTATGACAACTTCCTATCAAAGCTCTTGCAGCATGAACTGACATGTTGTCCACCCAATCAAAGGATCAGTGAATTAATCTTGAGTTGACTCAAAGAGAGAGAAAGACAATGGTTGAACAGTTTTGAACAAATGTATTTATTCCAAAATTAAGTAGAAGCAAGAGAGAGAGAGAGAGAGAGATTTTTAATTGTGTTTAAAAAAAGCTTTCACATTCACTTAGTAGCAAATGCAGCTAGCTAGTTTAGCCTACTGAAACACCCAGCTCAAACAGAGGGATGCTATGTTAGCTAGCTGGCTATGGCTATCCAACACTGGAACTCTTCCAAGTCAAGGTAAGCTTTTGGTTTTATTAATTTATTGCCACCGGGGCCAGCCGGCGGAACTGCTAAACTGCTTATGCAGCTAGCTAGTTTAGCCTACTCAAACACCTGGCTCAAACAGAGAGGGCTGCTTTGTTAGCTACCTGGCTATGGTTATCCAACACTGGAACTCTTCCAAGTCAAGATAAGCTTTTGATTTTATTAATTTATTGCCACTGGGGCCCGCCGGTGTAACTGCTAAACTGCTTTCTGACTGTACACAGTACTGCATGATTGTAGCGGGTTTACTAACGTGTTAGTTCTAGTAGTTCTAGTTGACTATGACGTGACAACGATGTAGGCTGTTTGTAGCGGTTAGCGGTCATGATATGAAGGTTTGGCTTGGAAAGTTTTTTCGCCTGGTAACAGACAGCTGATGTGCTGTGCACTGAAGTCCACAAGTGAAGGGAAAAGGTGAGAGGAGGACAGCGGGTAGATAGTTGCGAGAAGGAATTATATATACAACGAGCAAAGCGATCATGCTGTTTTTATGTGGCTGCTATGAAAGTGAGTTTGTGTGTGATCAGGGGTGTATTCATTCCGCCGATTCTGTTGAAAAAAGTTTCTTAAACGGAAGCGAACGGAACGGGGATAAGCATACCTGAATTTGTCCAATAGAAACTCATTTGCAACTGTTGGACTAATGATTACACCCTAGATCAGCTAGATGCAGGCAAGAGTGGTCATGGCTCACATCAACACCATTATTCCAGAAACCCTAGACCCACTCCAATTTGCATACCGCCCCAACAGATCCACAGATGATGCAATCTCTATTGCACACCACACTGCCCTTTCCCACCTGGACAAGAGGAACACCTACGTGAGAATGCTATTCATTGACTACAGCTCAGCATTCAAGACCATAGTGCCCTCAAAGCTCATCACTAAGCTAAGGATCCTGGGACTAAACACCTCCCTCTGCAACTGGATCCTGGACTTCCTGACGGGCCGCCCCCAGGTGGTAAGGGTAGGTAACAACACATCTGCCACACTGATCCTCAACACGGGGACCCTTCAGGGGTGCGTGCTCAGTCCCCTCCTGTACTCCCTGTTCACCCATGACTTCATGGCCAGGCACGACTCCAACACCATCATTAAGTTTGCCGACGACACAACAGTGGTAGGCCTGATCACCGACAACGATGAGACAGCCTATAGGGAGGAGGTCAGAGACCTGGCCGTGTGGTGCCAGTATAACAACCTCTCCCTCAACGTGACGAAGACAAAGGAGATGATTGTAGACTACAGGAAAAAAAAGAGGACTGAGCACGCCCCCATTCTCATCGACGGGGCTGTAGTGGAACAGGTTGAGAGCTTCAAGTTCCTTGGTGTCCACATCACCAACGAACTATCATGGTCCAAACACACCAAGACAGTCGTGAAGAGGGCACGACAAAGCCTATTCCCCCTCAGGAGACTGAAAAGATTTGGCATGGGTCCTCAGATCCTCAAAGAATTCTACAGCTGCACCATCGAGAGCATCCTGACTGGTTGCATCACCGCCTGGTATGGCAACTGCTTGGCCTCCGACCGCAAGGCACTACAGAGGGTAGTGCGTATGGCCCAGTACATCACTGGGGCCAAGCTTCCTGCCATCCAGGACCTCTATACCAGGCGGTGTCAGAGGAAGGCCCTCAAAATTGTCAAAGACTCCAGCCACCCTAGTCGTAGACTGTTCTCTCTGCTACCGCACGGCAAGCGGTACCGGAGTGCCAAGTCTAGGTCCAAAAGACTTCTCAACAGCTTCTACCCCCAAGCCATAAGACTCCTGAACAGCTAATCATGGCTACCCGGACTATTTGCACTGCCCCCCCACCCCATCTTTTTACGCTGCTGCTACTCTGTTAATTATTTATGCATAGTCACTTTAACTCTACCCACATGTACATATTACTTCAACTACCTCAACTAGCCGGTGCCCCCGCACATCGACTCTGCACCGGTACCCCCCTGTATATATAGCCTCCTTACTGTTATTTTATTTTACTTCTGCTCTTTTTTTCTCAACACTTTTTTTGTTGTTGTTTTATTTTACTTTTGTATTAAAAATAAATGCACTGTTGGTTAAGGGCTGTAAGTAAGCATTTCACTGTAATGTCTGCACCTGTTGTATTCGGCGCATGTGGCCAATAAAATTTGATTCGATTTTGATTTAATTTGAAGAGTGTGCAAGGTGGTATTAAACGTGTCACTGTGTGTCACCTTGATTACTCAAAATTCTCTCGACCTGTCCACCTACGTCGTAAACTTTCATTCATAGGCTAGGTTGTAGCAACCTCATGATGGGTACAGGGAAAATTCAAGTATCATGTAGTAGCCTAAACCTATCGATGTTACATTTAGCTGGGTGAATGGAATATGAATGACAGTCATCCAATATGCTGTAATAGAAATAAGGCCATGCTCATAATTATTTTTTAAATCCTCCCTCATCTTAAACGGCACCGACCGCCGCTGGTGGACTTGTGATACAGTGGGGAAAAAAAGTATTTAGTCAGCCACCAATTGTGCAAGTTCTCCCACTTAAAAAGATGAGAGAGGCCTGTAATTTTCATCATAGGTACACGTCAACTATGACAGACAAATTGAGAAAAGAAAATCCAGAAAATCACACTGTAGGATTTTTAATGAATTTATTTGCAAATTATGGTGGAAAATAAGTATTTGGTCACCTACAAACAAGCAAGATTTCTGGCTCTCACAGACCTGTAACTTCTTCTTTAAGAGGCTCCTCTGTCCTCCACTCATTACCTGTATTAATGGCACCTGTTTGAACTTGTTATCAGTATAAAAGACATCTGTCCACAACCTCAAACAGTCACACTCCAAACTCCACTATGGCCAAGACCAAAGAGCTGTCAAAAAACACCAGAAACAAAATTGTAGACCTGCACCAGGCTGGGAAGACTGAATCTGCAATAGGTAAGCAGCTTGGTTTGAAGAAATCAACTGTGGGAGCAATTATTAGGAAATGGAAGACATACAAGACCACTGATAATCTCCCTCGATCTGGGGCTCCACGCAAGATCTCACCCCGTGGGGTCAAAATGATCACAAGAACGATGAGCAAAAATCCCAGAACCACACGGGGGACCTAGTGAATGACCTGCAGAGAGCTGGGACCAAAGTAACAAAGCCTACCATCAGTAACACACTACGCCGCCAGGGACTCAAATCCTGCAGTGCCAGACGTGTCCCCCTGCTTAAGCCAGTACATGTCCAGGCCCGTCTGAAGTTTGCTAGAGTGCATTTGGATGATCCAGAAGAGGATTGGGAGAATGTCATATGGTCAGATGAAACCAAAATATAACTTTTTGGTAAAAACTCAACTCGTTGTGTTTGGAGGACAAAGAATGCTGAGTTGCATCCAAAGAACACCATACCTACTGTGAAGCATGGGGGTGGAAACATCATGCTTTGGGGCTGTTTTTCTGCAAAGGGACCAGGACGACTGATCCGTGTAAAGGAAAGAATGAATGGGGCCATGTATCGTGAGATTTTGAGTGAAAACCTCCTTCCATCAGCAAGGGCATTGAAGATGAAACGTGGCTGGGTCTTTCAGCATGACAATGATCCCATACACACCGCCCGGGCAACGAAGGAGTGGCTTCGTAAGAAGCATTTCAAGGTCCTGGAGTGGCCTAGCCAGTCTCCAGATCTCAACCCCATAGAAAATCTTTGGAGGGAGTTGAAAGTCTGTGTTGCCCAGCGACAGCCCCAAAACATCACTGCTCTAGAGGAGATCTGCATGGAGGAATGGGCCAAAATACCAGCAACAGTGTGTGAAAACCTTGTGAAGACTTACAGAAAACGTTTGACCTGTGTCATTGCCAACAAAGGGTATATAACAAAGTATTGAGAAACTTTTGTTATTGACCAAATACTTCTTTTCCACCATAATTTGCAAATAAATTCATAAAAAATCCTACAATGTGATTTTCTGGATTTTTTTCTCATTTTGTCTGTCATAGTTGACGTGTACCTATGATGAAAATTACAGGCCTCTCTCATCTTTTTAAGTGGGAGAACTTGCACAATTGGTGGCTGACTAAATACTTTTCCCCCCCACTGTATATGTTTGTGTTTATTCTGCCCAGAGGGAGCAGGTGCTCCATGTCACGCAACTTGGGTCAAGATCTGTTTCTTGCTTTGTTCTTAAGAATAGGGCACGATTGTAAGGAGTGATTTCTGGGGTAGTGTTAAGTGTGGAGGTGGAGCAATTGAAGTTCAAGATTCCTGATTTTTGTGACGCCCGCTGTTTGTGAAAATGCTAATTCTCATGTGAATCTGGAATTCACATGAGGTGAAAAACATGTTATTCTCCTCACATGGGAAAAGGTGATGTTAAAGGTCCAACGCAGCAATTTCTCAAGCAAGAATTTTGCTAGAACTGTCTGGGAGTGGTCTGAGTGGGGAGGGGAAAATGGAAAACTAGCTGTTATTGGCAGAGAGGATTCGGAACTATCTTTCTTATTGGTCTATTAACTAACTTACCGCATTGTGATGTCACCAGGCAGTCCAAAACCCCCTCCCACCAATACAAGCTGAAACCGCTCTTACACTAATAGGATTTCACAGTATTATTCCAACCTCATAGTGTAGAAATATATATAAAACACACACATCACCTCACGTGTATCTTGTTTTCACATGTGAACATTTCAGCTCAACATGTGAAAACAGCTATTTCACGTGTGAATCAAACTACATGTGAAACTGTGAAACTACATGTGAAACTTGTTTTAAAGAAAGTGGTACACTGTTAAGCTAAAATAGTGCTAAGATCTTTCATAAAAATTATTACATTTGACATGATCACCTAGTGCTAACTTCTCGATATGACCCCACCTGGGATTTGAACTCACAACCTCTAGATTTGGGGTACACTGATCTTTCTGCTGTTCCACAAAATCTGAAGCAGTCTCAGAAGTCCCCTACAGATTTATGACCTATAATGCATCTCTGCATTTAGCAAAAGAGTGCAATCTGCACTGCTATTTTAGTTCAGCTTCTACCCCCAAGCCATAAGACTCCTGAAAAGGTAATCAAATGGCTACCCGGACTATTTGCATTGTTCCCCCACCCCCTCCCACCCACCCCCTGTTTTACACTGCTGCTACTCTCTGTTTATTATTTATGCATAGTCACTTTAACTCTACCTACATGTACATATTAACTCAATTACCTCGACTAACCTGTGCCCCCGCACATTGACTCTGTACCGGTACCCCCTGTATATTGCCTCGATACTGTTATTTTACTGCTGCTCTTTAATTATTAGTTATTTATTATTATTGTTCATTTTTATTTATTTTTACTTATCTATTTTTTACTTAACACTTATTTTTTCTTAAAACTGCATTGTTGGTTAAGGGCTTGTAAGTAAGAATTTCACTGGAAGGTCTACACCTGTTTTATTCGGCGCATGTGACAACTACAATTTGATTTGATTTGATTCACTTTCAGACGTGCCTCTAATTGAACCAATTACTGTAATTTATATGGATTAATATCGTAACAATGTGGTCAATGTATATATAGCCTGTGTTGCATGAATTCACAATGGAAATACAATTAAATCGAAAAATTATTTCATTATTAGGCCTACTCTTACAATTTTCAACATTATATTTTCCCCATTCTATGCTTGACAAGCAGTTTGCTTATTGCACCACTTGGCGCTGTACGTATGTATGGTCATGGCTGTGCGTAAATTTATGCACACTCTCAAGCAAACGTTCATATTGATAAGTCTCACACTTTGCGTGGAAATGATCCCACGCATGATTTACGCACAGATTTGTGCCTACCCATGATTTATAATTGAGGCCCCTGTTGAGGACATGTTGAATAATAATTACTTTATAAATAAACATACACAATGTAATCATGTATGTCAAATATGTAAGTTGAAAACTATGCGTCTCCTTGACATTCTGGGGAACTCCTAACCACTCATTTCCGTTTGCATGGCATCACCTGTGAAGTGAAACTTCATGTAAAATATCATGGCATGTGAAGTGTTCCAAAAACACATGATTTCACATGTGAAAGGTTATGTGATCACATGTGAAAAACATCATGTTAAACTTCATGTGAAAAATCATCACATGTGAAGTGTACCAAAACCACATGGTTTCACAAGTAAAAAATCGCTTTCTCTTCCTCTTTCTCTCTCTCATGCATGACATAATGATGAGGAGTCAGAGGGACAGGCAGCAGACCACTCCTGCCACACACATGAGCTGGCCTATATCACCATGATGAGCTGGCCCCTCTGCTAAAGATGAGTTATTAGTTATTAACTGCATTTGTAGGGATTATAAAGATATCCTAAAAGTGGACACATACAGCACAGCAATAGCTACAGCTTCGGAAGAAGAAAATGTCTTACAGACACACTAATTATTGTGTGTGTTGAATCCTAGTAGCCCTTTCCTACAGTCAAATGACCTAGGTACCTCATGGGTGGAATGTTATTAATCATTTTCATAATTAATAAACAATTATTTATTCTATACCCTGAAAATCCGGTGTTACTATGTCAAACGGTTTTGTTATATTTCAGTCTTCTATGATGTATATAAAGTGTAATATTGGGATGAAAACTCAAAATTAAATACATTTCAACTCTATATTTGACATGGTACAGGTGTCTTCTTTTTTTAAGTCCATAACCATGTGTGTGAGGTGTATACTTTTGTTTCAAAGTACTAGATTTGTTTAAGACTACCGTGAAACACTGACCCTGATTTAGCCCAGTGCACTAAAAGGTTAAGAAAATACTGCCATAATCCAGAAAAAAACAATGAGTGGGTCACACATGGCCACCATTTTAGCCTTAGCCCTACTCCCTCTCAAAGGCTACCAACAAACAACCCATCAAGGAATATATTGAAATTACACTCAGTGTAATTCTGTGATGTACTGGTAAATTATATTTGTAAGTCAAAAGAGTTATGGTGTGTCAGTAAGAGGAACTGAGGCAAGTTATCTCAATCTGTCTCTGTCTCACAGATACCTTAAAAAAAGGTAGGGGCGTGGATCAGAAAACCAGGAAGTATCTGAATTGAACACCATTTTCCTCATGCAGCGCGACACATCTCCTTCACATAGAGTTGATCAGGCTGTTGATTGTGGCCTGTGGAATCTTGTCCCACTCCTCTTCAATGGCTGTGCGAAGTTGCTGGATATTGGTGGGAACTGGAACCCGCTGCCGTACATGTCAATCCAGAGCATCTCAAACATGCTCAATGGGTGACATGTCTGGTGAGTATGCAGGCCATGGAATAACATTTTCAGATTCCAGGAATTGTGTACAGATCCTTGCGCCATTGGCCCGTGCATTATCATGCTGAAACATGAGGTGATGGTGGCAGATGAATGGCACGAAAATGGGCCTCAGGATCTCGTCACGGTATCTCTGTTCATTCAAATTGCCATCAATATAATGCAATTGTGTTCATTGTACGTAGCTTATGCCTGCCCATACCATAACCCCACCACCACCATGGGGCACTCTGTTCACAACGTTGACATCAGCAAACAGCTCGCCCACACGACGCTATACACACTGTCTGCCATCTGCCCGGTACAGTTGGACATTCCTGCAGTCAGCATGCGAATTGCACACTCCCTCAAAACTTGAGACATCTGTGGCATTGTGTTGTGTGACAAAACTGCACTTTTTAGGGTGGCCTAATATTGTCCCTAGAACAATGTGGACCTGTGTAATGGTCATGATGTTTAATCATCTTCTTGATATGCCCCACCTGTCAGGTGGATGGATTATCTTGGTAAAGGAGAAATGCTCACTAACAGGGATGTAAACAAATTTGTGCACAACATTTGAGAGAAATAAGCATTTTGTGAATATGGACAATTTCTGGGATCTTTTATTTCAGCTCATGAAACATGGGACCAACACTTTACATGTTGTGTTTATATTTTTGTTCAGTATAATATCATTAAATGTAGATGATCAAATAAATCTAAGGAGATTATATGAAATACGCCTAATGCATTAATTTCTCTAGGCGCTGTAACAGTACCAATGTACGCCACATTGTGGCGCTTAAGGACCACAAAAGTAAAGGAGCAGAACATATCATCTCTACAGAGCTGGAAGGCATGTCTTGCCTTTTCATAAAGACCATTCATTCTTTCAACAAGCACATTACTTCATTGAGAATTTCTTCAGCATCATCTCAAAAGTAATGAATATTTCATCAAGTTCCACTTTAGTTATAACAAGAGCCTATCATCTTAGCCCAGACCCAAATTTAATTTGACATCAGCGGTGCCACTTTTCAAATAAGTCAGCTCAGCTCCTCTTCTACCAGGACTACAAGTTGAATAATTATGGACAGTGTCTACTAATAATGCTGTCACACAGGTAGGCCTGGGAGAGATGGCACACTTTAGAGAACACACATACTGTACTGCACGCTCAGTGGTCCCACAGGACAGGAGCAATGGCACACTTTAAGGAACTCACACGACCTAACAGAGCTGTTTCTGCTCCATCAGTAATTTGGCCAAAGAGACTCGAGCGTCTCCTCTGGTATATAGATACAATATAACTTGGTTGAGGTCAAGGTCAAGAAGGTGGTGTCTACAATGCTATAAAATCTAACGCTAGCTGGTAGCATTGTTAGAAATGCTGTAAAATGCTTGAGGTAATGTGTGGTATCTACAGAAACAAACTGGAGGTAATTCAACATAGACTAGGGGGTAATGTTGTGTGTCTACTGAAATATGCTTGATGTGACCTTTTGGTAGCCAGATGGGCCCAAGGCTTTCCTGCTCCTTCACAAATTAGACAACACTGAAGACCAGTGACTGCAGTGACTCATGCATTGCCCCTTCTCTTAGCCGCTAATTGTGTTTGTGTGTGAGTGTGTTAGTTTAGTATTTAGTATTTTATTAGAATCCCCATTAGCTGTTGCCAAGGCAGCAGCTACTCTTCCTGGCGTCCAAACAGAGATAAAAAAATAAAAAAAAAGATTGTGAATTATACAAATTTACATTGCTCTATTATTACATTACAATATTGTAATACTACATTACATTACTAAGAATAATGTGTGGGTGTGTGTAGAGTGTGTGTGTGTTATTTTGTTTACAATGTCCATCTTGTTCCGGGCCTAGGCTATGTACTCCAGAACATATGTCAAAGTCATTCTAAATCTGCCCTCTAAGTGTGAGAGTCAGAAGAGCAGTTCTACAGTCACAGAAAAAACCTCAAGGGTCAAAGTAATTATCCTTGCATGTATAATTAGAAACCATGAACCACGATGTAAGACTAGAGTATACGTAATCTTTACAACGTTTACTTGCTCTTATCGCACTCCTAGTGTTAATTCTGTGATATAATCTTAGTTGAATAGGCTCTCAGGCACAACCAGTCGATGATTATGGCATGAATAAGGAGCCAGGCATGGCGAGCCGATCAATCCTGATGGAGAGTAAAAAGGGCAGCTTTTCCATTCCAGGGGTCCATGTGAGACCAATAAAGATATGTTCTGCTGTAAAGGCTCGCTCCGTTTAAAGGTCACCTGCTGTCCTGTCATAACACACACACACACACACACTCATCGTCTTTGCCTCTACCTCACACATATTGTCTCGCTGGCTGACTCTGTGACATCTCCATTAGTCCTGATCCTAAAGACAAAGAGCCGTTCCAATCCATTACAGTACATACCCTCAGGATTCCCGTTAAAACTCAGTTCAAACCATGCCCTTGTAGTCCAGGGATCTGTTCCAAGCCATTATCAACCATGCTCTTGCAGAAGAGAGTTTCTATTCCAGTCCATTAGAAAACATTATTATGTATACTAGGAGATGGAGTTTTATTTCCTGGAAAACCACGATTCAATGGACCAATTCCAAACAACAAAAATTGTTCCTCTCCAGATTTCACTACCAAAATGTCCATGTAGCCTATGTCCATCAAACTATTCAAAAAGTTCTGTATTTTCATGGCAAAACTTGTGGCTGGTTCATTATCCCCCTCAAGTGACCAATAGCAAATCCATGAAGATTTGCTATCCCCCCCGCCCCCGCCCACACCCCTCTCCCACAGGTGTAATTGACCTCTATGTGAACTCCAGACCTCATCTGTAAGCAAGCATACATCTTTGATAAAGTTATCCAGGGGAAATACTGCAATGCCAACCTTCCATGGCCTGATAAAACTCAAACTCAGCACTTCTGCAGTCTCCTCACAGCTTGGACTCCACCGTGCCTGCGTTTGTATAGGAGAGCCAAGCTCTCTGTGTGTGTGTGTGTGTGTGTGTGTGTGTGTGTGTGTGTGTGTGTGTGTGTGTGTGTGTGTGTGTGTGTGTGTGTGTGTGTGTGTGTGTGTGTGTGTGTGTGTGTGTGTGCGTGCGTGCGTGCGTGCGTGCCTGCCTGTGTGTGTGCGCATGTGTGTTTTACACTGCCATACAGAATTGTAATGAGTGTCCCTGGAAGAGAGTGTTTCTTGTTGGGCTATGAGCTGGTCCTTCATGCCACGCTCCCCCATGCGGTCTCAAAGTGGACAGATATTCTGTGTGCTGTTTACTGCACAGTGTAACGCTAAGGGGAATAACTGTAACCTCAGTCGTCCTGCAGCTTGTAGAGACCAGTCAGGTGGAAGATACACCACAAGAGAACTGGAGTGAAAAAGAGAAACAAAAATGTTCATAAAACAAGCAGACATGCTACACAATTATATTGCACTACAATAACAATAGACAACACAATCTCTATTGAATGGTTTGTGGATTCTTCAATGCCTCAAGGTGCTCATAATCGTGGATGTTTATCAATCTGTCAGAGCCAATCTGTTGTCTCAGTTGAAAATTTAAATAGAGGGATTAGTTGTCAACATGACCCAAAATAACATTCTTTTTTTCATATGATGTATTATTCTTTTAACACACTCAAACTATTTTTAGCCCTAAGAAAACAAACATTTTCAGGGCCATTCAAGTTGATTACTGCACTCAAACTCACATTTTATATCTATGAATGTAGAATTGCTGTGAGAATCAAATGCAAAATGAAATGGAGGAAGGATGCATTAAGACTTAAAATGTTGTGTGATTATAACACACATCTGTATTTTTTCCACTGTACCAGGGATCTTCTGAATTATGTCCCTGGTCTAGTGTAAATCTGTGTACACTGTAAACCCCAATGTGTTGTCATTACTCAAACCTTTTGATGAAATCTGTTGCACTTAATATATCTGAGTACAGTTACTTAACCTTTTACTGTAGTGTGCTAAATCATGGTCACACAGAGTGCTTCTTGGTAGTCTTAAAAAATCTGCTTTGAAACAAAAGTATACACCTCACACACATGGTTATGGGCTTAAAAAAAGAAGACACCTGTACAATGTTCCCTCAAAAATATTTAGGCACTGAGCAAATGTCAGGTCTGCTGAGCGCAAACTTGAATGTTGTGAAAATTCAGTGCAACTTCTAGTGCGCGTTTACTGTGAACACTGAGGCTGTACCCACTTTAAGTTACAGTTATAACACTGGCCAAGTAGGCTACTGTGGCTATTTGATCATAATTTAGGCCTATGAGTGGCCTACCATCAAAAACAATGGAGAAAATGCATCCCATAACATTTTAACATGGAAATATTTGTTCTATCATTCAGCCTACAGTAACCTGTAGGCCTACATTCCGTGAGACCTTTGGAAAAAATATGCAGGGCATGACATTAACCTGTTTATCCACTTGTCCTTCAGACAAGGAGGTGACTGAAAATGTGTTGTTTGATGCAAGAAACCACTTTACAAGATAAGGTTATTCCCATACCATTATTACAGAGAATCAGACAAATTATGCTACCCTCTGCCTATTTTCTACTTAGCTTATTCAAGCCTGCCTCAAAATACAACACTGCCCCTTTAAGACATAAAACATGTTCTTTACCTGACTTGTTTTTCAAACATGGCTAGAAATGCACACGTTTTGTGGTCTTGTAGGAAGCAACCACTCCCCCATTGCTGACTAGAAATTAGCTGTAACTGGGCTAATAACTCACTTACTAGCAAAGAATATTAACAAATGTGCACACGTGGCTACATGCAGCTCTTGCTTTGATCTCAAAACAAGCGCATCTACTCACGACAACTCATGCTGTAAACACAGTTCAGTTCAAAGTCAACAGCACAGATCCATATATGGCAATGTACCATTTGCATATAAGGATACTGCAGCTGTGATTGGTTATGCCGCACTGTCAATGCAATATCCTGCCTGTCAATGCAATAGAATCCTACTCCAGTGCGTTCTGCGTACAGGAAAATCTCTTGCATAGTTAGTTTTGCATTCTAGTTCATTTTGTTTCGGTATGTTGCATTGAAAGTGGATAATATTAGCAATTCCCACAGTAGAGAGAAATGTTGATAATGTTAACTAAAGGGGAAAACTAGACATTGGAGTGGTTAAATCTCGTGCTTCTCTGCTGCAGGCTGATATTTCTCCTGTGCAGCAGTCCCTGGGAGCTGAGCGCACCTGCGCAGCTTAGAGGGAGCATTGCACCTGTACCATATCAGATATAGGGTTGAAATGTATTCAATTTTGAGTTTGCATCCCAATATTACACTATACATCACAGAAGACTGAAATATATCAAAACTGTTTCACATAGAAAAAAATATTGTTCATTAATTATGAAAATATGAAAAATATTAATAACATTCCACTCATAGGGTCACTAGGTAATTTGACTGCAGGAAATGGCTACAGTGATTTTGTAGTCATTACTCAAACCGATAGAGTCACTGTGACCCTGCAGGGTACGCAAACTCAACTCTGGACCTCGAAGCCAGTTCCACTCCTTTTTTAATTGTTCCCCTCTAATCAGGGACTGATTTAAACCTGGGACACCAGGTGGGTGAAATGAATTATCAGGTAGAACAGAAAACCAGAAGGCTCTGGACCTCGTAGGGTAAGAGTTGAATACCCCTGCTGTAGGGGGTCTATATTTGAGTTGTATCAGCTTGAACATTTTGAGTACGCCCCCACTAAGCCATGCCTCCAATATAATTTCCTGTTGTGCCTTGCCTTTTCGAGTGAATTGTAGAGTTAACACCCATGACTGTATTTGTTAGTGACAGAGACATGGTTGTTGAATTTGATCATTTTCAGTCCTGCGGCCTTCACCAAGTGAGTTCCTAGTTAAATGTTATTATTAAAATTAAACTCTTTATGACAATACATTACATATCTCATAACGCCTTATTTTGAGGCTTAGCTTTACCCAAATCAAATCAGAGTTTATTAGTCACATGTACAGGGTTGCTTATGGACAGTGCCTTCGGAAAGTATTCAGACCCCTTGACTCTTTCCACATTTTGTTACGTTACAGCCTTATTCTAAAATGGATTAAATAAATTAAAATCCTCCGCAATCTACACACAATACCCCATAATGACGAAGTGAAAACAGGTTTATAGATATTTTTGCAAATGTATTCAAAATAAAAAACATAAATACCTTATTTACATACAGTGGGGAAAATTTTTTTAGTCAGCCACCAATTGTGCATGTTCTCCCACTTAAAAAGATGAGAGAGGCCTGTAATTTTCATCATAGGTACACGTCAACTATGACAGACAAAATGAGGGAAAAAAATCCAGAAAATCACATTGTAGGATTTTTAATTAATTTATTTGCAAATTATGGTGGAAAATAAGTATTTGGTCAATAACAAAAGTTTCTCAATACTTTGTTATATACCCTTTGTTGGCAATGACACAGGTCAAACGTTTTCTGTAAGTCTTCACAAGGTTTTCACACACTATTGCTGGTATTTTGGCCCATTCCTCCATGCATATCTCCTCTAGAGCAGTGATGTTTTGGGGCTGTCGCTGGGCAACACAGACTTTCAACTCCCTCCAAAGATTTTATATGGGGTTGAGATCTGGAGACTGGCTAGGCCACTCCAGGACCTTGAAATGCTTCTTACGAAGCCACTGCTTCGTTGCCCGGGCGGTGTGTTTGGGATCATTGTCATGCTGAAAGACCCAGCCACGTTTCATCTTCAATGCCCTTGCTGATGGAAGGAGGTTTTCACTCAAAATCTCACGATACATGGCCCCATTCATTCTTTCCTTTACACGGATCAGTCGTCCTGGTCCCTTTGCAGAAAAACAGCCCCAAAGCATGATGTTTCCACCCCCATGCTTCACAGTAGGTATGGTGTTCTTTGGATGCAACTTAGCATTCTTTGTCCTCCAAACACGACGAGTTGAGTTTTTACCTAAATGTTATATTTTGGTTTCATCTGACCATATGACATTCTCCCAATCCTCTTCTGGATCATCCAAATGCACTCTAGCAAACTTCAGACGGGCCTGGACATGTACTGGCTTTAGCAGGGGGACACGTCTGGCACTGCAGGATTTGAGTCCCTGGCGGCGTAGTGTGTTACTGATGGTAGGCTTTGTTACTTTGGTCCCAGCTCTCTGCAGATCATTCACTAGGTCCCCCCGTGTGGATCTGGGATTTTTGCTCACCGTTCTTGTGATCATTTTGACCCCACGGGGTGAGATCTTGCGTGGAGCCCCAGATCGAGGGAGATGATCAGTGGTCTTGTATGTCTTCCATTTCCTAATAATTGCTCCCACAGTTGATTTCTTCAAACCAAGCTGCTTACCTATTGCAGATTCAGTCTTCCCAGCCTGGTGCAGGTCTACAATTTTGTTTCTGGTGTCCTTTGACAGCTCTTTGGTCTTGGCCATAGTGGAGTTTGGAGTGTGACTGTTTGAGGTTGTGGACAGGTGTCTTTTATACTGATAACAAGTTCAAACAGGTGCCAATAATACAGGTAACGAGTGGAGGACAGAGGAGCCTCTTAAAGAAGAAGTTACAGGTCTGTGAGAGCCCGGGCAACGAAGGAGTGGCTTCGTAAGAAGCATTTCAAGGTCCTGGAGTGGCCTAGCCATTCTCCAGATCTCAACCCCATAGAAAATCTTTGGAGGGAGTTGAAAGTCTGTGTTGCCCAGCGACAGCCCCAAAACATCACTGCTCTAGAGGAGATCTGCATGGAGGAATGGGCCAAAATACCAGCAACAGTGTGTGAAAACCTTGTGAAGACTTACAGAAAACATTTGACCTGTGTCATTGCCAACAAAGGGTATATAACAAAGTATTGAGAAACTTTTGTTATTGACCAAATACTTATTTTCCACCATAATTTGCAAATAAATTCATTAAAAATCCTACAATGTGATTTTCTGGAATTTTTTCTCTCAATTTGTCTGTCATAGTTGACGTGTACCTATGATGAAAATTACAGGCCTCTCTCATCTTTTTAAGTGGGAGAACTTGCACAATTGGTGGCTGACTAAATACTTTTTTCCCCCACTGTAAGTATTCAGACCCTTTGCTATGTGACTCGAAATTGAACTCAGGTACATCCTGTTTCCATTGATCATCCTTGAGATGTTTCCGTTTCCTGCGTTGTCTTGGCTGTGTGCTTAGGGTCGTTGTCCTGTTGGAAGGTGAACCTTCGCCCCAGTCCGAGGTCCTGAGCTCTCTGGAGCAGGTTTTTATCAAGGATCTCTCTATACTTTGCTCCATTCATCTTTCCCTCAATCCTGACTAGTCTCCCAGTCCCTGCCGCTGAACAACTTCCCCACAGCATGATGCTGCCAACACCATGCTTCAACGTTGGGATGGTGCCAGGTTTTCTCCAGACTTGACGCTTGGCATTCTGGAAGTTTCTCCCATCTCCACAGAGGAACTCTGGAGCTCTGTGAGAGTGACCATCATATTCTTGGTCACCTCCCTGACCAAGGCTCTTCTCCCCCGATTGCTCAGTTTGGCCGGGTGGCCAGCTTTAGGAAGATTCTTGGTGGTTCCAAACTTCTTCCATTTAAGAATGATGGAGGCCACTGTGTTCTTGGGGACCTTCAATGCTGCAGACATTTTTTGGTACCCTTCCCCAGATCTGTGCCTCGACACAATCCTGTCTCGGAGCTCTACGGACAATTCCTTCGACCTCATGGCTTGGTTTTTGCTATGACATGCACTGTCAACTGTGGGACTTTATATAGACATGTGTGTGCCTTTCCAAATCATGTCCAATCCATTGCATTTACCACGGGTGGACTCCAGTCAAGTTGTAGAAACATCTCAAGGATGATCAATGGAAACAGGATGCACCTGAGCTCAATTTCGCATCTCATAGCAAAGGGTCTGTTTGTTTTGTAATTATTTTTTTGACATTAGCAAACATTTCTAAAAACCTGTTTTCGCTTTGTCATTATGGGGTATTGTGTGTCTATTGATGAGGATTTTTATTTATTTAATCCATTTTAGAATAAGGCTGTAACGTAACAAAATGTGGGAAAAGTCAAGGGGTCTGAATACTATACAAATAGTTTTAAATTCTATACAGTTGCTGCAGTTAAAAGTACTGAACTGAACAAGGATACTTGTCCATAGAAGGAAACCAGTATGCACCCGATGGTGCGTTTGGCTGAGTGTACCACCCTCTGTAGTGCCTTGCGGTCACCGGTGGTGGAGTTGCTGTACCAGGATGTGATGCAACTCGACAGTATGGTCTCGATGGTGCTCTTGTAAAACACTGTGAGAACACTCCTCGGGGACAGGCCAAATTTCTTCAGCCTCCTGAGGTTGAAGAGTCACTATTGTGCCTTCTTCACCACAGTGTCTGTGTGGCTTGACCATTTCAGCTCCTCTGAGATATCTACACAGAGGAACTTGACATTTCTAACTGTCTCCATGGGGGCGTGCCCAGACTGGTTCCTCCTGAAGTCCACAATCAGGTCATTTGTTTTACTGACATTGAGGGAGAGGTTGTTTACCTGGCACCACTCCGTCAAGAGTGCCTACCTCCTCTCTGTAGGCCGTCTCGTCGTTGTTGGTAATCAGTCCTACTACTGTCACGTCATCAGCGAACTTGATGATGGAGTTGGAACTGTGTGAGGCCACGCAGTCGTGGGTGTACAGGAGGGGACTGAGGACGCAGCCTTGTGGGGCCCCCGTGTTGAGGATCAGTGTGGAGGAGGTGATGTTGCCTACCTTCACCACCTGGGGGCAACCCATCAGGAAGTTTAGGACCCAGTTGCATATATAGAAGTATGACATTCCTTTTGTCCAGGTGGGTGAAGGCAGTGTGCAGTGCAATGGCAATTGCGTCGTCCGTGGATCTGTCGGGCGGTAGGCAAATTGGAGTGGGTCGGGTGTACCGGGGAGGGAGGAGGTCATGTGGTCTTTGACTAGCCTCTCGAAGCACTTCATGATGACAGAAGGGAGTGCTACAGATCAGTAGTCATTCAGTTCAGTTACTTTCCCTTTCTTGGAAACTGGGATTGTAGTGGACATCTTGAAGCAGGTGGGGATAACGGCCTGAGCAAGAGAGAGATTGAAAATGTCAGAAAACACATCAGCTAACTGGTCTGCACATGCTTGATGGCGTGGCTATGGATGCCAACTGGGCCGGCGGCCTTGCGAGGGTTAACATGCTTGAATGACTTACATACGTCCTTCATGCAGACCGTGTCGTCCTCAGGGGCTATCCTCAGCGGCTCAGATTTGTTATGCTCAAAGCGTGAGAAAAAGGTGTTTAGCTCGTCCGGTAGGGCAGCGTAGTTGTCCGCGAAGTGACCGGCTTTCTTTGTAATCTGTGATTGTTAGAAGCTCCTGCCACATAATCCTTGTGTCCGACTTGCTGAATTGCTACTCCACTTTGTCCCTATACTTGTGTCTCACCACCTTGATCGATCTGCATAGGTCGTATTTGTACTGTTTAACCATACGCTTGTCTCTGGTCACTTTGCCGTGTTTATAAGCAGCATCTCTCTCCTTCAGTTTCCTGACAAGGCTGCCGTCAATCCACGTTTTTTGATTCGGGAAAGTTTTGAAAGTCACCATCGGTATCACTTTTTTTTTTCATTTTTTGATGAATCCATTGACTGAGTCGATGTATTCATTGATGTTATTGACAGAGGTGACCTGGAACATATTCCAGTCCACGTGATCAAAACAGTCTTGGAGCATGAATTCTGATTGGTCAGACCAGTGTTGTACAGACCTGACCACCGGAACGTCCCTCTTGAGTCTTTGTTTGTAGGTGGGGAGGAGCAAAATGGAGTCATGGTCCGATTTGCCGAAAGGAGCACGGGAGAGGGCCTTTTACCATGTCAAAAAGGCGTGTAGCAGTGGTCAAGAGTTTAATTTCCGTGAGTTGGACAGTCAATGTGTTGATAGTAATTCGGGAGCATGGTCCTCAAATTACTTTTGTTAAAGTCCCCCGTAACAATGAACGCTGGTTCCAGGTACGCAATCCCCATTTTGTTCATTGTCCAATGAAGATCCTTGAGAGCATTTTTTGTGTCGGCTTGGTGCGAGATGTACACAACCGTGGCAATAATCCCTGAGAACTCTCTCGGAAGGTAAAAAGGGCGACATTTGATGACCAAACATTATTTTTTGATGACCAAGTCAGGAGTTCCTGTACGTTTCCCCACTTGTTATTGGTCCTAAAGCAGACCCCACTGCCTTTTTTTTAATATATTTTTTTAGGGGGTAGATCAGCTTTAATATTGCAGATAGATTGTAACTTCCATCAATGTAATTGTCTGCATCACTTCCAATCCCCCATATGTTTTTTTCTCGCAAATGTATATATATATATATATATATATATATATATATATATATATATATATATATATATATATATATATATACAGCTCTGGAAAAAATTAAGAGACCACTGCAAAAATATACGTTTCTCTGGTTTTACTATTTATAGGTATGTGTTTGGATGAAATTAACATTTTTGTTTTTCTATAAACTACTGACAACATTTCTCCCAAATTCCAAATAAAAATATTGTCATTTAGAGCATTTATTTGCAGAAAATTACAACTGGTCAAAATAACAAAAAAGATGCAGTGTTGTCAGACCTCGAATAATGCAAAGAAAATAAGTTCATGTTCATTTTTAAACAACACAATACTAATGTTTTAACTAAGGAAGAGTTCAGAAATCAATATTTGGTGGAATAACCCTGATTTTCAATCACAGCTTTCATGCGTCTTGGCATGCTCTCCACCAGTCTTTCACATTGATGTTGGGTGACTTTATGCCACTCCTGGCGCAAAAAGTCAAGCAGCTCTGCTTTGTTTGATGGCTTGTGACCATCCATCTTCCTCTTGATCACATTCCAGAAGTTTTCAATGGGGTTCAGGTCTGGAGATTGGGCTGGCCATGACAAGGTTTTGATCTGGTGGTCCTCCATCCACACCTTGATTGACCTGGCTGTGTGGCATGGCGCATTATCCTGCTGGAAAAACCAATCCTCAGAGTTGGGGAACAATGTCAGAGCAAAAGGAAGCAAGTTTTCTTCCAGGACAACCTTGTACGTGGCTTGATTCATGCGTCCTTCACAAAGACAAATCTGCCCGTTTGAAGCACCCCCAGATCATTACATTACATTTACATTTACGTCATTTAGCAGACGCTCTTATCCAGAGCGACTTACAAATAGGTGCATTCACCTTATAGCCAGTGGGATAACACCTTTACAAAGTTTTTTTTGTTTTTTTTGGGGGGGGGGGGGTAGAATGATTACTTTATCCTATCCCAGGTATTCCTTAAAGAGGTGGGGTTTCAAATGTCTCCGGAAGGTGGTGAGTGACTCCGCTGTCCTGGCGTCGTGAGGGAGCTTGTTCCACCATTGGGGTGCCAGAGCAGCGAACAGTTTTGACTGGGCTGAGCGGGAACTATGCTTACGCAGAGGTAGGGGAGCCAGCAGGCCAGAGGTGGATGAACGCAATGCCCTCGTTTGGGTGTAGGGACTGATCAGAGCCTGAAGGTACGGAGGTGCCGTTCCCCTCACAGCTCCGTAGGCAAGCACCATGGTATTGTAGCAGATGCGAGCTTCAACTGGAAGCCAGTGGAGTGTGCGAAGGAGCGGGGTGACGTGAGAGAAGGTTGAACACCAGACGGGCTGCGCCATTCTGGATGAGTTGTAGGGGTTTAATGGCACAGGCAGGGAGCCCAGCCAACAGCGAGTTGCAGTAATCCAGACGGGAGATGACAAGTGCCTGGATTAGGACCTGTGCCGCTTCCTGTGTAAGGCAGGGTCGTACTCTCCGAATGTTGTAGAGCATGAACCTACAGGATCGGGTCACCGCCTTGATGTTAGCGGAGAACAACAGGGTGTTGTCCAGGGTCACGCCAAGGCTCTTCGCACTCTGGGAGGAGGACACAACAGAGTTGTCAACCGTGATGGCGAGATCATGGAACAGGCAGTCCTTCCCCGGGAGGAAGAGCAGCTCCGTCTTGCCAAGGTTCAGCTTGTGGGTGCGAGACACTGTGGCTTGTAGGCTCTCCAGGTCTCCGTCTAACCATTTGACGACCAGGTGTTGGGCAAAGCTGAAAATTGGACTCATCAGAGAAGATGACCTTACTCCAGTCCTCTATGGCCCAATCCTAATGGTATTTTGCTAACCTCAGCCTGGCTCTTCTTTGCTTCTCATTGATGAAGGGCTTTTTTCTAGCTTTGCACGACTTCAGCCCTGCCCCTAGGAGCATGTTTCGAACCGTCCTCACCATGCACTTCACCCCAGCTGCCGTTTGCCATTCTTTTTGTAGGTCACTTGATGTCATCCTACGGTTGTTGAGTGACATTCGAATGAGTTGGCGGTCATCCCGGTCAGTAGAGTGTCGTTTTCGCCCTCTGCCGGTCTGTAGCTTTGTTGTCCCCAATGTCTGCTGCTTGACCTTGTTCTTATGAACCGCCGTCTTTGAAATTTTAAGGATGGAAGCAACCTGACGCTCACTGTATCCCTCTGCCAGTAAAGCCAGAATTGAACCCTTCTTTTCCTCACTCTAAAACGTTCCTTTTCAACTCTTTTGGCATGGTCAATAGTTATTTTTTGATTAATATTACTTTTGAGGTACTATTAGCACTGTTTTTGCCATCCAGCTGGTCCTATTGCAAGAGGATAGTGATGACCACAGCAGTGGACTTTATACTTTTCCTCGTTAAATAAGATTTGGTTCATGTGATCACCTAATCAGTACCTAATTCAGTAGAATGAGGTGTGCCTGTGGAATTCAACAGACACTGGAATGGAATGGCTGTCTGTCACGGTCGTTGAGAGACGGGTCGGACCAAGGTGCAGCGTGAAAAACGTACATGTTTATTAACTAAATAAACATTCACCAAAACAAGAAAACAACGTAACGTGAAGTCCAAAGGGCTATACACATACCAGCCTAACAGGAACAAGATCCCACAATACACAGTAGGCAATGGGCTACCTAAGTATGATCCCCAATCAGAGACAATGAGTGACAGCTGCCTCTGATTGGGAATCATACCTGGCCAGACATAGATATAGAATAACTAGAACATAAACATAGAATATACAACATAGATTTCCACACCCACACCCAAACGAACAAGAGTTCTATAGGTCAGGGCGTGATACTGTCATACATGTAGAGATGCTGATTTAAGAAAAATTTGCAGTGGTCTCTTAATTTTTTCTTAAAAATATATATATACATAGACACATACATACATACATACATACATACACATACACATACATATAAATACAGTGGGGGAAAAAAGTATTTAGTCAGCCACCAATTGTGCAAGTTCACCCACTTAAAAAGATGAGAGAGGCCTGTAATTTTCATCATAGGTACACGTCAACTATGACAGACAAAATGAGAAAAGAAATCCAGAAAATCACATTGTAGGATTTTTTATGAATTTATTTGCAAATTATGGTGGAAAATAAGTATTTGGTCAATAACAAAAATTTCTCAATACTTTGTTATATACCCTTTGTTGGCAATGACACAGGTCAAATGTTTTCTGTAAGTCTTCACAAGGTTTTCACACACTGTTGCTTGTATTTTGGCCCATTCCTCCATGCAGATCTCCTCTAGAGCAGTGATGTTTTGGGGCTGTCGCTGGGCAACACGGACTTTCAACTCCCTCCAAAGATTTTCTATGGGGTTGAGATCTGGAGACTGGCTAGGCCACTCCAGGACCTTGAAATGCTTCTTACAAAGCCACTCCTTCGTTGCCCGGGCGGTGTGTTTGGGATCATTGTCATGCTGAAAGACCCAGCCACGTTTCATCTTCAATGCCCTTGCTGATGGAAGGAGGTTTTCACTCAAATCATATAATATCACGATACATGGCCCCATTCATTCTTTCCTTTACACGGATCAGTCGTCCTGGTCCCTTTGCAGAAAAACAGCCCCAAAGCATGATGTTTCCACCCCCATGCTTCACAGTAGGTATGGTGTTCTTTGGATGCAACTCAGCATTCTTTGTCCTCCAAACACAACGAGTTGAGTTTTTACCAAAAAGTTATATTTTGGTTTCATCTGACCATATGACATTCTCCCAATCCTCTTCTGGATCATCCAAATGCACTCTAGCAAACTTCAGACGGGCCTGGACATGTACTGGCTTAAGCAGGGGGACACGTCTGGCACTGCAGGATTTGAGTCCCTGGCGGCGTAGTGTGTTACTGATGGTAGGCTTTGTTACTTTGGTCCCAGCTCTCTGCAGGTCATTCACTAGGTCCCCCCGTGTGGTTCTGGGATTTTTGCTCGCCGTTCTTGTGATCATTTTGACCCCACGGGGTGAGATCTTGCGTGGAGCCCCAGATCGAGGGAGATGATCAGTGGTCTTGTATGTCTTCCATTTCCTAATAATTGCTCCCACAGTTGATTTCTTCAAACCAAGCTGCTTACCTATTGCAGATTCAGTCTTCCCAGCCTGGTGCAGGTCTACAATTTTGTTTCTGGTGTCCTTTGACAGCTCTTTGGTCTTGGCCATAGTGGAGTTTGGAGTGTGACTGTTTGAGGTTGTGGACAGGTGTCTTTTATACTGATAACAAGTTCAAACAGGTGCCATTAATACAGGTAACGAGTGGAGGACAGATGAGCCTCTTAAAGAAGAAGTTACAGGTCTGTGAGAGCCAGAAATCTTGCTTGTTTGTAGGTGACCAAATACTTATTTTCCACCATAATTTGCAAATGAATTCATTAAAATTCCTACAATGTGATTTTCTGTATTTTTTTTTCTCAATTTGTCTTTCATAGTTGACGTGTACCTATGATGAAAATTACAGGCCTCTCTCATCTTTTTAAGTGGGAGAACTTGCACAATTGGTGGCTGACTAAATACTTTTTTCCGCCACTGTACATATATATACACATATCCTTAAAAAAAAAAAAAAATCCCTTTATTACTTTCCAACCCCTCCACCCCTTCCCGAATTGGAGTAAACTAGTGAACAACAATGCTTAGGCCTCTACTTCCAGTTTATACATACTATATACATTTTATGGACACAGTCAATTTTACAATAATTCTATTTAGTTTGTTTTTACTCATGAACTTCCTCTACCCTCAACCTCTCCGATCATTTTCATGTTTTCCATCCGGTTTGCTTCTATATGCCATATCTTTCTAACTGTGCTCTTTCACAAAAGCTCTCAACCTATAACCTATTTACTTGTTATGGACACAGTATGCTTTACATTAGTTATCTTGTTGTTATTAGTTGTTGTTAGTCCCTTACTTCAACTCCATTCAACACCACCCATCTGTATCTTAACACCATCCATATTGGATTTCTATTTGCCATATATTTTTCAAATGTACTTTGATGTTTTACAAAAGTTCTGAACCCTTCTATTCTCATTGTTTCTACAGATTGTAAATTGAAAATAAACATTTTTGCTAAAAGTATTATTATATTATTGATCAATTGACTATGTATGACTTTTCAGATCACCCAGTAGTGCTATATGCAGGGTTAGCTCCAGGTAAATATTGCAATCCTTTAGCCATTCCTGGACCTGTGTCCAAAAACAAGTTACAAATGGACAGTACCAAAACAAATGATCTAATGATTCTGTCTCTTCGCAGCAAAATCTGCAGAGCTGGGAAGATTGTATCCCCCATATAATTTTTTTTATATTGGTAGCAAGTTTTATATATAATAATTAAAGTTTTGAATCCGGCGTCGTTTTTGCGCATCAGTTCATAAACACTATGCCATGGAATCGGTACGTCAAAAATCTCTTCCCAACTATTTTGCAATCTATATGGGACGGCTATCAATCCTTTGGTCCTTAAATGAAACTGGTACACTTTTTTATTTATCACAATTTTCTTTAACCAATTATGTTCTTTAATGCAGGGCTGACAGACAAGTTCCTTACTTTTTTCACCGCCTTTGTTCTTGCCAGAAAGAGCCCGCTTCCTATCTGCTCGATGAACTGTAAAACCCGCTGGTTGTATATAATCCATTTGGATGTCGGAGGAAAGCCAAGTCTCAGAAAACAGAGAATGTTGCAGAATTTGATGTCCCTCCGGAAGGAGATCCTCGCTCTGAGTTCGTCAAGTTTATTCACTAATGATTGAACATTTGTGAGTAGTATGCTCGCTAATGGAGGATGGGTCGCTCTGCGTCTCAATCTCGCCAAGACCCCCGCACGTCTGCCTCTCTGTCGGCGTCTTAGTTTCTCTCCAGTAGGACTCCCAGGCTACCTGGCTTCACCGAAGAGGCTAGACCATTGTTCCACCATCTCCGGGAATTTGGGAAGGTCGGCCTGAAACTCATGGTTTACAGGCAACAACAGGCCTGCAAGTAGGGTTGCAAAATTCCAGTAACTTTCCCAAAATTCCCAGATTTTACAACAATTCTGTTTGAAGGACTTCCAGGAATATTCCAACAGGGATTTCTGGAAAACCTGGAAAATGTATCAGAATTTTGCAACCCTACCGAAAAGTCACATCACGCTTGCTTGCAAAGTGAAGTGTAATTCTTATTGGAATCGAGTCGGAGTTAGGATATTCAACAGTTGACATTTTTATTCACCCGCAACCTGCATTCATAATGACTGCCAGGGTTAGGAACAGTGTGAAGACACTATCTAAGCCATTTCAACTGGAACAACCATTTCAGCAGAAAACGGTATGTTATTAAGCTTTGTGTAGCTTAAAATGAATCAATACATTTCTCAATGGATATGCAAAAACACAGATATTAAAAACTATTCTAAAAAAATCAACCTGCCGTAGAGCATGCTGGGGAAAAAAATGCATTTGTTATAATAATTTACAAAAATAGAGTTGATGTGACTTCACATTTAGTTTTGAGTCAGTACCACAAACATTTTAAGTAAAAATGACTTTTCATTGACTTTGAGTTCAACTTACTAGAAGTTTTTGAGTTCGAAATACATTGGGGTTTACAATGTATGAGAGTGAGAGAGAGAGAGAGAGAGAGAGGTGTTTAGGTGAGTGGATTCAGCCCTGCTGTGGTCATTGCTGGCCAACAAAGACTCAGAAGCACGCACAAACACACACCTCTCCATGGGGCTATACAGAAGCACAGCCTGGGCAAAGTGAGATGGATTATAGGCTGCATGTTGGCAGGACAAACACTGCTAATTCTGTGATTAGAAATCTGGGTTCAGGAGGCTGGAAACGCTGAGCAGTGAATCAGAGTCACGGCACACAGAGCTTTAATAGACCTGCCAAGCTCTCTCTCTCTCTCTCTCTCTCTCTCTCTCTCTCTCTCTCTCTCTCTCTCAGCACACTGTGTGCTGTATCTTCCGAATTATTATCCTATTATATACAGAATAGGATCCCTGTACAGTTCCCTTTTTCTGCTGTATATTCAGCCTTTTGTTCCATTCACAAGACTGAAGACACACTGCTTTTAGCAGTATGGTCACGGTGTTCTTACATGCTGTACTTACATGCTGTATAGTAAGTGTTATGGTTCTACGTGGAGCTCTTTAAGGTCAATATTCATCATAATAGCTGTGTGGGGTAGTGTGAACACACCGTGAGTCCACCTCAGTGTGTCAGTGTGTGATTAATGAGAGAACAGACAGACAGTCAGGGTGCATTTTAATCACCCACAAGGACTCTCTACTATACTGACGAGTTTGTTTGTGTGTGTGTGTGTGTGTATGTGCGAGTGTGTGTGTGTGTGTGTGTGTGCGTGCGTGCGTGTATGTGCGCGCGTGTGTGTCAGAGAGAGAGAGAGAGAAAAAGAAAGAAAGAAAGAAAGAAAGAGAGTTGTTTTGAAATTATCATTCCAGTAAGGTGTCTTAAATTCCTTATTTTTTGCCTGTGGAGGAGAGCAAAGAGTAGAAACCTCCTTCATGTCCTCCATCACACACACACATACACATACACACACACACATACACACAACACAGAGTTGAAGCCTCAGAACCAAACGCAGGCACATGAAAGACAGAGAGTGGGTCTTATGGGGTTAGTCCTGGCAAAGCTCAGTCCAGTGGATCAGGAAGGATTGGCCTTTCTAGTTCCATACTACAATCCCCATGGAACTCCATTCAGTCAGGGGTGTGCAATGCTGCTTATCTATGGACCTCACAACGTTGTGAGGGCCATAGGTGAGGGCCATAGTTAAACAACATTGCACACCCCTGACTGAAGCGTCCTCATGTTTTTCCTTGGCGTAACCTTGAGGATCAAGGGCCCTATTCAATCTGTATCGCTGAAGTATTATAGATTGCACGATGGAAATGTAAAGGTAACTTCCGATTGAGCCGACATATACAGCCGACATATGCACCGTGAGCAGTCTACGCTAATGCGGGAACATTGCCTTGAAATTTTAATCACGCTGTAACGCTGAACCTCCATGATACGGATTGAATAGACCCCCAAATAAGAAAATCCTGTGGCTTCTGTTGATTTCTGGAAACTATCGTGCACCTACGTACCTCGAGTGATCGCCTAATACAGTACCTGCTATCACTGGTTAAATACTAGCCTCTGAAGCTTATTTTTAAATCATTTCAAAGCTCCATGCTGTTATTTTGTTCAGCATCCATAGGGATATGTGGACCTTTTCAGGTTCAACATTTGAGTAAATCTGCTGACTATGGTAGTGTGTAAGGTTGTGGGACTGAATAATTTTATTGAAATGGAGGAGATGGATATGCTGCCATTTTGTGAAGAGATGGTGTGACCTTTCCTTCCTGTTCCAAAAGCAGTGTGGCACAGACAGGTGGGAGAGAGGGATGTAGAAAGAGAGCAAGAGAGAAAGAGAGATTACAGAGGCAGACACAGATACTATGTAGAGTTTGGAAGAGGCTCTACTGTAATTTCATCCTGCCCCTCCCTCCCTCGTTCCCTCCCTCGTTCCCACCCTAGTTCCCACCCTCGTTCCATCCCTCGTTCCCACCCTCGTTCCCACCCTCGTTCCCTTCCTTCTTCCCTGCCTCCACTGGTTATTTTCTGTGTGTTTCTACTTGCCATGCATCATGTTGGCCCAAAATGACGATTGATTGCAGAGTCGCTGCCACTGTAATCCGCTTAGGATGGATTTTGCATCTAAATCACTTTGTTATGTATGTGTCTAACTCTTGCCAATTCCATTTGGAGACACAGTGATAGGTGATCCATCATTCATTACCCTTCACTGTGCTCATTACCACTGTAATGTAATAGCAGAAGCCCCTCTCTACTGTTCAGGTGAAGTGCACACAAGGTGTGCATACAATATGGCCATATATTGGCCATTGAACCTTGGGTTAGAGCTTTGGATGGCAGCAGGTGATATAGAGTTACACTATTAGATGATTGGATGTTACACAGCATCTTATCAAATATTATTGTTTGTGAAGTGCGAATACATTTCTGTTGGACTCTGTTGTTCATTTCTCTCCATAGAATTAAAAGGGAAAACATCAACGATGAGTCTCTCTGGAGATGTTAGTACGCTCTCTCTCTCTTTCTACCTTTCTCTTCCTCTCCTTCTCTCTCTACTTGGAGCTGGAGACTCAGGACTCTTTATACCCGGCCACTCTAACAGCATGTTGTGTTATCCTATCAGTCTTCTCTACCGGTGCCTCCATCTCTCCCTGCTAGCCACACACTCCTGCTGCCGCCAGGCTCACAAACACCTAACACAGTTACAACAAACACTAAAAGACACAGGCGAGATACAAAACAATATTTCTGTTCATAATATTATCTTTACCACCATCAGGATAGAAATGAGAATCATATATATATTTTTAAAAAATCAGAACATCTGTGCACACTGTAAAACCATGAAACATGTGACATGTTTATAACCTAAACGTGTTATTTTTTTTTACATTAGGCATTTCGATTTGCAAATAAATCTTCTCATCTTAAACACAGGCTTTAGAATGCAAGGTTAACAATGATAGTCAGCTTTTTCCAGTCAGTTTCCAACCAGGAGAACACCTACAGTCCCAGTCAAAAGTTTGGACACACCTACTCATTCCAGGGTTTTTCTTTATTTTTACTATTTCTACATTGTAGAATAATAGGGAAGACATCAACACTATGAAATAACACATATGGAATCATGTAGTAAATAAAAAAGTGATAAACACATCTAAATATATTTTATATTTGAGATTCTTCAAATAGACACCATTTGCCTTGATGACAGCTTTGCACACTTTTGGCATTCTTTCAACCAGCTTCACCTGGAATGCCTTTCCAACAGTCTTGAAGGAGTTCCCACATATGCTGAGCACTTTTTGGCTACTTTTCCTTCACTCTGCGGTCCAACTCATCCCAAACCATCTCAATTGGGTTGAGGTCGGGGGACTGTGGAGGCCAGGTCATCTGATGCAGCACTCCGTCACTCTCCTACTTGGTAAAATAGCCCTTACACAGCCTGGAAGTGTGTTGGGTCATTGTCCTGTTGAAAAACAAATGATAGTCCCACTAAGCCCAAACCAGATGGGATGGCGTATCGCTGCAGAATGCTGTGGTAGCAATGCTGGTTAAGTGTGCCTTGAATTCTAAATAAATCACAGACAGTGTCACAAGCAAAGTACCCCCACACCATAACACCTCCTCCATGCTTTACGGTGGGAACTTCACATGCGGAGATCATCTGTTCACCCACACCAGGTCTCACAAAGACATGGCGGTTGAAACCAAGAATCTCAAATTTGACTACCTCATCAAGCTGGTTGAGAGAATGCCAAAGGTGTGCAAAGCTGTCATCAAGGCAAAGGGTGGCTATTTGAAGAATCTCAAATATAAAATATATTTTGATTTGTTTAACACTTTTTTGGTTACTGCATGATTCCATATGTGTTATTTCATTGTTTTGATGTCCTCACTATTATTCTACAATGTAAAAAATTGTAAAAATAAAGACAAACCCTTGAATGAGTAGGTGTCTAAACCTTTGACTGGTCATGTATATTTTATATATGAGATTCTTCAAAGTAGCCACCCTTTGCCTTGATGACAGCTTTGCACACTCTTGGTATTCTCTCAACCAGCTTCATGAGGTAGTCACCTGGAATGCATTTCAATTAACAGGTGTGCCTTCTTAAAAGTTAATTTGTGGAATTTCTTTCCTTCTTAATGCGTTTGAGCCAATCAGTTGTGTTGTGACAAGGTAGGGGTGGTATACAGAAAATAGCCCTATTTGGTAAAAGACCAAGTCCATATTGTGTCAGGAACAGCTCAAATAAGTGATGAGAAATGACAGTCCATCATTACTTTAAGACATGATGGTCAGTCAATCTGGAACATTTCAAGAACTTTGAAAGTTTCTTCAAGTGCAGTCGCAAAAACCATCAAGCGCTATGATGAAACTGGCTCTCATGAGAACCGCCACAGGAATGGAAGACCCAGAGTTACCTCTGCTGCAGAGGATAAGTTCATTAGAGTTAACTGCACCTCAGATTGCAGCCCAAATAAATGCTTCACAGAGTTCAAGTAACAGACACATCTCAACATCAACTGTTCAGAGGAGACTGCGTGAATCAGGCCTTCATGGTTGAATTGCTGCAAAGAAACCACTACTAAAGGACACCAATAAGAAGAAGAGATTTGCTTGGGCCAAGAAACACAAGCAATGGACATTAAACCAGTGGAAATCTGTCCTTTGGTCTGATGAGTCCAAATGTGAGATTTCTGTAGAAAATAGTAAACATAAAGAAAACCCCTTGAATGAGTAGGTGTGTCCAAACGTTTGACTGGTACTAAGTGTTCAGATTTGAAACACTAATGTTTACATTCCCATCGTCCTGTTTAGAGTGCATTTAGTCATTAGAAATTGATGTGACTTTCCATGCCTTTTATTCAGATCAGTGTTAGGAATGTCTGTTACCTACAGTTCAACACAACTGAACAGGACATTTAATTCAAGAAATATTTTCAATCGCGTGGTGTTGTTGTTATTCAACTGTGTAGTTAATTTCCGTTCATGCAGGAACCAATGGGGTGCTCGAGGGGGTGTGTACATGCAGGAACCAATGGGTTGCTCGAGGGGGGGCGTTCCTGCAGATGCAGGAATGCCCACATGCAGGAATGCCCCGAATTGCGTGCTGCAGTCGCACACTATTGGATTTTTTTGAATAGTTTGTTTAAATATCTATGGACATTGAATGATTAATTGATCTTATATTATACAAAGATAAATAATTGACATTTTTCTAAACTAATCCAATCTGTAAGGGGTTGGACTTATTGCACCCGTTACTGAGATGGTTGTTCCAGTTTAGATGGTTTAGGTAGTATTATCTGTTAAGTCCTTCACCATAGCAGTCATTCTGATGGCAGGTTGTGGGTGATAAAATATTCAAATTCTTGGATATCCTCTTTCTGGCTGTATTCTGATAGGATTTAATAATAATTTCACAAACCATCATATTGTGACATATAGGTCTGATGAGACCCATGAGCCAGGATTTTCAGACCACAATGTTGTGGGTAGCTAGGCCATAACTAAAGGCCTTATGAAATGTGTAATATATGGTCATAAAGCATTTACTTTTAATTGAATGCATTCACTTAAGCAACAACCATGTGTCTCTCACTGACAAACACAGTCATGGGTGGGTATCGCTCACATTCACTCAAAAGGCATGCTGAGAAATATGAAAATACAGCTTTCCATGCTACAGTGTTAAAACAACACCCCCAGTGTTTCGTTTTTAAAATCTAAAACGCCTTGTGCTGAATAAACATGTTCATGTTTAAAACGTGTTACAGCGAATAAACAGTTCTAAACACTGTGACGTGTTTTCATTGAAATTCTAAAAGCCACGTTTGACACGTTTACAGTGTATGGAACTCACAGATCTTACAGTTGAAGTCGAAAGTTTACATACACTTAGGTTGGAGTCATTAAAACTTGTTTTTCAACCACTCCACAAATTTCTTGTTAACAAACTATAGTTTTGGCAAGTCGGTTAGGACATCTACTTTGTGCATGACACGAGTAATTTTTCCAACAATTGTTTACAGACAGATTATTTCACTTATAATTCACTGTATCACAATTCCAGTAGGTCAGAAGTTTACATACACTAAGTTGACTGTGCCTTTAAACAGCTTGGAAAATTCCAGAAAATGATGTCATGGCTTTAGAAGCTTCTGATAGGCTAATTGACATCATTTGAGTCAATTGGAGGTGTACCTGTCGATGTATTTCAAGGCCTACGTTCAAACTCAGTGCCTCTTTGCTTGACATCATGGGAAAATCAAAAGAAATTAGCCAAGACCTCAGAAAAAAAATTGTAGACCTCCACAAGTCTGGTTCATCCTTGGGAGAAATTTCCAAATGCCTGAAGGTACCACGTTCATCTGTATAAACAATAGTGTGCAAGTATAAACACCATGGGACCACGCAGCCGTCATACCGCTCAGGAAGGAGACGTGTTCTGTCTCCTAGAGATGAACGTACTTTTGTGTGAAAAGTGCAAATCAATCCCAGAACAACAGCAAAGGACCTTGTGAAGATGCTGGAGGAAACAGGTACAAAAGTATCTATATCCACAGTAAAAGGAGTCCTATATCGACATAACCTGAAAGACCGCTCAGCAAGGAAGAAGCCACTGCTCCAAAACCGCCATAAAAAAGCCAAAATACGGTTTGCAACTGCACATGGGGACAAAGATCGTACTTTTTGGAGAAATGTCCTCTGATCTGATGAAACAAAAATAGAACTGTTTGGCCATAATGACCATCGTTATGTTTGGAGGAAAAAGGTCGCACCTTGCAAGCCGAAGAACACCATCCCAACAGTGAAGCACGGGGGTGGCAGCATCATGCTGTGGGGGTGCTTTACTGCAGGAGAGACTGGTGCACTTCACAAAATAGATGGCATCATGAGGAATGAAAATTATGTGGATACATTGAAGCAACAACTCAAGACATCAGTCAGGAACTTAAAGATTGGTCGCAAATGGGTCTTCCAAATGGACAATGACCCCAAGCATACTTCCAAAGTTGTGGCAAAATGGCTTAAGGACAACAAAGTAAAGGTATTGGAGTGGCCATCACAAAGCCTTGACCTCAATCCTATAGAAATGTTGTGGGCAGAACTGAAAAAGCATGTGTGAGCAAGGAGGCCTACAAACCTGACTCAGTTACACCAGCTCTGTCAGGAGGAATGGGCCAAAATTCACCCAACTTATTTTGGGAAGCTTGTGGAGGGCTACCCAAAACGTTTGACCCAAGTTAAACAATTTAAAGGCAATGCTACCAAATACTAATTGAGTGTATGTAAACTTCTGACCCACAGGGAATGTGATGAAAGAAATAAAAGCTGCAATTAATAATTCTCTCTACTATTATTCTGACATTTCACATTCTTAAAATAAAGTGGTGATCCTACCTGACCTAAGACAGGGAATTTTTACTAGGATTAAATCTCAGGAATTGTGAAAAACTGAGGTTAAATGTGTTTGGCTAAGGTGTATGTAAACTTCCGACTTCAACTGTATATAAAACCTCCTGCTCATTGACAAAACCCTAGAGTAAGGGAAGATGCTGTAGTAGTCCAGAGGGAAAACTAATCCAACTCCAACCCGGTCAGCAAGCTGGGCAGCATCATACAAAATTCATCCAATACCGGTTCACATACCCTTACACTGAACCAGTCAAGGATATACTGTACAATCTCAATTAAGCTCTGAAGAACTTCCATAATGCAGTAAGTCTTATAACAAACAACACTAGAAACAGGGGAAAACTCAGCTGACAATCCTACTGGTCAATTTATGGATTTAGTAAGGAAGCCATGAAACAAGACCAGCCATCTCAAACGTATGCCAAATCTAGATAAATATAAAATGAGGGCTTATGTTTTGATGAATTATAGATGCAATGCTAATTCATTATTTCTTTTCAGGCCTACTTGCAGCAAGACTCCAGTAAACATCTCTCCAAGACGAAAACGTTAATTTTCTCTGGTTGTTTTCTATTCTGAGGTTGCAGTACTGCAGGCAGAAATGTAGGTGAAGCATGGTGTGCTCGTCCTCAGGACCTCCTGGAGTTCCTCTCGTTGAGCATATGTGGATTTGGACACTGCGCTGTGCTGACACATGGAAAGGTACACTGCATGCTGGGATGGCTCAGGGCTGCGAGTTGGTCTCTAAAGTTACGTAACCATGGCAGCCCAATGAAGGGTGAGGTAAGGGAACTGTCATATCAGATGATGCGTTATGGTGGCATGAATGTTAGCTGTTGTTATGGTGCCAGCAGGAAACTTCCACACAGCCATCAGCCAAAGGGGAGGAATACTCTAACAACATGAACTGAATGAGAAGGAGAAGAGTAGTGTGGCTCTTGAAATAGGCATAAAATAGCCTGCAAGACATGACAAATGTCATAACCCCTAATGCTAGGCAATGACATTTGACCTTCCAATGCCGAAACGCTAGTAGTGGGTTGCAACTCTCTCCTTTTTGCAAGATCTACAACGGCACATCACACTTATATTACTATTTTCACCATGGTGTTTAGGCCACAAGCAACTGACAGGCTTAACACCACAATTTCCTTTAATTAGAATTTATGGAGAGGGAGAACAGGTTCAGCAGTAGTCCATTTGGGAGAGCCGGTCCTCGATATATAATTGTGCTGCACATGTAAATTCACTTGAACTCTACACAATGTTAATAAAACATATCAGTCCAGGAGAATGAGAGTGAGTGTCCATAATTGGCAATCAGGGATGTACCATTCTCATCGACGGGGCTGTAGTGGAACAGGTTGAGAGCTTCAAGTTCCTTGGTGTCCACATCACCAACGAACTATCATGGTCCAAACACACCAAGACAGTCGTGAAGAGGGCACGACAAAGCCTATTCCCCCTCAGGAGACTAAAAAGATTTGGCATGGGTCCTCAGATCCTCAAAAAATTCTACAGCTGCACCATCGAGAGCATCCTGACTGGTTGCATCACCGCCTGGTATGGCAACTGCTTGGCCTCTGACCGCAAGGCACTACAGAGGGTAGTGCGTACGGCCCAGTACATCACTGGGGCAAAGCTCCCTGCCATCCAGGACCTCTATACCAGGCGGTGTCAGAGGAAGGCCCTCAAAATTGTCAAAGACTCCAGCCACCCTAGTCATAGACTGTTCTCTCTGCTACCGCACGGCAAGCGGTACCGGAGTGCCAAGTCTAGGTCCAAAAGACTTCTCAACAGCTTCTACCCCCAAGCCATAAGACTCCTGAACAGCTAATCATGGCTACCCGGACTATTTGCACTGCCCCCCCACCCCATCCTTTTTACGCTGCTGCTACTCTGTTAAGTAAGTATTTATGCATAGTCACTTTAACTCTACCCACATGTACATATTACCTCAACTACCTCAACTAGCCGGTGCCCCCGCACATTGACTCTGCAACGGTACCCCCCTGTATATATAGCCTCCCTACTGTCACTTTATTTTACTGTATATATAGCCTCCCTACTGTCACTTTATTTTACTTCTGCTCTTTTTTTCTCAACACTTTTTTGTTGTTGTTTTATTCTTACTTTTTTGTTTAAAATAAATGCACTGTTGGTTAAGGGCTGTAAGTAAGCATTTCACTGTAATGTCTGCACCTGTTGTATTCGGCGCATGTGACCAATAAAATTTGATTTGATTTGATTTGATTTTCAAACATTACTCCACATGATTTGTAGATTGAGTGATCATGTCGATGACCTTTGTGAAGTGATGAAAATACTTAAGATTCCAATGGCTTTGTCAGCCATGCAGTACCACTCATACGGTAGGTAGAAAGAGCAGAGAGCAGTAGAACACGAGAAATGCAGTGTCATCTGCAAAAATCTAATGGAAAATGACCTGTCGCTTTAAAAATATTTAGAGGAGTTTTTAGATTATTTTGAAGCCAATGTATCATGAAAACCTTGTGGCAATAAGGGTCATATTTAGGGTTGCAAATGTCCTGTAATTTACCCAAAATGTACAGGTTTCCTAGAAATCCCGGATGGAAGATTCCCATAATCTGGAGGGAATAAGAAGGAAATCCGGGAACCTTCTAACCGGGATTTCTGGAAAACCTGGGAAATGTGGGAAAGTTACCAGAAATATGCAACCCTAGTAATGTTAAATAGCTGGTATTTTATGTAACACCCAAAAAAGAACCACATACACTGCCTTGGTGGACACCACAGCATTTCAGATAGTTCCATAATCCCACATCAGTATGCCTGAGATGAATCTCTGTCTTCTTCTCTACTAATGGGTCTTCAGTGACAGAATCCCCAATGTAGAGCTAGTGACAGGGAACTGAACGCTGAATAGCTTCAACATTTCTATTCCGATATGGGGTTTGTAAATAGAAAACAGCCTGAGGTTGTACGTGTCTTCAGGAAACCGCAAAGCGAGTGGCTTTATGAAAATAAATATTTATATTCAAGTTGCTTATCGTAAAGCAATGTCGGAGAGTATAAATATGTAACATCCGGCAGGGCTCTCCAGGACACTCGCCATGACTGCAGAGAGAAAGAGGGAGCTTGGCGTAATAGAGGCTTGGCGATGGTATCTATCTCCCTGACTGGATTCCATTAGCCAATGGTTCTGTCTGTTCTGTTTACACACTGAATGCACAAGTTCACGCTAAAACGGAAACTGCAAGTGAGAGACCTAAAATACTGAAAGACATTTTCAGTGCATTAGCCATCATCAGTCATCTAACCAGCTATCACTCATGTAATAGCCAACAGACCTGTGTGTTGCTGGAAGATTATATAAGGGGCCTGGGAGCATCGCTCTCACTCTCTCACTCTCTCTCACTCTCTCTCACTCTCTCTCTCTGTCTCTCTCTTGCTCCCTCTCTCCACAACACCATCATTTCTCTCCTTTTTATGCTCTCCTTCTTTTCTCTCTTTGACACACTCTCACTGCCCCTGAATGCAATTACATCTAACCTAATAGGCTAGTTTTAATGGTGGTCTCTTGGCTATACTCTGCATTATATATAGAGAGCTGCTGTTTTGTGCCACAGATTTGCATTGCAAAAACAAAATAACTTTTCTGAAAGCAGGTCAAGTGGATAATGAGACTGCAGTTAAAGGGTAAGTTATCTGTAGCACCTCCTTGTTAAAAGTAGTGGTCCCAAGAGAGGTCAGGGATTTCAGTTAGACTGTGTACTGCTGCAGCGCATCTGTAATTTATCTTTATGTCTCCTGAGGGAACACACAGAAGACATTTTAATGGCAAAATGGCTGCCGTTTAGAGCCTCAACTACTCAAAATCCATAGCTCTAGAGTCACAGAAAGGGTTTTAAAGGCAAACCTTGGCACAGCAAAACAACCCTGCAACTAGCATTGCAGTGTGTCAACCAAGGTCATATTCAGTAGAAAGAAAACATTTTTGAAACAGAGTGTACAGAGAGGTATCTACTGCCTGAATTTTTCCAAGAAGAAAACAGGTCTGTGCTTTTCCTTTAGTGGTTTTAGCCACAGGAACTTATAAAGGAACTTTGACATAGTTTAGTGAGCCACATTCCAACTGTGTTGAAATACGCTACTATTTAAACTAATGGATTCAGCAGGTCCCCTTTCCTGAGAACAGCATGACACACACACTCTTCAACCTCGAGAACCATGAGAGCATCTAAACAAGCCTACAGTGAGGGAAAAAAGTATTTGATCCCCTGCTGATTTTGTACGTTTGCCCACTGACAAAGAAATGATCAGTCTATAATTTTAATGGTAGGTTTATTTGAACAGTGAGAGACA
Organism: Coregonus lavaretus; assembly: GCF_964263955.1. NCBI lineage: Eukaryota > Metazoa > Chordata > Actinopteri > Salmoniformes > Salmonidae > Coregonus > Coregonus lavaretus. Next base: position 14,468,364 of record NC_139989.1, read on the forward strand.
GAATAACAACAACAAAATCCAGAAAAACGCATGTCAAAAATGTTATAAATTGATTTGCATTTTAATGAGGGAAATAAATATTTGACCCCCTCAATCAGAAAGATTTCTGGCTCCCAGGTGTCTTTTATACAGGTAACGAGCTGAGATTAGGAGCACACTCTTAAAGGGAGTGCTCCTAATCTCAGCTTGTTACCTGTATAAAAGACACCTGTCCACAGAAGCAATCAATAAATCAGATTCCAAAGCCAAGACCATAGCCAAGACCAAAGAGCTCTCCAAGGATGTCAGGGACAAGATTGTAGGCTGGAATGGGCTACAAGACCATCGCCAAGTAGCTTGGTGAGAAGGTGACAACAGTTGGTGCGATTATTCGCAAATGGAAGAAACACAAAAGAACTGTCAATCTCCCTCAGCCTGGGGCTCCATGCAAGATCTCACCTCGTGGAGTTGCAATGATCATGAGAATGGTGAGGAATCATCCCAGAACTACACGGGAGGATCTTGTCAATGATCTCAAGGCAGCTGGGACCATAGTCAACAAGAAAACAATTGGTAACACACTACGCCGTGAAGGACTGAAATCCTGCAGAGCCCGCAAGGTCCCCCTGCTCAAGAAAGCACATATATATGCCCGTCTGAAGTTTGCCAATGAACATCTGAATGATTCAGAGGAGAACTGGGTGAAAGTGTTGTGGTCAGATGAGAGAAAAATGGAGCTCTTTGGCATCAACTCAACTCGCCGTGTTTGGAGGAGGAGGAATGCTGCCTATAACCCCAAGAACACCATCCCCACCGTCAAACATGGAGGTGGAAACATTATGCTTTGGGGGTGTTTTTCTGCTAAGGGGACAGGACAACTTCACCGCATCAAAGGGACGATGGACGGGGCCATGTACCGTCAAATCTTGGGTGAGAACCTCCTTCCCTCAGCCAGGGCATTGAAAATGGGTTGTGGATGGGTATTCCAGCATGACAATGACCCAAAACACACGGCCAAGGCAACAAAGGAGTGGCTCAAGAAGAAGCACATTAAGGTCCTGGAGTGGCCTAGCCAGTCTCCAGACCTTAATCCCATAGAAAATCTGTGGAGGGAGCTGAAGGTTCGAGTTGCCAAACGTCAGCCTCGAAACCTTAATGACTTGGAGAAGATCTGCAAAGAGGAGTGGGACAAAATCCCTCCTGAGATGTGTGCAAACCTGGTGGCCAACTACAAGAAACGTCTGACCTCTGTGATTGCCAACAAGGGTTTTGCCACCAAGTACTAAGTCATGTTTTGCAGAGGGGTCAAATACTTATTTCCCTCATTAAAATGCAAATCAATTCATAACATTTTTTATATGCGTTTTTCTGGATTTTTGTTGTTGTTATTCTGTCTCTCACTGTTCAAATAAACCTACCATTAAAATTATAGACTGATCATTTCTTTGTCAGTGGGCAAACGTACAAAATCAGCAGGGGATCAAATACTGTTTTCCCTCACTGTAAGACGTCTCAGGCATGATGGGTCCCCATGAGGGACATACAGTCCATTACTCATTAAAATAGCACAGTCTATAATACAACTATTGCTGTGTTCAATGGCAATGAGTACAGACACAGGCATTCCATAATGCACTTGAAACCAAATGTCCACGTTTACCAAGCCATTTCCTGGCTATTTGATCTCTAAAGGCAGTAAAAACAATTCACTCAACACTGAAAGAAGATCTGATGCTCACATTGAAAACCAGGGAAAATCTAAATGGTAACTCACCGAGCGGCTGTCCAGCGATGATACGTGCGTTTTCTCCGGCCACGGCGGCGCGGGCGTTCCTCTCGCTGATGTACTGGACGAAGGCGAAGCCCTTGTGAACAGAGCAGCCTACGATCCTGCCATACTTGGCGAAGATGACCTCGATGTCGGTCTTCTTGACGATGGCGGTGTTGAGGTTGCCGATGAAGACTCTGGAGTTGAGGGAGCGCGGGTCATTCTTGTTGGTCACGTTGCTGGTCTGAATCTTACCGGTCATCCTCCTCCGGTTGCCCTCCTGGGACACAGACAGATACAAGGAGTAGAGGGCTTTAGAGTCACTAATCAACCCTAACCCTCTGGTTGAGAGTTGATCTAATGTGAATGGAGAGAAGACAACATGTTCAACTTTGGTTTATTTTATGCTAGTGCACTGGTCAAGTGAGATTGGCAATAATGAACACTGCAGACAACTAAACCATGTGATATGACTGCTAAATGTTTCAATCACAAATTGAGCCTACAAGTGATCAGTCACAAATTTGTTTTGAATACATTTTGCACAACTATTTGAAGTGATAAGTCTATTTTTATAACAGCGCCTCTATTTTTGTGATGTCGAAATGTCACCTGAAATTAGGTATGAGTTCTGAATGCTGCCCTCGCACCCATTTTAAGTGAGCGTGTCATGGCCCTTACATACATTGTAACATTGTCAGTTATAAAGATATCATCGGGTTGCACAGAGTCCTTGAGTCACCAGGAATAGGCTTGAAATACATAGATTTGGGCTGTAAAGCACTTCATTCAATGCTTCTCGGTGTGACAGCCCTACACCTAGAGCGCAAAGCACCATGGTTGCCAAGATCACTGATCCCCTTAAAGGCTGTCTTCAACATCTCAATGGAATCTCTCAGACTAGCGTTCATCGCACTGATTTAGACATTTTACTAGGGAAAAAGGGGATACCTAGTCAGTTGCACAACTGACTCCATTCAACCGAAATGTGTCTTCCGCGTTTAACCCAACCCCTCTGAATCAGAGAGGTGCGGGGGCTGCCTTAATCGACATCCACGTCATTGGTGCCCGGGGAGAAGTTGTTGTAAAGGTTTGCGGGGGTGCACAACCAATTATGTGAGTGAAATGACACCTGTTGTGATCTAGGGGACCACATAAGCATTTACCCCGTGTCAAATAAGCAAACTGGTGTCACCGTTGTTAATGTCTAAAAGAGTTCCATGCTGTATAATTGAATTGACCTAGGAATACAATAACAGAATTAAGTGCAATATTCAGTAACAGAGAAAACAATCAATGATCGTCATGGTCTCTTGCTTCAGTGTCCCTGAGACAGGAGAAAGGGAGATAAAATCTATTCTGCTTTGAGACCAAATACCTGAATAATGGATCCAATTCTCAGTAAATAGGATTAGTTACCACGGTAACACAGATACTGACTGATGCTCGCACGCACGCACTGTTGCATTGTTGTGAGCTCCCAGAAATGTAGGTATTCATTCATTTTCCACCAAGGTGACTTACCAGCTCAAATCTTCCCATTTTCCTCAAAGCTCAGACAAACACAATGTGTGGTCTGTGGTCTGATAAAACATCTCTATCTCCCAGATTTGCACAACACTACACATTTCACTCTCCTCTCAGTTTATGTAATTCCTTAGTCATAATTTATAGCTACATTTCAGTACACTATTTGACTAATACTTCACCCTTTATTTATGGGAATATGTTTGAAAAGGGTATTTTGTTTTTAAATTATATTGTACATTTGAATGGTAGAGCCATGTCTTTCATGGAGTTATCAGAATTGTATGGGAAGGTCTGCTCAATCCAAGATTACAATCAATTGATTACAGCATTACCCCAAAAATTGGAGGAGGCAGGTGGCAGTGCCCAATATAAAGGATCAAAACTGGCGGAGGAATAAAAATAGCATAAATAGGAAAGTATACCAGTTTCATATGAGGACCAGGATGTTGACAGCTGTGCCATACAGATTGCTAAATAGTTGGGAAGAGATTTTTGGTGTATATAAAACGACACAAGATTCAAGACTTCGTGCTTTTCAGCTAAAATTATTATATAGAATTCTTGCCACCAACAAAATGTTGAATATTTGGGGCATACAATCATTGACGCTCTGCAGATTTTGTTGTGAGGATACAGAATCAATAGACCATTTATTTTGGTATTGCCCTCAGGTAGCCTGTTTCTGGTCTCAGGTTCAGGAATGGCTGAAAATGCATAACATTGATCTAAAATTGACCATATAAATAGTACTGTTGGGAGATCTGGAGAGACTGGGTCAGTCAATTACTTATACAGTGGGGAAAAAAAGTATTTAGTCAGCCACCAATTGTGCAAGTTCTCCCACTTAAAAAGATGAGAGAGGCCTGTAATTTTCATCATAGGTACATGTCAACTATGACAGACAAATTGAGGAAAAAAAATCCAGAAAATCACATTGTAGGATTTTTAATGAATTTATTTGCAAATGATGGTGGAAAATAAGTATTTGGTCACCTACAAACAAGCAAGATTTCTGGCTCTCACAGACCTGTAACTTCTTTTTTAAGAGGCTTCTCTGTCCTCCAATCGTTACCTGTATTAATGGCACCTGTTTGAACTTGTTATCAGTATAAAAGACACCTGTCCACAACCTCAAACAGTCACACTCCAAACTCCACTATGGCCAAGACGAAAGAGCTGTCAAAGGACACCAGAAACTAAATTGTAGACCTGCACCAGGCTGGGAAGACTGAATCTGCAATAGGTAAGCAGCTTGGTTTGAAGAAATCAACTGTGGGAGCAATTATTAGGAAATGGAAGACATACAAGACCACTGATAATCTCCCTCGATCTGGGGCTCCACGCAAGATCTCACCCCGTGGGGTCAAAATGATCACAAGAACGGTGAGCAAAAATCCCAGAACCACACGGGGGGACCTAGTGAATGACCTGCAGAGAGCTGGGACCAAAGTAACAAAGCCTACCATCAGTAACACACTACGCCGCCAGGGACTCAAATCATGCAGTGCCAGACGTGTTCCCCTGCTTAAGCCAGTACATGTCCAGGCCCGTCTGAAGTTTGCTAGAGTGCATTTGGATGATCCAAAAGAGGATTGGGAGAATGTCATATGGTCAGATGAAACCAAAATATAACTTTTTGGTAAAAACCCAACTCGTCGTGTTTGGAGGGCAAAGAATGCTGAGTTGCATCCAAAGAACACCATACCTACTGTGAAGCATGGGGGTGGAAACATCATGCTTTGGGACTGTTTTTCTGCAAAGGGACCAGGACGACTGATCCGTGTAAAGGAAAGAATGAATGGGGCCATGTATCGTGAGATTTTGAGTGAAAACCTCCTTCCATCAGCAAGGGCATTGAAGATGAAATGTGGCTGGGTCTTTCAGCATGACAATGATCCCAAACACACCACCCGGGCAACGAAGGAGTGGCTTCGTAAGAAGCATTTCAAGGTCCTGGAGTGGCCTAGCCAGTCTCCAGATCTCAACCCCATAGAAAATCATTGGAGGGAGTTGAAAGTCCGTGTTGCCCAGCGACAGCCCCAAAACATCACTGCTCTAGAGGAGATCTGCATGGAGGAATGGGCCATAATACCAGCAACAGTGTGTGAAAACCTTGTGAAGACTTACAGAAAACGTTTGACCTGTGTCATTGCCAACAAAGGGTATATAACAAACTATTGAGAAACTTTCGTTATTGACCAAATACTTATTTTCCACCATAATTTGCAAATAAATTCATAAAAAATCCTACAATGTGATTTTCTGGATTTTTTTTCCTCATTTTGTCTGTCATAGTTGACGTGTACCTATGATGAAAATTACAGGCCTCTCTCATCTTTTTAAGTGGGAGAACTTGCAGAATTGGTGGCTGACTAAATACTTTTTTTCCTCACTGTATACTAATACTCTTAATAAAAGTATTTATCTTCAACTCGCAATTTGTGGATTCTATTCAATTAGATAGATTGAAATTGTATGTTAAACATCACAGCATAGTTGAAAGATATATGGTGCGTAGAAATCCGAAGAGGGTGGCCAGCAGAGATCGGTGGGATGGGCTGAGGGAAGCTGAGGGTTGGGATGTGGAATTGGAGACATGTGGGAGTGGAGTTGCTGTGCGGGGGATAGAATGATGGTCAAAGATAAAAGTCAAAAAATATCAAGTCAAAATAAAACATAACAGAAAGTATGTTTGAATGACACTGAGGGGCCGTGTTGTTACAGCTAATGCCTGTTTGCCTGAGGCTGATGCCGTGCAGGTGTTTGTACACATGCATATACACACACTCTCATTCAATGGTTGAGGGGCAACTCTTGGGGAACTGTGGGGGGGATCTTGGAGAGCTGGTGGCCTGGCGGTTGGGAGCTTGGGCCGGTGGCTGATGGATTGCTGGTTCGGGTCCCCGTTTTTGACCCTGGTTGCTTTTGCGTGTCGCTCTGGATGGGAGTCTGTTTGATTACTAATGTGATGTTGTTGTTGAGCGGCTTCACTGGAAGTATATTGTATGTTTTAAATGTTCAATAAATATATATACAAAATATATTTAAAAAAATTATACTTCACCCTTTGTAAGGTTTCATTAACTGTTTATAAATATGTAAAATGTCATTATTTCTAACCTGAATCCCATGGCTAAACATGCATATTTCCCCCCTTTTGACGCGCTTGATTATCTCTAAGATGCAATGTGCCCAAGTCAAATACTACCAATAGAACTGTCCCTTACCATTGAGTGAAGTTTCGCTCCAAAACTAGCTTGTTTTGTACTTGGCCGAGGGAGGAAATTGTTCAGCCAGCCGCTAAATAGAGAACAGCCATGTGATTTACAGGGGAGAGATTCTCTGTCAGGTGTCCATTACACCTGACACTGAGATCACTCTAGTATGGCTGTTCAGTAGCCCACTCAGGAACAGAAACACCACTCTTCCATGTCTTTCTCTGACTTGTGATAGTACAGTATATGCGTAAGCCATTACACACTCCAAAATCATCTACAATCCTGTGAGTCTTCAATCTAAAGTATCATAGAATGGAGACAATCAAAGGAAATATGGTTTATCCAAGAGGAAAATCTTTCTTCAATGTGTGTGTGTGTGTGTGTGTTTGTGTGTGTGTGTGTACTGTATAAAGTGAGGGAAAAAAGTATTTGATCCCCTGCTGATTTTGTACGTTTGCCCACTGACAAAGAAATGATCAGTCTATAATTTTAATGGTAGTTTTATTTGAACAGTGAGAGACAGAATAACAACAAAAAAAATCCAGAAAAACGCATGTCAAAAATTTTATAAATTGATTTGCATTTTAATGAGGGAAATAAGTATTTGATCCCCTGTCAATCAAAAAGATTTCTGTCTCCCAGGTGTCTTTTATACAGGTAATGAGCTGAGATTAGGAGACAATAGTTGGTGTGATTATTCGCAAATGGAAGAAACACAATAGAACTGTCAATCTCCCTCGGCCTGGGGCTCCATGCAAGATCTCACCTCGTGGAGTTGCAATGATCATGAGAACGGTGAGGAATCAGCCCAGAACTACACGGGAGGATCTTGTCAATGATCTCAAGGCAGCTGGGACCATAGTCGCCAAGAAAACAATTGGTAACACACTACGCCGTGAAGGACTGAAATCCTGCAGCGCCCGCAAGGTCCCCCTGCTCAAGAAAGCACATACAGTGGGGTGAACAAGTATTTGAAACACTGCCGATTTTGCAGGTTTTCCTACTTACAAAGCATGTAGAGGTCTGTAATTTTTATCATAGGTACACTTCAACTGTGAGAGACATAATCTAAAACAAAAATCCAGAAAATCACATTGTATGATTTTTAAGTAATTAATTTGCATTTTATTGCATGACATAAGTATTTGATCACCTGCCAACCAGTAAGAATTCCGGCTCTCACAGACCTGTTAGTTTTTCTTTAAGAAGCCCTCCTGTTCTCCACTCATTACCTGTATTAACTGCACCTGTTTGAACTCGTTACCTGTATAAAAGACACCTGTCCACACACTCAATCAAACAGACTCCAACCTCTCCACAATGGCTAAGACCAGAGAGCTGTGTAAGGACATCAGGGATAAAATTGTAGACCTGCACAAGGCTGGGATGGGCTACAGGACAATAGGCAAGCAGCTTGGTGAGAAGGCAACAACTGTTGGCACAATCATTAGAAAATGGAAGAAGTTCAAGATGACGGTCAATCACCCTCGGTCTGGGGCTCCATGCAAGATCTCACCTAGTGGGGCATCAATGATCATGAGGAAGGTGAGGGATCAGCCCAGAACTACACGGCAGGACCTGGTCAATGACCTGAAGAGAGCTGGGACCACAGTCTCAAAGAAAACCATTAGTAACACACTACGCCGTCATGGATTAAAATCCTGCAGCGCACGCAAGGTCCCCCTGCTCAAGCCAGCGCATGTCCAGGCCCGTCTGAAGTTTGCCAAGGACCATCTGGATGATCCAGAGGAGGAATGGGAGAAGGTTATGTGGTCTGATGAGACAAAAATATAGCTTTTTGGTCTAAACTCCACTCGCCGTGTTTGGAGGAAGAAGAAGGATGAGTACAACCCCAAGAACACCATCCCAACCGTGAAGCATGGAGGTGGAAACATCATTCTTTGGGGATGCTTTTCTGCAAAGGGGACAGGACGACTGCACCGTATTGAGGGGAGGATGGATGGGGCCATGTATCGCGAGATCTTGGCCAACAACCTCCTTCCCTTAGTAAGAGCATTGAAGATGGGTCGTGGCTGGGTCTTCCAGCATGACAATGACCCGAAACACACAGCCAGGGCAACTAAGGAGTGGCTCCGTAAGAAGCATCTCAAGGTCCTGGAGTGGCCTAGCCAGTCTCCAGACCTGAACCCAATAGAAAATCTTTGGAGGGAGCTGAAAGTCCGTATTGCCCAGCGACAGCCCCAAAACCTGAAGGATCTGGAGAAGGTCTGTATGGAAGAGTGGGCCAAAAGCCCTGCTGCAGTGTGTGCAAACCTGGTCAAGACCTACAGGAAACGTATGATCTCTGTAATTGCAAACAAAGGTTTCTGTACCAAATATTAAGTTCTGCTTTTCTGATGTATCAAATACTTATGTCATGCAATAAAATGCAAATTAATTACTTAAAAATCATACAATGTGATTTTCTGGATTTTTGTTTTAGATTCCGTCTCTCACAGTTGAAGTGTACCTATGATTAAATTACAGACCTCTACATGCTTTGTAAGTAGGAAAACCTGCAGTGTATCAAATACTTGTTCTCCCCACTGTATACAGGCCCGTCTGAAGTTTGCCAATGAACATCTGAATGATTCAGAGGAGAACTGGGTGAAAGTGTTGTGGTCAGATGAGACCATAATGGAGCTCTTTGGCATCAACTCAACTCGCCGTGTTTGTGGGAGGAGGAATGCTGCCTATGACCCCAAGAACACCATCCCCACCGTCAAACATGGAGGTGGAAACATTATGCTTTGGGGGTGTTTTTCTGCTAAGGGGACAGGACAACTTCACCGCATCAAAGGGACGATGGACGGGGCCATGTACCGTCAAATCTTGGGTGAGGACCTCCTTCCCTCAGCCAGGGCATTGAAATCTTTCATCACATTCCCAGTGGGTCAGAAGTTTACATACACTCAATTATAATTTGGTAGCATTGCCTTTAAATTGTTTAACTTGGATCAAACGTTTTGGGTAGCCTTCCACAAGCTTTCCACAATAAGTTGGGTGAATTTTGGCCCATTCCTCCTGACAGAGCTGGTGTAACTGAGTCAGGTTTGTAGGCCTCCTTGCTCGCACACGCCTTTTTCAGTTCTGCCCACAAATGTTCAATAGGATTGAGGTCAGGGCTTTGTGATGGCCACTCCAATACCTTGACTTTGTTGTCCTTAAGCCATTTTGCCACAACTTTGGAAGTATGCTTGGGGTCATTGTCCATTTGGAAGACCCATTTGCGACCAAACTTTAACTTCCTGACTGATGTCTTGAGATGTTGCTTATATATATCCACATAATTTTCCTTCCTCATGATGCCATATATTTTGTGAAGTGCAGCAGTCTCTCCTGCAGCAAAGCACCCCCACAGCATGATGTTGCCACCCCCGTGCGGTTGGGGTGGTGTTCTTCAGCTTGCAAGCAACCCCATTTTTCCTCCAAACATAACGATGGTCATTATGGCCAAACAGTTCGATTTCTGTTTCATCAGACCAGAGGACATTTCTCCAAAAAGTACCATCTTTGTCCCCATGTGCAGTTGCAAACCGTAGTCTGGCTTCTTTATGGCTGTTTTGGAGCAGTGGCTTCTTCCTTGCTGAGCGGCCATTCAGGTTATGTCGATGAAGGACTCGTTTTACTGTGGATATATACACTTTTGTACCTGTTTCCTCCAGCATCTTCACAAGGTCCTTTGCTGTTGTTCTGTGATTGATTTTCACTTTTCGCACCAAAGTACTGTCACGATCGTCGTAAGCAACGGACCAAGGCGCAGCGTGATATGCGTACATCTTTTTAATGTGTACTTAGCAACACGATACAAACAACAAAAACGAAACGTGAAGTCCTCGGTCATAAACACACAAACCTACACGGAACAAGATCCCACAAATGACAAGTGCACAAAAGGCTGCCTAAGTATGGTTCCCAATCAGAGACAACAAGACACAGCTGTCTCTAATTGGGAACCACCCCGGCCAACATAGAACACATAAACTAGATCATGAACATAGAAAACGAAACATAGAACCTAACACCCAGAAACTAACACATAGAAACTAACACCCTGGCTCAACATATAAAAGTCCCCAGAGCCAGGGCGTGACAGTACCCCCCCCCAAAGGCGCGGACTGCGACCGCGCCAACTAAACCCAAGAGGGGAGAGGCCGGGTGGGCATTCTGCCTCGGAGGCGGATCCGGCTCCGGGCGTGACCACCACTCTCTAGCTACCCCCCCGTAGCGCCCCTGGTCTGGTCCCGCTGGCTGGAGCTGGACTTGACATCGGTGGAGCGGATTGCTTAGGCTCCGGTGTGGAGCAGCTGACCGGTGCCTGACCAGGCACCGGTGCAACAGGCACGGGCTGTGCCGGACTGACGACGTGCACCACTGGCTTGGTGCGGGGAGCAGGAACAGGCCGGACCGGGCTGGCGACGCGCACCACTGGCTTGGTGCGGGGAGCAGGAACAGGCCGGACCGGGCTGGCGACGCGCACCACTGGCTTGGTGCGGGGAGCAGGAATAGACCGGGCCGGGCTGGCGACGCGCACCACAGGCTTGGTGCGAGGGGCAGGAACAGGCCGGGCCGGGCTGGCGACGCGCACCACAGGCTTGGTGCGAGGGGCAGGAACAGGCCGGGCCGGGCTGGCGACGCGCACCACTGGCTTGGTGCAAGGGGCAGGAACAGGCTGGGCCGGGCTGGCGACGCGCACCACAGGCTTGGTGCGAGGGGCAGGAACAGGCCGGGCCGGGCTGGCGACGCGCACCACTGGCTTGGTGCGAGGGCCAGGAACGGGTCGGGCCGGACTGGGAACATGCACCACTAACTTAGTGCGGGGAGCAGGAACGGGTTGGGCCATACTGGGAACACGCACCACTAACTTAGTGCGGGGAGCAGGAACGGGTTGGGCCGGACTGGGAACACGCACCACTAACTTAGTGCGGGGAGCAGGAACGGGTTGGGCCGTACTGGGAACACGCACCACTAACTTAGTGCGGGGAGCAGGAACGGGTTGGGCCGGACTGGGAACACGCACCACTAACTTAGTGCGGGGAGCAGGAACGGGTTGGGCTGTACTGGGAACACGCACCACTAACTTTAGTGCAGGGAGCAGGAACGGGTTGGGCCGTACTGGGAACACGCACCACTAACTTAGTGCGGGGAGCGGGAACGGGTCGGGCTGGACTGGGAACACGCACCACTAACTTAGTGCGGGGATCAGGAACGGGCCGGACTGGACTGGTGACACACACCACTTGCTTAGTGCGAGAAGCGGGACTGGGTTTCCTCATAAACCTCCGCTCCCTCTGCTGCCTAACCAGTTCCTCTCGCCGTGCCTCTACTCTCTCCTTCTCCCTTATCGCCTCCAGTAGCTCCTCCCTCTGACCAACTAACTCCTGCTCCCTCATGACCAATAGCCCCCGTAACTTGGTGGCCTCCTCTCCTATTCTGCAGATTCGCCCTGTAGCTGCCTCCTGCTGCCCCGTCGTCCACGCCGTGTGCCCCCCCAAAATTTTTTATTGAGGTTGCCTCTCGCCTGTCCGTCGTCGGCACGGTTGGCGCCGTACCTCCTCTCTCGCCAGGGCTTTAACCTTTGCCCATGGCCCTTTGCCCGCGAACATGTCCTCCCAGGACCACCATTGGCCCACCTGGGCCATCGCCAACTTCTCCAGCTCCTTACCCGGCGTTTGCTCCGAAACACGTTGCTTGGTCCTGTTTGGTGGGATCTTCTGTCACGATCGTCGTAAGCAACGGACCAAGGCGCAGCGTGATATGCGTACATCTTTTTAATGTGTACTTAGCAACACGATACAAACAACAAAAACGAAACATGAAGTCCTCGGTCATAAACACACAAACGCCTTCCTCTGACACCGACTGGTATAGAGGTCCTGGATGGCAGGAAGCTTGGCCCCAGGGATGTACTGGGCTGTACGCGCCACCCTCTGTAGTGCCTTGCGGTCGGAGGCCGAGTAGTTGCCATACCAGGCGGTGATGCAACCAGTCAGGATGCTCTCAATGGTGCAGCTGTATAACTTTTTGAGGATCTGAGGACCCATGCCAAATCTTTTCAGTCTCCTGAGGGGGAATAGGCTTTGTCGTGCCCTCTTCATGACTGTCTTGGTGTGTTTGGACCATGATAGTTTGTTGGTGTTGTGGACACCAAGGAACTTGAAGCTCTCAACCTGTTCCACTACAGCCCCGTCGATGAGAATGGGGGCGTGCTCAGTCCTCTTTTTTTCCTGTAGTCCACAATCATCTCCTTTGTCTTGATTACAGCTTGTTATCCTGGCACCACACGGCCAGGTCACTGACCTCCTCCCTATAGGCTGTTGCATCATTGTCGGTGATTAGACCTACCACTGTTGTGTCGGCAAACTTAAGTGTTGGAGTTGTGCCTGGCCATGCAATCATGGGTGAACAGGGAGTATAGTAGGGGACTGAGCACGCACCCCTGAGGGGCCCCCGTGTTGAGGATCAGAGTGGCAGATGTGTTGTTACCTACCCTTACCACCTAGGGGCGGCCCGTCAGGAAGTCCAGGATCCAGTTGCAGAGGGAGGTGTTTAGTACCAGGGTCCTTAGGTTAGTGATGAACTTTGAGGGCACTATGGTGTTGAACGCTGAGCTGCAGTCAATTAATAGCATTCTTACGTAGGTGTTCCTCTTCTCTAGGTGGGAAAGGGCAGTGTGGAGTGCAATAGAGATTGTATCATCTGTGGATCTGTTGGGGCGGTATGCAAATTGGAGTGGGTCTAGGGTTTCTGGGTTAATGGTGTTGATGTGAGCCATGACCAGCCTTAAAAAGCAATTCATGCCTACATACGTGAGTGCTATGGGTTGTCATTTAGGCAGGTTATCTTAGTGTTCTTGGGCACAAGGACTATGGTGGTCTGCTTGAAACATGTTGGTATTACAGACTCAGTCAGAAACATGTTGAAAATGTCAGTGAAGACACTTGCCAGTTGGTCAGCGCATGCTCGGAGTACACATCCTGGTAATCTGTCTGGCCCTGTGGCCTTATGAATGTTGACCTGCTTAAAAGTCTTACTCACATCGGCTACGGAGAACGTGATCACATAGTCATCCGGAACAGCTGATGCTCTCATCCATGCTTCAGTGTTACCTGCCTTGTAGCATAGAAGTGATTTAGCTCGTCTGGTAGGCTTGTGTCACTAGGCAGCTCGCGGCTATGCTTCCCTTTGTAGTCTGTAATAGTTTTCAACCCCTGCCACATCCGACGAGCATCAGAGCTGGTGTAGTACGATTAAATCTTAGTCCTGTATTGACTCTTTGCCTGTTTGATGGTTCATAGGAGGGCATAGCGGGATTTCTTATAAGCGTCAGGTTTAGAGTCCCGCTCCATGAAAGCGGCAGCTCTACCCTTTAGCTCAGTGCGGATGTTGCCTGTAATCCATGGCCTCTAGTTGGGGTATGTACATACGGTCACTGTGGGGACGACGTCGTCGATGCACTTATTGATGAAGCCAGTGACTGATGTGGTGTACTCCTCAATGCTATTGGAAGAATCCCGGAACATATTCCAGTCTGTGCTAGCAAAACAGTCCTGTAGCTTAACATCTGCGTCATCTGACCACTTCCTTATTAACCGAGTCACTGGTGCTTCCTGCTTTAGTTTTTGCTTATAAGTAGGAATCAGGAGGATAGAGTTATAGTCAGATTTGCCAAATGGAGGGCTTTGTACGCGTCTCTGTGTGTGGAGTAAAAGTGGTCTAGAGTTTTCTTTCCTCTGGTTGAACATTTAACATGCTAGTAGAAATTAGGTAGAACGGATTTAAGTTTCCCTGCATTAAAGTCCCCGGGCCTCTAGGAGCCCTGCCTCTGGATGAGCGTTTTCCTGTTTACATATGGCCTTATAACCAGATCAAAGTATGATGACTGCACCCGTGAGTGAGAATGTTGTACCAATTTAACTCCTATGTGGTTATAGTACCTCATCAATTTAATGGTCATGAACAGTCAAATTATGTTTTTCATGAAAATTGATGATATTTGTATGAAACCAGATCAAAGTATGATGACTGAAGTATGAACAATGACTGTTGCTTCTACGTTGACAAAGTTTAATCATAAAGTTACTGGTCCCCTCCCGCATGTCAAACACTTGGATTCAGGATTATTAAGAGGATAGGGTGACATCACCCTAACTCTAATTTTAATACACCAATTGTAACATGATAGTCTCTTACCTAATTTAAGTAAGTACCGCCTTGTAACCAACATCGGAGAAGGCGTGTTTGCAGAGGGGTGTTGTTTATATAGCTACTTAGATACTCTATGTTGCAAACATATACTGAACAAAAATATAAACACAACATGTAAAGTGTTGGTCCCATGTTTCATGAGCTGAAATAAAAGATCCCAGAAATGTTCCATACGCACAAAAAGCTTATTTCTCTCAAATTTTGAGCACAAATGTATTTATATCCCTGTTAGTGAGCATTTCTCCTTTGACAAGATAATCCATCCACCTGACAGGTGTATCATATCAAGAAGCTGATTAAACAGCATGATCATTACACAGGTGAACCTTGTGCTGGGGACAATAAAAAGCCACTCTAAAATGTGCAGTTTTGTCACACAACACACTGCCACAGATGTATCAGGTTTTGAGGGAGCATGCAATTGGCATGCTGACTGCAGGATTGTCCACCAGAGCTGTTGCCAGAGAATTGAATGTTAATTTCTCTACCATAAGCCACTTCCAACATCGTTTTAGCGAATTCTGCAGTACGTCCTACCGGCCTCAAAACCGCAGAGCATGTGTAACCATGCCAGCCCAGGACCTGCACATCCGGCTTCTTCAACTGCGGGATCGCCTGAGGCCAGCCACCCGGACAGCTGATGAAACTGTGGGTTTGCACAACCACAGAATTTCTGCACAAACAGTCAGAAACCGTCTCAGGGAAGCTCATCTGCGTGCTCGTTTTCCTCACAAGGGTCTTGACCTGACTGTAGTTTGGTGTCGTAACAGACTTCAGTGGGCAAATGCTCACCTTCAATGGCCACTGGCACGCTGGAGAAGTGTGCTCTTCATGGATGAATCCCAGTTGCAACTGTACTGGGCAGATGGCAAACAGCGTGTATGGTGTCGTGTGAGCGAGCGGTTTTCTGATGTCAATGTTGTGAACATAGTGCCCCATGGTGGCGGTGGGGTTATGGTATGGGCAGGCATAAGTTACTGACAATGAACACAATTGCATTTTATCGATGGCAATTTGAATGCACAGAGATACCGTGACGAGATCCCGAGGACCATTGTCAGCATTTCCTAATAGGTAAGCAGCTTGGTTTGAAGAAATCAACTGTGGGAGCAATTATTAGGAAATGGAAGACATACAAGACCACTGATAATCTCCCTCGATCTGGGGCTCCACGCAAGATTTCACCCCGTGGGGTCAAAATGATCACAAGAACGGTGAGCAAAAATCCCAGAACCACACGGGGGGACCTAGTGAATGACCTGCAGAGAGCTGGGACCAAAGTAACAAAGCCTACCATCAGTAACACACTACGCCGCCAGGGACTCAAATCCTGCAGTGCCTGACGTGTCCCCCTGCTTAAGCCAGTACATGTCCAGGCCCGTCTGAAGTTTGCTAGAGTGCATTTGGATGATCCAGAAGAGGATTGGGAGAATGTCATATGGTCAGATGAAACCAAAATATAACTTTTTGGTAAAAACTCAACTCGTCGTGTTTGGAGGACAAAGAATGCTGAGTTGCATCCAAAGAACATCATACCTACTGTGAAGCATGGGGGTGGAAACATCATGCTTTGGGGCTGTTTTTCTGCAAAGGGACCAGGACGACTGATCCATGTAAAGGAAAGAATGAATGGGGTCATGTATCGTGAGATTTTGAGTGAAAACCTCCTTCCATCAGCAAGGGCATTGAAGATGAAACGTGGCTGGGTCTTTCAGCATGACAATGATCCAAAACACACCGCCCAGGCAACGAAGGAGTGGCTTCGTAAGAAGCATTTCAAGGTCCTGGAGTGGCCTAGCCAGTCTCCAGATCTCAACCCCATAGAAAATCTTTGGAGGGAGTTGAAAGTCTGTGTTGCCCAGCGACAGCCCCAAAACATCACTGCTCTAGAGGAGATCTGCATGGAGGAATGGGCCAAAATACCAGCAATAGTGTGTGAAAACCTTGTGAAGACTTACAGAAAACGTTTGACCTGTGTCATTGCCAACAAAGGGTATATAACAAAGTATTGAGAAACTTTTGTTATTGACCAAATACTTATTTTCCACCATAATTTGCAAATAAATTCATAAAAAATCCTACAATGTGATTTTCTGGAGAAAAAAATTCTCAATTTGTCTGTCATAGTTGACGTGTACCTATGATGAAAATTATAGGCCTCTCTCATCTTTTTAAGTGGGAGAACTTGCACAATTGGTGGCTGACTAAATACTTTTTTCCCCACTGTATATCTTGATTTGTTTAACACTTTTTTGGTTACTACATGATTTAAGCTTAATATCCTTGTCATCTATCGCCCTCCAGGTTCCCTTGGAGAGTTCATCAATGAGCTTGACGCCTTGATAAGTTCCTTTCCTGAGGTTGGCTCACCCCTCACAGTTTTGGGGGATTTCAACCTCCCTATGTCCACATTTGACTCATTTCTCTCTGCCTCCTTCTTTCCACTCCTCTCCTCTTTTGACCTCACCCTCTCACCGTCCCCCCCTACTCACAAGGCAGGCAATACGCTTGACCTCATCTTCACTAGATGCTGCTCCTCTACTAATCTCACTGCAACTCCCCTCCATGTCTCCGACCACTACTTTGTTTCCTTTTGTCTCTCGCTCTCCTCCCACACTACTCACTCTGCCCCTACACAGATGGTAATGCGCCGCCGCAACCTTCGCTCTCTCTCTCCCACTACTCTCTCCTCTTCCATCCTATCATCTCTTCCCTCTGCTCAATCCTTCTCCCTCCAATCTCCTGATTCTGCCTCCTCAACCCTCCTCTCCTCCCTTTCTGCATCCTTTGACTCTCTGTGTCCCCTATCCTCCCGGCCGGCTCGGTCCTCCCCTCCAGCTCCGTGGCTTGATGACTCATTGCGAGCTCACAGAACAGAGCTCCGGGCAGCGGAGCGGAAATGGAAGAAAACTAAACTCCCTGCCGACCTGGCATCTTTTCACTCCCTCCTCTCTACATTTTCTTCATCTGTTTCTGCTGCTAAGGCCACCTTCTACCACTCTAAATTCCAAGCATCTGCCTCTAACCCTAGGAAGCTCTTTGCCACATTTTCCTCCCTCCTGAATCCTCCCCCCCCCCCCCCCCCCCCCCCCCTCCTCTCTCTCTGTGGATGACTTCGTCAACCACTTTGAAAAGAAGGTTGACGACATCCGATCCTCGTTTGTTAAGTCTAATGACACTGCTGGTCCTGCTCACACTGCCCTACCCTATGCTTTGACTTCTTTCTCCCCTCTCTCTCCAGATAAAATCCTGCGACTTGTGACTGCAGGCCGCCCAACAACCTGCCCGCTTGACCCCATCCCCTCCTCCCTTCTCCAGACCATCTCCGGTGACCTTCTCCCCTACCTCACCTCGCTGATCAACTCATCCTTGACCGCTGGCCATGTCCCTTCCGTCTTCAAGAGAGCGAGAGTTGCTCCCCTTCTCAAAAAACCAACACTCGACCCCACTGATGTCAACAACTACAGACCAGTATCCCTTCTTTCTTTTCTTTCCAAAACTATTGAGCGTGCCGTCTTTAGCCAACTCTCTTGCTATCTCTCTCAGAATGACCTTCTTGATCCAAACCAATCAGGTTTCAGGACTGGTCATTCAACTGAGACTGCTCTTCTCTGTGTCACGGAGACTCTCCGCACTGCTAAAGCTAACTCTCTCTCCTCTGCTCTTGTCCTTCTAGACCTGTCTGCTGCCTTTGATACTGTGAACCATCAGATCCTCCTCTCCACCCTCTCCGAGCTGGGCATCTCCGGCGCGGCTCACTCCTGGATTGCGTCCTACCTGACCGGTCGCTCCTACCAAGTGGCGTGGCGAGAAGCTGTCTCCGCACCACGTGCTCTCACCACTGGTGTCCCCCAGGGCTCAGTTCTAGGCCCTCTCCTTTTCTCCCTATACACCAAGTCACTTGGCTCTGTCATATCCTCACACGGCCTCTCCTATCATTGCTACGCTGACGATACACAACTAATCTTCTCCTTTCCCCCTTCTGATAACCAGGTGGCGAATCGCATCTCTGCATGTCTGGCAGACATATCAGTATGGATGACGGATCACCACCTCAAGCTGAACCCTGGCAAGACGGAGCTGCTCTTCCTCCCGGGGAAGGACTGCCCGTTCCATGATCTCGCCATCACGGTTGACAACTCCGTTGTGTCCTCCTCCCAGAGTGCGAAGAGCCTTGGCGTGACCCTGGACAACACCCTGTCGTTCTCCGCTAACATCAAGGCGGTGACCCGCTCCTGCAGGTTCATGCTCTACAACATTCGGAGAGTACGACCCTGCCTTACACAGGAAGCGGCACAGGTCCTAATCCAGGCACTTGTCATCTCCCGTCTGGATTACTGCAACTCGCTGTTGGCTGGCCTCCCTGCATGTGCCATTAAACCCCTACAACTCATCCAGAATGCCGCAGCCCGTCTGGTGTTCAACCTTCCCAAGTTCTCTCACGTCACCCCCCTCCTCCGCACACTCCACTGGCTTCCAGTTGAAGCTCGCATCCGTTACAAGACCATGGTGCTTGCCTTTGGAGCAGCGAGGGGAACGGCACCTCTGTACCTTCGGGCTCTGATCAGTCCCTACACCCAAACGAGGGCATTGCGTTCATCCACCTCTGGCCTGCTGGCTCCCCTTCCTCTGCGGAAGCATAGCTCCCGCTCAGCCCAGTCAAAACTGTTCGCTGCTCTGGCACCCCAATGGTGGAACAAGCTCCCTCACGACGCCAGGACAGCGGAGTCACTCACCACCTTCCGGAGACATTTGAAACCCCACCTCTTTAAGGAATACCTGGGATAGGATAAAGCAATCCTTCTACCCCCCCCCCCCCCCACACACACAGCGGAGTCACTCACCACCTTCCGGAGACATTTGAAACCCCACCTCTTTAAGGAATACCTGGGATAGGATAAAGTAATCCTTCTACCCCCCCCCCCCCCCCCCCCCCCCCACCCCACAGCGGAGTCACTCACCACCTTCCGGAGACATTTGAAACCCCACCTCTTTAAGGAATACCTGGGATAGGATAAAGTAATCCTTCATCTTTCCATTGAGTGGTCGTATTAGTTTTTGTAGGCCAAACCGCTCAGATGTTTTCGTGAGAAGCCTGATTTTCGGGATGTCTCATGGTCTGACAAACACCGCTGTAGCTCGGCAACCTTCCACCCTAGATGCGGAAGGCCACCATTGGCGGATGTGGTGGACTGAGACGCAGCCCATGCAAAAAACTGATATCTCTAGCTTAAACAGTTGGATTTTATTGGGATTTGTTTATTATGCTAATTACATTTCCGCGGGGGAACGGACATCGACTCTAGGTTAAAGTGGGTTTTTGAAATGTTTCTAAGCTTGATTTCACTGTTGTGAGTTACCCGCTCTTATAGCCTTGATATTTATTGGCAAGCAATAAAATAAATGCTGGTGCAGGTGCACACACTGATTTTTTATGAGTTTACTGTCATGATGAGCATCGAACAGTAATTTAGGCCGGCAACTCTGACACCCAAATGGATGTCGTGGACAGGGAATGAAGGAAGTCCACAAATAAGCGTTGAAGCGTTAGATTGCCTCTCAATCTCATCCGATAAATCACGTGGGTAATAGTCACGTGTGCCCTCTTCCTCACCACAGCCTCGTCATCACTATTATAGTTCCGGTCTTTTTTTCAGCACAGGCCTCTAATAGATTTCATCTCCACTTTTCCTGCTGCTGTTGCTGTTTGCTTTATTTACAACCTGCATTAAACTGTCCAACCACTTGAGTGACATTGCAATGAAGAGAACATTAGATAACAACTTGGATGTCAAACACGGTGCAAACTGATTATGTATGGGAAATACTAAATGCTGTCGAAACAGGTATAGCAAATGTTTTAACAATGTCCTAAGCCATTTTGGTTATTAGCACACTATGCAATGGCCTAGTTCCCTGTTCCCAATGTGCCCAATATCCCCTGGTCATACGCCTAACAGAAATACTCTCCAACTAATTTATCTGCCTCTGAAATAAGGCTATAATGACATTGGATCTCCAAGCATTGACTGGAATCCATAACCTTCACCAGCATATTAGACTGGTAAAGAAGGATGTTAAGGTAAAAATCCATCACTGAAACCTATCAAACAATTTTCACTGTTCAAGATGAGAGTGAAAAGTTGTCTTGATAAGGCCAAGCTCTCGAGGCAAATGTCAATATATATATCCATAGAAACCATCATGTAAAATGTGATATATTTCTATAACATTTTAAATTTGAGTCATTTAGCAGACGCTCTTATCCAGAGTGACTTACAGTTAGTGAGTGCATACATTATATATATTTTCTCCCGTGGGAATCGAACCCACAACCCTGGCGTTGCAAACGCCATGCTCTACCAACATCCCTGCCGGCCATTCCCTCCCCTACCCTGGACGACTTGTGCGCCGCCCCATTGGTCTCCCGGTCGCGGGCTACATGCCTTAGACCACTGCGCCACTCGGGAGGCTGGGATATAATGGGATATTGTGGAAAACTGGTGCAAAGTAAAAGCCTCAAGATGAGAGAGTTGGATGACAAACTTAGCAGGGCAAGTGCTAGGGCTTGCAGTGTAATGGATTGTACGAAGGTAGAGAAGGTTCTCAAAAGGGAACCGTTTTAGTTTTGAAGAGGTCTGCCTGTGGGTTCATTAAGATATTCTCCAGAATTGACATCCTGTGTAATTTACAACTCTGCCACTGCTCATTTCCCCCTCTGCCACAGTTGCCCTACTCTGACTGTTGCCAAGGCAGCCTGTCATATTGACAATCAGGCTGAAAAAGCTCAGTCAAACAGAAAAGGGTAGCCTCACTCACATACCTGTTTTTCCCACTGTGACTGGACACTGTGCACAACATCGCATCAAGATCCCTCGATACAGTAAATGACTTCACTCTATTAGTGTAATGAGTATAGACTACCGATAATACTTTGTCTCTTGCCTTCCTCGTTCTACAGTAGTGGGTCTAAAATAACTCAAGGACCATGACATGCAATATGCAAAATATTTTTCTCTCTCTAACCCTCACTCAAAGATGTTCAATTCCTTTAGGTTCAGTTTATTCATTGCCTTCTGTGGAAGGTGTGACAACAAGTCACTATTGTCGGCTGCGATGTCCCTGTTGTAGCTAATGTGCAGTGTATGAATTCTGTAACACGACATTACTAAGACTGAGAACCTCATTCATCTCCCAACATGGAACTAAAACCCTTCCCTGAAGGAGTGTGATGTGGGACAAGGGGTGGAAAGGGAGCTACAGGAGTTCGTGTTTGGGAGCATTGCAAATACCAAATGGATAACTGCGGAACTCGTAATTGTCTTAAAGGAATCACTTGTTCACGATGGACAGGGAAACGCCTTTGCAGTGACTCGATTTAATTGCTTTCCAACGTACGGTCGAGCTACACATTACTTACACCGATCTCTCCGAACACAAAGAAGTGCTAATAAAAAAAAGATAAATCCCTGTCTGGTTGTAGTTCCACTTGATTGGTAAGGCTGGCACCTACACTTAAAAAAATGCTGGGTTAAAAACAACCCAGTGCTGGGTAAATAGTGGACAGAACACATGTTGGGTTATTTCTGACCCAGCCAGTTGGGTCACTTATTTGGGGTATTGAGCTATGATCCACCAGGTCAGATCAGAAGACTGGAGGCATGACTTAGTAGGGGTGTGGCTTTAATGGTTATTTTATGGACACCCATGAGAGTAAATGTAATTCCGGTTCATCTGTTCTGTTGTATAGTCTACATAGTATATGTTAAGGTTGAGCACTGACACTTTTGTAGCTTAATTAAGCTTGCACAAGTTAAGTTCCTCAAGTGCTTACATGTAGCCCAATGTTGGGATAGTTATTACTTTGTTAGGATATTTAAATAATACAAGTAAATAATTGTATATTAAAATACGTAATGTGTAAAAATATTAAAGGGTCGTTTTAATTTGCAGTGTACAAACATAATATGATGAACATGAATTACATTTACTGTCACAAGTGGCCAAAAATACCTATCTGAAAGCCATGCCCCAATAGGCCACAACTTCTGAAGACTCATCTGCTGGGTCAACCTAGCATGAAAGTGAATAAAAACCCAACTGATGGTTAAATTAACCCATGTTTGGTAATCCAAAGACATTGCCTATTGGGGGTGTGGCTTTCAGCTAGTTATTTTTGGTCATTCATGTTCATCATGTTAAGTTGGTACGCTGAAAATAAAATTGGCACTTCTATTTTTGCACATGACCTATTTTTTTTATAGAAAATTCGTAACAATATTATAACAAAGTGGTAACTATCACAACATTGGGATATGCATAGGCACTTAAGGAACTCATACAGTTGAAGTCGGAGGTTTACATACACCTTAGCCAAATATATTTAAACTCAGTTTTTTCGCAATTCCTGACATTTAATCCTAGTAAAAGTTCCCTGTCTTAGGTCAGTTAGGATCACCACTTTATTTTAAGAATGTGAAATGTCAGAATAATTGTAGAGAGAATGATTTATTTCAGCTTTTATTTCTTTCATCACATTCCCAGTGGGTCAGAAGTTTACATACACTCAATTAGTATTTGGTAGCATTGCCTTTAAATTGTTTAACTTGGGTCAAATGTTTCAGGGAGCCTTCCACAAGCTTCCCACAATACGTTGGGTGAATTTTGGCCCATTCCTCCTGACAGAGCTGGTGTAACTGAGTCAGGTTTGTAGGCCTCCTTGCTCGCACACGCCTTTTCAGTTCTGCCCACAAATTTTCTATAGGATTGAGGTCAGGGCTTTGTGATGGCCACTCCAATACCTTTACTTTGTTGTCCTTAAGCCATTTTGCCACAACTTTGGAAGTATGCTTGGGGTTATTGTCCATTTGGAAGACCCATTTGCGACAAAGCTTTAACTTTCTGACTGATGTCTGAGATGTTGCTTCAATATATCCACATAATTTTCCTTCCTCATGATGCCATCTATTTTGTGAAGTGCACCAGTCTCTCCTGCAGCAAAGCACCCTCACTGCATGATGCTGCCATCCCCGTGCTTCACGGTTGGGATGGTGTTCTTCGGCTTGTAAGCGACCCCCTATTTCCTCCAAACATAACGATGGTCATCTTCACAAGGTCATTTGCTGTTGTTCTGGGATTGATTTGCACTTTTCGCACCAAAGTACGTTAATCTCTAGAAGACAGAACGCGTCTCCTTCCTGAGCGGTATGATGGCTGCGTGGTCCCATGGTGTTTATACCTGCGTACTATTGTTTGTACAGATGAACGTGGTACCTTCAGGCGTTTGGAAATTGCACCCAAGGATGAACCAGACTTTGGAGGTCTACAATTTTTTTTCTGATGACTTGGCTGATTTCTTTTGATTTTCCCATGATGTCAAGCAAAAAGTCACTGAGTTTGAAGGTAGGCCTGGAAATACATCCACAGGAACACCTCCAATTGACTCAAATGATGTCAATTAGCATATCAGAAGCTTCTAAAGCCATGACATCATTTTCTGGAATTTTCCAAGCTGTTTAAAGGCACAGTCAACTTAGTGTATGTAAACTTCTGACCTACTGGAATTGTGATACAGTGAATTATAAGTGAAATAATCTGTCTGTAAACAATTGTTGGAAAAATTACTTGTGTCATGCACAAAGTAGATGTCATAACCGACTTGCCAAAATGATAGTTTGTTAACAAGAAATTTGTGGAGTGGTTGAAAAATGAGTTTTAATGACTCCAACCTAAGTGTATGTAAACTTCCGACTTCAACTGTATCTAGCATTAGCTTTATTAAAGCTACAAACATGTCAGTGCTCAACCTTAACATGTGCTGACAATACAACAGAACCGGATTGGCATTTAGTCTCACGGGTGGCCAAAAATTACTATTTGAAAGCAACACCCCTACTAAGCCATGCCTCCAGTCTTCTGATCTGCCCTGGTCGATCATAGCTCAATAAACCAGCATCAACAACCCAACTTAAAGAAAACAATGGGTTGTCTGTGACCCAACTGGCTGGGTCAAAATAACCCAACGTTTGTTCTGTCCAATATTTACTCAAATTGGGTTGTTTTTAACCCAGCATCTGTGTTATTTATCATAATTTGAAACCAATGTCTTCGTAAAAGATGGCTCTCCCATATTGGACATGAAAATCTCCTCGATAGAAGGGAAAATTGAAGAAAAACCCACTGCACTGGAGACAGAGACGTTGGGATGAGCGATGAGAATGCTTGTAGTTAGCTTGGGGTTTGCCCATATGTGAAGTCAACAGGTTCCTCTTCTACCCCCACTTATTTGACCCTTGTGTATTGCCTCAGGTGGTTGGTCAAATCCGTGGCTCCAGGCCAATCCATTATCTACTGCAAACATGCCTTGGTCTGTAAAACATGCCTTGGTCTTGCCCCCAGCTTACCCTTGGACATTGGACATATGTCTGGCTACTATCTCTTGGAATATACCAGCATGAGCCAGATGGTATCAATATTGTCAGCCTGTAACAGCAGTGTGAATGTCACTGAGTTCAGTATCTATTTGCATTGATCTGCAGATATGCAATCTGAGGTACAGCAGAGATACAGTGGGGGAAAAAAGTATTTAGTCAGCCACCAATTGTGCAAGTTCTCCCACTTAAAAAGATGAGAGAGGCCTGTAATTTTCATCATAGGTACATGTCAACTATGACAGACAAAATGAGAAAAAAAAATCCAGAAAATCACATTGTAGGATTTTTTATGAATTTATTTGCAAATGATGGTGGAAAATAAGTATTTGGTCAATAACAAAAGTTTCTCAATACTTTGTTATATACCCCTTGTTGGCAATGACACAGGTCAAACGTTTTCTGTAAGTCTTCACAAGGTTTTCACACACTGTTGCTGGTATTTTGGCCCATTCCTCCATGCAGATCTCCTCTAGAGCAGTGATGTTTTGGGGCTGTCGCTGGGCAACACGGACTTTCAACTCCCTCCAAAGATTTTCTATGGGGTTGAGATCTGGAGACTGGCTAGGCCACTCCAGGACCTTGAAATGCTTCTTACGAAGCCACTCCTTCGTTGCCCGGGAGGTGTGTTTGGGATCATTGTCATGCTAAAAGACCCAGCCACGTTTCATCTTCAATGTCCTTGCTGATGGAAGGAGGTTTTCACTCAAAATCTCACGATACATGGCCCCATTCATTCTTTCCTTTACACGGATCAGTCGTCCTGGTCCCTTTGCAGAAAAACAGCCCCAAAGCATGAAGTTTCCACCCCCATGCTTCACAGTAGGTATGGTGTTCTTTGGATGCAACTCAGCATTCTTTGTCCTCCAAACACGATGAGTTGAGTTTTTACCAAAAAGTTATATTTTGGTTTCATCTGACAATATGACATTCTCCCAATCCTCTTCTGGATCATCCAAATGCACTCTTCAGACGGGCCTGGACATGTACTGGCTTAAGCAGGGGGACACGTCTGGCAATGCAGGATTTGAGTCCCTGGCGGAGTAGTGTGTTACTGATGGTAGGCTTTGTTACTTTGGTCCCATCTCTCTGCAGGTCATTCACTAGGTCCCCCCGTGTGGTTCTGGGATTTTTGCTCACCGTTCTTGTGATAATTTTGACCCCACGGGGTGAGATCTTGCGTGGAGCCCCAGATCGAGGGAGATTATCAGTGGTCTTGTATGTCTTCCATTTCCTAATAATTGCTCCCACAGTTGATTTCTTCAAACCAAGCTGCTTACCTATTGCAGATTCAGTCTTCCCAGCCTGGTGCAGGTCTACAATTTTGTTTCTGGTGTCCTTTGACAGCTCTTTGGTCTTGACCATAGTGGAGTTTGGAGTGTGACTGTTTGAGGTTGTGGACAGGTGTCTTTTATACTGATAACAAGTTCAAACAGGTGCCGTTAATACAGGTAACGAGTGGAGGACAGAGGAGCCTCTTAAAGAAGAAGTTACAGGTCTGTGAGAGCCAGAAATCTTGCTTGTTTGTAGGTGACCAAATACTTATTTTCCACCATAATTTGCAAATAAATTCATTAAAAATCCTACAATGTGATTTTCTGGATTTTTTTTTCTCAATTTGTCTGTCATAGTTGATGTGTACCTATGATGAAAATGACAGGCCTCTCTCATCTTTTTAAGTGGGAGAACTTGCACAATTGGTGGCTGACTAAATACTTTTTTTCCCCACTGTATATCAATTTGATTCAAAGGTACCACCAAACATCTATTAGTTTGTCGGGTCAAAGCAGGCAATCATACACACATGCTTTAGGTTGGTAATGCAGTGACTGAGTCTTGTCTGTTTTGGGTGTACTTGATTTCAAGGGACGCTCTTCTTCCCTCGTTAGAATCTATGTCATGATTAGCACTCTTAGTACCAGGTGCAACTGAAAGTGCTTTTAATGGGAAGAAATTAGCATTTGCTTATGTTGCACTCTGCAGGGGAAGTAAAACAGTGTCTCAACTCTACATTAGTACAGATAATCGACAGTCTAAATATTATTAGTGGCTCCTTCAACAAGCAAAGTTATGAAAGGTATGCCTCTATCAGAACTGATACCATGTGATGGAGAAACATCCTTTGGCACCGATGAGTGGGGTTTAGGAGAATTAGCATATGAGGGAACACATTCTTGTTTCATCACTAACACTTCTTGAAAAATATTCACTCAAAAGTATTGGCAGTTGTCCGGGACAAATTTGCTTGGTGGAAATCAAAACATTTGACTACAAAGAGTCTGAAAGTGCTCTGAAAGTGCTTTAAGTGCTGAAATGCCTGTCTTTATCAGCATGATGACAGTCCATTATGTGGCTCTCAAGGCTTGCCTGAGACAGCCTGAGTCTGATTGGAAGGAGGAAGAAATGTAAATCATTTGCAAATGGACAAAATACTCAGACAAACACAAAGGGAACATTCCCAACTGAGTTAGTGACCAGAAGTGACCATCTCCCAGAACTGGGAAATGTGCCGCATTTTCAATTTACTGACCCTTTTAGTTTTATGTGTGTCTGCAGTGTACCATTATAAAAATATCCAACTACTGTACATTATCTCCACTCTGTATTAGAGTCCCCCTCTCTGTTCTCCAGTGGTGTTATGCTGACGGCATGTGAAGCATCAGTAGTCTTGACTTGACCCATGAGTAAGCAGTCTCCTCATCCACCAGACCACCACCCACCTTCCTTTCCTGCAGTCCTCCTCTCCGCTCTGACACCACAGTGACGTCATGTTAGTAGTTCTGCGTCTCAACCTCTTTTTTCTACAGTGCATATTTCTCATGCAAAAGTAATGCATGATGAGGTAGACAGGGAGCGCACACAGACCTGCTTCTGGTTTTTCCTCCCCTGTTCTCACTCAGAAAAATACAGCTGTGAAGTAGCCCTGAGGTATGTATATATATATATGTGTGTTGTGTGTGTGTTGTGTGTGTGTGTGTGTGTATGTCATAACGATGCATCAAACTATTTGCTTTCCACAGTATGTGCACATACCGTAGAGAACTATCTACTAAGACTAGCCACAGAATTCAGTTTGATTCGATGCGTACCTCTGCTACAAACTCAAGGTTAGATTGTTGCATAATTACTGAACCTTGGCCCTCAAGCTCATCTGCATACTATTGCATTCCCCTGCAATTTTTCTGCCTTACCATGTTTTTCTCATGATCGACACATATCCATAGCACAGACAGAAAAGCTTGTCAGTTTGCGCATCTTTTTTTATTGGCTTGTAATTGCATCATTAGCATATTGTACTATGTTTAGGGCTGTACTCTGTTTAAGGTTGATGCGAGGTACACACTTAGAAAAAAGGTGAACCTAAAAGGGTTCTTCGGCTGTCCTATAGGAAAACCCTTTGAAGAACCCTTTTTGGTTCCAGATAGAACTCTTTTGGTTCCAGGTAGAACCTTTTGGGGTTCCATGTAGAACCTTTTCCACTGAGGGTTTTACATGGAATCCAAAAGGTTTCTACCTAGAACCAAAAAGGGTTCTACATGGAACCAGATTAGAGGCTTCCACACATTCATAGCTTATTCTGGACCATAGTTGCCCTCCCAATTTAGGAAGACCCTGATAAGAAAGTGTGCGAGTTTGTCAAAAAGTACATAACATTAGTTACAGTATCATGTTACTCTTTATTATGCATAAAAGGGTTTGTATAATCCTTTGTGTAACATCAATTAAAGATACCCAATATCAACTTCAAAGAATCTCCCAGACTTCAATGACAGCTTTTCATCTTCTCCAGTTCTGTTTTAAGGACAAGACGACAGGACATACCCACCAGCTGTGTTTTGCTGGGACAGACGTCCTTCTCGGTGCCATTGAAGTGTGTTTGGAGTGAGGCTGATAAAATTGAGCAGACTAATTGAGACAGAGACTGCCCCCAGCCTGCATGCTTTGCCCTTCCGTTGGCTGAAGACACTTTGGTAATTACAGCTGCCAGGACACACCAATCAGTCGAACGATTGTGCAATCACAGGTTAAGTGCTGCCATTAAGGGGTATTCTAGGATATCCAGCTGTCATTAGCGCCCCTGCAATATCTTATATTCATAGTCATAATTGAGCACTTTGGCTACATCATGTCGTCCAGACACTAGGATGACCCCATGAATTGTCTAGGACAATCTTAATCTCATCTTTACTGTAACTATGTACTTTTTCCATCTTTTTCTTTGAGACTGATTCTTGCAAAAAGTCTACAGTTTCTTACACTGTACCTGGTGAATCAATATTGTTCCCCTTTTCCACTGTAAAAAGACAGGTGCTTTTTCTTTCCTAGCTTGCTTTGTTCTGTTGGGGGAGGACTGATGCTTTTGTCTTTTGGAGCGCTGCAGTGAGATTACAGAGATGAACAAGAAGCCTAACTGACAACTGCACGTAGCTGGATCTGTCTGTCAGACAGGCTTAGGTCCTTTCCCTCTGAGATTATGTGATATATTAGAAGTCTGACAAAACACATCAACAATCAACAATTTGACTAACAGCATGTCTGAAAATCATATCGCTGTCGACTCTAATCCCCTATACGCTTAATGTGTAGGCTAACTACTGAATATTAGAACATTGGGCAATTCAAATGAAATGCGGATAGAGCGGGAACCACCCATATACCTCAATAGGCCACCTGAAAGACTGGAAAACACCAGAAAAAGTGTAGCAGTGTGGAGCAGCTTTAGGTTTGGGGAGGAAGGTGTAACATGTATTCTCCTCTGGGCTAGAAGGAGTTGTCCAACCAGAGCCTTGTTGTCAAACGCTTCATGCGAGACATGCAAGTCCTCCAGGAGGGGAAGTCAGACAAAGAAATCGATTCCACCCAATCATTTACCAGTCTGAACAGGAACAAACACATTAACTCTCTATGAACCAAGATGCCATATTTTGACTTCAAGGAGCGTGCTCTGTCAAAACACAGACAATTCTAAGAAAGGGAACATTTGTAGATACCTATCCTTGAAGGTAGATACATATCCCCATTGCTGGCTGGATGGTTCAGTTTAAAACATGCTTGAGTCTGAGAAGTATAAATTGTCTCTGAGAGGTAGATTATATGTTCAACTGCATTATTTAATTGGGTGCCAGTGCAAGGTGTCTATATTAAGCATGGTTCACGCCCTCACCCTCTCCTGGCAGAATCCTCATTACTCCCATTCATAGCACTTCCCTTTAATTGCATAGTGTTTGTAATGGAGAAAGCCCAAATAAAGGGTCCTCCATATTTGATGGCTCCTCCATCCACTGTGTATGAATCTTTCAGCAGAGGTGCACTTGATGTCTGCAGCCCATTGAATTATTCAAGTCTGGGGAAACACTCCATAAGAGGAATGACAAACAGGCAAAATCAGATAGGGTTAATGAGAGAGACCGTCACGCTAAGTATGTCTCTCCATATTAGCCATAGTCTTTCTCTCTTTCTGGTGGTATTCTGGAAAAATTGCTCTTTATGCGCCACTGTTTTCTTAACCCTCTACTGCACATCATTGCCCTCAGGCAAGAGAAAACCTTTTTGCCCCTCACATCTGCCCATATAAATAAAAAAAACATCCTACACATGACAATATGTGATGACATGTCTGTGAACAATCCAATGAGGTGCAGAAGTTGGTATGATGTATAAATTGGGGGAGGGACCTTCTTTCAGGAAGCAGAGTGACCTGAGCGCATGGTGTGAGAGAAGGGTAAGATATATTTAATTATTTAGCATTTTTAAATAGAGATAACTTGATAATTTAAAAAAAGATGTACTTGTGTAGGAACCACTAAAGAAGAATTGTTGATAGTTTGTTTATATATATATATATATATATATATATATATATATATATATATATATATATATATATATATATATATATATATACAGTGGGGAGAACAAGTATTTGATGCACTGCCGATTTTGCAGGTTTTCCTACTTACAAAGCATGTAGAGGTCTGTAATTTTTATCATAGGTACACTGCAACTGTGAGAGACGGAATCTAAAACAAAAATCCAGAAAATCACATTGTATGATTTTTAAGTAATTAATTTGCATTTTATTGCATGACATAAGTATTTGATACATCAGAAAAGCAGAACTTAATATTTGGTACAGAAACCTTTGTTTGCATTTACAGAGATCATACGTTTCCTGTAGGTCTTGACCAGGTTTGCACACACTGCAGCAGGGATTTTGGCCCACTCCTCCATACAGACCTTCTCCAGATCCTTCAGGTTTCGCGGCTGTCGCTGGGCAATACGGACTTTCAGCTCCCTCCAAAGATTTTCTATTGGGTTCAGGTCTGGAGACTGGCTAGGCCACTCCAGGACCTTGAGATGCTTCTTACGGAGCCACTCTTTAGTTGCCCTGGCTGTGTGTTTCGGGTCGTTGTCATGCTGGAAGACCCAGCCACGACCCATCTTCAATGCTCTTACTGAGGGAAGGAGGTTGTTGGCCAAGATCTCGCGATACATGGCCCCATCCATCCTCCCCTCAATACGGTGCAGTCGTCCTGTCCCCTTTGCAGAAAAGCATCCCCAAAGAAGATGTTTCCACCTCCATGCTTCACGGTTGGGATGGTGTTCTTGGGGTTGTACTCATCCTTCTTCTTCCTCCAAACACGGCGAGTGGAGTTTAGACCAAAAAGCTATATTTTTGTCTCATCAGACCACATAACCTTCTCCCATTCCTCCTCTGGATCATCCAGATGGTCATTGGCAAACTTCAGACGGGCCTGGACATGCGCTGGCTTGAGCAGGGGGACCTTGCGTGCGCTGCAGGATTTTAATCCATGACGGCGTAGTGTGTTACTAATGGTTTTCTTTGAGACTGTGGTCCCAGCTCTCTTCAGGTCATTGACCAGGTCCTGCCGTGTAGTTCTGGGCTGATCCCTCACCTTCCTCATGATCATTGATGCCCCAAGAGGTGAGATCTTGCATGGAGCCCCAGACCGAGGATGATTGACCGTCATCTTGAACTTCTTCCATTTTCTAATAATTGCGCCAACAGTTGTTGCCTTCTCACCAAGCTGCTTGCCTATTGTCCTGTAGCCCATCCCAGCCTTGTGCAGGTCTACAATTTTATCCCTGATGTCCTTACACAGCTCTCTGGTCTTGGCCATTGTGGAGAGGTTGGAGTCTGTTTGATTGAGTGTGTGGACAGATGTATTTTATACAGGTAACGAGTTCAAACAGGTGCAGTTAATACAGGTAATGAGTGGAGAACAGGAGAATTCGGCAGTGTATCAAATACCTGTTCTCCCCACTGTATATATATATATATATATATACATAAAAACAAACTATCAAAAAGATATATATAGTATATAAGTAGTTTTATTTTTGTTGCCTTGGGGCAACATTGTGCCATTAGGCTACTTTTCTGGGCAATATCATGCTCAATGAAAGAGGTAATTTGATGTAAAATTAGGGACTTGGACATTCACTTAATGGACACAGGGACATTCTATGGGTGAAAGGAGCCTAATCGAGCAGTAAGGATCATACCCTCTGATAGTGAGGACAGTGAGCTTGAGGACAGTGACAGCAAGGAAGAATGGATCCCATAATCAGCTTTGAAAGTCAGTGATATACTAGTTTATGACCAACTTGCATTTTCTTACGAAAATAGTGCTTGTTTCTACTATGTTTCACTTAATAAATGTTCTGAAAATATCAGATTTTTCTTGGTGTTTTAGGACCCTTATGGCACAGCGTTGCCCTGAGGCAACCAAAAATAATCTGGGTGTGGGGGGTAAAAGTGATTTTTTAAATTACTGATACATTATCAGAAAACCTAAGTCTTCCAAAAAATAAGATGACATATTTGTTTTAATGAAAAACCTAAATGTGTGCAGTAGAGCGTCTGTAGCCCTGAATGACTGGCCTAATTACCTGCTAATTTAGTGGACAGACTGATGACTCAGAGCTGTGATTAGTGGGTAGACATACAGGACAGAGAGAAGGTTCTGGATGTAGCCAAGCAGAGCCCAGAGGGCACCTCCATGAGTCCCCAGATCTCCTAAATGGTCATTGCTGTTTCATTGAGGGTAGCGGCTTGTTTTATTACTCTAGATTTGTTCATATTTTACTGAAGAGTGAGTCTATCACTGCACACTGCAAGGCCACATGTATCAGTGGAATAGATCACAGACTGAGATTAACTGTCTGAATACACAAACGTACTGTGTGTGGCCACACAAGATGAATAAGTATAGAGCAGTGGAGGCTCCTCAGTGAATTTCAGAAAAACATATCATTTTTATATTACATTTACATTTACGTCATTTAGCAGACGCTCTTATCCAGAGCGACTTACAAATTGGTGCATTCATCTTATGATAGCCAGTGGGACAACCACTTTACAATTATAATTTGTTATATTTTCCAATTTTTTATATTTTTTATTGTCATTTGTTTTATATATATATATATATATATATATATATATATATATATAGTTTTTTTATTTTTATTGTTTTTATTTTTTATTTTTGTTGGGGTGGGGTGGGGGTAGAAGGATTACTTTTATACTATCCCAGGTATTCCTTAAAAAGGTAGGGTTTCAAGTGTCTCCGGAAGGTGGTCAGTGACTCTGCTGTCCTGGCGTCGTGAGGGAGCTTGTTCCACCATTGGGGTGCCAGAGCAGCGAACAGTTTTGACTGGGCTGAGCGGGACCTGTGCTTCCGCAGAGGTAGGGGGACCAGCAGGCCAGAGGTGGAAGAACGCAATGCCCTCGTTTGGGTGTAGGGACTTGTGTAGGATATATATAAAACTATACTAAATATATTCACGTCACCAAATAACTGATTAAAACACACTGTTTTGCAATTAAGTAGCCTCAACAGCACCCTCTAGGGTAGCACCATGGTGTAGCGGGAGGACAGCTATTTTCCATCCTCCTCTGGGTACATTGACTTCAATAGTCACCCTAGGAGGCTCATAGTTCTCACCCCCTTCCATAGACTTACACAGTAATTATGACAACTTCCAGAGGATGTCCTCCAACCTATCAGAGCTGAAAGCATAAGCTACAACTAGCTAGCACTGTAGTGCATAACGTGTGGTGAGTAGTTGACTCAAAGAGAAAGAAAGACAATAGTTGAACAGTTTTAAACAAATTAATTTCTTCCAAAATTAAGGAGAAGCAGCAGAGAGCGAGAGAGAGAGAGAGAGAGAGAGAGAGAGAGAGAGAGAGAGAGAGAGAGAGAGAGAGAGAGAGAGAAAGAAAGCTATATTTCATTGTATTTTTTTCTTCTTCTTAGTTCATCTTTCACTTACTTAGCTAATGTAGCTAATTTATCCTACTCAACAACCAGATTCAAACAGAGATGAATGCTATTAATGTTAGCACATTGGCTAAGGCTATCCAACGCTGCAACTCTTCCAAGTCAAGGTAAGCTTTCGGTTTTATTAATTTATTGCCACCGGGGCCCGCCGGTGTAACTGCTTGCTGTACACTGTACTGTGTGATTGTACACATGGATTGGATTGTGGGTTTACTAAGGCATTGGTTCTAGTTTGTTGACTATGACGTTAGCTGATATGGTGACAACGATGTACTCTAGGCTGTGTAGCGGTTAGCGGTTATGGTATGAAGGTTTGGCTTTAAGAGATTTTTGCGCCTGGTCACACACAGCTGTTGTGTTTTGCACTGAAGTCCACAAGGGAAGGGAAAAGGTGAGAGGAGGAGAGCGCGTAGATGCGAGAAGGAATTATACAACAAGCAAAGTAATGATGCTTTATGTGGCTGCATGAAAGTGAACTGTGTGTGTGGGTGATCAGGTGTGTATTTATTCCGCCGATTCTGTTGAAAAGGTTTTCTTAAACGGAAGCAAACGGAACAAAACGGGGATGGACCTACAATAACTTTTTCTAAAAGAAACTCTCATTTTAGTTGTAAAACGGAACGTTTAGCAACTGTATGGACTAATGATTACACCCAAGATCAGCTAGATGCAAGCAAGAGTGTGCAAAGCGGTATTGAATGTGTCACCATCTGTCGCCTTGATTACTCCAATTTGTCCTTTCGACCTGTGCACCTACGTTATAAACTTTAATTTGTAGGCTGGGTTATAGCAACCTCATGATGGGTATAGGGCAAATTTGAGTTTCATGTAGTAGCCTAAACCTATCGATGTTACAATGAGTTGGGTGAATAGAATATGAATGACAGTCATCGAATATGCTGTATTAGAAATAAGTCCTCCCTAATTTTAAACGGCACTGACCGCCACTGGTATAGAAAGTATGTGCACTCTCACTACTTACACACCCATGCACGCACACACATAGTAGTTGGGAGCTGTGTGGAGGCTTTGGTAAGTGATGGAGACAGAGAGAACAAAGAAACCAATTATATTCAGTTCATCACTCTATCCTTATTCCTGCATGTGAATAGTCATTGGTCTTCTTCTGGAAATACATACACAGCAATAGTTGCCTTAGTGCTTCATTCCTTTTAGATTATAAAACAGATTACCATAAGAAATGCACACACACACGTGCTCACGCACGCACAGTCTTCAAAGTATAACTTCAGAAATGTGGACAGTTTGACAGTGCAATCTCTTCATTGTGTGTACTTTGAGGATTATTGAAATATGTATCTTCCTGTCTTCCTCCCCACAGAGAGATAAAAAAAATCACATTGGCATTGCAGCAGCCCTCTATGTAACTCCCTGAAGTTCATTACCTAAATACATCATATACAAATATACACAAGTCATAAAGCCCAAAGTTAAGGAGGAGTTCTTTATTAATTATCAATGTTTGCTGTTTGATACTTACAGTTGTAGTAGAACTACTACACTGTAATGAAAAACTGCAATTCATATGGTATTTGAGGTATTATCAACAGTAAAAAAAAAACTGAAAAGTTTTACTGCAGCATACTGTAAATGACAGTGCCTTGTACAGTGGGGGAAAAAAGTATTTAGTCAGCCACCAATTGTGCAAGTTCTCCCACTTAAAAAGATGAGAGAGGCCTGTACTTTTCATCATAGGTACACGTCAACTATAACAGACAAATTGAGAAAAGAAATTCCAGAAAATCACATTGTAGGATTTTTAATGAATTTATTTGCAAATTATGGTGGAAAATAAGTATTTGGTCAATAACAAAAGTTTCTCAATACTTTGTTATATACCTTTGTTGGCAATGACACAGGTCAAACGTTTTCTGTAAGTCTTCACAAGGTTTTCACACACTGTTGCTGGTATTTTGGCCCATTCCTCCATGCAGATCTCCTCTAGAGCAGTGATGTTTTGGGGCT
This sequence comes from Coregonus lavaretus, assembly GCF_964263955.1. NCBI lineage: Eukaryota > Metazoa > Chordata > Actinopteri > Salmoniformes > Salmonidae > Coregonus > Coregonus lavaretus. The sequence continues at coordinate 14,504,791 of NC_139989.1, forward strand.
GTCGCTGGGCAACACGGACTTTCAGCTCCCTCCAAAGATTTTCTATGAGGTTGAGATCTGGAGACTGGCTAGGCCACTCCAGGACCTTGAAATGCTTCTTACGAAGCCACTCCTTCGTTGCCCGGCGGTGTGTTTGGGATCATTGTCATGCTGAAAGACCCAGCCACGTTTCATCTTCAATGCCCTTGCTGATGGAAGGAGGTTTTCACTCAAAATCTCACGATACATGGCCCCATTCATTCTTTCCTTTACACGGATCAGTCGACCTGGTCCCTTTGCAGAAAAACAGCCCCAAAGCATGATGTTTCCACCCCCATGCTTCACAGTAGGTATGGTGTTCTTTGGATGCAACTCAGCATTCTTTGTCCTCCAAACACGACGAGTTGAGTTTTTACCAAAAAGTTATATTTTGGTTTCATCTGACCATATGACATACTCCCAATCCTCTTCTGGATCATCCAAATGCACTCTAGCAAACTTCAGACGGGCCTGGCTTAAGCAGGGGGACACGTCTGGCACTGCAGGATTTGAGTCCCTGGCGGCGTAGTGTGTTACTGATGGTAGGCTTTGTTACTTTGGTCCCAGCTCTCTGCAGGTCATTCACTAGGTCCCCCCGTGTGGTTCTGGGATTTTTGCTCACCGTTCTTGTGATCATTTTGACCCCACGGGGTGAGATCTTGCGTGGAGCCCCAGATCGAGGGAGATTATCAGTGGCCTTGTATGTCTTCCATTTCCTAATAATTGCTCCCACAGTTGATTTCTTCAAACCAAGCTGCTTACCTATTGCAGATTCAGTCTTCCCAGCCTGGTGCAGGTCTACAATTTTGTTTCTGGTGTCCTTTGACAGCTCTTTGGTCTTGGCCGTAGTGGAGTTTGGAGTATGACTGTTTGAGGTTGTGGACAGGTGTCTTTTATACTGATAACAAGTTCAAACAGGTGCCATTAATACAGGTAACGAGTGTAGGACAGAGGAGCCTCTTAAAGAAGAAGTTACAGGTCTGTGAGAGCCAGAAATATTGCTTGTTTGTAGGTGACCAAATACTTATTTTCCACCATAATTTGCAAATAAATTCATAAAAAATCCTACAATGTGATTTTCTGGATTTTTTTTTCTCATTTTGTCTGTCATAGTTGACGTGTACCTGTGATGAAAATTACAGGCCTCTCTCATCTTTTTAAGTGGGAGAACTTGCACAGTTGGTGGCTGACTAAATACTTTTTTTTCCCCACTGTATATATATGTTTTATTGTCACATTTTATTTATTTAACCTTTATTTAACTAGGCAAGTCAGTTAAGAACAAATTCTTATTTACAATGACAGCTTACACCGGCCAAACCCGGACGACGCTGGGCCAATTGTGCGCCACCCTATGGGACTACCAATCACGGTCGGTTGTGATACAGCCTGGAATCCAACCAGGGGGTCTGTAGTGACACCTCAAGCACTGAGATGCAGTGCCTTAGACCGCTGCGCCACTCGGGAGCCCACATACACCAGATACTGTAGGTGCAGTGAAATGTGTTGTTTTACAGGGTCCGCCATAGTAGTACGGCAACCCTGGAGCAAATTAGGGTTAAGTGCCTTGCTCAAGGGTACATCGACAGATTTTTCACCTTGTTGGTTACTAGCCCAACTCTCTAACCACTAGGCTACCTGCCGCCCTAAAATGGCTAGATTTCGAATGGTACTGTAATTCCACCCCACAGAATACTAAAGCAATTGTACACGAGACGGTGTGCTAAACAACTTTTTTAGCACGGCTGTGCTGCAGTACGCCAAGTACCATAGATCAGCACAGCCGTGCTAAAAAAATTGTTTAGCACAACCTCAAGTATAAAACTGCTCTTCTACAACGGGTTACCATATAATAAAAAAACATTATTTTGATAAATGTATTCATAGGCTACTATGTCATCCCACCGTGAAAATGTAGGCCTAGTCCCAACACAAATCTTTGTTTGCTAGCCAAGCCGGCTGGTCGTTCATTCTATCAGTTAGGTTGCCAGAGACACGACCCAGTCGTTTGTTCTAAATATTCCGTTGCTATGCTGGCTGGCAACACTCTTATCCCTTGCTTGCTAGCTAGCCAACTATGGCTAACACAGTCACGTCAAACAGTGCAGCCAGAATAACAGCAAAGTAGCTGCATTTGTGTTTGTTTAAGCAGTTTTCTAGTGACATTTATTTGGATACATCCATAACAATGAGCTAATGATGCGCGATTTCTCCTGGCATAGAAAATGTACTCTCTCGTCAGGACACTGTTCAAAGGAGCTAGCCAATATATTAAATACACAATTTGACTTGCCATCGAGCTGCCTGTAAATTACTGTCAAATTCATGGTAACACCTTTACAGCGTAGTTAAAGATAAGGAAAATTTTAACTTTGGGTGCTTTGACAAACATCAAATCTTTGCAGATGAGTCAATTTCATTCCCCACCTCAGAAAAAAACAATGCACATGAAGGAATGCACAAACCAAATCAGATGTCAATGAAGGTGTCTCATCATTGGTTCAATTAGATTTTATTTTGTGATTGTGTCTCACAAAGATGTTAATGATGAAGTTGAAATACAAAAAATTTCCCACGTGCATTCTGAAGTTGGAATTACTAACAGCAGGGACCACACTACTTTCAGAGAGCATGACTGTGCTTCGCATGCCATGTTGTAATGATTTCAGAACTACATTTCTTCATATTTTTAGATGTCTTGATTCGTTCCCTATGAATAAAAGAAAACAAGTCTAGCAGCTATAATCGTGACATGCTTTATCACTATCTGGAATTGGGCAATCTTTTCACTTAACAAGACTAATTATAATTTTCAACATGACTAATTTAATTGAACATAAATTGCTGTGCAGCTCCTCAGGCATAAAAGCACATTTAAACCAAATTCTACTACTGTATGTCTTCTCCTTTGAATCACAGCACAGGAAAGGGACATTTTATGCCAATAAATTACATTTATGTAAACTTAATGTCAAATTGACCTTCAAAGATAATCCCCCTATGTCTGGTCATCAAGCAACCCTCCAAAATCCAATCCTAATAAAAGTACCCTCACTACAGTCTATGAGCTAAATTCAACCAAGTCCACAAGCAATCTCAGTCCAAATGTCAGCCTGGCTGTTTTGGAGGTCAGACTTGATAAAGCAACAGAGTTATCAAACAATTTCATTTTCCTGCTGCTTTAGTGACAGGAACATCCTGGAGGGGTGAGCTAAAGCCAGGCGATGAAGCTAAACTTGAGCAGGAATGTTCCAACTTCTGCATTCACCCTCCAGCACAATAATCATATCACCCTACCACACTTACACCTCACCATTTGTACTGCATGATAGACAGCAACATTATTTTATGTCAGTGGGTCCATAAATGTGAATGAGACATAAAAACAGTGTTAATGTGCCTAATGCTTGACAAGAGTCCATTGACACCATAGATGTTCCAAACAAATAGACCATTTAGGGGACAGTCTTTAATACTTGAAATGGAGGCCCCCTATCGCCTCTTCATTTTGCCATCCACTATGTTTATATTTGATCAGAAGTTCATATCATCAAATATGACCCTGTGAATTGCTGTTGTAATACAGTGCCTAACAAGACTCCAGTGACATGTCTGAGAGGCAGCCAGATCACAAGATAAAGTAAACAACAAGATAAAGAAAACAAATTAAGTAATTTACATATTTAGTGCCTCTTGGTATTGCTCTAGGAACTTGTCAACACTTTTGCCATATTTGCTGTGTTGAATTAAAGTCATCAAGATGAATAAGTTAATGCAAATGAACATGTTAGCACTTTAATTAACTTTATTAACCTGACCACTGCAGGGGACAAAACCCAGTTATACATACACTGACAATTGCAAGTAAAAGAGGGATGGATAGTTGTTGTTAGTTTAAAAGTGAAGAGTTTCACTCCAAAACACTATATATCCATTTTCAGAAATGTTAGTAAATTAGCTTTTATTGTTTACTACAGAACTCATGAAAGAGATAGGAGAAAAAACACACCAATCTAATTATGGCATGGGGTTGTTCAATGACAGACATGTATTTGTTTAAAATCTATCACTTGATGGTTTCATTTCAGTGAGACAAATAATCATGTTTTGTTGCAAACTCTCAGAGGAATAAGTAGTACTGCTATGTTTGGCACATTCCATTCTATCTAAACAATGGATATATAGTGTTTTGCAACAAAACCCATTTTAATACACACCTAAAATAAAAATCTGAGAACAGTAATATTTTACACACAAATGAGGGTACCCATAAGCAATCATTTCTGTTGAAAAAACACAAATGTGAAAAATGTGTTTATATAGCGCTTTGGAAGGAGACTCTTCAAGTGCCCATACTCTTTATTTTCATATATGGCATATCCTGAGTGAATTATTAGTTTAGCAAAGTATTTCATAATCGCAGAGAAGATATTATAATATAAAAAATAATCCTACTATGATGTGATGGCTGCTAACATAGGAAATGTTCTCACTCATTTAATGCTTCTTACCAGTTGCATCCAAAGCTGGGCAAGACACAAAATCTGTCAACTCAATCTATTAACATTGGGTGAAGTACCTAGTGAATAATGCAACACAGAGGAGTGAGAAATGAGAAGTGCTGATAGGCCTCGTAATGCAGAGTAAGGATTATGGGAGTGTGGATGGATGGCAGGGTATTTACTCTATAGCTACAGAAGCTATCGGAAAACATTAATAAATAAACTTTTATTTTATTTACAGTATATTGACCACACTGACCAAAGACAGAAGTAATTGATTCTCATATGACACACATAGCGTGACATGGTGCTTTCAGTTATTATTTTCTTTCTTTCACTCACTCACTCACTCACTCACTCACTCACTCACTCACTCACTCACTCACTCACTCACTCACTCACTCACTCACTCACTCACTCACTCACTCACTCACTCATTCACTCACTCACTCACTCACTCACTCACTCACTCACTCACTCACTCACTCACTCACATGCACACACACTCACAGACACACACCCACACACCCATATGCCCATCATATGCTTATTCAGTGTACATTCGTTCTCCAACTCGCCAAACAGAGTGCAAGAGGATTATTTGGAGGCTCTCATCATATCAAAGCCAATAATATTTATGACAGGGCTGCAGGCAGCTTAGTGTTTACTGTTCCCCATCTCTCTGAGGAATGTGGGAAACTCTGGTCCTGGATGATCTCTCTCTCTCTCTCTTTCTCTCCCTCTCTTTCTTTCTTTCTCTCTCACACACACACAACATGTTTACTTTCTGTCTCTCTCACACACACACACACACTCACTCACGCACACACACCAGTGGTGTGCATCTAGACTTGCTGCAGCCTTTTCTTTAGCCTCCCAGTCCAATGTTCTGTTCCTTCACAATGAGGAAATAACGTCAGAAGCATAAAAACATAATTTCCCCACGTAATACGATCCCATTGTGTTCAATGCCTATAGACAGTTTAATCCGTTAGCCAGCACTAAGCTATTCAGAAACTGGCATGCTACCACACTGTAGAAAATACCTTATAAGCCACGCTCCATTTGCAGGCTGTCAAAAGGGGTTCTGGCTCTCTCAAATTGAGCTTGCACAAAAACCATTGACTTTTTATGAGATACTTAAAGTGCTCTTGAATACCTGCTGCAAATCATTTTGTTACATTTAATTTATAGCATTGTACTGTTTGCTGCTTTTTGGCTATCCGCCCGTTGCAGCTGAGCGTATGAGTGTACCATCTACTGTATGTTTCATCAATATGGTTATATGCACTATCAATAGCCTCTGAATGCATATTATATAGCACATCATTATGTAGAGAATTAAATAATTGAATTGTCTAATTGACTTATAAATACATGGGTTTGAGAAGGTGGAGTAAATATGTTAGAGTCCTCCTACTAGCTTCAAACATCAACACTGGGTACAAATGACTTTCTGTCATAGATAGTTAGTTCCTATAAAGTCTGACGTATTGAATCTGTTCAGCCTTCACTTCAATCTCCACTCTGCAAGAGGGTCTCCATTTTCCAATGTGTGTTTCTCCCCAGGAGTAACAAAGCGTCCTAAAGAGCACCAGGCCAATTAGGAGTGTTTGTGTAGGTTATGATGTGACAGAGCAAACACGTTCATGAAGGAAGTCTTGTCACTGGGCAGCATCAAGAGAGGACTGATTATGCAGCTGTATCCTTGTTCCTGATGAAGGCCAGATTGAAGCCCGGTAATGAATGAATTAACGACTAACACACAAGTCTCCGCTGAGCTTCATCATTCAGTATGCAGAAGACATGTAATGACTTTCTCCTGTAATGAATGACTCTCTCTGGAGCTTATTTATGAAAGGGAGATTGTCTGTAACAGACAGAGGAGATGAAGAAGAGAAAGAGAAGGATGAAGTTCAGCTTTGGTGTGAAATGAAATGGCCCTTTAGAACATGAGGATAAAACAAAACAAATATGTTTTCTTCTTATTAGACTTCATGAATATATATATGAAAAGGGCCACAATGAAAAGTGACAGTTGTATCAGAGAATGGTTAGAGATGAGGCAAGAATGTGAAATCTGTCCCTAGATCTGTCTCTGAGTGTGCTGATGTCAGATAATTCAAAAGAGCACTATTGTACCACAAAGTTAAATATAGTTGAATGAGTAAGCAGTGCACTTATAAAACATATTTTGGGCATTTAATGCTTGCGATTCGGAGTACTAATATGATACTGATATATACTGAACAAAAATATAAATACAACATGCAACAATTTCAACGACTTTACTGAGTTACAGTTCATATAAGGAAATCAGTCAATTGAAATATATTCACTAGGCCCTAATCTATGGATTTCACATGACTGGGCAGGGGCGCAGCCATGAGTGGGCCTGGGAGGGCATATGCCCACCCACTTGGGAGCCAGGCCGACCCACTGCAGAGCCAGGCCCAGCCAATCAGAATACGTTTTTCCCCACAAAAAGGGCTTTATTACAGACATAAATACTCCTCAGTTTCATCAGCTGTCTGGGTGGCTGGTCTCAGACGATCCCGCAGGTGAAGAAGCCGGATGTGGAGGTCCTGGGCTAGTGTGGTTACACGTGTTCCGCGGTTGTGAGGCCGGTTGGATGTACTGCCAAATTCTCTAAAATGACGTTGGAGGCGGCTTATGGTAGAGAAATTAACATTCAATTACCTGGCAACAGCTCTGGTGGACGTTCCTGCAGTCAGCATGCCAATTGCAAACTCCCTCAAAACTTGAGACATCTGTGGCATTGTATTGTGTGACAAACTGCACATTTTAAAGTGGCCATTTATTGTCCCCAGCACAAGGTGCACCTTTGTAATGATCATGCTGTTTAATCAGCTTCTTGATATCCCACAACTATCAGGTGGATGGGTTATCTTGGCAAAGGAGAAATGCTCACTAACAGTGATATAAACACATTTCTGCACAAAACTGAACATTTCGTGTCGAACATTTCTGGGATCTTTTATTTCATGAAACATGGGACCAACACTTTACATGTTGTATTTATATTTGTGTTACGTATAAGTACTGATAAGTGAGTAGCGTACTGATATGGTATTGATAGTGGTATTGTTAGACTTCACAGAAACACTGATGTGTGACAAGCACATGGTGGTCTTTTGTACCACCCAATCAGTAGGCTTAGTTTTACAAGAAGGCTGTTGTCTGCTCAATAACCGTAGAAGATTGTACTGCATGGCTGTTCTGAAATATTCATGGGACATACTGTACCTTTACACCTCGTCTGTGTCTTGTACCAAACAACGCCAATATTTGGCAATTATTGTAACATACCTCTCCCTACATCATCAAATAATGTTTGTTTCTGATCGATGACTGCAAAATTTCACCACAAAAAAGATCCTCTTGATTCTACTGTGTTTTAAAAAAGAGATGAGCTCTGTTGTCTCAGAACACCAATATCCATGGATACAGCCGCTGCTCAGTCAGAGGCAATAATTATTCTCGGAGGGTGAATCTCATAAAGCAGTCTCATTAGTCAATATTTATCGATCCCTGCGGTGTAGAGGGGATACAAGTCTGGATGCTTCAATCTCAGAAGGAGAGTGCTACAGTTGAAGTCTATGTGATCGATATGGGTATGGGTGTGTAATTGGTTGTGTTGCTGGCTTTTTACCTACTGTACAGTGTCGGTCAATACACTATTTATATATTTATCTGTAGGCTAGTGCTGTGGCACTCTGTTTGATCAATACAGTACATGGAAAGGTGTATCGCTGTTAGCATAAATAGATTTTGACCTGCCACACATATCTGCCAATATCCTGTAACACTACTAACTAAATCACCAACTTTCTGCAGGATAGTGGGGTTGCAGACTGCTTGGATAATAGGAGTAAAGTTGTATTATCATAATGTACAGTGTATGTCTGTGTACTGTAGATCTCTATGTCTACATCTATGCTGTTCTATGCAGGTGCTGCAGCAGTGTGCTCAATTTATATCCCGAGAGGTATATCTCTCATATTGCTAGCCACAGTGCCTGCCTGTATCTGAGGAAGTGTTCAGGGGCTGTTAGCGCGCTTTATATCACCCTTCCTGACACTCCATCTGGCATGTCTGGAGGGCCAATGCCCTAGTCCCAGGGTGCCTTGCTCTATGCCACACGCCTTCTGTTTGAATGTCACTAGGTCTGTTCCAGAGCATATCATTGCTACAGGCTGCCAGACTTTAAGATATGAAATATATATATATATATATATATATATATATATATATATATATATATATATATATATATATATATATATATATATATACACTGAGCTAAAGTTTTAACACAACATGTAAAGTGTTGGTCCCATTTTTCATGAGCTGAAATAAAAGATCCAAGATATGTTCCATACGCACAAAAAGCTTATTTCTCTAAAATGTTGTGCACAAATATGTTTACATCGCTGTTAGTGAGCATTTCTCCTTTGCCAAGATAATCCATCCACCTGACAGGTGTGGCATATCAAGAAGCTGATTAAACAGCATGATCATTACACAGGTGCACCTTGTACTGGGAACAATAAAAGGCCACTCTAAAATGTTTTGTCACACAACAAATTGGCAAGATGACTGCAGGAATGTCCACCAGAACTGTTGCCAGAGAATGTAATGTTCATAAGCCACTTCCAACGCCGTTTTAGAGAATTTGGCAGTACGTCCAACCGGCCTCACAACTACAGACCACGTGTAACCACACCAGCCCAGGACCTCCACATCCGGCTTCTTCACCTGCGGGATCGTCTGAGACCAGCCACCTGGACAGCTGATGAAACCGAGGAGTATATCTGTCTGTAATAAAGCCCTTTTGTGGGGAAAAACGTATTCTGATTGGCTGGGCCTGGCTCCCAAGTGGGTGGGCATATGCCCTCCCAGGCCCACACATGGCTGCGCCCCTGCCCAGTCATGTGAAATCCATAGATTAGGGCCTAATTAATTATTTCAATTGACTGATTCCCTTATATGAACTGTAATTCAGTAAAATCTTTGAAATTGTTGCATGTTACGTTTATATTTTTGTTTAGTTTAATATAGCAAAGCACACGTTTTCTAACGCACACAAATGTTGGGGTATATTTTGTACTTAGGCACGGTTTATAAATAAGGCTCCAGGTGACCACTTACATGCGTCAGTCAGTGTAGTTAACAGTGAAGTCTCCCTCCCTCTTCCCTCCTACTCCTAAAGGTCTGCTTTATGTGGCTAATCTTTCCAGTGTGACGTCTAAAACCCAGCAAAGTCAATCTCCCCCTGCTTATTAAATCACTATCAACTCAATCAGCACTATGGAGTCTAAAAATAAACATGTTGTGAGTTTTGCCTCTTACATCCAGTACAGAGGCTGCTGAAGCAGATTCCTGTCAACAGGATTGTACTGACTAGAGATACACACCATGATACTCTGGTATGACCATAGAATTAGAAATTAGAATACTAGAATGGACATTAACTTTCTAATGATGGTCTAAAGGTCAGCCATTTCGGTCAGGGAATTGGTCAACCATCGTTTGCCACTGCTGTGATAAGATACTGTGTAAAATAATGAATTTTAACAGACACTCTTATCCAGAGTAACTAGGGTTAAGTGCTTTGCTCAAGTGCACAGAGATTTTTCACCTAGTCATCTAAGTGATTCAAACCAGCAACCTTTCAGTTACTGTCCTAATGCGCTTAACCACTAGGCTACCTGCCTTGTATGTTTGTTAGCTAGCTAGCCAGCCAGTGACTCTCCTTGATGGACAAATGGAGAAAAAAAACTTGCCACAAAGTCAAGTCAGCTACGGAGCTAGTCAAGGCTGCAGTCACAGCTAAGCTCTATGTGGAATAGAGGGTTAAAGCCTTCCTCCCTCTGTTCAGAGCGTCACAGTACATTACCCTGAGTGGCTCCACAAAGACGTGATCAACTCGACCACTCCTCATTACGACTCACAAGAGCAGGAAGTCAAAGACAGTGGAAGAGTCATTTAAATATGAAGATGGACAGCTAAAATATACATGGTGTACCTATAATTAGCGTTCTATTTTAACGCATCTTGGCTTTAAGGTTGTGCCTATTTACTCATGGTGCTTAATTTGCCATTGGGCTAACAGTGTCACTCATTATCATCATGCTTGTGACATCTGACAGTTCAGCAAAAAAATTAAGACTTTCAGTATGCTGATATTATGGTTGATAATTGTCTACTTGAAGTGCTGTCTAGTTTTGTATCTAAAAATAGCAATTCAAACCAGCAACCTTTCGGTTACTGGCCTAATACGCTTAACCGCTAGGCTATCTGCACTGTATGTTTGTTAGCTAGCTAGCCAGCCAGCTAGTTATAGAGGAAGGATTCCATACATTTTTTTCAAATTAACTGCCAATATGGCAACATTCCAACTGGCTAAAATCAGTTGATGATAGACAAGTTGTAAATGCAACAAGTACTGATATTGTATCATATAATAGCACTCACAGCTTTCCAAGAAAACAAAACATTTAGACATTTATGGTCTGTTTACATACAGTGGGGAAAACAAGTATTTGATACACTGCCGATTTTGCAGGTGTTCCTACTTACAAAGCATGTAGAGGTCTGTAATTTTTATCATAGGTACACTTCAACTGTGAGAGACGGAATCTAAAACAAAAATCCAGAAAATCACATTGTATGATTTTTAAGTAATTAATTTGCATTTTATTGCATGACATAAGTATTTGATACATCAGAAAAGCAGAACTTAATATTTGGTACAGAAACCTTTGTTTGCAATTACAGAGATCATACATTTCCTGTAGGTCTTGACCAGGTTTGCACACACTGCAGCAGGGATTTTGGCCCACTCCTCCATACAGACCTTCTCCAGATCCTTCAGGTTTTGGGGCTATCGCTGGGCAATACAGACTTTAACCCTCCCGTTGTCCTAGGGTCAAAATGACCCGCCAATATGTTGAACAAACTTTATTTAATTTTTATATTTTTTGGATCATTTGTGAGAAGGAGGCAGTGATACTTTATTTAAAGTCTCACTGCATCCTTCTCACAAATGATCCCAAAAATATAAAAATTAAATAAAGTTGGTAAACTTAATAAACAACGGAAGGGTTAAGCTCCCTCCAAAGATGTTCTATTGGGTTCAGGTATGGAGACTGCTTCTTACGGAGCCACTCCTTAGTTGCCCTGGCTGTGTGTTTCGGGTCATTGTCATGCTGGAAGACCCAGCCACGACCCATCTTCAATGGTCTTACTGAGGGAAGGAGGTTGTTGGCCAAGATCTTGCGATACATGGCCCCATCCATCCTCCCCTCAATACGGTGCAGTCGTCCTGTCCCCTTTGCAGAAAAGCATCCCCAAAGAATGATGTTTCCACCTCCATGCTTCACGGTTGGGATGGTGTTCTTGGGGTTGTACTCATCCTTCTTCTTCCTCCAAACACGGCGAGTGGAGTTTAGACCAAAAAGCTATATTTTTGTCTCATCAGACCACATGACCTTCTCCCATTCCTCCTCTGGATCATCCAGATGGTCATTGGCAAACTTCAGACGGGCCTGGAGATGCGCTGGCTTGAGCAGGGGAACCTTGCGTGCGCTGCAGGATTTTAATCCATGACCGCGTAGTGTGTTACTAATGGTTTTCTTTGAGACTGTGGTCGCAGCTCTCTTCAGGTCATTGACCAGGTCCTGCCGTGTGGTTCTGGGCTGAGCCCTCACCTTCCTCATGATCATTGATGCCCCACGAGGTGAGATCTTGCATGGAGCCCCAGACCGAGGTTGATTGACCGTCATCTTGAACTTCTTCCATTTTCTAATAATTGCGCCAACAGTTGTTTCCTTCTCACCAAGCTGCTTGCCTATTGTCCTGTAGCCCATCCCAGCCTTGTGCAGGTCTACAATTTTATCCCTGATGTCCTTACACAGCTCTCTGGTCTTGGCCATTGTGGAGAGTCTGTTTGATTGAGTGTGTGGACAGGTGTCTTTTATACAGGTAACGAGTTCAAACAGGTGCAGTTAATACAGGTAATGAGTGGAGAACAGGAGGGCTTCTTAAAGAAAAACTAACAGGTCTGTGAGAGCCGGAATTCTTACTGGTTGGTAGGTGATCAAATACTTATGTCATGCAATCAAATGCAAATTAATTACTTAAAAATCATACATTGTGATTTTCTGGATTTTTGTTTTAGATTCCGTCTCTCACAGTTGAAGTGTACCTATGATAAAAATGACAGAGCTCTACATGCTTTGTAAGTAGGAACACCTGCAAAATCGGCAGTGTATCAAATACTTGTTCTCCCCACTGTATATTTTAGAGGCTATTTATGCAGAAACAATTTTGTTAAACCCGTTCAAACTGTATTTATAAATAATTACATGACAATATTTTAGGTTGAAAATAATTATATTTCTGATTAATCACATGCCTTACTTTTATTTTAATGCATAAGAAAAATCTGTATTATGCCTCTACTGGCATTAATTCCAATTATACTGATTTGGATTTTTCCCTGACTAGTATGGCTGCCATTTTCAACCATTCTGGCACTTTGAGGGTTTATGACGCAGACCATTTACATGACCAGATTGGCGCACACTCAACAAATCTGATCTAACAAAGTGTATATTCGTCAAATCCGTCATGATTTATGTATTGTAACAGGCCCACAATGTGGGTACTTAAACCTCTTAAATGTAATGGCAAAATGTAGATTTCCACCTAAATAGACATACCCTAAAGTAACTGCTATTCATTCAGAAATCTGGGAGATTATGAGAAAATGATCAGAAGATCGATAGGAGTTACATAGTTCAGAATACACAAGATCAAGCACACACAAAATAACAGTTTTTTTATTTTGGAAGTCATCTTTCATTGACAAGCTATAAGTGAATTATTGATTCCCAGAGCTGGAAACACATCAGATGGCTTCCACAACATGTGAACAATATCAGAAAAAAATGGGATTGATAGACCTAACAACTAGAAATGGGCAGATGTTTTAGTAAGTGGTGTCAGGTGTGGTCACTTGACGTTTCCAAGTGTCCGTAAACCTCTCCAAAGTGGCATATGTCTGTAAATTAGATAATTCCAGTGCTATTACATATTTTCAATCCCTAAATGCTATTTGTTCAGTATAAAAACACAATGTCTACCATATCAACCACACTCAAACATTGTGGTGGTGTTATGGGGTATCCAGGGTACATTCAAGTGTCCTTTCAACCTCTCCAAAGTGTCTGAATGTGGTAATTGCACTGTTTTTGCACACTGGATGTGCCTAAAAGTTATTGTTCACTATAAAAACTACATTTCTACAAAAACCAACCCATTTCTACAACCCCAACCTCTCTCAAACATTGTGGTGGTGTCGGGGGAAATACAGGGGATATCCAAGTGTTTTTTCAAACTCTCCTCTGAACGTTTAGCCTAGGCATATCCAATGTATTGGTCCCATATATAAATGAACTGTTTACAAAAACAATATAAAAAGCAACAGATATACATACAAAAATATATAAAAATGTCTTATCAAACCCAAACTTGGTTACACATGTGTCCTTCACTGAAAAAGGTGCAAAAATAGAAATAAGCGGAACTATTTACAAATGGCATTCGTGTTAGTTTTACATCCCAGGTGTAGATGATTAGATTTCACTTTCACCGTAGCTTGTGCATGTCGGGATAGTCTTTGAAGCAGTCCCTCTCTGCCAGGAAACAAAAAGCGAACTGGCATTTCGGACAGAATATCTGGCATTTCACCCTTTTTCCCCCCTGTGTTTTGTGCAACGCTTGCAGTTCTTCCTTTTGTCTTTTGGCATGTGTGTTGGATAGTGGCGCTCACTTTGAGTGGGGGGTCTTGTGATGGTTGTGAGGTTGCTTTCGGCCCCCAATTCAGCCATTTCCAACACCAGCTGCTCTCAGAAGGCCAACTGGGAGAGAGTGGTTTCACATTTTGCTTTGGCCATCTGCTTGTGGAGAATGAAATCATTTACTGTAGCAATGTCCACAAAGTGGTAGAAAAAAATATATACCACTTCCTGGTCTTGTGAAGGACCTGGTAGTAGCCTATCAGAGCATCAGATAGGTCGACCCCCCCCCCCCCCCATACTGGTATTGTAGTCCTTCACAGAAACAGTAATGGGGTCATTCTTCCTTTTTCACCCTCCTTGAGAAATGGTTGTTATTGAATGCCTTATGCTGTGTGGTGAGCATGGTTACTTCCCTAGTGTCCTTCCATTTCACAAAAAGCAGCCTGTTGGTCCCTCTCCGCTGTCTTTGTCATGTCGTTTACCTTGGTCTTGGGGAAACCAATTCTGTTAGGACGAATGGTGCCACAAGCCCCTATTTTCTTTTTCAAGAGGTCTATGAAAAGTGGATATAGAACCATCAGATGGGGTGATTGACATAGCAGTGGGGGGTGAAGACCTTGACCGGTGGGGGCGCTTGCAGGGGAGGGGTGGCTCCCAAATGTCATCATCCAAGTCCTCTGCATCCGCCACTCTGTGGTGAATAAAATAAAGGGATATACTGTTGTATGACACACAGAGTTACAGTTGACTACATTTACAAAACGACATTACTGTAAAGTAATAACACCAAGCCTAAACTTTGTCTGTACAGTGATTCACATAGAAGGTGTGAAGCACACACACAATGCAAACAGTAACACTTGGCCATGAGAATTTAGTGGCCTCTCCAAAGTCACAAGGATGAAACTTAGAACAGCAAACAGTGAACTAATATGAAAAAGACAATAACTACTTTGGAATTATATAACATTGAAATTACTTGTTACATAGGCCTTTGTAAACTAAATCCAAAGCACAAAAATCAGACAACTTATAAAAAACTAAATACATATAGTAAATTAGCTATATAAAGTCATGAAAATAATTTACTTACAGATCTAAAAGTGGATCCAATCCTTCTAGAATGCAATCTTCTTCGGCAGAGTCTAAATACTTGTTGTCCAAATCGCTCCCCTGATCCGAGTCCGACCAGTATTTTATTCAAAGCTTCTATGTCGGTATACTTATTCATAGCTTCCTTCTTTTTAGCTTCCTGTTCGATATTCTTAGTTTTCATACCCCCATGTAGCTATAGCTCAAACACAGACCAAATCGAAGCTTACCTTGTAAGATGTTTGCTGTTTTGCGAAAACGTTGTGTAAAATAAACATTTGGACTCTCGGGGCTGGTAGTCAATAACGGTAGGTCACAGGCAGACAAATAAGACATCCTCATGATCTGTGGATTCCCGGCTTTCGGTGTGTATCGACATATTCTGTATTTATTTCCTTTCTACTTCGCAACGCTAACCGGAATGTAGGTAGCAGCCATCTTGAAATGAGGTCATCGGCTCAGCCTGCCCTCATACATTCGTATACCCATATATGGTAGTAAGTCACACCAAATACTTTAAGGGACAGATCAATAGCCAAGATACTCTGCTTTCCACAGACATCCTGCTTTTGCACATAGGGGCTACCGTTCTCATACCAGACTGAATTTAATAAAATAATCTAATAGGATCCCCAAATATGGGGAATTTACATTTAAGAAGTTAAGTCCGATTTTGATATATTTGGCTGTTTTCGCTGCATAACATTTAGCCGTTGTCCCTTTCAGGTTTTGAAGTTACTGCTAAATGCTAACTCCCGCTTGTATAAGCTGGTTAGCATAGCTAGCATACAGAAATCGGTGGTGGTAGTCAAAGTCGTGTTTAACTGTAATGCAGTTGATTGGTGACGATGACATTAATGTGTTGCGTTTGACATCCATACAAGCATTATAATCCGATTTATATCCCAACATAGTGTGAAATCAATATTATGATGATGCAGAACCCATTTCAAATGTAGTGTCTTCACTTTTTTGCTTGTGCAACATTCAATGATGATTCATTTACATTTAGAAACTGATATACAGTACAGTGCATTCGGAAAGTATTCAGACCCTTCCATTTTTTCACATTTTGTTACGTTACAGCCTTATTCTAAAATTGATTAAATTATTTATTTTCCTCATCAATCTACACACAATACCCCATAATGACAAAGCAAAAATAGGTTGTTAGAAATTTTTGTAAATGTATTAAATATAAAAAACTGAAATACCTTATTTACATAAGTATTCAGACCCTTTGCTACGAGAATCGAAATTTAGCTCAGGTGCATCCCGTTTCCATTGATCATCCTTGAGATGTTTTTACAACTTGATTGGAGTCTACCTGTGGTAAATTCAATTGATTGGACATGATTTGGAAAGGCACACACCTGTCTATATAAGGTCTCACAGTTGACAGTGCATGTCAGAGCAAAAACCAAGCCATGAGGTCAAAGGAATTGTCCGTAGAGCTCCGAGATAGGATTGTGTCGAGGCACAGATCTGGAGAAGGGTACCAAAACATTTCTGCAGCATTGAAGGTCCCCAAGAACACAGTGGCCTCCATCATTCTTCAATGGAAGAAGTTTGGAACCACCAAGACTCTTCCTGGAGCATTTCAATTTGGGAGAATCTCTTATAAAATGGGTTAAAATCATGTATAGTAACCCTAGGTGTAAAATAGTAAATAATGGCTATTTCTCCGAAACTGTCAAGAGGAGTGAAACAAGGTTGTCCACTATCGGCATATCTATTTATTATGGCCATCGAAATGTTAGCTACTAAAATCAGATCCAACAATAATATCAAGGGATTAGAAATCCAGGGCTTAAAAACAGGTGTCAATGTATGCTGATGATTCATGTTTCCTTTTAAATCCACAACTTGAATCTCTCCACAGCCTCATAGAGGATCTAGATACATTATCTAACCTCTCTGGATTACAACCAAATTATGATAAATGTACTATATTACGTATTGGATCACAAAAAAATACAATTTTTACATTACCATGTAGTTTACCAATAAAATGTACTGATGGTGATGTGGATATACTCGGAATACATATCCCAAATGAAATAAATGATCTCACTCCAATACATTTTAATAGAAAGTTAGCAAAAATAGATAAGATCTTGCTACCATGGAATCAATTTGTGGAAAAATCACCCTGATTAACTATTTAGTAATATCCCAGGTTACTTATTTGCTTATGGTCTTGCCTACGTCTAGCGAAAAGTTTTTTTAATTATATGAGAAAAAAATATTCAATTTTATTTGGAATGGCAAGCCAGACAAAATTGTACGGGCCTATTTATATAATGAATCTGAATTCGGAGGACAGAAATTGGTCCTCTGTAGCTCAATTGGTAGAGCATGGCGCTTGTAACGCCAGGGTATTGGGTTCGATCCCCAGGACCACCCATACGTAAAAATGTATGCACACATGACTGTAAGTCGCTTTGGATAAAAGCGTCTGCTAAATGGCATATTATTATTATTATTAAATATTAAAAGCATTAGACCTATCACTAAAAGCTTCAGTCATACAAAAGTTATACTTAAATCCGAACTGGTTCTCTAGCAAATTAGTAAGATTGTCTCACCCAATGTTCAAGATTGGCCTTTTTCCCTTTATTCAGATTACAACCTCTCACTTTCAGTTATTTGAAAAGGAAATAATCTCCCAAATATCACTATTTCTAAAACAAGCCATAGAAAGTTGGTTGGAATTTCAATTTAATCCTCCAGAAACGACAGAACAAATAATGCAACAAACATTGTGGTTAAACTCAAATATACTAATTGATAAAAAAAAGAAAATATTATTATATATATTTTTTTACAAAAGGTATAATCTTCGTAAATGATATCATAGGTAGGACTGGTGGAGTTATGTCGCACATGCAGCTAACAAAAACATATGGAAATGTCTGCTCTACCCAAAATTACAAACAAATAATTGCAGCATTACCGCAAAAAGGGAAGAGGAAAGTGGAAGGGGGAAAAGGTAAGGAACTTGTCTGTCGGCCCTGCATTAAAGAACATAATTGGTTAAAGAAAATTGTGATAAATAAAAAAGTATACCAGTTTCATTTAAGAACCAAAGGATCGACAGCCGTCCCATATAGATTGCAAAATAGTTGGGAAGAGATTTATGACATACCGATTCCATGGCATAGTGTTTATGAACTGATATGCAAAACAACGCCGGATTCAAAAGTTAGAATTGTTCCATTTAAATTATTATACAAAATTCTTGCAACCAATATAATGTTATTTATATGGGGGATACAATCTTCCCAGCTCTGCAGATTTTGCTGCGAAGAGACAGAATCATTCGATCATTTGTTTTGGTACTGTCCATTTGTAGCTTGTTTTTGGATACAGGTCCAGGAATGGCTAAAGGATTGCAATATTTACCTGGAGCTAACCCTGCAGATAGCACTACTGGGTGATCTGAAAAGTCATAGTCAATCGATCAATAATATAATAATACTTTTAGCAAAAATATTTATTTTTAATTTACAATCTGTACAAACAATGAGAATAGAAGGGTTCAGAACTTTTGTAAAACATCACAGTACAGTTGAAACATATATGGCAAATAGAAATCCAATATGGATGGTGTTAAGAGATAGATGGGTGGTGTTGAATAGAGTTGAAGGATGGGACAATTTTTTTATTTTATTTTTTTATTTCACCTTTATTTAACCAGGTAAGCCAATTGTGAACAAGTTCTCATTTACAACTGCGACCTGGCCAAGATAAAGCAAAGCAGTGCGGTAAAAACAACAACAACACAGAGTTACATATGGAATAAACAAAACGTACAGTCAATAACACAATAGAAAATCTATATACAGTGTGTGCAAATGTAGTAAATTATGGAGGTAAGGCAATAAATAGGCCATAGTGCAAAATAATTACAATTATAATTTACAAAAGATACTGGGGTGCAAATGAGCAAAATGAATAACAATGTAAATAACAATATGGGGATGAGGTAGTTGGGTGGGCTAATTACAGATGGGCTGTGTACAGGTGCAGTGATCGGTAAGCTGCTCTGACAACTGATGCTTAAAGATAGTGAGGGGAGATAAGTGTCTCCAGCTTCAGAGATTTTTGCAGTTCGTTCCAGTCATTTGCAGCAGAGAACTGGAAGGAATGGCGACCAAAGGAGGTGTTAGCTTTGGGGATGACCAGTGAGATATACCTGCTGGAACGCATACTATGGGTGAGTGTTGCTATGGTGACCAATGAGCTAAGATAAGGCGGGGATTTGCCTAGAAGTGATTTATAGATGACCTGGAGCCAGTGGGTTTGGCGACGAATATGTAGTGAGGGCCAGCCAACGAGAGCGTACAGGTCACAATGGTGGGTAGTATATGGGGCTTTGGTGACAAAACGGATGGCACTGTGATAGACTACATCCAATTTGCTGAGTAGAGTGTTGGAAGCTATTTTGTAAATGACATCGCCGAAGTCAAGGATCGGTAGGATAGTCAGTTTTACGAGGGCATGTTTAGCAGCATGAGTAAAGGAGGCTTTGTTGCGAAATAGGAAACCAATTCTATATTTAACTTTGGATTGGAGATGCTTATTGTGAGTCTGGAAGGAGAGTTTACTGTCTAACCAGACACCTAGGTATTTGTAGTTGTCCACATATTCTAAGTCAGACCCGCCGAGAGTAGTGATTCTAGTTGGGCAGGCGGGTGCAAGCAGCGTTCGATTGAAGAGCATGCATTTAGTTTTACTAGCATTTAAGAGCAGTTGGAGGCCACGGAAGGAGTGTTGTATGGCATTGAAGCTTGTTTGGAGGTTTGTTATCACAGTGTCCTATGAAGGGCCAGATGTATACAAAATGGTGTCGTCTGCGTAGAGGTGGATCTGAGAGTCACCAGCAGCAAGAGCGACATCATTGATATACACAGAGAATAGAGTCGGCCCGAGAATTGAACCCTGTGGCACCCCCATAGAGACTGCCAGAGGTCCAGACAACAGGCCCTCCGATTTGACACATTGAACTCTATCTGAGAAGTAGTTGGTGAACCAGGCGAGGCAGTCATTTGAGAAACCAAGGCTATTTAGTCTGCCAATAAGAATGCGGTGATTGACAGAGTCAAAAGCCTTGGCCAGGTTAATGAAGACGGCTGCACAGTACTGTCTTTTATCGATCGCGGTTATTATATCGTTTAGGACCTTGAGCGTGGCTGAGGTACACCCATGACCAGTTCGGAAACCAGATTGCATAGCGGAGAAGGTACGGTGGGATTCGAAATGGTCGGTGATCTGGTTGTTAACTGGAGTACTCCTGAGTGGCGCAGTGGTCTAACTGTGCCACTAGAGAACCTGGTTCGAATCCAGGCTCTGTCGCCGCCGGCCGCGACCGGGAGACTCATGGGCGGCGCACAATTGGCTCAGCGTCGTCCAGGGTAGGGTAGGGGAGGGAATGGCCGGCAGGGATGTAGCTCAGTTGATAGAGCATGGCGTTTGCAACGCCAGGGTTGTGGGTTCGATTCCCACGGGGGGCCAGTATAAAAAATATATGTATTCACTAACTGTAAGTCGCTCTGGATAAGAGCGTCTGCTAAATGACTAAAATGTAATGTAAATGTTAACTTGGCTTTCAAATACTTTTGAAAGGCAGGGCAGGATGGATATAGGTCTGTAACAGTTTGGATAATAACAACTAACAACAACTAATAACAACAAGATAACTAATGTAGAGCATACTGTGTCCATAATAAGTAAATAGTTTATAGGTTGAGAGCTTTTGTGAAGGAGCACAGTTAGAAAGATATGGCATATAGAAGCAAACCGGATGGACATCATGAAAATGATCGGAGAGGTTGAGGGTAGAGGAAGTTCAGGAGTAAAAACAAAGAAAATATAATTATTGTAAAATTGACTATGTCCATTACATGTATATAGTATGTATAAGCTGGAAGTAGAGGCCTAAGCATTGTTGTTCACTAGTTTACTCCAATTAGGGAAGGGGTGGAAAGTAATAAAGGGAAATATTACATTTTAGTCAACGCTCTTATCCAGAGCAATTAGGGTTAAGTGCCTTGCTCAAGGGCACATCAACAGATTTTTCACCTAGTCGGCTCGGGGATTAGAACCAGCGACCTTTCGTTTACTGGCACAACACTCTTAACCACTAAGCTACCTGCCGCCCCTACAGGTGGAGGAAATACAGGTACAGGAAATATATTATAAAAATGGATATGTATATATACAGTGGCTTGCGAAAGTATTCACCCCCTTGGCATTTTTCCAATTTTGTTGCCTTACAACCTGGAATTGAAATGGATTTTTTTAGGGTTTGTATCATTTGATTTACACAACATGCCTACCACTTCGAAGATGCAAAATATTTTTTATTGTGAAACAAACAAGAAATAACACAAAAAACGGAAAACTTGAGCGTGCATAACTATTCACCCCCCCAAAGTCAATACTTTGTAGAGCCACCTTTTGCAGCAATTACAGCTGCAAGTCTCTTGGGGTATGTCTCTATAAGCTTGGCACATCTATTCACTGGGATTTTTGCCCATTCTTCAAGGCAAAACTGCTCCAGCTCCTTCAAGTTGGATGGGTTCCGCTGGTGTACAGCAATCTTTAAGTCATGCCACAGATTCTCAATTGGATTGAGGTCTGGGTTTTGACTAGGCCATTCCAAGACATTTAAATGTTTCCCATTAAACCACTTGAGTGTTGCTGTAGCAGTATGCTTAGGGTGATTGTCCTGCTGGAATGTGAACCTCCGTCCCAGTCTCAAATCTCTGGAAGACTTAAACAGCTTTCCCTCAAGAATTTCCCTGTATTTAGCGCCATCCATCATTCCTTCAATTCTGACCAGTTTCCCAGTCCCTGCCGATGAAAAACATCCCCACAGCATGATGCTGCCACCACCATGCTTCACTGTGGGGATGGTGTTCTCGGGGTGATGAGAGGTGTTGGGTTTGCGCCAGACATAGCGTTTTCCTTGATGGCCAAAAAGCTCAATTTTAGTCTCATCTGACCAGAGTACCTTCTTCTATATGTTTGGGGAGTCTCCCACATGCCTTTTGGCGAACACCAAATGTTTGCTTATTTTTTTCTTTAAGCAATGGCTTTTTTATGGCCACTCTTCCGTAAATCCCAGCTCTGTGGAGTGTATGGCTTAAAGTGGTCCTATGGACAGATACTCCAATCTCCGCTGTGGAGCTTTGCAGCTCCTTCAGGGTTATCTTTGGTCTCTTTGTTGCATCTCTGATTAATGCCTTCCTTCACTGGTCCATGAGTTTTGGTGGGTGGCCCTCTCTTGGCAGGTTTGTTGTGGTGCCATATTCTTTCTGTGGGATGTTCAAAGTTTCTGCTATTTTTTTATAACCCAACACTGATCTGTACTTCTCCACAACTTTGTCCCTGACCTGTTTGGAGAGCTCCTTGGTCTTCATGGTGCCGCTTGCTTGGTGGTGCCCCTTGCTTAGTGGTGTTGCAGACTCTGGGGCCTTTCAGACCAGGTGTATATATACTGAGATCATGTGACAGATCATGTGACACTTAGACTGCACACAGGTGGACTTTATTTAACTAATTATGTGACTTCTGAAGGTAACTGGTTGCACCAGATCTTATTTAGAGGCTTCATAGCAAAGGGGGTGAATACATATGCACGCACCACTTTTCTGTTACGTTTTTTTTTAGAATTTTTTGAAACAAGTAATTTTTTTCATTTCACTTCACCAATTTGGACTATTTTGTGTATGTCCATTATATGAAATCCAAATAAAAATCCATTTAAATTAAAGGTTGTAATGCAACAAAATAGAGAAAACGCCAAGGGGGATGAATAATTTTGCAAGGCACTGTATGGAAGTATATGTATTTATATGTATGTATGTATATATATATATTTGCGAGAAAAAACAAACATTTGGGGGATTGGAAGTGATGCAGACAATTACATTGATGGAAGTTACAATCTATCTGCAATATTAAAGCGGATCTACCCCCTAATAAAAAAAAAAAGATGAAAAAAAAGAAGTCTCTTCCTAGAGCTGGCTGCCCGGCCAAACTGAGCAATCAGGGGAGAAGGGCCTTGATCAGGGAGGTGACCAAGAGCCCCGATGGTCACTCTGACAGAACTACACAGTTCCTCTGTGGAGACGAGAGAAGGACAACCATCTCTGCAGCACTCCACCAATCAGGGCTTTATGGTGGAGTGGCCAGACGGAAGCCACTCCTCAGTAAAAGGCACATGACAGCCCACTTGGAGTTTGCCAAAAGGCACCTAAAGGACTCTCAGATCATGAGAAACAAGATTTTCTGATCTGATGAAACCAAGATTGAACTCTTTGGCCTGAATGCCAAGCGTCACGTCTGGAGGAAACCTGGCACCATCCCTATGGTGAAGCATGGTGGTGGCAGCATCATGCTGTGGGGATGTTTTTCAGCGGCAGGGACTGGGAGACTAGTCAGGATCGAGGGAAAGATGAACGGAGCAAAGTACAGAGAGATCCTTGATGAAAACCTGCTCCAGAGCACTCAGGACCTCAGACTGGGGCAAAGATTCACCTTCCAACAGGACAACGACCCTAAGCACACAGCCAAGACAAATTAATATGCCATTTAACAGACGCTTTTATCCAAAGCGACTTACAGTCTTGTGCGCATAAATTTTTTACGTATGGGTGGTCCCGGGGATCGAACCCACTACCCTGGCGTTACAAGCGCCATCCTCTACCAATTGAGCTACAGAGGACCACCCATACGTAAACAGAAGACAACGCAGGAGTAGCTTCGAGACAAGTCTCTGAATGTCCTTGATTGGCCCAGCCAGAGCCTGGACTTGAACCCGATCTAATATCTCTGAAGAGACCTGAAAATAGCTGTGCAGTGACGCTCCCCATCCAACCTGACAGAGCTTGAGAGGATCTGCAGAGAAGAATGTGAGAAACTCCCCAAATACAGGTATGCAAGGCTTGTAGCGTCATACCCAAGAAGACTCGAGGCTGTAATCGATGCCAAACATGCTTCAACAAAGTACTGAGTAAAGGGTCTGAATACTTATGTAAATGTCTTATTTAAGTTTTATTTTATTTTATATACATTTTCAACCATTTCTAAAAAACTACTTTTGCTTCGTCATTATGAGGTATTGTGTGTAGATTGATGAGGGATTATTATTTTTTTTTTCAATTTTAGAACAAGGCTGTAACATAACAAAATGTGGAATAAGTGAAGGGTTCGCAATACTTTCAGAATTTACTATTCTATTCAGCGCTTTACTTTACTTGATAAATAAAAGTCTGGGCTGTCTGTCAGTATCAACATGCCACTCAGGAGATGTTATGACCCCCGAATCCAGCTGAATCTCTTCCTCACAATCCTCTCTGCTTTCAAAACATCCTTTCATTATTAAGAACCATTCCACCCACTTTATGTTGACACATCTGAGGTAAATAGATTCCCACTACATTGTTTTTAAAGAAGAAAGCCAGTCATTTTCCTATCAAACCTTTCTCTCCCCACCTTGATTCCTCTACCTTCATCATTCAAACACAGCAGTGAATATTTTGTGTTTTGTGTGGACCCCAGGAAGAGTAGCTTCTGCTTCTTCAGCAGCTAATGGAGATCTGAATAAAATATGGATTCCTCTGACTCTTTTGATTCTGAGTCCATCCCTTTGTCACCCTTTCTTTTTATTTTCCCTCTTTTTTGTCCACGCAAGCTTTTAAAATATTATCGGTGGAATTAATGGTGCCAGGTCACGTCTCAGTGCGACCCCATTGAGCTGATGTGGTATGACCCATTCTACTTATCTGGGCCTCCAAACATAATTCTTGGCTTCATCCTGTTTGTTTATTATAAACCCATCCTCTCAACGGGCGCTGTGAATCTCCTTGATGGCCAAATGTAGAAAAAAACTTGGCACAGAGTCAAGTCAGCTACGGAGCTAGTCAAAGCTGCAGTCACAGCTAAGCTACAGCTCTATGTGGAATAGGGGGTTAAAGCTTGAGGGGCGCCCAATGCATGAGTCAGGTCATCCCATGGGCCAAAGAGCCCAAGCACACACACATTCAGTACACACACATCCAGTACACACGCACGCACGTACACGACTGCCTTCATTTTATTCGCTATATGGTTTTAAAATGAGTCCATTACCTTCAATCAATATGATATTTCAACGCTATGGGCTCTTGATTGACAGGTCCACCTTCACTAAGGTCCGCCAGCCGACACTTCTGATCTAAGAAATCAACAGGGTTCAAACCACTCAGTAACTCCAATTCAACATGGAGCCTTCCTCCCTCTGTTCAGAGCGTCACAGTACATTACACTGAGTGGCTCCACAAAGACATGTGATCAACTCGACCACTCCGCATTAAGACTGACAAGAGCAGGAAGTCAAAGACAGCGGAAGAGGAATTTAAATATGAAGACGGACAGCTAAAATATAGATGGTGTACTTATAATTAGCTTTCTATTTTAACCCATCTTGGCTTGAAGGTTGTGCCTATTTACTCATGGTGCTTCATTTGCCATTGGGCTAACAGTGTCACTCATTATCATCATGCTTGTGACGTCTGACAGTTGAGAAAAAAAAAAAAAAGACTTTCAGTATATTGATTATATTATGGTTGATAATTGTCAACTACTTGAAGTGCTGTCTAGTTTTGTATCTAAAAACAACAAAGGCTACACACATACTAGTACAGCTGAAGTCGGACGTTTACATACACCTTAGCCAAATACATTTAAACTCCGTTTTTCACAATTCCTGACATTTAATCCTAGTAAAAATTCCCTCAGTTAGGATCACCACTTTATTTTAAGAATGTGAAATGTCAGAATAATAGTAGAGAGAATGATTTCTTTCAGCTTTTATTTCTTTCATCACATTCCCAGTGGGTCAGAAGATTACATACACTCAATTAGTATTTGGTAGCATTGTCTTTAAATTATTTTACTTGGGTCAAACAGCTCGGGTAGCCTTCCACAAGCTTCCCACAATAAGTTGGATGAATTTTGGCCCATTCCTCCTGACAGAGCTGGTGTAACTGAGTCAGGTTTGTAGGCCTCCTTGCTCGCACACGCTTTTTCAGTTCTGCCCACAAATGTTCTATAGGATTGAGGTCAGGGCTTTGTGATGGCCACTCCAATACCTTGACTTTGTTGTCCTTAAGCCATTTTAACAACTTTGGAAGTATGCTTGGGGTCATTGTCCATTTGGAAGACCCATTTGCGACAAAGCTTTAACTTCCTGACTGATGTCTTGAGATGTTGCTTCAATATATCCACATAATTTTCATTCCTCATGATGCCATCTATTTTGTGAAGTGCACCAGTCCCTCCTGCAGCAAAGCACACCCACAGCATGATGCTGCCACCCCCGTGCTTCACGGCTGGGATGGTGTTCTTCGGCTTGCAAGCCTTCCCCTTTTTCCTCCAAACATAACTATGGTCATTATGGCCAAACAGTTCTATTTTTGTTTCATCAGACCAGGGGACATTTCTCCAAAAAGTACGATCTTTGTCCCCATGTGCAGTTGCAAACCGTAGTCTGGCTTTTTTATGGCGGTTTTGGAGCAGTGGCTTCTTCCTTGCTGAGCGGCCTTTCAGGTTATGTCGATATAGGACTCCTTTTACGGTGGATATAGATACTTTTGTACCCGTTTCCTCCAGCATCTTCACAAGGTCCTTTGCTGTTGTTCTGGGATTGATTTGCACTTTTCACACCAAAGTACGTTCATCTCTAGGAGACAGAACACGTCTCCTTCCTGAGCGGTATGACGGCTGCGTGGTCCCATGGTGTTTATACTTGCGTACTTGTCACGTTCGTTCAATGACGGGACAGACCAAGGCGCAGCGTGATATACGTACATGTTTATTCAACTAAATAAAACACACAACAAAACAATAAACGAAACGAAATGAAACGTGAAGTCCTAAGGTAGATACAACAAACCTTAACCGGAACAAGATCCCACAATTCAATAGTGCCAATAGGCTGCCTAAGTATTTATCCCCAATTAGAGACAACGAGCGACAGTTGCCTCTGATTGGGAACCACACCGGCCAACATAGAACTAAACATACTAGATCCCACATAGAAAATACTACATTACAAAGAATATACACACGCTGACTCAACATATACGAGTCCCCTAAGTCAGGGCGTGACAGTACCCCCCCCCCCCCAAAGGTGCGGACTCCGACCGCACAACATAAACATAACAGGGTAGGGGCCGGTGGGCATTCCGCCACGGAGGCGGATCCGGCTCGGGGCGTGACGACCTCTCACTCTCCGCCTCCCTGTTGCGCCCCTGGTCTGGTCTGGACCTCGGCGCGCTGCTTCCCCTCTCCTTCCTCCCACGATACGCCAGGCCCTGTCTGGATCCTGGTGTGGGAGACCCCGAACCTGGAGAGGGGCAGACGTCATGGTCTGGACTGGAGCCGCTGACCGGAGCTGGACTGGGCACCGGTGGAGCGGACTGCTCTGGCTCCGGAGTGGAGCCGCTGACCGGAGCAGGATCAGGCACCGGTGGAGCGGACTGCTCTGGCTCCGGAGTAGAGCCGCTGACCGGAGCTGGACTAGACCCCGGTGGAGCGGACTGCTCTGGCTACGTAGTGGAGCCGCTGACCGGAGCTGGATCAGGCACCGGTGGAGCGGACTACTCTGGCTCCGGAGTGGAGCAGCTGACCGGAGCTGGATCAGGCACCGGTGGAGCGGACTGCTCTGGCTCCGGAGTGGAGCAGCTGACCGGAGCTGGATCAGGCACCGGTGGAGCGGACTGCTCTGGCTCCAGAGTGGAACAGCTGACCGGAACTGGATCAGGCACCGGTGGAACGGGCACGGGCCGTGCCGGACTGGACAAACGCACCACTGGTCTGGTGCGAGGAGCAGGCACGGGCCGGACCTGACTAGGAACACGCACCACTGGCATGGTGCGAGGGGCAGGAACGGGCAGGACTGGTGATGCGCACCACTGGCATGGTGCGAGGAGCAGGAACAGGCCGGGCCGGACTGGCGACGCGCACGACTGGCTTGGTGCGAGGAGCAGGAACAGGCCGGGCCGGACTGGACAAACGCACCACTGGCTTGGTGCGAGGAGCAGGAACAGGCCGGGCCAGGCTGGCGACGCGCACCATTGGCTTGGTGCGAGGAGCAGGAAGTGGCCGGGCCGGACTGGAGACGCGCTCCACTGGCTTGGTGCGAGGAGCAGGAACAGGCCGGGCCGGGCTGGCGACGCAAACCACTGGCTTGGTGCGAGGAGCAGGAACAGGCCGGGCCGGGCTGGCGACGCGCACCACTGGCTTGGTGCGAGGAGCAGAAACGGGCCGGACCGGACTGTGAAGGCGGAGGTCTGGAGCGGAGAGCTGGCACAACCCATCCTGGCTGGCTGCCCACTTTCGCACTACACGTGCGGGGCGCTGGCACAGGACGCACTGGGCTGTGCACGCGCACTGGCGATACCGTTCGTAGAACTGGCGCAGGATATGCGGGACCGAGGAGGCGTACTGGAGACCAGGAGCGTTGAGCCGGCACACCCCGTCCTGGCTGGATGCCCATCTTCGCACGGCACGTGCGTGGTGCAAGCACAGGACGTACAGGACTGTGCCGGCGCACTGGCGACACAGTATGTAGCTCCACATAACACGGAGCCTGCCCAGTCATACGCTTCCTCGCGTGAGTACGGCACAGTCCTGTACGTCCAACATTTTCTTGGGGCTGCTTCTCGGGCTTCCTCCTCGACCGGCCTCCTCCGTGTTGCCGTTGCTCCTCTCCTGCCTGTGCATCTACCTTAGCCCATGGTCCTCTCCCCGCAAATATCTCTTCCCATGACCACAAATCGGCCACCTGTGACATGGCCATTCGCTCCGCCTGGGCACGCTGCTTGGTCCTCGTTTGGTGGGATCTTCTGTCACGTTCGTTCAATGACGGGACAGACCAAGGCGCAGTGTGATATACGTACATGTTTATTCAACTAAATAAACACACAACAAAACAATAAACGAAATGAAACGTGAAGTCCTAAGGTAGATACAACAAACCTTAACCGGAACAAGATCCCACAACTCAATAGTGCCAATAGGCTGCCTAAGTATGGTCCCCAATCAGAGACAACGAGCGACAGCTGCCTCTGATTGGGAACCACACCGGCCAACATAGAACTAAACATACTAGATCCCACATAGAAAATACTACATAACAAAGTATATACACACGCTGACTCAACATATATGAGTCCCCTGAGTCAGGGCGTGACAGTACTATTGTTTGTACAGATGAACGTGGTAACTTCAGGTGTTAGGAAATTGCTCCCAAGGATGGACCAGACTTGTGGAGGTCTACAATGTTTTTCTGAGGTCTTGGCTGATTTCTTTTGATTTTCCCATGATGTCAAGCAAAGAGGCACTGAGTTTGAAGGTAGGCCTTGAAAAACATCCACAGGTACACCTTCAATTGACTCAAATTATGTCAATTAGCCTATCAGAAGCTTTTAAAGCCATGACATCATTTTCTGGAATTTTCCAAGCTGTTTAAAGGCACAGTCAATGTAGTGTATGTAAACTTCTGACCCACTGGAATTGTGATACAATGAATTATAAGTGAAATAATCTGTCTGTAAACAATTGTTGGAAAAATGACTGGTGTCATGCACAAAGTAGATGTCCTAACCGACTTGCCAAAACTATAGTTTGTTAACAAGATATTTGTGGAGTGGTTGAAAAACAAGTTTTAATGACTCCAACCTAAGTGTACGTAAACTTCCGACTTCAATTGTAAGTATGATCTAAAACACCCACCTTAACAATACAAACAGCTCTAGTACATACAGTATGTTGTGCCTGATACAGTTTTAGTCTAGATATAAAACCATGGCCTATACCGTCTCTGTCTGATGAAAACCTAATCTCCAAAACAGAACATTTTAAAGGTGCAATATGCAGAAATCACTCCGCCATTTCCTGGTTGATAAAATTCTTATAGTTTGCCTAATTTCAGTTTGTGACAAGCAGTCATTGTAGATAATCATTGTACCATCTAAACCTCTGTGAAATATATTTTCCATAACCCAAAATATAATATTTTCAGCAGTTTGAAGCTGGCGTACAAAACCGAAAGTAAAAGATGCAAAAACAAAACTTAAGAACAGGAAGCATAGAAATAGTGCACATAGAACAGATCTACTGCTTCTTAGACTTGCTTTCAATGAGAACGACAGATCTATAACAAAAATGTATATGTGAATTTGGTGACGTACACCAAAAAGTTACATATTGAATATTTAACGAACATACATTTATGAAAATTTAGAAGCTATTTTGAATAAATGTTTGGGGTCCTAGAGTCATGAAATGTTCAGAGTACATTGAGAGGAGTTACTGTTTTCAATAAATGTAAAAAAAATATTAAAACGGCAAAAATGTAGTTACAAGGTTTTTATCAGACAGCGACGATACAGTACTTCTAAGCAGCTGCAGACAGTACCTGCAAAACAGATAATACTGCCATTCCCCTTCCAATCCCATTATAGTTGGAGGGTTCTTTAGATGATATGTGAACAAACACTGGATGGAGACTGATTACTCTTTTGTAGATTTAATGATGAACTGACCACAGTTACAGCCATGCATTAACTCCACTCCTTCCTGCTCTTCCTAAAACAATGAACAATATCTGACCAGTCTGAATACAGTAGATAAGTTACTAGGTAGATAATTAATTAATATTACAATTCACAACAACTGATCCACATTTTAGTACTATATAACAATGACTTTCTCATAAAATAGTCCCACACCATTTATCCTCTTTTTGTATTTAGCTTGGTCTTGAATCAAATCTGATCTAAAGTCAACGTTTTCAGTCTGACTCTCCTAACACACACACAACAACCCTCTACTCTACTCTGCTCTGTGACACTTGATGCTATCACCACATAGGAGGCTGATGCTCACAAAGGCCTTTCAATAGAAGTCACCTTTGCCTTAATTCTCTGTGCTTACGGAGCTAAAAGCTTACATGTCAACGTCACACGCTGGCAAGATTGGACCCTCGACAAGGAGGAGAGAAAAAGGTTCACTCATTTCTCTCCTCCTTATCGAGGGTCCAAATCCAAAGCAGAGGAATCTGATTATATTGGAAAGAAGGAGATGAGGGAATGAGTGAGTGAAGCATTGATATAAATTAACAGAAATAAACAGCAGAGTGACAGAGAATTAGGAAAAGAAGAGCATTCTGAGAAAATAACTGAATAAAGCAAGAGAGGTAGAGCGAAATAGTGTGAGATCGTGAGCATTGAGCTAGACAGAGGGGAACAGCTAGTGATAACAAGAGGAAAAATGTGGTTTGTGTGACCCTATTTCTCTCAGGTTATTTACGCTGTATTGGAGGTGTCTAAAATTTCATACGTCATCACAATCACTATACCTCTCTGTCTGCGTAATTACAAAAGGTTGCTGCTATTCTCACATGGTTGGCCAAGCTGCTTCCATTTGTTTGTCTGCTTATGTAGGAATAGATAGTGTTATTAGAGTGCACTCTGTTCCTGCTTCGCCCATCTGCAACAACAGCTGGTGAGGCTCATGGACAAAAGGAGAAAAGGAAATTTAGAAAAGAAAATGAAGATTGATGTTAGAGAAAAGCCCAGAGGCATTTGTTCCTGTGATTTTCTCACAAGGCCACCTTCCTTTTTTGAGAAAAAAAACTGGGAGAATAAATGTAGCTATTCTAAAACACTGTGACAATATTAAAGCTTTTATAACCCATTTACCACAGTGTATTAAAGATGCACTATGCAGAAATCTCTCTGCCATTTCCTGGTTGCTCAGATTCTACTAGTTCGCCTAATTTCAGTTTATGTGACAAAACAAGGAAGTATAGTGTAGAGAAACATTGTACCATCTAAACTGCTGTGAAATATATTTTCCATAATCCAAAATATTTTATTTTCAGCTTTTTGAAGCTGGTGTACAAAACCGAAAGTAAAAGACGCAAAAACAGAATTTAAGCATGGGAAGCATAGAAATAGTGCCCAAAGAACAGATCTACTTGCTTTCAATGATAATGACTGATCTATAACTCACATTTCTATGTTAATTTGGTTACATATTGCAGCTTTAAATTAACAATTAAGCTCAGTAATATAAACACTTTCTATGTTTTCTTTATCATTTACTCCCTATTGCTAGCATGTGTACTGTAATATTTGCATTGTGTTTGTTTGTTTCATCAGTATTGTTAGTGTCTTTGTTATTCAATACATACATTCAAATGTTCCCATGAGAACACTGCAAACCTTCCTGAGAATGTAAACATTCTTCAATGGAGAGAGAAGCAGAAGATGTCTGTGATTCAGAGTGTGTTCTGTGATTCACATCAGGACAAACCAAGCATGAGAAGGCTGCTTCTTTCTCCCACACCCCTACTCTCAGTCCTACTGCTAGCTAGCATGCTAATCCACACCTGGTCAAGTAGTTAATCTCTAATGAGATCAATAGCATCGTTAGAGATTACCAACATAATTAACCATTTAAGAACCTGTCCCTCACTCCCTGCTCATGGAGTCCTCTCTGAGAGAATGTTTCTCAACAAATTCACTCAGGATTCTGTCAATGTGAGAGTCAAATCAAATCAAATTGTATTGGTTACATACACATATTAAGCAGATGTTATTGCGGGTGTAGCGAAACGTTTGTGTTCCTAGCTCCAACAGTGCAGTAGTATCTAACAATTCACAACAATACACACAAATCTAAAAGTAAAAGAATGGAATGAAGAAATATATAAATATTAGGACGAGCAATGTCTGAGTGGCATTGACTAAAATACAGTATATACAGTGCCTTCGGAAAGTATTCAGACCCCTTGACTTTTTCCACATTTTGTTACATTACAGCCTTATTCTAAAATTGATTAAATATTTTTTTCCCCTTCATCAATCTACACACAATACCCCATAATGACAAAGCAATAACAGGTTTTTAGAAATTTTAGCAAATGTATTAAAAATAAAAAAATGAAATATCACATTTTCATAAGTATTCAGACCCTTTACTCAGTACACTATTGAAGCACCTTTGGCAGCGATTACAGCATCGAGTGTTCTTGGGTATGACGCTACAAGCTTGCCACACCTGTATTTGGGGAGTTTCTCCCATTCTTCTTTGCAGATCCTCTCAAGCTCTGTCAGGTTGGATGGGGAGCGTTGCTGCACAGCTATCTTTAGGTCTCTCCAGAGATGTTAGATCGGGTTTAAGTCCGGGCTCTGGCTGGGCCACTCAAGGACATTCAGAGACTTGTCCCGAAGCCACTCCTGCGTTGCTTTGACTGTGTGCTTAGGGTCATTGTCCTGTTGGTAGGTGAACCTTCACCCCAGTCTGAGGTCCTGAGTGATCTGGAGCAGGTTTTCATCAGGGATCTCTCTGTACATTGCTCCGTTCATCTTTGCCTCGATCCTAACTAGTCTCCCTGCCGCTGAAAAACATTCCCACAGCATGATTCTGCCACCACCATGCTTCACCGTTGGGATGGTGCCAGGTTTCCTCCAGACGTGACGCTTGGCATTCAAGCCAAAGAGTTCAATCTTGTTTCTCATGGTCTGAGAGTCTCTAGGTGCATTTTGGCAAACTCCAAGCGGGCTGTCATGAGCCTTTTACTGAGGATTGGCTTCCGTCTGGCCACTCTACCATGAAGGCCTGATTGGTGGAGTGCTGCAGAGATGGTTGTTCTTCTGCAAGGTTCTCCCATTTCCACAGAGGAACTCTAGAGCTCTGTGAGAGTGACCATAGGGTTCTTGGTCACCTCTCTGACCAAGGCCCTTCTCCCCCAATTGCTCAGTTTGGCCGGGTGGCCAGCTCTAGGAAGAGTCTTGGTGGTTTCAAACTCATCCACTATGTTCTTAGGGACCTTCAATGCTGCAGACATTTTTTGGTACCTTTTCCCAGATCTGTGCCTCGACACAATCCTGTCTTGGAGCTCTACGGACAATTCCTTCGACCTCATGGCTTGGTTCTTGCTCTGACATGCACTGTCAACTGTGAGACCTTATATAGTCAGGTGTGTGCCTTTCCAAATCATGTCCAATCAATTGAATTTACCACAGGTGTACTCAAATCAAGTTGTATAAACATCTCAAGGATGATCAATGGAAACAGGATGCACCTGAGCTCAATTTCGAGTCTCATAGCAAAGGGTCTGAATACTTATGTAAATAAGGTATTTCTATTTTTTATTTTGAATACACTTGCAAACATTTCTAAAACCTGATTTAGCTTTCTCATTATGGGGTATTGTGTGTAGATTGCTGATGATTTGTAATTATTTAATCCATTTTAGAATAAGGCTGTAACGTAACAAAATGTGGAAAAAGTCCAGGCTTCTGAATACTTTCCGAATCACTGTACATATGAAATTAGTAAAACAGTATGTAAACATTATTAAAGTGATTAGTGTTCCATTTAAAGTGACCAGTGATTCCATGTCTATGTACATAGGGCAGCAGCCTCTAAGGTTCAGGGTTGAGTAACCGGGTGGTAGCCGGCTAGTGATGGCTATTTAACAGTCTGATGGCTTTGAGATAGAAGCTGTTTTTCAGGCTCTCGGTCCCAGCTTTGATGCACCTGTACTGACCTCACCTTCTGGATGATAGCGGGGTGAACAGGCCGTGCCTCGGGTGGTTGATGCCCTTGATGATATTTTTGGCCTTCCTGTGACATCGGGTGCTGTAGGTGTCCTGGAGGGCAGGCATTGTGCCCCCTGTGATGCGTTGGGCAGACTGCACCACCCTCTGGAGAGCCCTACGGCAGTTGCCGTACCAGGCGGTGATGCAGCCCGACAGGATGCGCTCAATTGTACATCTGTAAAAGTTTGGGAGGGTTTTAGGGGCCAAGCCAAATTTATTCCGTGTGGATGGACCATTTCAGATTGTCAGTGATGTGTGCGCCGAGGAAGTTGAAGCTTTTCACCTTCTCCACTGCGGTCCCGTCGATGTGAATAGGGGCGTGCTCTCTCTGTTGTCTCCTGAAGTCCACGATCAGCTCCTTTGTTTTGTTGACATTGAGGGAGAGGTTATTGACCTGGCACCACTCTGCCAGGGCCCTCACCTCCTCCCCGTAGGCTGTCTCGTCATTGTTGGTAATCAGGCCTACTATTGTTGTGTTGTCTGCAAACTTGATGATTGAGTTGGAGGCGTGCTTGGCCACGCAGTCATGGGTGAACAGGGAGTACAGGAGGGGGCTGAGCACGCACCCTTGTGGGGCCCCTGTGTTGAGGATCAGCATAGTGGAGGTGTTGCCCTCAGGCGGCCCGTCAGGAAGTCCAGGACCCAGTTGCACAGGGCGGGGTTCAGACCCAGGGCCCCTAGCTTAATGATGAGCTTGGAGGGTACTATGGTGTTGAAGGCTGAGCTATAGTCAATGAACAGCATTCTTACATAAGTATTCCTCTTGTCCAGATGGGATAGGGCAGTGTGCAGTGCAATGGCGATTGCATAATCTGTGGATCTATTGGGGTAGTATGCAAATTGAAGTGGGTCTAGGGTGTCAGGTAAGGTGGAGGTGATATGATCCTTAACTAGCCTCTCAAAGCACTTCATGATGACAGAAGTGAGTGCTACGGGGCGATAGTCATTTAGTTCAGTTACCTTTGCTTTCTCGGGTACAGGAACAATGGTGGATATCTTGAAGCAAGTGGGGACAGCAGACTGGGATAGGGAGAGATTGAATATGTCCGTGAACACTCCAGCCAGCTGGTCTGCGCATGCTCTGAGGACGCGGCTAGGGATACCGTCTGGGCCGGCAACCTTGCGAGGGTTAACACGCTTAAATGTCTTACTCACGTCGGTCACGGAGAACGAGAGCCCACTGTCCTTGGGAGCAGACCGCGTTGGTGGCACTGTGTTATCCTCAAAGTGGGCGAAGAAGGTGTTTAGCTTGTTCGGGAGCAAGACGTCGGAGTCCGCGACGTGGCTGGTTTTCCCTTTGTAATCCGTGATTGTCTGTAGACCCTGCCACATACATCACTTGTCTGAGCTGTTGAATTGTGATTCCACTTTTTCTATGTACTGATGTTTTGACTGTTTGATTGCCTTACGGAGGGAATAATTACACTGTTTGTATTCAACCATATTAATAGTCACAGTGGGAACAACATCACCTATACACTTCCTGATGAACTGAGTCACCATGTCCGTGTATCCGTCAGTGTTATTCTCAGAGGCAACCCGGAACATATCCCAGTCCGCGTGATCAAAACAATCTTGAAGCATGGATTCTGATTGGTCAGACCAGCGTTGAATAGACCTTAGCACGGGTACTTCCTGTTTGAGTTTCTGCCTATAGGAAGGGAGGAGTAGAATGGAGTCGTGATCTGATTTACCGAAGGGAGGGCGGGGGAGGGCCTTGTAGCCATCCCGAAAGGGAGAGTAACAATGGTCGAGAGTTTTTGTAGCGTGAGTACTGCAGGCAATGTGTTGATAGAAATGTGTTTTCCTCAAATTTGCTTTGTTAAAATCCCCAGCTGCAATAAATGCGTCCTCAGGATATGTGGTTTCTAGTTTGCACAATGTCCAGTGTAGTTCCTTGAAGGCCGTTGTGGTATCGGCTTGAGGGGGAATATTCACGGCTGTGACTATAACCGAAGAGAATTCTCTTGGGAAGTTGAACAAAAGGACTTGAGTTCCTGTACGTTATCACAACATGAGTAGTTAATTCTTTATTCCTGTCTGCGCGATGTACTGAGAACCCAGCTGGCTGTATGGACGGGGACAGTATATCCGGAGACAGCCATGATTCCGTGAAACAGAGTATGTTACAGTCCCTGATGAGTCTCCGGAAGGAGATCCTCACCCTGAGCTCGTCTACTTTACATTTACATTTTAGTCATTTAGCGGACGCTCTTATCCAGAGCGACTTACAGTTAGAGAATGCATACATTTTCATACTGGCCCCCCGTGGGAATCAAACCCACAACCCTGGCGTTGCAAGTGCCATGCTCTACCAACTGAGCTACACAGGACTTTATTGTCCAGGGACTGAACATTAGTGAGTAAAATACTCGGAAGCGGTGGATGGTGTGCACACCTCCTGAGTCGGACTAGAAGTCCACTCCGAATACCTCTTCTCCGCCGGCGGCATCTTGGAGCAGCCTCTGTGATAAGTTAAATTGCCCTGGTGGGTATGAACAAAGGATCCAATTCGGGAAAGTCGTATTTCTGGTCGTAATGCTGGTGAGTTACCGCCGCTCTGATATCCAAAAGTTATTTCCGGCTCTATGTAATAACACAAAAAACATTCTGGGCTAGTAAAGTAAGAAATAACACGCAAAAAAACTAAATACTGCAAAGTTGCTTAGCAGCTAGAAGCAGAGCTGCCATGTCTGTCGGTGCCATCTTACAGTGTGTCTTATCCACTACTGGAAACCACTGCTATCCAGTCCAGGGTGTCTGAATTGGAGTCACGTGGGAGGGCTGGCTTTCAAACAGACAGAAAAGAGTGAGGCAGCTAAATGACCAAAGCTACTAAATTACCAAAGCTGCTAAATGGCCAACGCTGCTACATGACAAAGCTGCTAAATGACCAAAACTGCTAAATGACAAAGCTGCTAAATGACCAAATCTGCTAAATGACCAAAGCTGCTAAATGACCAAAACTGCTAAATTACCAAAACTGCTAAATGACCAAAGCTGCTACAATAAATGACCAAAGCTGCACAGGCCACAGGTAACTTTTCAGGGGCCCCGGAGTCACGTGTGGGAGCAAGGTTGTGAGTAATAGAGTAGGAGAGGGGAGTTTATGAGAGCAAGGAGAAGTATGTAAAAGATGGGGGGAGTGTATGAGAGAGGAATAATGTGTGAAAGAGTGTATTCCATTGAGGGGGTTTGTGTGAGCCACACTGAAAAAAATAAAGGTTCTTAAATGGTTCTTCCTCAGTACTTCCTCAGGTTCCTTTGAGAACTTTTGCCTGATTAAATAACCTTTGAGTTAAGTGTGGGGTTCTTTTTGTGGCATCTACGGTTCTTCAGAATTCTAAAAGGTTTTTGAAATGTTTTTAAGCCTGCAGATGTGCCCCTTTCATAGCACACATCAAATTGGCCAGTGTTAACTAGTGTTGATTTTTCAGTGTAACATTTCTAGTGTTGACTCAAGAGTTAAATTAACACTGTAAAGACAACACTCAGTGGAGTAAAATAACCCCAGTGTTGGTGTTAATAACCAGAGTTGAACCAAAACCACAACCATCATTATCATATTTTCCAGCATGCTCTATTACAGGTTTATTTTTTGAATTGTTTGTTTCAATATCTATGTTTTTGCATGTACATTGATTGATTAATTAATCATGCTACTCAAATATAAATAACAT
The DNA here is from genome assembly GCF_964263955.1 of Coregonus lavaretus. NCBI lineage: Eukaryota > Metazoa > Chordata > Actinopteri > Salmoniformes > Salmonidae > Coregonus > Coregonus lavaretus. The sequence continues at coordinate 14,543,577 of NC_139989.1, forward strand.
ACATTTTTCTAAACCATTCCAATCTGTTACTTGGACTTATTGCACCCGTTACTGAAATGGTTGTTTCAGTTAAAATGCTTAAAGGATTGTCATATTTTAGTCTTCCCAGTGCTGGCAATCATTTTCTGAATGCAGTTTGCGGGTGAATACAAATTCCAAATGTTGGATATCCCCACTCTGGCTGCATTCTAATAGGAATTACACATCACTTTGCAAGCCAGCTTAATGTGACTTGTAAACTATGAGTTCCAGGCCTCTGTATTAGGATAAAACTAGGCCCTCAAAAGTAGGCCTTATTAAATATGTATTGTCTTAAAGGTCATGAACAGTCAAAATCATGTTTTTCATGAAATTGAATGATATTTGGATGAAACCACATCGAAGTATGATGACCAAAGTATGAAAAATGACTGTTGCTTCTACATTGATAAAGTATGATCATGAAGTTACTGGTCCCCTCCCCCATGTCAAACACTTGGATTCAGGAGGTGGGATTATATAACTCAAATTTTAATACACTAATGGTAACATTATATTTTCTTACCTTTTTAAATAAGTTCCGCCTTTTAACCAACATCGGAGAAGGCGTGTTTGCAGAGGGGAGTGGTTTATATGGCTAGATAGCTACTCTACTGGTGCCAACATTTTACTGTATGGTGTCAGCTAATATAATAACAAATGTACACTATTCATCTATGGCAAAGATACTTATGTTTCCCCTATCATGTGTGTCTGGTGTTAGCTAGTTACTGTCTACCTAGGTCTTCAGCCAGCATGGAACAAAAGGGGGGAAGAGTCGTTCAAAACTCTGAAGCAGTTGTCATGTCAACACATCTGTCAGTGCTGCTGTGAATTGCGTCACAAGAGACATGTCAAACAGGAGATGTATAAAAATGTTTTACATCATTGATGCAATGTTTGAATTGCTTTGTGTATCAACAAATTAGCTTGAGAGGATTTCATTACAATGTTGCTCACTGCATCCAAGTTCGATGACATAGGTATTTCAAAGAGCTGTCAGTCAAGGCAAACTCAGGAATATAAGCTCCCCGCTCACTCAGCCTGTCTTTTCAAACTTCCTGGTAGATAGATATGAGAGAACATTTTATTTCTCACCAATTTTGAGCATTTCTATCCCCCCAAAATATTACAGGTGATTTTCAGTCACTCAAAATGCTATTTTACATGGGAATCAGAATGACTGTTCTGGACTTTTAAAGAAATGTAATTTTAATGACAACATATTCACTTAGAATCTCACTTGGTGAAGGCCACAGGACTGAAAATGAGTGAATGCAACAACCATGTCTCTGTCACTAGCAAAGAGAGTCAAGGGTGGTTAGTAGCTCTAAAATTCACCTGAAAGGAACCAACTCTCTGATTGCGGTTGCATGAGGAGAGCCCTTGTGTGTATTATTTGGAAAACTTCAGTACACTATGCTCTCTCCTACCTACCTACCTACCTACCTACCTACCTACCTACCTACTTAACTATTTTATATTTACGCAATGGGACCACTATCAAAACTTCAGAGGAAGGCCTTGAAGCTAGCTTGTGGTTTCATTTCAAGAGTGAAGTGCTTTTATCTGACAATATGCAGTACATGTTGGGCCCTGAGATATTTTCAAAAAAGGTGAAGGCCTACTGTATGCAACGCAGGAGCTCTATCATCTGAGAAGGAATATCTATTGATGAAGAAGTCTCTAAAAAAATGTTATTGTGTAAACGCAGTTGGAAAAGAAAGAAGTGAAAAGTGAACAAGGAATTGAATGATATCAAATTCAGGTGGTAGTAGTTAGGAGCTTTGGTAAGTGATGGAGACAGAGAGAATAAAGACAGATGCTCAAATAAACGAACTATATTCAATTCATCACTCTATCCTTATTCCTGCATGTGAATAGTCAATGGCCTTCTTCTGGAAATACGTACACAGCAATAGTTGCTTTACTGCTTCATGCCTTGTAGATTATAAAACAGATTACCATAAGAAATGCACACACAGGATTAAAAATATCCAAGTAACGTGTGAGGCTGGATGGGTGAAATCTAACAGACAGTCTTGGAAGTGAAACGCAATTTAATGATGAACTCACCCTGAAATAACCTTCAGTCTGTCAATCACTTGGCCCACTGTACTGTATGGGAATTTGACTGCTAAAGCCCCAGCGCTAGCCCCATAATGAGATCTCTGAAAATGATTGAATTATCCTGATGGTATTCAGCAGGCTAGCACTTAGGGTGCTGACACCCCTCAATGATAAGCTATAGAGAGGAGACCAACCTACTGGGATGAATCTACAGGTACAATGTGACGAATGAGGATGGACTATTCACTCAGGATCTAGCGGGTCCTCCTGATAATGGGTGGAGCTAGATTGGACTGCTGGGCATGCATTTGTTCTGCATCCGTAGGGCTCTGGACAAAAGTAGGGCACTATATAGGGAATAGGGTGGACAGGACTTTCACATCATGGACAGGACAATGTTTACATCATTGTGCTCTGAATACCAAAACATGACAATGATCTATATATCCACAATACATTCACCCTCACTTAATGAAGCTGACTGAGTCCATGATAGCAACATAATCTTATATTCATGAGATCATATTCAAAGCTCAAAGAGCCCTCTGCATCCTCCGACAGTACTATATTTGCATTCTACTCAGTTATAGGGCAGCATAACTGAACAAGTAATTGGAAACTGGAATTGCTTTTCAAATTGTTTCAACTTTCATCGACTGACCTAATTAGCACCATGATTACATTTGTTGGCGAGATCACTATCTAAGTGTTGTGACTAATTCAGAGGACTATTTTAAACCCATGTCTCTAATTAGTGCTATTTGCATAATGGGTCTGCTTGATTACTTAATTATGTTGGTAATCTCTAACGATGCTATTGTCCTGTGTCTTTGACAGTACAGAAAAATAATCAGGATAGAGACAAATACACCATGCACTACTGTTTGTTTAACAGACAAAGCAATGCATTACATACAAATAATGGCTTCCACTACCTTTCCTCGTGCAGTGTTTAATCCATGGACATATTGGATAGGATTTTTCAATCTCAGAGTGGGAGGGATGCTGAATCAAAACAACAAAGGACATTAAATTGCATTAAAGGATAGGAATGTGGATCACACCAACACGCACACACACACACACGATTTAATGCAATTTTGATATCTTAGATCCTCCTACACGCTTAATAACTTCAGGTGCTGGTATTGATATCCAGGAGAGCGGCTTAGTGGACCACATTACCTGAGATCAAATGCTGATAATATTGTGTGTGTGTGTGTGTGTGTTTGACAGAGAGCACATAAGTCATTGGCGATGCGTGGAGGAGAATCCTTTGATGATGTTCTAAATGATTTCTGGAAGCAATATGCTAATGGTTTGTTATATATCTATTGCAATCAATGTGAACACTTGCATCAATTTCCCGTAAGACTAGTGGATCATAGCCATATTCATCAACTGAGTCAATGTGTTTGTGGAGCAAAAATGGCGTATTGCTTTAAATACTTATTTGAACAGGGGAAAATAACAGTTAAGGACCAATATGGCTCCTGGCATCTAATAGAACAATAACCACTAAGCACCTTGGTTTCATCTGATGTCAAAAACAGAGAGCAAATCAATAGGGAGAATGGAGTCTTGTTTACACACGTCACCTGATGGACTGTGACATACTGCAAGATGTCAACAAGCTATTGATATCCCAGAGAAAATTGCTGTGCTAAGCTAAGGGAAATTAAATGACAGGACAATTTTGGTCCACTTTAGAATGGTGATGTTTTGAACAGCCAGATGGTTGGGCTTTTTCATAGGTTTTAAAGGGAACCTGCTGTACAGACAGAATGAAATGAGTGAGGCAACTGCTATGCTTAAACCCTCACACACCCACACATGCACGCACACACCCACACACGCTCCCACGCACACACGCACTCACACATTATCATAGTCAGAGCTCTACCATTCACAGACCCCAGCTGGTTCTCATTACCACTGAGTGTGTACAGCACATCCGTGTCTGACTTCCCTAGCTGCCTCCATATCCTTACCCCCATGACACTTCTCCACTCTTCCCCCATGGACAAAGGGCTCTGGTCAAAAGTAATATATGGAATAGGGTGCCATTTGGAACACATCCTCATTCCCTGTTAGCCCTTTAAGAGCATTATAGAGGGTTCACATATTGAATCAACCGCATGGACAACTATTAATTCCAATCACTACAGCAGTCATAGCATACTACATCAGTCCAAACACTAGATTCAAGTGAGTCTACTTCCTGCACTCCTCTGAGGCTAATCATCATCAGGAAACACAGTTCAAAACAACATCCTGTGGAGTAAAATCAACGATCACTACCCTCATAAACTTTCACTGGCCTAGAGTGACCCATTGGGAGAGGGCCGAGAAGGTTTGCTTTCTGGACGTGCTTGAAGACAAACACATCTCCCTTCTCTCCTTCTTTCCCATTGAAGGAACCTCTGTTTTCCTGGTTGTAGACTCTGGAAATTGAGGTCATGATCCTCATAAGTGTGCAGAGATATCTTACTCAGGGAGCACCTCTATTTCAGAAATATTGCAAGTGCCGTATGTATCAAGTATTTCAGAATAGGAGTGCTGATCTTGGATCAGGTCTTCCCTGCCAATGTAACCTTTTTCATTATGATCTAAAAGACTAAACTGATCCTAAAAAAGCACTCCTACTCTGAGATGCTTTAAACATTTGCCCCCAGAAGGCAAAATGCAAATCACTTAGTGTTGGAGTATTTTAGCTCTTGATTGCATTGTGCATGGTGAATGCTACAGAATAGAGATATAGTGGGACATGGTGACAGAGGGTGAACGTCTATGGGCACAGCTGTGTGACCAAACTTGGAGACATGGTGTGATTCTGTGACACAGTGAGGTGTACAGAGATGACACGGTGTGACACCCCAACGGAGAACAGGCAGATTAACTAGAAAGGAAGAACCCTGACACTATAACACACTGTCTCTATCGCTCACACTCCCGTCACTCCCTCTCAAACCAATACAGACAAGCAGTGAGACACACTAGATGTAGTGGAAAGTCTGAAATGAAAGAGCGAGGAGATGTTATGTGTTACGACTCCCTCCAAAGCTGCCACCTCTCCTTGTTCGGGCAGGCTTCTGCGTTTGTCGTCACCGGCCTTCTAGCCACTGCCGCTCCTCATTTCATAATTCCATTGGTTTTGTCTTGTTCATTACACACACCTGGTTCATATCCCCTCATCAGTACCTGTATAAATGTTCCCTCTGCCCGCTTGTCTTTGTGTGTGATTGTTTATTGTGAGGATAGTGAAGCTCGGTGGAGCTCCTTTTATTTTGTATCGCCGGGTTATTTTCCCTGTGTGCCTTGTTGGTTCCAGTGCGCCTGTTTTGCGCACTGGACTGTTTTGACGCATTACTGCGTAACTCTGTTTTCCGGAATAAATCCTGTTATTCTGTGATTTACCTTCCTGCGCCTGACTCCTTCAAATCACCCATCACAGAATCACACACCTGCCATGGAGTCAGCAGGAGAGGACCACATACCTGGAGTCGTGGCACGGGTCCGGGAGCATTCGACGATGCTAGCCAGCTTGGGAGAAGCGATGGACCAGCTGGCCGACCGGATCCAGCCACCCACACCCCAGCACCCAGAGGGATCCATATCTCCCGACCACGGGATTTCGACGGGACAGCTGCTCTCTGCCAGGGATTCCTGCAACAACTGGAGTTGTACTGTTCAAACATTTGCCCGGCTCCATCGGAGCGGCAGAAGGTGTCCACCCTCGTCTCCTGCCTCTCGGGAAAGCCCTGGAGTGGGCCAACGCGGTCTGGAGTGAAGGAGGAACCGCATTGGACAACTACGGGGAGTTCGCTCGCCTCTTTCGGGCTGTCTTCGATCACCCGCCTGAAGGTAGAGAGGCAGGCGAGCGGCTGGTCCACCTGAGGCAGGGGATGAGGACCGCGCAGGACTTCGCCCTGGAGTTTTGGACTCTAGCGGCTGGGTCCGGGTGGAACGAGCGGGCCCTCATCGACCACTTCCGGTGCCATCTACGAGAGGACATCCGAAGGGAGCTAGCCTGCCGGGACACCATGTTGTCTTTCAATCAACTGGTGGACATGGCCATCCAGTTGGACAACCTGCTGGCTGCTAGAGGATGTCCTGGAAGAGGCCTGCCCCCCCCCCCCCCCACCAGTGTCACTCTAGTGGCACGAGAGGACATTCTCCTGCAAGCTGTCGTCTGCGTTCTTTTGGGTCTGGAGGCGGCAGGCAGGGCACTCTCGCGTCACCCATGTATCGAACACCCACACTCGTTCAGAGCCCTCTGCTGTGCACTGTACCCTACACATCCACTTTCCTGATTACACATTAGTTCCCTAGTGTAAGGCGCTGGTCGATTCAGGCGCAGCTGGAAACTTTATGGACAGATCATTTGCACATAGTCTAGGCATTACATTGGTTCCCCTATCTATTCCACTCCCCATCAGAGGACTTTACAGTCGACAACTAGGGTCCGGATTCGTTAGGGAAGTTACAGTACCAGTCACTATGGTTACGCACGAGACCCATAGAGAGCAAGTCACCTTTTTTTATTATTGAGTCTCCTGAGTTCCCTGTTGTGTTAGGTCTTCCCTGGTTAGCACAACACAACACCACCTTTTCATGGCCGCAGAGGGTTCTCACAGGGTGGTCGCGAGAGTGTCAGGGTAGGTGTCTAGGTGTTTCCATTGGTGCAACCACGGTGGAAAGTCCAGACACTACCTCCACCGTGCGCATTCCTCCGGAATACCTCGATTTGGCGCAAACGTTCTCCAAAATGCAGGCGACCAAATTACCACCTCATCGGACGGGGGATTGTGCGATAAACCTCCGGGGTAGACGCTGTGCCTCCCAGGAGTCATGTGTATCCCCTGTCGCAGGCTGAAACGGAGGCGATGGAGACATACGTCTCCGAGTCCCTGCGTCAGGGGTTCATACGTCCCTCCACTTCGCCCACCTCCTCAAGTTTCTTTTTTGTGAATAAGAAGGACGGAGGTCTGTGCCCTTGCATTGATTACCGAGCACTGAACAAGGGGACAATACGTTATATTTATCCTCTACCCCTCATGCCATCTGTGATCGAGTCAATGCATGGGGCGCGCTTCTTCACATAATTAGATTTCTGGAGTGCGTATAACCTGGTGCGTGTCCGAGAGGGGGACGAGTGGAAGACAGCATTCAGCACAACCACGGGGCATTACGAATACCTGGTGATGCCGTGCGGTTTGATGAATGCTCCATCCGTTTTCCAGTCCTTTTTGAACGAGGTGTTTCGGGACATGCTTGGTCGCGGTGTAGTAGTCTACATCGATGACATTCTGGTGTATTCCGCTATGCGCGCCAAGCATGTGTCCCTGGTTCGCAAAGTGCTGGCCCGACTGTTGGAACATGACCTTTATGCCAAGGCAGAAAAGTGCCTGTTTTTCCAACAGTCCGTCTCCTTCCTCGGATACCGCATTACCACCTTAGGTGTGGAGATGGAGGGAAATCGCATTTCAGCCGTGCGTAATTGGCCGACTCCAACCACGGTTAAGGAGGTGCAGTGCTTTATTGGCTTTGCCAACTACTATTGGAGGTTTATCTGGGGCTTTGGCAAGGTTGTAGCTCCCATCACATCTCTGTTGAAGGGTGGGCTGTCCCGGCTCCGCTGGTCTGCTGAGGCTAACAGGGCCTTCAGTAACCTGAGGGTTCTGTTCACCTCAGCCCTGGTACTTGCCCATCCCGATCCATCACTACCGTTCGTAGTGGAGGTGGAATGCGTCTGAGGTAGGGATAGGCATTGTCCTATCTCAACGCTCGAGCACGCCACCCAAGCTCCGCCCCTGTGCCTTCTTCTCCAAGAAGCTCAGCCCGGCGGAGCAGAACTACGACGTTGGTGATCAGGAGCTGTTGGCTGTTGTCCGAGCCCTGACTGTGTGGAGGCACTGGCACGCTGGGGTGAAACACCCTTTCCTCGTCTGGACGGACCACCGTAACCTGGAGTACATCCGGGCAGCGAGGAGGCTGAACCCTCACCAGGCCAGGTGGGCCCTATTCTTCACCCAGTTTAATTTTACTCTATCATACATCCCGGGTACGAAGAACGTGAAGGCAGACGCACTGTCACGGCTGTACGACACAGAGGAGAGGCCCATAGACAACACCCCCACACTCCCGGCCTCCTGTATTGTGGCGCCGGTAGTATGGGCGATGGACGCGGAAATAGAGCGGGTGTTACGCACAGAGCCATCTCCACCTCAGTGTCCAGCTGGGCTGCAGTACTTGCCGTCTCTTGTCCGTGACCGTCTGATCTATTGGGCACACACGTCCCCCTCCTCTGGTCACCCAGGTATCGGTCGTACAGTGCGCTGCCTGACCGGAAAGTACTGGTGGCCTACCTTGGCTAAGGACGTGAGGGTGTATGTCTCCTCCTGCTCGGTGTACACCCAGAGTAAGGCACCTAGGCACCTCCCAGCGGGTAAGTTACAGCCCTTACCAGTTCCACAACGGCCATGGTCCCACCTGTGTATTGACTTTCTCACTGATCTTCCCCTCTCTCAGGGTAACACCACCATCCTGGTCGTTGTTGACCGCTTTTCAAAAGCCTGCCGCCTCCTTCCTCTGCCCGGTCTCCCCGCGGCCCTACAGACTGCGGAGGCCCTGTTTACTCACGTCTTCTGGCACTACGGGGTGCCAGAGGACATAGTGTCTGACCGAGGTCCCCAGTTTACATCCAGGGTCTGGAAGGCGTTCATGTTGTGTCAAGTTGGCTGGATGTCCTTTGGGTGGTGGACCATTCTTGATATACATGGGAAACTTTTGAGCGTGAAAAACCCAGCAGCGTTGCAGCTCTTGACACACTCAAACCGGTGCACTTGGCACCTACTACCATACCCTGAACAGAACCAGTCAGAACAGCTGATTCCAACAGAACCAGTCAGAACAGCTGAGTCCAACAGAACTAGCCAACAGAACCAGTCAGAAAATATGAGTCCAACAGAACCAGTCAGAACAGCAGAGTCCAACAGAACCAGCCAACAGAACCAGTCAGAAAAGATGAGTCCAACAGAACTAGTCAGAACAGCTGAGTCCAACAGAACCAGTTGGAACAGCTGAGTCCAACAGAACCAGTCAGAACAGAACCATTAAGGACATAATCAGTTAGAACAGCTGAATCCAACAGAACCAGACAGAACAGGTGAATCCAACAGAACCAGCCAGAACAGATGAGTCCAGTAGCAGAGCCAGCATGGAGCTGACCTAGATGGGGACAATCCTCCTTAATCGGGTCCCAGAGGTCATCTGGGGAGCCAGGCAGGGCATTATCTGCTTCAGTGCTTCACTGCAGCATCTGTAGGCCTTCACCACCTGCTCTGGAGGGCCACAGACCGCTCATCTGCCTCCTTGTTGGTTTGTTTGTTGTTCTTTCCCAGACTCTCTAAATATCACACAGTCGCATAGCTATGTCAGATATGTGTTTGAGGAACATGGATCAAGTCCTTTTCTTTTACTCTGCCTAGAATCATTGTATTTAGGTGGAACCCTTTCTAAAATACTGATCTCTTTAAAGTAGCAAATGCTTTACTGAGTACTCTCTTTCAACAAAATATCAAAAGTACAATTTGGTTATGAAGACCCAGCTCTCAGCATCCAAAATTCAGCAGATTCCCCTAAACGTCACTTTAAATAAATGTGTCTAAAAGGGACATATTGGAATGAGTTCTATATGAACTCTCTCTCTCTCATATAACAACATCACAATAAAGAAATATTGAGATTCAACTATTTACGAAATCCTACAATAAAGCACAACTATTTTAGGTAAGAGATGAAGTTATTGGTGTATTCCAATGGCGAGGCCCAGAGGGATTGAGACAGGCTCAAAAGGGAAGGAGATAGAGGTAGAGAACAGCAGGAATAAATATCTCCAAATGGAATGAAGACAGCATATCTGAGATAGAGATGAATGTGAGTCTGTGTTGAAGTCAAAGACACTGTGATGTCACCATTATTTTAGCTTTGTGTACTCAGATGAGTCAGAAACCATCTTTGTCTCCATTAGGCCACAGGAGTGAGACACGTGGATTGTCAACTTCAAATACAGACAGAACACACACACAGACAGGGAAGTCACTGTCAGCATCCAAACCAGACAGAGCGCACAGACATGTCATGAAGACACATTGTCATCATCAAAGCTTGTTACAGCAACGTAAATGGTGAGTTGTGTTGTTTGTGACTGTCAAAACCAGTTAGCGCATTACTGTGTCACGAATGTTGTCACTATTCACTCCACATATTCCTAAAATATGTCAATATCAAGGGTGCGTGTGTGTGTGTGTTCATGTCTGTGTGTGTGCGTGTGTTTGTGCATTTGTGTTTGTGTGGGTTTTTGTGTGTTTGCATTCGTGCGTGCAGGCGTGTGTTTATTTGTTTGTTTTGCCCAATCATTTCTCTAGCATTTTACCAACATAATACAATCCAGAGTGTGAAAAGATGTATACAGTATGTTGAGACTGTTGAGCAGTCACTGTCTAGTTGTCCTCAAGCCCGAGGGTAAGTCTTTGACACTAATTAGGATTTTTTTTCTTCCTGCAAGCAAATATGATACATTGACAAAAGTAAATACATTGGAAAAGCTTGTGCACCCGAAGCAAGACAAATCATTCTCTAAAATGACATTCAGTCTGATCTTGGAAGAGATGCTACTGAAATAGGCTGTGAAATTGATTCCATGAAGTGAATCACGATATAATCAGCTCCAAGGATAAAATAATGTCCACATCGATATACAATGAGAGAGCAATAGAAGCAAACACACTCGCTCTCACCAGAAAATGTTATCTTTGTATTATAGTAGTCTGGTATATAGTAGTCTGGTATATTTGTTCTAATTAGAGATATGTGTACAGTTATTATGTCTAGATGGTCCTTGGTGCAGAAATGTACTCCTGCAGAAATGGGAGTTGTCTGTGGTTCTGATAAAGGGTTATCATGCAATGCCCTAACGTTGAGCTGTCCTTGGTCTTGAAAATAATGTCACAAAAGCACTGTCCAAGGTCCTGAAACGGCTTTATCACTAAATCACTGTCCATGGTCCTGAAATAGTCTTTCACAAAATCAGTGTCTATTGTCCTGAACTGTCCATGATTGAAAGTACCTTATCACAAAATCAGTCCATGGTCTTAAAACTAGCTTTTATCACAAAATCACTCTCCAAGGTCCTGAAATTTGCTTCATCGCTTAATCACTGTCTCTATGGTTATGAACAAGGTAGCACTTGGTGTGCAATCCATAGACATCATATAATTCAGTGTTCTATTTAATTTGGTGGTGCAAATTACCCTACATGCTCACATACCCTAATTATATACATCCATGTAAGCAAAACTGCAGATTTCCTAATAAAATGCAAAGGTGGTCTTCACTGATATATCCTTTAAACAATGTAAACTACGCTTAGGTCCTATTATTGCTCACACAAAAAAACACTGTAACTGGGAATCAAAATGGCAGGACTGATCTCAAAAAAAAAAAAAAGTATGGTCCACAGATCTAACTGAATCTGAACAACCCTTTAACTAGAAGAGACTATGGAAAAATATGACCTTGTCATCTCTTAATCCAAAGCATTAATTTATACATTTTAAGTTTGTTCACAGACTGTATCTAACACCAAGGAAACGTTTTACGATGATATTGACCCAACTCCCAACTGTTCACTGTGTTCCCTAAATTAGGTAGGCACATTCCTTCATATGATAGGGGAGGAATGGGTTGGGGTTATCTTTGTATGCATTTCTTTTATTGTTTTTCTGTCCCCCCCCCCCAAATCAGAGGCAGCTGTATCTCGTTGTCTCTGATTGGGGACCATACCTAGGCAGCCTTTTGGCATGTTAGGTTGTGGGATCTTGTTCCGTTAAGTTTTTGTGTTAACCTAGGACTTCACGTTTCGTTTGTTGTTTTGTTCGTGTTAAGTACTGAATAAAGTATGTACGTTTATCACGCTGCGCCTTGGTTCGCTTCATCAGTCAACGATCGTGACATGGATGGTCTCTTGCCAGTTGGGTTTCTTGTTTAAGATTCAAGGAATCAGTGAGCAAGGGGAAATTACTTTGAATTATAAATATTTTTCCAAGCAAGGACTGATAAAGCATCCTAGATATACTGTACATGTATTGGCACAAATAAAGACAATTCACTAAGTGTATTGTTCCCTGTGATTTGTTGGGTATTTGGGGAGTACGGTTTTCTTCACAGGGGTGAACTTTATTCATAAATCAAAGTGCATCCCTGGTCCCATGCTGGTGGATATGGGGGAAATAAAACTATTAGAAAAATGACACCAGTCACAACCCAATGATAATAGAGAAGAGAGTAAATTAGGTCTGGAGGATGAAGAAGACTAAAGATGGCTGCAAATATGATTTCTCTTTCTCCAAAACTCATTTAGGAATCATCCCAAGAGTGGATTTGGGGACACAGAATAGAGAGAAAGAAGGAAAGAAAGAGATTATGTGCAATGCCTAATTTGCCAGGCACAAAATGAATGGAGCATGACATGGTGCTTTCAGTTATTTTCTTTCACACACACACACACACACACACACACACACACACACACACACACACACACACACACACACACACACACACACACACACACACACACACACACTTACTCAGCAGGGGCAAGAGCGAAATAAAAAAATAAAGAGAGAGAGAAAGAGTTCATATTGTTGTCAGGTAGATATAGAGTAGGCCCATCATCAATATTGTGGCGCTCTACTCTGATCGCATTCAGTAGAGAAGAGAAAGATGCAGTGTGCTTTAGCTCCAGATAGATGAGGGTAAGTGGGGGTCAACCATATAAAGAGCCATGAAGACAGACAGATGAGACATACTGTTCCAAACAGAAAGGTGAAATCATGGAGGGGATGATTCAGTCACTCCCCATAATGCATTTCAAAATTGACTGCTGTTGTCTACATAGTCAATATCAAGACTCAGTGACAACTTGCCTTTTTCAGTAGTGTCTATTCAGAAGCTCTTTTGCAATAGTATGTGGATAAGCTTGCCCAGAAGTAAGCATTAAGCTATTGAGTTACCACTTTCAACATACACAATCATTAAAAACAAAATATAACACTAACATGGGAAGCTCTGGATATGAGTGTCTTTCTAAATGAGTTTCCATAATCAAACACTCATGATATTAATGAACTAATGAAATGTCATTTGTTCTAAAAACACTATTTCATCAGCAATCTTCACACACAATTGAGTCCCAATGTGTCATGAACGGCTCATTTAAGTGGAGAATTATAACTCAAATGGTTCCACATAATTGGCACTGAAAAATCGTTCAGTCCGGTCCAATTCTTCAGATACAGGTTTAATTGTCTAGAATATGATTACTAAGTGAGATATCCTTTCACTTATCAAATTAACAGCTCAGAAAAGGGGACCTCGAGGTACATAACGGTTATAAAAGCGGAATGGGTCGTGCCAAAGGTAAGCTGTTTATCTCTTCAAAAGGAGAATGGAGTGAAGAAGAGGAACGCCTCATTGAGAGAAAAATAGATTTTTTTCCTCATTTATAATCCAGCCACTCATTAAGATATGAGTGGAGGGCAAAATATTGGAGTTTGTTTTCATAATAAGGAATTATTTATTTATGGGAGATTGCCATACATAGAAAATAGAGGCAGAGCCAATACAAGGTAAAAAAGAGGGGCTCAGAATGAACAATAAGAAATTAAAATAAATTAACATTATATTTGTCACATGCACCGAATACAACTTTACCGTGAAATGCTTACTCATGACCCCTTTCCCAACAATGCAGAGTTAAAAAGTAACAAAAGATTAGCAAAAAATAAGAAGAAAGGAAATAGTAACACAATAAAATAACAATAACGAGACTATATACAAAGAGTATATCGGTACCGAGTCAATGTGCAGGGGTACGAGGTAGTTGAGGTAATTGAGGTAATATGTACATGTAGGTATGCGTAAAAGTGACTAGGCAATCAGTATAGATAATAAACAGAGTAGCAACAGCGCATGGGAAGAATGTGAAAGTGTGTCTATGTGTGAGTGTGTGTGTGGTGTCAATATGCATGTGTGTGTGTGTGTTTTGTGTGTGAGCGTATATATTGTGTGAGTGTGTGTGTGTGTGTTGGAATGTCAGTGTAGTATGTGTGAGAGTGTGGGTGGAGTCTAGTGAGTGTGCATAGAGCCGGTGCAAGAATGTCACTGCAAAGAAAAAGGGGGTCAATGCAAAAAGTCTGGGTAGCCATTTGATTAACTGTTCAGCAGTCTTATGGCTTGGGGGTAGAAGCTGTTCAGGAGCCTTTTAATCCCAGACTTGGCGTTCTGGCACCGCTTGCCGTGCGGAAGCAGAGAGAACAGTCTATGACTTGGGAGGCTGGTGTCTTTGACAACAGGAATGACAGAACAATCAGTGCGTCCCAAATGGCACCCTATCCCCTATATAGTGCACTATATAGGGCCCTATGTGCCTTGGTCAAAAGTAGTGCACACTTGATAAGGAATAGGGTGCCATTTAGGATGCGTCCACTCACTAATATCAAGCTCTAAAGCCCAAGGAGATGAAGCAACGAACATTCAACAATCAAAATGAAGATCTACTGAATAATTGATAACTTTGAAGGCCTTCATATACCAGAGGCTAAACTCACAGGCCCTGCTTTCCCACCAAAATAATGTGATTTCATGACTTATTTAATTTGATTCTCTTCACCATGATGTGTAACTGGGAACTCAGGTAACAGAAGTGAAAATAGCTTCCTATACCCTATGCATGCCACCATCCTTGAAGCCCTAAATTCCTTTTCATGGACTCAGAGATTGGTTACTTGTGGCCAATCCTCTAAGAGATCAGACCGTTCTGTTGAAAGACTCTTTGATTCCTGTCCCACACACCCTGTAGCTTTGATGACATGGGGATCTGAGGAAGGAGCATTTTCATGGATACAGAATATACTGACAGAGTTAGAAGCCTTAACCTTTTCAATGGCTCCATGGGGTAAAACGACAACAATATTCTGAATACACCCCCAAAAAATGCTGGGTTAAAAACAAATCAATTTGGGTTATTTGGTAACCCAGCACTGTATAAATATTGGACACAACACACACTGGATTATTTTGACCCAGCCAGTTGGGTTGTGTGCAGTGTCCCTGAACAGTACACCAACATTGCATCAACAGTACACACAAACAAACACACACACACACACACACACACACAATCATGGACAAGGCACGCAAGTATGTCAACCGGCCTTTCCTGTCAGAGGTATTATTCATGATGAGAGCCAAGATATCTTCACACATGAGCTATCATATTTTTCAGTTTTCATTTATGGCGAGGCTGTGCGAGGCTGGCTGGGTCCAGATAACAGGGGAGCTGCTTAGAGGGCAGACACATCACTGCAGGAAGTAATGCAGCCTCATCATAACACCCAGCAGGAGACATGTCAGAGTTTTTTTATCAATATGGCAGAAATACCTTTCAACACCTACAGAGGGTACATACATCTTATTGATAGATTATGATACCTATACAGCATTTTGGACTTGGCTGTTATTATGTACACAGTAACCTATAGCTACCATTACTACAACTATGCCAAAGCATAATCTAATTTAGACCAAATCACAATAACCACAGAGCAACACCTCTCCACAGTGTACCTACACTATTGCAATCATAAGAAAGAGATTGACTACAAGTGTGAACCACACAAACTAACCCTGACTGGCGAGGGGAGGGGGTGAAGGGAATAAGGACCATCCCTAATAGCCTTTAAAAGCTGTATCGAAATGGATTGCCCTCAACAGAAAGACCATGCACGGACGTATTGTTTAAGTACCATTAGTCCACAGGGTAGCCTATGCGTGTGCAATGTATTGCCAATTATTTTCTCACTAATTTCTTCATCTAATCCACAATTATGCACTCTGAAGGAAATGTGTATGTAATTGGCTCGAGCGCCGGTTTATTTCCCGCGGAGCTAAACTGTATAGGTGCAACAGCCTGGATAGCCTATAGGCTACGGTATGTAATATGATGCATTTTTAATAAAGTGAGCAATAGACTTTGGATCTGCTGTACTTATTATAGGGACCATGGTAGAATTTCAGAGAACCGTACTTACATTCTTACATCAGAAGTGTTATCCTTTACCATCTTCATGCAGCGACTTGGTGATTGTTGATCAGAGAGAAATTCATTCTACTGTACCAACCTGCATGTGTTTTGTATTAGTTTTCATGTAGTATTATTGTGCAAAACCTTCAGACAACCTTCAAATGCATCAGGCCTAGACTGTAATATTCCCTCACGAAATAATACATCAGCCACAGGTGCATATTTCTGTACCACCTTGCTTTTTATTGCAAATACACAGGCACTAAAGGTATGACTAATCCACTCATTATATACCTGCAAACGGAGAATGTCTGTTCATCCTCGTTGAAACAGAAAACAAAAACGCATTGACCCAAGAATCAAAACACTCCTCTTCCACTCAGCACCATCTATGAAAAATGATACTTCCAAAAATACTTGACACTGATATCTGCAAAAGTATAATGAATCGAAAAAATGAAAGAAACAAAAATAAACAAACCTGTGATCAGTGAGCTGCAAGAAAAGTTTCAAGTTAAAACGTCATCAGGTTTAAAAATGACTCCTTTAAAGAAAAGAGGACCAAAATAAAAGCAAAGGCTTGGTCAGTGAGCACCGAGACACCAAAATCACAAAACTCGTATAAACAACACTGCAAAATACAAAGCAAAGCATAGCAACAGCAAAAGTCGACAGAAACAAAAATAAAAATGTTTGAAAACCACCAGTAAAACCACATTAGAAAAATATTAGACTGACAACCCGCTTTGTTGAAAAACCAGTTTCATGATTTCACAAGACTGCAAGCACGAATCTCCAGTGCCCGATGCAAACCGTTACCCATCTCGGTACACATGATTCAGAATCACTGCATGCTAAAAACTTGAAGCCTGGATGGAAAAACGCTAAAAACCACCACTTCAAATATCATCTTAAACACCAGCAAAAGGAGGAAAAATAAAAAGAGTAATTAAAAAGACAAAAAATGCTTAGAAAAAGCCATTGGAAATGTACTCACCGAGCGGGAGTAAAATGTTGCAATAAAAATGTGATATGGCACAAAATACAGTATGGCGGTGCAAGCCCGAAATGATGTGCTTTTCTCTAGATCTCAGCCTCCGGTTCTGTCATGTGACTCAGAATCAGCCCGACTTCCAGCAATGAGCGACTAGCGTAGAACAGCTGAAGCCGAATACTCTCCGAACGGCTCGCCGCTCTCCAAAAGTAAAAGAGGTAGTCCTTATCATTCTGCAGTTATGACTGAGCTGGTTGTGTTTTTCTTCTAGATTTTTTTTTCTTTTTAAAGATGCAGCGCTCACTCGATGTCAGAGCCTACGTAACATCAAGGCTGTTCTTCCTTCACTACCTAGCAGTCATTTGGACGTGATTGTTGCTGTATCCCAGCGATTTGTATTGCCAATTAGGCCTACTGTATGATATAGGCTATTTTCGTTTGGTACAAGCCATGCTTGGTACAAGCCACTCTGGCTTTAGAGTTTGCACAGGTAAAGTAGCATACAGCAATGCTAATCAGACTAAGCATGCACTGAATGTAGACAGTAGACTTCAGCACCATGGACAGCGGTTTCGCATTTTAGGACCAGTAACTGAAAATACAAGATGCGCTGTCCATACACTGAAGGCTACTGTTAACATTACTCCCTTCAGTGCATGCTTGCTTAGCATTGTGCTGCACTGTAGCTGTGCACTCTAAATCAGTGTGGCCAATGAAAGCTGTTCGACCATGACTATGGTGAGGAAAATCTCATTCACCCATTAGCGCATTTTGATTTATGTTTTCTTGTCACATACCTCTCTAAAGGCTACAGTGTAAAGCATGTTATTTTGATATTCATGATTTAACATCTAACAACACACTGCTATCCCCAGGGTGGAATTTGACAGCATTCACAGAAAACTATTGTATACCTGCAACAGTCCATCAGATTCAGAACCAGCGTATTTACTAAATACACTACAGGGACATTTAATGGGACATCTACTGAAACATCTACTACTCTGAGACGTTTGATAAATATGACCCCTGATCTTTTCTACATTTCCCTGAGTCCAGTAACCAACATGGAAACCATGTTTTTCATTTTTGCATGTTAAGATAATACAATAGGTTATGACTTACGCATGACTGCATATTTCTTTTTATTTGCAGCCAATCTTTTTTCTTATTACAAAGCAGTGTGATATTACGATTGCTATTTACATGTGACAGTGCTACAGAGATTTTACATCAACTTTGACATGATTTTATATACAGTACCAGTCAAATGTTTGGACACACCTACTCATACAAGGGTTTTTCTTTATTTTTACTATTTTCTACATTGTATAATAGTAGTGAAGACATCAAAACTATGAAATAACACATATGGAATCATGTAGTAACCAAAAAAGTGTTAAACAAATCAAAATATATGTTATATTAGATTCTTCAAAGTTGCCACCCTTTGCCTTGATGACAGCTTTGCACACTCTTGGCATTCTCTCAACCAGCTTCATGAGGTAGTCACCTAAATGCATTTCAATTAACAGGAGTGCCTTGTTAAAAGGTAATTTGTGGAATTTCTTTCCTTCTTAATGCGTTTGAGCCAATCAGTTGTGTTGTGACAAGGTATGGGTGGTATAGAGAAGATAGCCCTATTTGGTAAAAGACCATGTCCATATTATGTCAAGAACAGCTCAAATAAGCAAAGAGAAACGACAGTCCATCATTACTTTATGACATGAAGGTCAGTCAATACAGAACATTTCAAGAACTTTGAAAGTTTCTTCAAGTGCCGTTGCAAAAACCATCAAGAGCTATGATGAAACTGGCTCTCATGAGGACCACCACAGGAAAGGAAGACCCAGAGTTACCTCTGCTGCAGAGGATAAGTTCATTAGAATTAACTCCACCTCAGATTGCAGCCCAAATAAATGCTTCACAGAGTTCAAGTAACAGACACATCTCAACATCAACTGTTCAGAGGAGACTGTGTGAATCAGGCCTTCATGGTCGAATTGCTGCAAAGAAACCACAACTAAAGGACACCAATAAGAAGAAGAGACTTGCTTGGGCCAAGAAACACGAGCAATGGACATTAAACCAGTGGAGTGCAAATTTGAGATTTTTGGTTCCAACCGCCGTGTCTTTGTGAGATGCAGAGAAGGTGAATGGATGATCTCCGCATGTGTGGTTCCCACTGTGAAGCATGGAGGAGGAGGTGTGATGGTGTGGCGGTGCTTTGCTGGTGACACTGTCAGTGATATATTTAGAATTCAAGGCACACTTAACCAGCATGTCTACCACAGCATTCTGCAGTGATACGCCATCCCATCTGGTTTGCGCTGGGACTATCATTTGTTTTTCAACAGGACAATTACCCAACACACCTCCAGGCTGTGTAAGGGCTATTTGACCAAGAAGGAGAGTGATGGAGTGCTGCATCAGATGACCTGGCCTCCACAATCCCCCAACCTCAACCCAATTGAGATGGTTTGGGATGAGTGGGACCGCAGAGTGAAGGAAAAGCAGCCAACAAGTGCTCAGCATATGTGGGAACTCCTTCAAGACTGTTGGAAAAGCATTCCAGGTGAAGCTGGTTGAGAGAATGCCATGAGTGTGCAAAGCTGTCATCAAGGCAAAGGGTGGCTATTTGAAGAATCTGAAATATAAGATATATTTTGATTTGTTTAACACTTTTTTGGTTACTACATGATTCCATATGTGTTATTTCATAGTTTTGATGTCTTACATTTACATTTTAGTCATTTAGCAGACGCTCTTATCCAGAGCGACTTACAGGAGCAATTAGGGTTAAGTGCCTTGCTCAAGGGCACATCGACAGATTTTTTCACCTAGTCGGCTCGGGGATTAGAACCAGCGACCTTTCGGTTACTGGCACAACGCTCTTAAACACTAAGCTACATTTTCTACAATGTAGAAAATAGTAAAAATAAAGAAAAACCCTTGAATGAGTAGGTGTGTCCAAACTTTTGACTGGTACTGTACGTCATAATAAACAGAATACAAAGCATCATGTTTACAATGACAGGCCATTTTTATTCGGAGGTGGTGGCGCCCATTCTTTATCACCTGCTGCCGCATCATACAAAGAGCCCCAAGGTTAAAGGAATGCCCTTTATGAATATCTGAATAAGATATATCAGTCACGGCTTTTATCATCGTGTCACAGCGATATTGAAAGCTTTCTCTATCCACTCTAATGTGTATTCCAATATTAGCCAGCCCCATTATCTAAACCTGGACCCCTTGGTGTTATGAATAACAACTGACTTAGTTCGGCTCGATAATGTCAATGATCAAAAACAAGTAAAAATGTAACAATTTGACCCAAGACCAGATTAATTTGAGTTAAGAGAATACAGTAAATATAGTCAGAAATACAGTACATTTGTCACATCCTTTGACCATAACAATAGCCTCGCTATTGTTATTTTAAATTATTTGTTACTTTTATTTCGTATTATTTTGGTTTGGATTTTTTTGTGTTATTCATTTTGGTATTCTTTCTTAAAACTGCATTGTTGGTTAAGGTCTTGTAAGTAAGCATTTCACTGTAAGGTAGACACCTGTTGTATTCGGCGCGTTTGACAAATAACATTTGATTTGATAAAGAAGCCACAGAGACAGCCAGGGTCTAAGTTCAATCATACCAACTTGTGGGCGTCTCAACACTCAACATCCTCATCCTCCAAGGGAAACATGAATCAATAAATGTGTGTGCATTAATTATAGGCTGATACATTGCTCTCAGTCTATGTGCACATCTACTCAATATAAAATATTATGTTTTACCGAATGCTTTAACCTCTTTTCAAATTGTTGTAATGTATGGAGCTTCATACTGAACAGCAGACAACATAAAAATGATAATTGAAATTAAAAATAGAAGAGTAAAATGCAGGGAGATTACTCTTATCTTCTATAAAAGAGGTACT
Organism: Coregonus lavaretus; assembly: GCF_964263955.1. Taxonomy (NCBI): domain Eukaryota; kingdom Metazoa; phylum Chordata; class Actinopteri; order Salmoniformes; family Salmonidae; genus Coregonus; species Coregonus lavaretus. The sequence continues at coordinate 14,564,752 of NC_139989.1, forward strand.
GTATTATGGAATTCTACCTTCAAATCCCTTGACTAAATGTCTAAATTATCTCTCATAATTTTCAGCAGAGGCCTGCTTGATTTGACTTTCGTTTGATGTTTTATGATTGTCTGTCAGCATTGTTAAGGAAATAAATGTTACCTCTTTGACTTTCTTTTAAGCTCGATTGAGATTTCTCTGTGATGTCTCCCGACAGAGATGAAAATATAAAAGTCTGTGGATATCACCTGAGGCATTTAAAACATGCGGTTTGAGATGCCAGAAAATATAACTTTCCCTACCCCACTTAATAATTGCCTTTTTTCGCTTAGAGCAAAACCTGGACATTTTTATTTGTATGGCCTCTCCTATACAGGTGTAAATGTTTTGGAAATTAAGTTAGCTTGATTGCTATGTTAATCATTAATGTCTTAGCTTCATAATGCATTGTACAATGTTTTAATCAAATACACACAAGAGCTAAATAAACAAATGCACACCATGGGAATAATTTTGGGAACTTTTAATTGAAAGTCTAATCCATGTTCTAAAATGGCAAAAGACCCAAAAGAGACCATTGATTAAGGTTTGACTATTTATGGCATTTGAGGTTTATTGCTGGGAATGAGATTGAATTGCTCAGATTTAGACAAGGGAGACTGATTCCTTACATGGCCACAGCCCAGTCAGGGCTTTGCCAACAGAGTCCAAGCTCCCGCTGCGTTGATTAATACACAATATGGACTGAATTAATTCCCTCCACTGTCACAACGATGGATTTAGCATTTTCTAAATGATCGTTTTGTTATGGACTCCTAGGAAATGTGTAATTGTTCCTAATGGATATTGCACTCAATTCAGAAACAAATGGACTGCACAGACACAACGGTGCTCGGAAGTCATTATTGGGGATTGTGTTCTTCCCATGCCATATTCACACAACGTACAGTCTGAGGTGAACGGATTCTGTTAATTGATACAGTGGCTTGCGAAAGTATTCACCCCCCTTGGCATTTTTCCTATTTTGTTGCCTTACAACCTGGAATTAAAATGGATTTTTGGGGGGTTTGTATCATTTGATTTACACAACATGCCTACCACTTTGAAGATGCAAATTCTTTGGGGGGTGAAACAAACAAGAAATAAGACTTTTGATTTACACAACATGCCTACCTCATATCTTTTATTGTTAAACAAACAAGAAATAAGACAAAAAAACAGAAAACTTGAGCATGCAAAACTATTCATTTTGCCCGTTCTTCAAGGCAAAACTGCTCCAGCTCCTTTAAGTTGGATGGGTTCCGCTGGTGTACAGCAATCTTTAAGTCATACCACAGATTCTCAATTGGATTGAGGTCTGGGCTTTGACTAGACCATTCCAAGACATTTAAATGTTTCCCCTTAAACCACTCCAGTGTTGCTTTAGCAGTATGCTTAGGGTCATTGTCCTGCTGGAAGGTGAACCTCCGTCCCAGTCTCAAATCTCTGGAAGACAAGAATTTCCCTGTATTTAGCGCCATCCATCATTCCTTCAATTCTGACCAGTTTCCCAGTCCCTGCCGATGAAAAACATCCCCACAGCATGATGTTGCCACCACCATGCTTCACTGTGGGGATGGTGTTCTCGGGTGATGAGAGGTGTTGGGTTTGCGCCAGACATAGCGTTTTCCTTGATGGCCAAAAAGCTAAATTTGAGTCTCATCTGACCAGAGTACCTTCTTCTATATGTTTGGGGAGTCTCCCACACGGCTTTTGGCGAACACCAAACGTGTTTGCTTATTGTTTTCTTTAAGCAATGGCTTTTTTTATGGCCACTCTTCCGTAAAGCCCAGCTCTGTGGAGTATACGGCTTAAAGTGGTCCTATGGACAGATACTCCAATCTCCGCTGTGGAGCTTTGCAGCTCCTTCAGGGTTATCTTTGGCCTCTTTGTTGCTTCTCTGATTAATGCCTTCCTTGCCTGGTCCGTGAGTTTTGGTGGGCGGCCCTCTCTTGGCAGGTTTGTTGTGGTGTCGTATTCTTTCAATTTTTTAATAATGGGTTTAATGGTGCTCCGTGGGATGTTCAAAGTTTCGGATATTATTTGGTTGCACCAGATCTTATTTAGGGGCTTCATAGCAAAGGCGGTGAATACATATCCACGCACCACTTTTCCGTTATTTATTTTGTATAATTTTTTTAAACAAGTAATTTTTTTCATTCCACTTCACCAATTTGGACTATTTTGTGTATGTCCATTACATGAAATCCAAATAAAAATCCATTTAAATTACAGGTTGTAATGCAACAAAATAGGAAAAACGCTAAGGGTAATGAATACTTTTGCAAGGCACTGTATCACAATGGAAAAATGACTTTTGTGGTGTCAGTGCGGCACCAACGTGCAAGCCATTTATTTACCTTTTCAAATCAATAATCATGTGTGCTCATGCATATTACTTGAAGTTAATGCCATCTTAAAGCACGCTCACGCGATAACTGTCATTTTCTTGCATTAATTTCTGTGATTTTCTGAGGTAGTAGCAAATCCACATTGTAATATATACACAGAGTTGTTTCTCTTTTGATGCACACTCAGACTATGCAGCTATTCATATTTTCTTGTAATTAGTTTTCCATTAACCTATACCCGCCACATTCCCTTGGCTTCCTCCCCAACTCCCATTAGTTTTAAAGCATGATTTGACTAAATGAGCAAAGGCTTGCCAGCAGCTGCACTCTCTCCAAGCAGGAGTTGGCTGATCTTCTGCTCATCCGCACAATGATGTTCATCTTAAATGTTTCGTTCTGGCAGAAATAATAAGGACAGTTTGGTCTTTACTTGTCTCAATTTGCTGTTTGTATCCGTTGTAGTGGCCATAATGGCCTTTGCCCCACAAAGAAAGGCAAACAAGAACACCTCTAAAGTCTCAGAAATCACCCTTACACGCTTAGAAAAAAGGGTTCCAAAAGGGTTATTTGGCTGTCCCCATAGGATAACCTTTTTTGGTTCCAGGTATAACCGTTTTTGGTTGCAGGTAGAACTCTTTTGGGTTCCATTTAGAACCCTCTGGGGAAAGGGTTCTACATGGAAATCAATAGGGTTCAACCTAGAACAAAAAAGGTTCTACCTGGAACCAAATGGGGTTCTTCAAAGGGTTCTCCTATGGGGACATCCGAAGAACCCTTTTAGGTTCTAGATAGCACCTTTTTTTCTAAGAGTGTAGGTGATTATAAGCGACTGACACAGAGAATGAAAATATCCTGTATCCTGCAACTTCTCTTGGTGACGGTAAAATCATGTGTCCTACCTCAGACTTCTCTTGAACGTATTTACTATTAAACACACGTCTTACTGAATCTCCAATGCAGCCAAACATGGAAGGATGGAGGCGTGTTGGGTACAGTGTGTCCATGTCTGGCAAAATGGGTTTAGGAATGAAATATTAATATAATGCCATAAAGATTCAGGTAGCGCTTATGGGCTAGTGGATTCCTCTCCCTAAGTAGATTCAGTTTGAGCAAAGTCAATTATGTGGGTGAATTATAAGTGCCCCAACTGTGCTTTCTGGGAAATTAGCAAAACTTGACCTTTGGTTGAGTCAATTAACCTGTATGTCTTTAATACTGTAACATGGGGGTGACTTTACCAGGGGAGTTACGTTGTAAACATTCTTACAATGTTAATCCAATCAAAATAAATACAATAAAAGACACCTACAGTTTGAATGTGTGTATTCTCCAATGATATATAAACTTCCACTTAGATTTCCTATTTCCAATGCTCAGAGAGAATCAAATAGGTTCTCAAAAAATGTATTTGTCATAGGTGCAAATTATGCTCCTTTCATATCAGACACTCAACACCTGCTAGGGGTGGGCGTGTAGAAACCCAGCCACTAAGTCTGAGAAGACAGAGGAAATAAATAACATATGGCAGAGTTGGTAAGGAACAATAGCATGCATGAAAATCAGGGTAATTAACTTTGATTAACAATGCTGGGTATTAATGTATGTTTTAATGAAGAGCTAGGTTTAGAACACAACAAAATATAATGTCTGCTTTGAAAAGTCGGCTAAGTTCTGCCTCTTAGTTTGCCAACATATAAAAGTAATCCAATATGTCTCCACAGTTTAATTATGATTTATATTCAGCACATCCCAGACATGACCCATCCCAGTGCAGAACCTCACCTTTCTGTGTTTATCAAGGTAAATTACTCCAGTTCCTCAATGCCATAGCCAGCCTGGAAGCAGGAAGCAGCTAGGATTTGTACTCATCAGCTTGATGTGGTTCTATCACTATTGATGTCACACTAAAGGGGGTTTACACTATTTACCTGACATGGGGAAAGGATCATGGCTACATGGTCTACATCTTTGTTCTGTTATCTACATTTCGTATTCTGATGTTCGAACATATTTTAGCAAATCAGTTCTTTCCATATGTTATTGAATCGAATGTGTTTGGATGTAAAGTGTTAATAGGTGATTATTGCTCCCCATCGCATTCCATGTTGTGTAAGATTTGGTGTTGTCTATGATTAGCTTATCAGGATTTGATGGCAGGCCATTTTGTATCTGTAGCATCAGGGTGATGATGCTCAATTGAAAAAGATTTCCAGAGCTGTCGGTATACTTTGGCTGTCTGATACACTAAGGACAGCAGAGAACTTTCTTTTGCACAGATAGCTCTCTGCTTCTGAGCATATTGGCCCTAAACAATGAAGAGTCAGACAGCTACAGTAAACATGAGAGAGAAAATAGAGTACTTATTAAAAATGGACAGTAAAGAAGAGAAAATTGACAAAACCCTGCTTATTAGTCTTGCATTCACAAAATTAATCTCAATATCCATTAAAGTATTGAACTTTGTGTCTTGTAGCTTATGCTGTTGGGGTCTGAAAAGATCAAGCAATCAAGTAAGCGAAATTGGCAACACTTACATGGAAAAAGCCACAAATCCAACTGAGTCCCTCATTGTTAAACTGTCCCTACTGTTACACGTTGGAGCTTCCAGAAATGTTTTTGAATTAGATAGTATTTATACTGCTGATATTCAGATCTGCATGTACTAAAGTTGGTGACATATCCTTGGTAAACTACTTTATATCAAGAGTATGGCACATGGGCACAACTTGAGGCAAATGTTAGTTTTGCAATGTGATTTCAACATTGGTTGAACACAGGCATATTTCTAATTCTTTCACTGCAACAGTCAACTTACCACTTCTCCTTTACTCAGACTGAGGTTCTCTCTCACACAGCCTGTTTGTTGAGGAGACCCAATTATAGGTGTTTCATATTCTGGCACTCTGCAGTGAACATATGCTTCCCTTCCTGTCCTACCAATGCAGGGTTTGATGTGTTGTCGAGAGGTTTTATACAAAATAATGAAGCAGTGTTCTTTGCTCACGTGATCACTTGCTAAACACACACACGCACGCACACACACACACACACACACACACAGACAGACAGACAGACAGAGAGAGAACTTTACCATCAGGTATGCTTCACTATGCCAATTTACTGATGCTATGCTATATTATAAAGCTGTTCTGCTTCTGGTTAATTTAGAATTACTCACAATGTTACATTCTGATGAGCAAAATAATTGGCTCAGAAGGCTTGAGGTAAACACATGGAAAACAGTTACAACATTTCCATGGCAGTGCTGCAAAACAAGGAGAGGTCCTGCCAAACAAGCACATCCACATCTGGCATCATATTTCCCTTGTTACACAACTGTAATCTACCTAATTACCATAACTCACAGATAACATACTCACTCAAATGTCTCAGTTATGCCCACCCACTAAAACTATGGAGTAGTGACCTTTACACAAGGCCACAAAGGAACACTGTAATGTGGATCTTTATATCATACGCATAGCCAGTGTCAGTAGGAGGTGAAGTTTCAGCTTTGAGAGAAGAACAGATTGTATTAATGTTATATTTATATCATCCATATGGTTAATAGATATGTGTGTGACACTAAATGTGTGAATGCCATCTTACTTTGTCCTCGACTATGTTATTGTACTCTAGCATTGTTCTTGACTATGTTGCACACTGGACCATATGGTGCTCTGGGTAGATCAGGAGAATGCTTAGAGAGATCAAGAATGCACCCTTACTAATGACGGACGCCTTATTGGAGTTTTTCGCAGATGCTAAACCATTTAAGCACTTTGTCAGATCACAGGAGCATGAAATTGGCTAAACTGAGACTTAGTAGTGAATTAATTAGGCGTGGCTAAAACAATATCGGTCCGTTGGCTTTTAATAAGTTACTTAAAAATCGCTTTAGCCCCTGTGTGTTTCAATTTGTGTTCTATACTCATATGAAACAGACAGGACATTATTGTGCCTAAGGTGGGAGGTTCTGTTTGTGTATTTACAGTGGCTTGCAAAAGTATTCACCCCCCTTGGCGTGTGTCCTATTTTGTTGCCTTACAACCTGGAATTAAAATGGATTTTGTGGGGGTTTGTATCATTTGATTTACATGACATGCCTACCACATATTGTTTTTATTGTGAAACAAACAAGAAATAAGACATAAAAACAGAAAACTTGAGTGTGCATAACTATTCACCCCCCCAAAGTCAATACTTTGTCACCTTTTGCAGCAATTACAGCTGCAAGTCTCTTGGGGTATGTCTCTATAAGCTTGGCACATCTAGCTACTGGGATTTTTGCCCATTCTTCAAGGCAAAACTTCTCCAGCTCCTTCAAGTTGGATGGGATCCGCTGGTGTACAGCAATCTTTAAGTCATACCACAGATTCTCAATTGGATTGAGGTCTGGGCTTTGACTAGGCCATTCCAAGACATTTAAATGTTTCCCCTTAAAACACTTGAGTGTTGCTTTAGCAGTATGCTTAGGGTCATTGTCCTGCTGGAAGGTGAACCTCCGTCCCAGTCTCAAACTCTGAAACAGGTTTCCCTCAAGAATTTCCCTGTATTCCCAGTCCCTGCCGATGAAAAACATCCCCACAGCATGATGCTGCCACCACCATGCTTCACTGTGGGGATGGTGTTCTCGGGGTGATGAGAGGTGTTGGGTTTGCACCAGACATTTTCCTTGATGGCCAAAACGCTCAATTTGAGTCTCATCTGACCAGAGTACCTTCTTCCATATGTTTGGGGAGTCTCCCACATGGCTTTTGGCGAACACCAAACGTGTTTGCTTATTGTTTTCTTTAAGCAATGGCTTTTTTTGCCTACTCTTCCGTAAAGCCCAGGTCTGTGGAGTGTACAGCTTAAAGTGGTCCTATGGACAGATACTCCAATCTCCGCTATGGAGCTTTGCAGCTCCTTCAGGGTTATCTTTGGTCTCTTTGTTGCTTCTCTGATTAATGCCCTCCTTGCCTGGTCCGTGAGTTTTGGTGGGCGGCCCTCTCTTGGCATGTTTGTTGTGGTGCCATATTCTATTAAAAGTTTTGGATATATATTTTTAGAACCCAATCCTGATCTGTACTTCTCCACAACTTTGTCCCTGACCTGTTTGGAGAGCTCCTTGGTCTTCATGGTGCCGCTTGCTTGGTGGTGCCCCTTGCTTAGTGGTGTTGCAGACTCTGGGGCCTTTCAGAACAGGTGTATATATACTGAGATCATGTGACACTTAAATTTTTTTTTTTTTTATTTTATTTCACCTTTATTTAACCAGGTAAGCCAGTTGAGAACAGGTTCTCATTTACAACTGCGACCTGGCCAAGATAAAGCAAAGTAGTGCAATAAAAACAACAGAGTTACATAAGGGGTAAAAAAAAACACAAAGTCAGAAATACAACATAAAATATATATACAGTGTGTGCAAATGTAGCAAGTTATGGAGGTAAGGCAATAAATAGGCTATAGTGCAGAATAATTACAATAGTATTAACACTGGAATGCTAGATGTGCAAGAGATTATGTGCAAATAGAGATACTGGGGTGCAAAAGAGCAAAATAAATAACAATATAGGGATGAGGTAGTTGGGTGGGCTAATTTCGGATGGGCTGTGTACAGGTGCAGTGATCGGTAAGGTGCTCTGACAACTGATGCTTAAAGTTATTGAGGGAGATAAGAGTCTCCAGCTTCAGAGATTTTTGCAATTCGTTCCAGTCATTGGCAGCAGAGAACTGGAAGGAATGGCGGCCAAAGGAGGTGTTGGCTTTGGGAATGACCAGTGAGATATACCTGCTGGAGCGCAGACTACGGGTGGGTGCTGCTATGGTGACCAATGAGCTAAGATAAGGCGGGGATTTGCCTAGCAGTGATTTATAGATGGCCTGGAGCCAGTGGGTTTGACGACGAACATGTAGTGAGGACCAGCCAACAAGAGCGTACAGGTCACAGTGGTGGGTAGTGTATGGGGCTTTGGAGACAAAACGGATGGCACTGTGATAGACTACATCCAATTTGCTGAGTAGAGTGTTGGAGGCTATTTTGTAAATTACATCGCCGAAGTCAAGGATCGGTAGGATAGTCAGTTTTACGAGGGCATGTTTGGCAGCATGAGTGAAGGAGGCTTTATTGCGAAATAGGAAGCCGATTCTAGATTTAACTTTGGATTGGAGATTCTTTATGTGAGTCTGGAAGTTGAGTTTACAGTCTAACCAGACACCTAGGTATTTGTAGTTGTCCACATACTCTAGGTCAGACCCGTCGAGAGTGGTGATTCTAGTCGGGTGGGCGGGTGCCAGCAGCGTTCGATTGAAAAGCATGCATTTAGTTTTACTAGTGTTTAAGAGCAGTTGGAGGCTACTGAAGGATTGTTGTATGGCATTGAAGCTCGTTTGGAGGTTTGTTAACACAGTGTCCAATGAAGGGCCAGATGTATACAAAATGGTGTCGTCTGCGTAGAGGTGGATCTGAGAGTCACCAGCAGCAAGAGCGACATCATTGATATACACGGAGAAAAGTGTCGGCCCAAGAATTGAACCCTGTGGCACCCCCATAGAGACTGCCATAGGTCCAGACAACAGGCCCTCCGATTTGACACACTGAACTCTATCTGAGAAGTAGTTGGTGAACCAGGCGAGGCAGTCATTTGAGAAACCAAGGCTATTTAGTCTGCCAATAAGAATGCGGTGGTTGACAGAGTCGAAAGCCTTGGCCAGGTCGATGAAGACGGCTGCACAGTACTGTCTATTATCAATTGCGGTTATAATATCGTTTAGGACCTTGAGCGTGGCTGAAGTGCACCCGTGACCAGCTCGGAAACCGGATTGCATAGCGGAGAAGGTACGGTGGTATTCGAAATGGTCGATGATCTGTTTGTTAACTTGGCTTTCGAATACTTTCGAAAGGCAGGGCAGGATGGATATAGGTCTGTAGCAGTTTGGATCTAGAGTGTCACCCCCTTTGAAGAGGGGGATGACCGCGGCAGCTTTCCAATCTCTGGGGATCTCAGACGTTATGAAAGAGAGGTTAAACAGACTAGTAATAGGGGTAGCGACAATTTCAGCGGCTAGTTTTAGAAAGAAAGGGTCCAGATTGTCTAGCCCAGCTGATTTGTAGGGGTCCAGATTTTGCAGCGCTTTCAAAACATCAGCTGTCTGAATTTGTGTGAAGGAGAAGCGGGGGGGGCATGGGCAAGTTGCAGCAGAGGGTGCAGAGTTGGTGGCCGGGTTAGTGGTAGCCAGATGGAAAGCATGGCCAGCTGTAGCAAAATGCTTGTTGAAATTCTCGATTATTGTAGATTTATCGGTGGTGATAGTGTTTCCTAGCCTCAGTGCAGTGGGCAGCTGGGAGGAAGTGCTCTTATTCTCCATGGACTTTACAGTGTCCCAAAACTTTTTGGAGTTAGTGCTACAGGATGCAAATTTCTGTTTGAAAAAGTTAGCCTTTGCTTTCCTGACTGCTTGTGTATATTGGTTCCTAACTTCCCTGAAAAGTTGCATATCGCGGGGGCTATTTGATGCTAATGCTGTACGCCACAGGATGTTTTTGTGCTGGTCAAGGGCAGTCAAGTCTGAGGAGAACCAGGGGCTATATCGGTTCTT